>NW_027361738.1:70250000-70922500 GCF_039654945.1 Dendrobates tinctorius | reverse complement strand
CAGCCAGTTGACATGGATTAAAGTTGACTCAACCTCTGTCCTGTGTCCTTGTGTGTACCACATTGAGCATGGAGAAAAGAAAGAAGACCAAAGAACTGTCTGAGGACTTGAGAAACCAAATTGTGAGGAAGCATGAGCAATCACAAGGCTACAAGTCCATCTCCAAAGACCTGAATGTTCCTGTGTCTACCGTGCGCAGTGTCATCAAGAAGTTTAAAGCCCATGGCACTGTGGCTAACCTCCCTAGATGTGGACGGAAAAGAAAAATTGACAAGAGATTTCAACAAAAGATTGTGCGGATGTTGGACAAAGAACCTCGACTAACATCCAAACAAGTTCAAGCTGCCCTGCAGTCCGAGGGTACAACAGTGTCAACCCGTACTATCCGTCGGCGTCTGAATGAAAAGGGACTGTATGGTAGGAGACCCAGGAAGACCCCACTTCTTACCCCAAGACATAAAAAAGCCAGGCTGGAGTTTGCCAAAACTTACCTGAAAAAGCCTAAAATGTTTTGGAAGAATGTTCTCTGGTCAGATGAGGCAAAAGTAGAGCTTTTTGGGCAAAGCCATCAACATAGAGTTTACAGGAGAAAAAAAAGAGGCATTCAAAGAAAAGAACACGGTCCCTACAGTCAAACATGGCGGAGGTTCCCTGATGTTTTGGGGTTGCTTTGCTGCCTCTGGCACTGGACTGCTTGACCGTGTGCATGGCATTATGAAGTCAGAAGACTACCAACAAATTTTGCAGCGTAATGTAGGGCCCAGTGTGAGAAAGCTGGGTCTCCCTCAGAGGTCATGGGTCTTCCAGCAGGACAATGACCCAAAACACACTTCAAAAAGCACTAGAAAATGGTTTGAGAGAAAGCACTGGAGACTTCTAAGGTGGCCAGCAATGAGTCCAGACCTGAATCCCATAGAACACCTGTGGAGAAATCTAAAAATGGCAGTTTGGAGAATGCACCCTTCAACTATCAGGGACCTGGAGCAGTTTGCCAAAGAAGAATGGTCTAAAATTCCAGCAGAGCATTGTAAGAAACTCATTGATGGTTACCGGAAGCGGTTGGTTGCAGTTATTTTAGCTAAAGGTTGTGCAACCAAGTATTAGGCTGTGGGTGCCAATACTTTTGTCTGGCCCATTTTTGGAGTTTTGTGTGAAATGATCAATGTTTTGCTTTTTGCTTCATTCTCTTTTGTATTTTTTTTTATTTAAGACAAATTAAATGAAGATAATAATACCAAAGAATTTGTGTTTGCAATCATTTTCAGGAAGAAACTGAGTTTTATCTGACAGAATTGCAGGGGTGTCAATACTTTTGGCCATGACTGTATATATGTATGTATATATATGTGTATATATATGTATATGTATATATATATATGTATATATATATGTATATATGTATATGTATATATATATGTATATATATATATGTATGTGTATATATATGTATATATACACTCACTGGCCACTTTATTAGGTACACCTGTCCAACTGTGTGTTAAGACTTAATTTCTAATCAGCCAATCACATGATGGCAACTCAGTGCATTTAGGCATGTAGACATGGTCAAGACAATCTCCTGCAGTTCAAACCGAGCATCAGTATGGGGAAGAAAGGTGATTTGAGTGCCTTTGAACGTGGCATGATTGTTGGTGCCAGAAGGGCTGGTCTGAGAATTTCAGAAACTGCTGATCTACTGGGATTTTCACGCACAACCATCTCTAGGGTTTACAGAGAATGGTCCGAAAAAGAAAAAAAATCCAGTGAGCGGCAGTTCTGTGGCCGGAAATGCCATGTTGATGCCAGAGGTCAGAGGAGAATGGGCAGACTGGTTCGAGCTGATAGAAAGGCAACAGTGACTCAAATTGCCACCCGTTACAACCAAGGTAGGCAGAAGAGCATCTCTGAACGCACAGTGCGTCGAACTTTGAGGCAGATGGGCTACAGCAGCAGAAGACCACACTGGGTACCACTCCTCTCAGCTAAGAACAGGAAACTGAGGCTACAATTTGCACAAGCTCATCGAAATTGGACAGTAGAAGATTGGAAAAACGTTGCCTGGTCTGATGAGTCTCGATTTCTGCTGCGACATTCGGATGGTAGGGTCAGAATTTGGCGTAAACAACATGAAAGCATGGATCCATCCTGCCTTGTATCAACGGTTCAGGCTGGTGGTGGTGGTGTCATGGTGTGGGGAATTTTTTCTGGGCACTCTTTGGGCCCCTTGGTACCAATTGAGCATTGTTGCAACGCCACAGCCTACCTGAGTATTGTTGCTGACCATGTCCATCCCTTTATGACCACAATGTACCCAACATCTGATGGCTACTTTCAGCAGGATAATGCGCCATGTCATAAAGCTCGAATCATCTCAGATTGGTTTCTTGAACATGACAATGAGTTTACTGTACTCAAATGGCCTCCTCAGTCACCAGATCTCAATCCAATAGAGCATCTTTGGGATGTGGTGGAACGGGAGATTCGCATCAGGGATGTGCAGCCGACAAATCTGCGCCAACTGTGTGATGCCATCATGTCAATATGGTCCAAAATCTCTGAGGAATGCTTCCAGCACCTTGTTGAATCTCTGCCACGAAGAATTGAGGCAGTTCTGAAGGCAAAAGGGGGTCCAACCCCTTACTAGCATGGTGTACCTAATAAAGTGGCCAGTGAGTGTATATGTATATATATGTGTATGTATATATATATATATATGTATATGTGTATATATATGTGTGTATGTATATATATATATATATGTATATGTGTGTATATATGTGTATATATATGTATATATATATGTGTATATATGTAAATATATATATGTGTATATATGTAAATATATATATATATATGGGTGTATATATATATATATATATATAAAATAAAAAAAAGAAAAATCTGAAATATAGTATCCCTTTCAGAGTTGGATGGCTGACCATCCGGTATAAAGTAAAGAAAAACAAACCATAGTGTACGGCGCAGTGTGTGCAGGCGGCGAAAGACACAATAACCAAACATTATTTTGAAATAAAACTTTAACATTTATTTTACTTAGTTGGTGGAAACTGGGGGGGGTGTGGAGGGATGAGAAACGGCTTTGGGTGGAGTAAGGGGTTCTAGGGGAAGGAGGAACCAAAGAAGTGGGGGAAGGGAGCCGAGGCAAGGAAAGTTGTGGAGTGGGAGGTGAGGGAGGAGGGAGGGTCAGAGTCCTCCTCTTTGTTTTTTTATGACGGTGGCCCATCGTCTTGCTGCTGTCCTGTCTAGAGCGGCTAGAGCCTGAGGACTGGCTAGCCCTCGGGGACCGCCTTGAGCCTCTGGACCGCCTTGAGCCTCTGGACCGCCTTGAGCCTCTGGACCGCCTGGAGCTGGGGGACCGCCTGGCGCTTGTGGACCGCCTGCCAGGATCTTGTACCTGCTGTGGCATGCTGGTGGTGGATGTCCTGGCAGGGGCCGTAAATATTGAATGCGGGTCCCCCAGCTGATGCTGCTCCGAGGTGGTGGTGCTGGTGGTGGTGGCGTTCCATGCAGGCGTGGTGGCTGTGGCGGTCCATACCGGGATGGTCCTCCCGCTGGTGGTGGTGGTGGCGGCGCTCCAGGCAGGGGTGGTGACGACGGGCCATCCAGTGGTGGTGGCGGCAGCAGTGGTGGGCCAGGCAGGAGCAGCGCTTGGCATGGTGTTGGCGGGTAAGTGTCCAGCTGCACTCGGACTTGGGGCGGTATATTGGTGTCCGGCGAGGCTTGGAAGTGTGGTGTCTGTGCAGTGATATGCAGCAGAAGTAGGTAATGCTGTAAAACGAGTCAGGGGTGGCACCGGTGGAAATGCCACCGCTGACTGCTGCATAATCCTACTCTGCTGCATAGCCTGCATAAAAGCATTGTTGCAGGCCTGCATGACAGTCAACTGGAGGTCAGGGGTAAGGTGTTCCGCCGTGTCCCGAGCTATTTGTGTATAAAAATGATGCGCTGGTCTGGCGAGGTCGACTTCCAGGCGCTCAAGGCGACCCTCGATAGACTTGTAGCGTTGGTCCAAAAGGAGGAAACCACTCTCAAGTATATCGGAGAGTGCCTTGAGGCTACTCTGAAAGACCGAGCTCAATTCAACGAACTCGGGCATGAGAGGCCTGTCCGAGGTCCTCTGCCCGCTGCTGGCGGGAAGTGCCGCAAAACCAGTGGCAGAGACCTGGGACAGGGGAACACCTGAGCGACCAGCTTCCTGGTCTCCAGATGACTGTGGTGCAGACCTGCAAGGTGCTTCCTCGCTGATGGATGGCTGGGAGGGGTCTGGGGCAGCTTGATGAAAGACCGCTTCGGGCCCAGGTTGCAGGGTGCTGCTCCAGGTGCTGTGAAAAGAAAAGAAAGAAATTACTACCATAAATTAACAATCGCCAACTCCTGTGGAATAGAAAAGCACAGAATAAAACACAATACAACTAGAAAATACTTACGTTCGGGAGGCAAGGACCGGTCTTAAAAATGCCAAGGCACGATGGTATCTGTACTTCGTGCCGGTCCTTGCCGCAGCACCACTGCGAACCTGCTTCTCCTGACGGATATCCCTGTTGAAGCGGTCCTTCATCGAGCGCCAATGGGTTCTAACTTTGTTCACTGTGGGGAAAAAAAAAAAAGAAAAAAGGTAAGACTATGCACTGGAGGCTGTGATCATCCAACTGTGTGTGATGATAGAAACTCCATGGAGTTAATAGCATCACACACAGTTGGGTGATCCCGGCCAAGATCACTGCTGCATCACACTGCATTTAAATACTTACGAAAATCCTTGCGGACCCGGGAAGAGGCGTTGTCCCAGCCATCCATCAGCGATTCGGCCACCTCGTTCCAGAGCCGCCGGATCACCACGTTGTCCGAGTGCAGTTGGTGACGGGTGTCCCACAACGGGACTCGCTCCTGGACTAGACGGATGAGCTCGTCGTTGTCCAGGGCGAGGTCCTCCTCCCGCTGTGGAGCCTAGAAAAGAAAGACAAACATTAATCTTTGAAATATTTTAAAATTAAAAATCTAGAAAAATAGCTGAAGAGCCCGGCGCTGCCCGGGCATAGTAGAACTGTGGTTAGTTATAGAAAATTATAATTATCCTCCATCCCATAGTCCCGTGCCCATATACCATCATACATATCCTCCATCCCATAGTCCCGTGCCCATATACCCATCATACATATCCTCCATCCCATAGTCCCGTGCCCATATACCATCATACATATCCTCCATCCCATAGTCCTGTGCCCATATACCATCATATATATCCTCCATCCCATAGTCCCGTGCCCATATACCATCATACATATCCTCCATCCCATAGTCCCGTGCCCATATACCATCATACATATCCGCCATCCCATAGTCCCGTGCCCATATACCCAAACATACAAACAAACATACACACACACACACATACATACACACATACACACTTTGAGCTTTAGATATTGGTACACAAGCCATGAAAAAAATTTTTGTTTTAAATGAAAATAAATGCAAAAAAAGCAAAAAACACCGAAAAAAACAACCATGAAAATTAAAAAAAAATACTTTAAAAAATGATTACCAAAAAAAAAAAGAAAATAAACCAGCCTAGAAATTAAGTTTAAAAAAAATCTGTAACCAAAAAAGCAGCAAAAAAAACCAAGGAAAATTACCAAAAAATACTAATAAAAATTTACCAAAAACATAAAAAAATAAACACCTGAAAGAATTTTCAATACAGTTCCAAAAAAAAAGAAAATAAACCAGCATAGAAATTAAGTAAAAGCAGTCCGTCTGTACTTACATCCCGTCTTCCCGCCCGCACTTGGCCTTGCTGCTCCTGCCGTTCCTCCGGTGGTGGTGGCGTGGTGGAGGATGAGGTCTGAAAATTAAACAAAAAAAATTAACCACATGTGTATATTTTTACCAATCCATACGGAAGCATGGTACTCACTTCTTCTGCCTCTTGCCCTGTCCCGGGGACATATTCATCACCAGATGAAGACATGCTGCAATAAAAAAAAAAAGAGACATAAGTACATAGAAATGTATTGAAATTTCAGCCAGACATTAGGTTTTTCATACTTACATTGGTGCAGCTTGTGCTTTTAGCTGTGTGTCCACTCGTTGAGCAGTCTGTTAAGTATTGTGGAATCCCAGTGCCCACACCATTTTATCACCTTGTTTTAATTTTTTTTTTTTTACTGTCTAGACCACATTCCAGACGTGTTTATCTTAGAAACGCATGCGCATAAAAACGCAAGCGTGCGCAAGACCATGCGCACGCATGCGTTTCCATAGGCTCCAATGTGGTGTTTTTGCGCATTCCGTGCGCAAGCGTGCGCATGCGGGTTTTTTTACGAGACAGGGAGGAACCAAAAATGCAACACGTTGCGTCTGACGCGCCTGGCGCGAAAGACAAAAAAACGCATGCGCACGAAAATGCAAGTATGCGCAAGACCATGCGCACGTCATGTTAAATATAGGTGCGCAGTGCGCATGCGCACTGGTGCGCACGATGCGCTGCGCACAAAAGCGCAAATGTGAAACCAGCCTTACACAGGCAGTCACATGGACTCCAATGGGTCATTTTAGAGCCCTATATCTGGGATTGCTGGGGGCACTGGGAGTCAGACCCCACCAGACAACAAATTACCTCTTATCCTATGGATATGTTACACACCTGTCATGGGACTGGGCTCTGCTCCCTTCACCTTGGTCCTCTACCTTCAGTTGTGCTCCACTTTGGGCTTTGCAGGTTGCTGGGCATCTGAAATAATCTCTCTATGCCTTTTAAGCCATTTTTTGATGGAGGTTGGATGATGATAAAAGGGAAATTCTGGCGATTACATTTCTTTACACCAATTTCGGTTTTCGATAATTTTATATTTTTATAACAGGGAAACAGGGATTTTACAGATGTTTCAATAACAAATTTATATATTTTTTTGTTATTTCTTTATATGAAAGTAAAAAAGGGAGGCAATTCAAACTGTCTTATTTTTTCTCATTTTTCTAAAAAACTTTTTCTATAAATTGTTCCTTCATTTTGTAATCCCACAGGGGACTTGAACCTGTGATCATTTGATCACTTGTACTATTTAATGCTTTACTGTAGTATTGCAGTATTTATTGAAACTGATGTTTTCCTATAAATCCCAGCCTGATGGCCAAATTCAACAATCGGAATTTAATTTTCCATCGGCACCTCACAATTTCTTTTTGGAGAGGAAAGGAACGATGGGCACCAATAATATGCCATTATCATTAATTGACAGATCTAAATGGTTTAACAGCCGAGGCCAGAGCTAGATTCAACCGATACTTTCAGAAGAAGATGCGATCTATATAACTCAGTTGGCATCTTACCCGCCATGGAGCAGGCTCAGCTCCAGAGCCCGCTCCATACAAGTTCACCAACTGTGACATACCGGTACTTCAGCGTTACTTGATGAAATTAGTGGGGCGCCCTCACATCCAGGGCTGTGGGGTACTCGGTACTGGGCCCTATGGTCCTCAATGGGAGATGTCACGGTAGCTGGAACCCGGCCCGTGGCCCTGGGCACCCATTGTAAATGTTCAGTGTCAATGTGTAAGTCGTGACACCACCTGTGGTGTTCGGCAATGAAGATGTAAGCCGACGCTGCAGACAGATCCTCTGGGACAGATGGTGTGGTGCTGCAGTGATGTTATAGCCCTCCACAGGCAGGGCTGTAGTCCCAGGGCAGAATAGGTGAAGTGACATGTAGATGGTGTAGTGTCAGGTGCAAGGGATGTAGCAGTGCTGGGCAGGTTGGCGCAGGAATAAGTGGAGGACACCAGGGCATGTAGTTCCAAAGCTTTACTCACAGTCTGTTGTACAAACAGGTGCCTGCCTCCGTGCCGTGTCCTCCGGGTCAGGGTCTCAGTCAGCCTCCAGGCCAGATGGAATACTCCTTTCCAACACTCCGCCAACATGTGCCTTTCTGAACGCCTCCTCTTATAGCGCCTTTAAGTGAAGTACTCATAGTACTGAGTTACACTGGAGTTCCTCCTGTCCGATGTTCTTATGAACTCTACTTGTACGGCAGACAGCTGTAGCCTGCTTCGGGGACTTCTTGCTACTAAGACACGGCTCACTATCCAGTTGCTGTTGTGCCCCCAAGTCTTGTGTGGGAATAAAGTCGTCACTACTTCTATTCCTCCGGTGTCTGCTGCAGGACCATTAGTATCCATACAACCTCGGGGACCGGGCCCCGGCCTTGCGCTTGGAGCTTCTAGGAAGGGTTCTCTTCTAACCCACGTCCTCTGTTCCCTTTTACTCCTCACGTTCCGTACTAGTCTTTCTATGGAGAATCAGGTTTTCAGTCTATGTTGCTCTCTCTCTTCCTTTCCCGTGCCAGCAGACCCAGGTCACTGGGATCTGCTGCAGCACTTCCATCCATCTATCCCTCTCTCCAGGGATCTTCTTCTCTCCCACTCTCTAACCAACTGACTGACTGTTGTCCTAAACTCTTCCCGCTCCTTGTATTGTAATCTAACTCCACCTACCTCCCAGCACGTTTCGTGTTCCAAGCAGGGAGCCACCAATGGGTGCTTTGCTATACTCCAAGCAGGGAGCCGCCGAAGGTGCTTTGCTACACTACTTTGTGATGTGGGGTGCAGGTGTTGGAGTGTGGTCAGGTGTCTCCACCTTACCTGGATAGTGGGATACCACACCTCAGGAGGAGGTGCAGGACCTCTGTGGCGACTGAGCCTCAGGGGCGCCACATTAGCATACTTTGGGATTTATTTCCTTCACTCTGAAAACGTGATTTACAAGTTTTGAGTGGAATCCATTTGATGGATCACTTATGTAATCCTCACCACCTGTCGATGTTACATTTATTTAACTCCCCACTTGAAGACGCTCTCATTACCGCTCTCATCACTTTGTGTTTCAAGTTGTGATTGTTTACTGACTTGAAGCTTCAGCTCGTAATGAACAGAGCTTGATTGCTCCTTGTTAAAGTCCTCAGTTTTAATTTACTCTGAGACGGGTGTTTGTATAAATTCGCCATGTCCATATTCAACAAGTTTGGCTGTCTATTGATTTCATCTCTATAGACGGCAGCACCGAAAAAGTCATGCAATGCAAGAAAAGACTCGTATCTACACAGCAAAATGGTGTACATGTGTTCACGGCCATCAACAGGGCAAAACAGGTGGTACCAATGTCAGTGCTCATGCACATAGGGAATCAAAGCTTTCTTTTCAGCTACCACCTACCTGCTACTGGCTAGTTACTGTGTGGATCCTATGAACAAACTGGGTTCCCATTATGGTGCCCTTCTTTTTTTTTTTTTTTTTTTACAGAAGAGCAAATATCTAGGACACGTATATCTTATGGTCTTCAAAAGCAGCATAAAGATCATATTATTTCTCTTCTTTCTAAAATTAGTGGGTTGTTATGCTCAACCGGATATATAACAGCCTCAATCTGATGTCCATCAAATACCAAACAATAGTGTACAAGAGGGACATAATGAAAATAATAAATAGTTCAGGGTTCCTAAGCAATTGTCCACATAGCGTCCAGATATTTTTGATTGGCATGTATGTTAATAACATTTATAATTCATTCCAACACATTTTTATCTTTTCAGAATGAAATAATACTTTTTGAAGAATATGTGTCAACAGAAGGCCAATGGTTGGAAGGAGAAGTCTGTCTGCCGGAGAGCTCAGAAGACTTGCAGGTATTGAGTGTTTATCAAATGTGACATCATCAAAAATGATTTATGAAATATGGATGAGTTTGTTTTTTGATGTCTTGGTTACGTATCTTCCAGTTGCCAATAATAATGTGATCCTTCAAAGTCGATCAGTCAGATCCACCAAGAAGGAAACATAGGAGAGAGGGGGTGATGCTGATCTTAAGGATATATACTGTACTGTATATGCTTGATTTTATGTAAAAAGCAGTTTAACTGTGTAGAGAAGTCATAGAGAAAGCCTGTGAGTATTACTTTTCTCGTCCAATCTACATAGACTTTTATAGGCAGCAGCTGTAATTTTATCCCTCACTGCCGATAAAAGGCTACAGAGGTTGGGGCAAGGTCAACGGAAAAAGAAAAGTGTAAACAATGAGAAACTGCTGTGAGAGGAAAAGAGCTAAAAAGAATGTACAGTACAAGTCATATATTGACCAAATATTGTGTTATTCCTCATGTACACACAAGAACGCTTGACCTTTCATCAAATTTGTTTTCTGTTGAACTGGACACACGATATAATAGTGATTGCAGAGTGGAATAAAACATTTTTTTTGTTATTTCGCCTCTCCATTGCAGAGATATCAGAGATATTAGCAATCAAAGTGTTAGGCACCTAATGATATAGAAACTTTGTTAAATCTAAGTGGATGTTATCAGAGTTTTTACTGGGGGGTGTACTCCTGGAGAACAGAGCTTCATTGTTACATTGCACACACTGAGAAACCAAAGGTATGCTGGGGGCGTGTTCTTTTTCTGCTGTGTTGCTGCCTGCTTATGATTGGGCAACTCACAAAGGGAGAAGAAGTACACGCCTCCAGTGAAAACTATCTGATAACACCCACTTGGACTTAACAAAAGTTAAAAAATTAGGTGTAAAATAATTTGATTGCCAATATCTCCACATCGGAGAGGCGAGATTTAAGAAGAAAAAAAGGTAATTTTTCTACTCTGTAGTCATTATTACATCGTGTCCATTTCGATATGAAAAATTTAGTAAAAGGTCCTCTTTAAAGGGCAGTTTATGTATATCTTTGACCCTTATAGCTAGAAAAAATTTTTTTTGCAAGCGCCACTATGGGGGATGACTTGCTTACAATATATCAATTCTGTTGACCTAAATATTAAAGGGGTTTGCCAAGTAGGGAGAAATGCAATTAAAAATCCTCTGTACTCATTACCCTGAGGAGCTCAATATCTTTGTTCTATGATTTAGGAGCACTAAGTGACAGCTAAAGCCAATCAGCAGTCGATGAACAGTTACAGCCTTCTCATTTTGTCATTTTGCCCAAGTCAAGAGATGGCTGTGCTGAGCCGTGTAACTAAAGGACTACAGAGCTCCAGCAAGAGCTGCTGCCCAATTATTTTGTAGATCATTTTGGGTTCTTCATCTTCTTATCCTGAAGATGAGCAAATAATAGAATATTCTAGAAAATATTCTAGAAAATGCCATTAAGTAATTTAAAAAAAGGGGGAGACAGAAGCGCACAATAGGGTCTTATCCAATGATATAAACGTTTCACAGATATGGATCCACTCACCTGGTTCAGTTGTGTGGAACACAACAACCATAAGCACAAATGGGTAGGATCCGATGAACTGCAGCAATCAGCCGGTCACTAGAATTGCATATATAGGAAGGAGAGAAGTCCAGCTTTCAGGATCGCGCTGTTCCAGTCCAAAGTTCACAAGGAGTTAATCCAAGGACCAAGCAGTGATTATAACTTTTTTTTATTCAATAAACTCTACGCGTTTTGTGTACACACTGTACACTTCCTCAGGAGCAAAGTTACACTGGCATCACATTCCATTCTCCTTATATACTAACTCCCCCAGGAAGTGAGGTAGGTGCTCATTGCACTTAAAAAAATTCACACATAACTATCAACATAATGTAAAATCACAAAAATCACTAAAATTCATCTATAAAACACACTTCTATAAAAATACACATATGTAAAACTTCACACTAGAAAAAATGTAAAACATTATAATAAAATTATGATTATACTCAATAAAAATCTAAAATTCTTGGTACATCATATCAATTAGCAGAACAACATTCACAAATCTCTTATATAACTGCACTTATATTTTCCTTTCAGTATTAACCCTTCATTCAACATATTATACTTTTACTTTCCTTATATTTCAGGCAGATGATCATATATTAATTAATGTATGTACTCCTATGCGGATTCGATCCTGCACAGCAGACCCATGCTCTGCACTCAAGAAACTTTTCTGTTCTCTCAGCCAAAGGCTCCACATCTCCAGAGCTGTCAGTTCCTTTTCAAGGCACCAGCCAACTATTCCAATCATAGTAAAATGCCGCCGATTGTATCTCTTTATATGTTAGCGATATGATCATTCCCTTGCTGTAATGTTATAGCATGGACATCACACAATTATCAGATGCCAATACTACTCTAATCCTTAGCAGACAAATATGCAGAGCACCAAAATTATTTAAAGATGTCAGATATTTCATTTAAACCGTATGGTTGCAGAGTCTGCAACCTGTGAATCCAGTAAATTTCCTTTCTCATCAGAATGACACTCCTGTTCACAGTGTCTTCTGAAACATAATCAATTGGGGCCACTTTAATACATGGGTTCTTCCCATGTTTTATAGTGCAATGTTTTGATACTCCATGGAACATAAAACCTTCAATTATATTGTGTCTGTGCGAATTCATGCGGTTATGCAGTTCTTGTGTGGTTTTACCCACATACTGTAAACCACATTCGCATTCTATCAGATATATCACAAAACTACTTTTACAATTCAGGGAAAACTTTATATCAAACACCTTATTATTCTGAATTGACCTGAATGTGGTCATATTATGCATAATCATGCCTCAACACAGACACCGAGCGGTATTACATTTAAAGACTCCTGGTTCTTTGCACTGTTCATCCCTAATTTTTTCTTTTTTCAGGTGACTGGGGGCCAGTATATTTCTAAGAGTAGAGGATCTTTTAAAGATTAGTCCTGGTTTATTCGGTAGCATACTCCCCAACACTGGATCATTAAGAAGAACAGACCAATGATCCTGTAAAATATTCCTAATTTTTTTATTTTGTTTAGTAAAATTAGTTAAAAAGTTTAAGGAGAAACTATCATTCTCTTTTTCTTTTTTCTTAGGATTTACCAGGTCCATCTGTTCCAAACCTGCGCACTCATTGTATGCTTTTTCTAGCAGTTTTTTTGGGTAGTTTTTCTCAATAAACCTATTTTTCAATTCCTTGGCTTGTGTTACAAAATCTGACTCTAAACTACAATTTTTCTTAATCCTTTTATACTGATTCTTCGGGACATTGATTAACCATTTATAATAATGGCCACTATTAAAATCTAACAGACTATTTGCATCACACTTCTTAAAAAAAGTTTTAGTAAAAATCTTCCCTTCTGAATGGAAAATGGTCAGATCCAAATAATCTATACTCTCCATATTATATACCCATGAAAAGGTGAGACCCCATCATTCCTCTGAATGCTCTCCAGAAATTGTTCTATGTTATTACATTTATTATCAAAGACTATCATTAGGTCATCTATGTACCGTTTAAAAAATATAATATGCTCTGAAAAAATGGAATTTTCTATATAAATGAATTAAAAAATGGCCATAAATAGGTTAGCGAAAGTTGGCGCTACTTTCGAACCCATTGCGGTTCCGACTTGTTGGTGATATAGTTTTCCCTGAAAGTCAAAAAAATTATTGTGTAGTATAAACTTCATGCTATCCATTAAAAAAGCTTTCTGATTCAATGGTAAATGGGCATCTTCTTTCACATGTCTCCCAAAACAATACAATCCTAGATCATGTCTAATATTTGAATAGAGGGATGCAACATCTATAGTCAGAAACATGTATGAATCTTTCCACACTATATCCTTCATCAAATGAATCAGCTGAGCAGAATCCCTAAGAAAACTTTTCACAGACATCACATGGAAATACATTATATTATCTACATACGCTGCCAATCCTGACGTGAGAGAACCTATGCCAGAAATGATGGGCCTCCCTGGGGGGTTGTTTTGATCCTTATGAATCTTAGGAAGATGATAGAAAAAAGCCCTAGGGGGATTTTTCATAGTCAGAAAATTATATTCATTTTTATTTAAAATCCCCTCCTTTTTTCCAATTGTAATTAATTTATTATATTCAGTTACCGCACTCTTATAAATATCCATTGTGACCACTTTGTATGTATTCTCATCATTTAATATTCTATATGCCTCTTTCAAATATTCCTTCCTATCTTGGATTACAACTCCCCCCCCTTATCAGCTGGTCTAATAACCACCTCTGTGTTCTCTTTCAGACTTTTAACAGCCTCCCTTTCTGCTTTAGTCATATTTCTTTCATTTTTATAATCTGCAGGATTTATATTCTCAAAATCCTTCAGTACTAAATCAGAAAATGTTTTTAAAAACATTTTCTGATTTAGTACTGAAGGATTTTGAGAGTGCGGTAACTGAATATAATAAATTAATTACAACTGGAAAAAAGGAGGGGATTTTAAATAAAAATGAATATAATTTTCTGACTATGAAAAATCCCCCTAGGGCTTTTTTCTATCATCTTCCTAAGATTCATAAGGATCAAAATAACCCCCCAGGGAGGCCCATCATTTCTGGCATAGGTTCTCTCACGTCAGGATTGGCAGCGTATGTAGATAATATAATGTATTTCCATGTGATGTCTGTGAAAAGTTTTCTTAGGGATTCTGCTCAGCTGATTCATTTGATGAAGGATATAGTGTGGAAAGATTCATACGTGTTTCTGACTATAGATGTTGCATCCCTCTATTCAAATACTAGACATGATCTAGGATTGTATTGTTTTGGGAGACATGTGAAAGAAGATGCCCATTTACCATTGAATCAGAAAGCCTTTTTAATGGATAGCATGAAGTTTATACTACACAATAATTTTTTTGACTTTCAGGGAAAACTATATCACCAACAAGTCGGAACCGCAATGGGTTCGAAAGTAGCGCCAACTTTCGCTAACCTATTTATGGCCATTTTTAAATTCATTTATATAGAAAATTCCATTTTTTCAGAGCATATTATATTTTTTAAACGGTACATAGATGACCTAATGATAGTCTTTGATAATAAATGTAATAACATAGAACAATTTCTGGAGAGCATTCAGAGGAATGATTGGGGTCTCACCTTTTCATGGGTATATAATATGGAGAGTATAGAGTATTTGGATCTGACCATTTTCCATTCAGAAGGGAAGATTTTTACTAAAACTTTTTTTAAGAAGTGTGATGCAAATAGTCTGTTAGATTTTAATAGTGGCCATTATTATAAATGGTTAATCAATGTCCCGAAGAATCAGTATAAAAGGATTAAGAAAAATTGTAGTTTAGAGTCAGATTTTGTATCACAAGCCAAGGAATTGAAAAATAGGTTTATTGAGAAAAACTACCCAAAAAAACTGCTAGAAAAAGCATATAATGAGTGCGCAGGTTTGGAACAGATGGACCTGGTAAATCCTAAGAAAAAAGAAAAAGAGAATGATAGTTTCTCCTTAAACTTTTTAACTAATTTTACTAAACAAAATAAAAAAATTAGGAATATTTTACAGGATCATTGGTCTGTTCTTCTTAATGATCCAGTGTTGGGGAGTATGCTACCGAATAAACCAGGACTAATCTTTAAAAGATCCTCTACTCTTAGAAATATACTGGCCCCCAGTCACCTGAAAAAAGAAAAAATTAGGGATGAACAATGCAAAGAACCAGGAGTCTTTAAATGTAATACCGCTCGGTGTCTGTGTTGTGGCATGATTATGCATAATATGACCACATTCAGGTCAATTCAGAATAATAAGGTGTTTGATATAAAGTTTTCCCTGAATTGTAAAAGTAGTTTTGTGATATATCTGATAGAATGCGAATGTGGTTTACAGTATGTGGGTAAAACCACACAAGAACTGCATAACCGCATGAATTCGCACAGACACAATATAATTGAAGGTTTTATGTTCCATGGAGTATCAAAACATTGCACTATAAAACATGGGAAGAACCCATGTATTAAAGTGCCCCAATTGATTATGTTTCAGAAGACACTGTGAACAGGAGTGTCATTCTGATGAGAAAGGAAATTTACTGGATTCACAGGTTGCAGACTCTGCAACCATACGGTTTAAATGAAATATCTGACATCTTTAAATAATTTTGGTGTTCTGCATATTTGTCTGCTAAGGATTAGAGTAGTATTGGCATCTGATAATTGTGTGATGTCCATGCTATAACATTACAGCAAGGGAATGATCATATCGCTAACATATAAAGAGATACAATCGGCGGCATTTTACTATGATTGGAATAGTTGGCTGGTGCCTTGAAAAGGAACTGACAGCTCTGGAGATGTGGAGCCTTTGGCTGAGAGAACAGAAAAGTTTCTTGAGTGCAGAGCATGGGTCTGCTGTGCAGGATCGAATTCGCATAGGAGTACATACATTAATTAATATATGATCATCTGCCTGAAATATAAGGAAAGTAAAAGTATAATATGTTGAATGAAGGGTTAATACTGAAAGGAAGATATAAGTGCGGTTATATAAGAGATTTGTGAATGTTGTTCTGCTAATTGATATGATGTACCAAGAATTTTAGATTTTTATTGAGTATAATCATAATTTTATTATAATGTTTTACATTTTTTCTAGTGTGAAGTTTTACATATGTGTGTTTTTATAGAAGTGTGTTTTATAGATGAATTTTAGTGATTTTTGTGATTTTACATTATGTTGATAGTTATGTGTGAATTTTTTTAAGTGCAATGAGCACCTACCTCACTTCCCGGGGGAGTTAGTATATAAGGAGAATGGAATGTGATGCCAGTGTAACTTTGCTCCTGAGGAAGTGTACAGTGTGTACACGAAACGCGTAGAGTTTATGGAATAAAAAGAAAGTTATAATCACTGCTTGGTCCTTGGATTAACTCCTTGTGAACTTTGGACTGGAACAGCGCGATCCTGAAAGCCGGACTTCTCTCCTTCCTATATATGCAATTAAGTAATTTAACTCGCTTCCATATGTTTGACTAGGATTCTTTTATTTTCATAAATTAATTCCCTAATGAAATATTTAGGTAATTTTTTTTCGTGAGTTTGACACATAACGGCCAAGATTAATACTCACAGTTATGCAGACAATTGTTTTTAAATTTGTTTCTCAGTATTTAAAAATGATGTTTGTTTTATAAAAAAAAAAAAAATGGCGCTATCCCTGTCCACAAGTTATATACAGTATTGCAGACTCATTAACCCCAATGCAACTGTGCTGTAATACCAGGTACAACCTGTCTCTGATGAGCTGCGGTTTTAGGGGGGAAAGCAGCTATGCTTTTCTAATCCTGTACAACTTATTTAATTGCTTTTAATTGCCCAATTTGTTCTATGGGTGGAAGTTTGTTTTTTTTAAAATGAAGAATAAATAAAGAATGTGATGCTTATATTTGAGGAGCTGAAACATGTCTTATATTTTTGGCTTGAACTATTGAATGATGTAAATAAAATAGACATAAATGCAGAAAAGGCCTTGACGATAATTAACATATCTACGGTATAATCTAAAGCTTACTTTTGAAGGAATGATAAGAAACATCAATGGGTTCATCGCCTTGGATGGATTTAAATCCACAGAATATTCTGGAATTCCAAGTTCTACCAATGAACCATGCTTCACCAGTGAATCATTAATTGACCCTCCAAACGACTACCGTGAGGATAACGAAGAAGAGCTAACAATCTCCAGTACGTCTCACTTCAATTTACTTTGGTTTTAGTATCATCGATAGTCTGAAACTCAAACGAGAATGACATTAAAGAATGATATTCCCATCTCAGCAAGTTATCACCCATGCATAGGATAGGTTATAGCTTGCTGATCGTTAGGGGTCCGACCGTTGAAACCCCCATGGATCTTGAGAATTGGCCTCTGGGATGCCTCGTTGGAATAGAGTGGTGGCACTCCAAATTTTGACCTATCTCGCAATCTTGCTAAGTTGGCAATAACCTTTTAATTCTTGGAGTTATGACCGTTGAGAAATCGATTGTAACTCCACACATGGAGCTGAGCAAATCGATTCCAAACAATTTCACTTAGAATTTCTCAAAATTCACAGATTCTAACAAATACACATTTTTGAGTATTCAATTTTTGCTCAAGTGGCCTGGTCTTATCGTGAACAAAGCAGGCAACCAGGCATTGATTGATTAATTCAGACAGGAAAAAGAAGGTAATGCCAAATGCCAGCTTACCAATGAAATAAATGAGGATCCAGTGTACATGGAACCGACCACTTGTGTTGGCAATGTGGAAAAAGGAGGAGTTCCAGCTTCTGGTAAAATACCAAATGTTGTTTTTATTCCATCAAAAAATTCTTTGTCAAGCTTGACTAGGAACAACTGTGTTCGAAACGTGTTGCTTGCTGACCATCCTGTCTTTGATTTTTTTTTTAACTTTGATGGAATAAAGACAACATTTGATATTTTACCAACATACAATGACCACATAACAACTCAATCCATAAAGTAATTACATAACAGTGCTATACAATGTCTATATAACACTATATATAATTAGGATTCCTCATGGTTGTAAACTAATCTGGGACAGATTTTTTCGTAGTCATTTGTCACATACTGTATATCATGGACATGTTATAAATTATGCATTAAGGCAGCTAACAAATCTTTTGATTAAAAAAATAAATAAAAACAGCTGAAAATGTTTTAAAACTCCAAAAAGAACTATACTCATCTCTGAATTCTTGATGATCCAGCGTGGAGGTTGCCATGTAAGTGTTGCAGACAGTTAGTGGTCTACGTGGTCATGTGCCGTAGTACTGGTATCATGGACGCGGTAGCTGATCAGTGACGCCAGAGATATAAGTTCACTGATTGGCTGCGGCTGCCATATGCAGGCTTCATGGGGAATCAGTGGGAGCTGTTGCACTGGAACACCATGAGAACAGAACGTTGTATAACCCCTCATACATGTACCTAAACATATTTTTTAAATACTATTTTTGCATCTTTTACGGTAATTGTAAAGGTGATCTTTAACGATAATGTGCACCACTCAGGTGGTGGTATCACTAATGTATGGGCCTTGCCTAGAATATTCACTGGCCGCCATTTCCTTCTGCTCTTGGCGTAGCTTCAGTCCTGTTCTGCTAGTTGTGATGTGCCGGACCCCTCCAGTCTTTACTGGGCAGATAGAAGTCACTTCACAATGTAAGTCTCTGAGAGACAGAACAAGGCTCTCATAGGATTACATAGAGAGCTTGTGACTGTTACCTCAGTCAGGAGCTGTTTCCAGAAGATGGTACAGCGGGAGAGGAGTAGTGTCGGGAAGAACAGGATACAGGGGCTGGTTAGTATTTTACTGCTTAACATAGACAGACTGTAAGCATAGTGAGGTGTCAAGTTATAGCTTCTATTATACCAGATGGAAAGAGAAGGCGGAGCAGCAGAGTAGGAAAACAAGCAGAGAGAGACACAGAAAGATTGTGCTGAACTTTCTACCAAGTCTTTTATCTAACCCCAAAGCTGGATTCACATGCACACTACTAAGTACAGGTGTATAATGTCCTCCATGCTAACTGCTGATTCAGTCTGTATGCAAACTAAAGAATAAAAAGCAAGAATCCTTGCATGCCATAACGTGTATGGGAGACATATATAGTCATAGCAATTTATCTCCTTCCACCAGTTTGCATTCACGTGCAATATAAAGGGTTTAGTTCCTATACTTCACGGATTCTTGCTGGAAAGCTGTGCACCCCTGAAGACTGGCAGTTCTGAAGAGCGGAATAGTTAAGCTGCTGGCCCAAACTCTGCACTGTCCCATGCTGCAACCAGAGGAATTTTCCCTCTGCAGCATTGGAAGAGCGCAGGGAAACTGAAGCTCTCCCAATCCAGAGATTGAGACAGCTTCAGTGCAGCGCTTACAAGCTCCTAAGCTTGCCTTGGAGACAAACTACTGCTGATAGATGGCTGACGTAGCTGGTAACCTAGCAAATGAACAATACAGAATAACATTAAAAATCCCTGTGTTCTTTAAAATGTAGAGGATTTTTAAAAAGAGGTAAGTTGTTTTTTTACAAGCACCTTGCAGCTTTAACAATTTAACATAATGAGACGCCACCCCAAATTAATTTTCAGAGCTTGCACTGGGGAAACCTGGTTAATATGCAGGCCACAAACCATGCAATTGTCAGAAATAGCGCTATTCCCCATGACCGCTCATTCTGAAAAGTTACTTGGACGAACATTAGGTATAGTTACTCCTTAAAATGTAAAAAAAAAAAATCCAGCTATATATTCATGACCTATAAAACAAGATATAAAGGATTAAATGACACCACAAGCTGATTGGAGTAGTGGGAGCCTAAGGGGAGAAATCCTTCATTTTGCTGCACTGCGTCTGCAAATGTTCTGAACGCAAACTGTATTTGCTATTTGGAGTAATTTAATTTATTGAAGTTGAACTTGCCACAATTTTTACAAGAATCCATAGGAAAGACTGACAGATGATTTAGATTTAGCTCAGAATCAGTCTATCAGCTGCAAAGCCACACATTGATTTAATGGCATTTATCTTTGCCAAAGCCTGGATTACGTGAGAGTCAACGAAATGGATAGGAAATTTGGCAAGCGAAATCTGCCGACTATAGTGTATAATCCTTTAATAACTTTAATAATAGCTCCATACCCTCTGATTTCGATAGCGTGTCGTCAGCAGGCTATAAGTGACCAAAGCTGGGGGACCTGAACTATTCTTGCCGTCCAGGCATTAGTATCTGAACACTGACAAACGTAAGATACAATAATCCTAAAAGCACAATCTTCATATTTTTTTCTATTTCCTTAGAAAATCTGAACACATGTGACTTTGAGACTGGTTTTTGTGATTGGGAACCACTAAATTCCAATGGTTTGGATTGGAAAATAACAACTGGAAACATATATAGTGATATTAATAAAGACCATACAACCAATGGAGAAAACGGTAAGTAATACATCCAACATTGATCATATATAGGTATGCTTTTAGGAAATGCATAATCAGAAAATCTCCTAATATTTAAATTAGGATCTTGTGTTAAACACATATTTAAAACAAACTTTGGAAATGTATAGGTATTTTTTTTTAAATATCACATCACAATCTGTATTAAACCCCCCAAAAAAACTTGCAATTTTTACTTTGGCCACTGGGGTTATTCTAGATTCATGCTTCCTGTCCTTTCAGGAAATTCACATGTAAATTAGCTTTAATGAATGTGTGTAAAAGTCTTTTGAATAAAGGGGGAGCACGGGAGCGTTTACATCACCTCCCGTGATTGGTGGATTATGTGTTACTATTACCTGTGTATAGAGGTGATACCTGTAATTGTAATCCTGCCTCTGATGGCAAAGAGACTTCTGAAAAGTTTTCACTAAAAAACAGGAAGTATGATTCTAAAATTGCTCAACTGGCCAGTGTGAAAATTGGAAAATTGGCTTGCATCTGGCATAAACTGCAGCAGTTTGGTTGGATATCTAAATGAGACTATCACCAGCAGAAATTACCAGCGGACGGAAAGTATATAAAGCTGCACCCAAAAGGTGATCATGCAGACAAATGAGCAAATGAAAACACCTGTTACCCTATTCAATGAACAACAGCAGATACACCCTTTCTCTGGGTGTTTAGTTTCTGTTATCTTTGTTTCAGTCTTTTTAGGGTAACAGCTGTCTTCATTTACTCATTTGTTGGCACTATCACCTTTTGGGTGCAACTTTATACACTTTCCCACTGCTGGTATTTTTTGCTGGTGATAGTCCCATTTAGATATCCAACTATACTGCTTGTACTTGTTTTTTATTATGTATACCCCTTTTCACAAGTAAAGCACCACTGAATAAATGGTTCTATAATAATAAATAATAATAATAATAATACTGCTGTAGTTTAAGCCAGTCAGTGAAAGACCAGCTAGGGTTTATCTCTCTGCTCTTTATGTTCTCCGCCCTACACCTATCTTCTGTTTATTTTTAGGAAGTAGGCAACATATTCTATAACAGTACGTAACTTTATCCTTTATTTTGTATTTTATGGTTTGTTTCACTCACTCTGCGATCTCTTTCCATTTCAGCACACTTTCCCTTCTGTAGGTAATTTACACTCTCCTCTGCCCTCTGATTCTTTAGGAGAAACGTGAAGCACTCAATGGCCTTTCAGGCAGCATAGATCTGAGTTACCATTGTCTAGTCTGTGGTTAAGGCTATCTCTGCTCATGCAGGAACCACTAGGGACTGCGGGGTCAGGATCTGTAGTGTGTACGGGAACCGGCAGGGTCAGTTGCAATTTTCAGGGTGTTATTTTCCTAACTGAGTTGCTACACTATCATAACAAAAACTTAATTTTTTTTTTAAATTGCAGATTGTGATATAAAAAAAATTGCTTAAGTTTATAAAATAAATATATTTAACCCAAAAATCTGATGTAAAAAATAGTTAATTTTCTGATTATATGTTCCTTTAAAAGTTGTCAGCTCTCGAAACATGTCTGTTTTAGTACATGCTTGTATTCTTCTTGTAATAAAAGTTCCAGAGCATTGTCAAGTAAAATTCTGCACTGTGCCATATCTCTGTTATTGTTCTGAGAAAAGAGTAAATAATTGACAATTCATTGGTACCATTCCCCAAGGGGGTGTGTTCTGTTACACTGGTAGCAATGATTGGGCAATGCTAGGCCGTCAGGGACACCCCCCTACCCCCTCCTACTGATAACGCCCAGATGCTAGCTTTCTAATACATTTCTGGGAAAAAGAATACAGAAGTATCTTAAAGAAGATTTATAAAAATAAAAAGATGAGTGTTCAACACTGATACAGAAATTATGCGCTCCTAGCAAAGATCTGGTCTTCACAGGTGATTTGAATAAAAATATATTTATTTAGAAGAAGGGTTACAATTAAAAAAGAATGGATAAAAATGAGGTAAAGATATAAATTTGTGCTCTGAGCACACTCCATACTTGTTTGGTGCTGGCTGTTTTACACAGCAGATGCCTGTGAGTAATTTCTGCGACTGAAGTTATCTCCAATCGAAAGCAGTTTATTTGCCTTAGGCTGGGATCACGCTTGCGTGAAACTTGTATGAGTATGGGCACCTCAATGTTGTGAGTTCATTTTCCCCTTCATTACTGAGGCCCGAGGAACTCCCTCTTCTAGTAAAGAAAGGTAGTGAGCCTGATTATCAAACACCTGAGGCTGATGATGATGACTGGCTGAGTAGAGTTACTGACTGGATATAAGGCTGCCGACGCCCTTCTGCCCTGCGGGTGATTTCTCTGTGGGATCCTTGGAGACCAGTCTGAATTCCTGCTCTTCTAAAGCTAAGTTTGCTGCTCGGCCTTTTGCTTTGGTGCTTTGACTTTGTTTTGCTTTGTTTTTCTGGATTTCTGCCATTCCCTGCTGGGGTGTGCTGAATTCATTTAGCTCTGTCTTCTGAAAATACCTGAGTGCTGATTTAGTTTTTGAAGCCTAGCTGCTTCAGGGCCTTTTTCATATCAGCTTGTTGGCTTATGTCTTTGATAGGGTTTTGGCAGATTGCAGACAGCAGCCTTCCTGTCCTTTCCTATCTAGGTAGTTTTGGGCCCCGTCTTTGCTCAGTCTATCTTTCTGTCTGTGTTAGTGTTTTCATCTTGCTTCACCGTCATTATATGTTGGGGGCTGCCTATTGCTTTGGGGTCTGCTCTGGGGCAGTTTAGATTTCCCCTTTCTTTCTTTAGGCCTATGTAATTCTCCGGCTGTGATCGAGGGGTCTAGGGCATCGTAGGAACCCCCCACAGCTACTGCTAGTTGTGTTGATAGGTTCAGGGGTCTGCAATCTGATAGTTGCCAACTTCTCTGGTTTTCTGGACTTAGCTTGTATTTCTGCTTTTGCCTCCTACGGTGACTCATTCATAACAGAATCACCCGCCATACCGCAGATTCTAGGGTACTCAATAGCAGGAAAGAATTGTAAAAAAAAAAAAAAAAAAAGTGTATATTTTTTCCTCTATATCTCTGAGGCCGTAGGGGGAATTTTTTTTTCTCTCAATGGAGATAAAGCAATTGTCTGATCGTGTGGAGCAGCTCGCTGCGGAAGTGCAGGGAATTTCCGCCTACCTTGCTCATTCACATGCTGCTGAACCAAAGATTCCTACACCTGATGTATTTTTTGGGGATCGGTCTAAATTTTTGAATTTCAAAAATAACTGTAAATTATTTTTTGCCTTGAAGCCTAACTCGTCAGGGAGCTCCGCGCAGCAGGTTAAAATTGTCATCTCTTTGCTGCGTGGCGATCCCCAGGATTGGGCATTTTCTTTGAAACCAGATGATCCTATTCTGACTAATGTGAACGCATTCTTTCAAGCTTTGGGGTTGTTGTATGACGAACCTAATGCCATTGATCAGGCTGAAAAGACCCTGCTGGCATTGAGCCAGGGTCGTGATTCTGCAGAATTGTACTGTCAAAAATTCCGAAAGTGGGCAGTACTTACTACCTGGAATGATAATGCCTTGGCTGCTCTCTTTCGGAAGGGATTGTCAGAAGCCGTAAAAGATACTATGGTGGGATTTCCTGTTCCCTCTGGTCTTGACGATTCTATGTCATTAGCCATTCAGGTTGATCGGCGTTTGTGCGAACGCAAAGCTGCGCGAAAGGTGTTGCCACCTGTTGAACAAATGTCTGAGCCTATGCAATGTGATAGAGTTTTTTCCAGAGAGCAGCGTCAGGAGTTCAGAAGGCGTAATAAGTTGTGTTTTTTCTGTGGAGATGCCTCGCATATTATTTCTGTCTGTCCTAAACGAGAGAAACGCTTTGCACACACGTTTTCTGTTGGGGGTGTTCAACCTAAGTTTCTTCTGGCTATTACTCCGATCTGCTCCCTGTCCACATTTTCCGCCAAGGCTTTTGTGGATTCGGGAGCAGCCCTAAACCTAATGGACTTGGATTTTGCTAAACGTTGTGGATTTCCGATGACACCTCTGCAGACGCCTATCCCTTTGAGGGGGATTGATGCTACTCCTTTGGCTAAAAATAAACCCCAGTTTTGGACCCAGGTGGTAATGCGGGTCGCCCCAGACCATCAAGAAAATTGCAGATTTTTGGTGTTACATAATCTGCATGATACTATTGTTCTGGGGTTTCCCTGGTTACAGATTCATAATCCAGTTTTGGATTGGAAATCTGTGTCTGTGGTGAGTTGGGGTTGTCGGTGTGCCTTTAGTGAGGCTCCGGTGTTTTCCACCTCTCCTCAGTCGCATGATGTTCCTGATTATTTGGCGGACTTTTATGATGTATTTAGTGAGAATGAGTCTGCGTCTCTGCCTCCTCATAGGAGTTATGACTGTGCAATTGAACTGAGCCCGGGGTGTAAATTTCCCAAGGGTCGGCTCTTCAATTTATCTGTACCCGAGCACGAGGCTATGCGATCCTATATTAAGGAGGCGTTGGAGAAGGGTCATATTAGACCATCCTCGTCACCCTTAGGTGCCGGGTTTTTTTTTGTAGCCAAAAAGGATGGATCATTAAGACCTTGTATTGATTATCGTGCCCTCAACAAAATTACTGTTAAATATCAGTATCCGTTACCCCTGATTTCTGATCTATTCTCCAGAGTTAAAGGTGCTTGCTGGTTTACCAAGCTTGACCTCAGGGGGGCGTATAATCTTATTCGCATTAAGCATGGGGATGAATGGAAGACGGCGTTTAATACTCCGGAGGGACATTTTGAGTACCTGGTGATGCCTTTTGGGCTCACTAATGCCCCTTCTGTCTTCCAGTGCTTCATGAACGATATTTTCCGAGATTTTGTCGATAAATTTTTGATTATCTATCTGGATGATATTTTGATCTTCTCCAAGGATTGGGATTCTCATGTGGAACATATTCGGACTGTGTTCCGGATCTTGAGGGAGAATTCCCTGTATGTCAAAGGATCTAAATGCCTTTTTGGAGTACAGAGGATTTCTTTTTTGGGATTTATTTTGTCCCCGTCAACTATTGAAATGGACCCGGCCAAGGTACAGGCCATTTACGATTGGGTTCAGCCCACTTCTTTGAAGGCCCTCTAGAAGTTTTTGGGTTTTGCTAATTTTTATCGGAAATTTATAGCAAAATTTTCTAGTATTGCCAAGCCATTGACTGATTTGACTAAAAAGGGTGCTGATGTGTTATATTGGTCTCCGGAGGCTGTTTCTTCCTTTCAGGAGCTGAAGCGAAGATTCACCTCCGCCCCGGTTTTGCGGCAACCTGATGTCTCACTTCCATTCCAGGTAGAGGGGGATGCTTCTGAGATTGGTGCAGGAGCTGTTTTGTCCCAAAAGGATCCTGTAACATCTAAAATGAATCCCTGTGCTTTCTTTTCCCGAAAGTTCTCTCCATCTGAACGTAACTATGATGTGGGGAATAGGGAACTGTTGGCCATGAAATGGGCATTTGAGGAGTGGAGACATTGGTTGGAGGGCGCTAAGCATCAAGTCGTGGTCCTCACTGACCACAAGAATTTGATTTACCTAGAGTCGGCTAAGCGTTTGAACCCTAGACAGGCTAGGTGGGCCTTGTTTTTTACACGTTTTGATTTTGTGGTTTCTTTTCTTCCTGGAACAAAGAATGTCAAGGCAGACGCCCTCTCTATTAGCTTCTTTGCTGATTCTCCTGTGGTGACCAAGCCTGCTACCATCTTAGGCGAAGGGGTGGTTCTTTCTGCCATCTCGCCCGATTTGAGACGTGCTCTGGAAGAGTTCCAGGAGGACAAACCTGAGCGTTGTCCCAGTGGAAAGTTGTATGTTCCTGACCAGTGGAAGAAGAGAGTGATGTCTGAAGTTCATTGCTCTGCTTTGGCTGGTCATCTAGGTATTTTTGGTACTAGAGATCTGGTGAGTCGGTTTTTTTGGTGGCCCTCCTTGTCTCGTGATGTCAGGAATTTTGTGCAGTCCTGTGGGACGTGCTCCCGGTCTAAATCGTGTTCTCGCTCTAGTAGGTTGTTGATGCCTTTGCCTGTCCCCAAGAGGCCATGGACCCATATTTCAATGGATTTCATCTCTGATATGCCTGTCTCTCAGAGGATGACTGTTATTTGGGTGATTTGTGATAGGTTCTCTAAGATGGTTCATCTTGTACCACTCCCTAAGTTGCCGTCTTCCTCTGAGTTGGTGCCCCTGTTTTTACAACAGGTGGTTCGTTTGCACGGGATTCCTGAGAACATTGTATCTGACAGAGGAGTCCAGTTTGTGTCTAGATTTTGGATAACTTTCTGTTCCAGGCTGGGAATTCAGTTGTCCTTCTCCTCTGCTTTTCACCCTCAGACCAATGGGCAGACAGAGAGAACAAACCAGACCTTGGAGTCATATTTGAGATGTTTTATTTCTGCTGATCAGGATGATTGGGTTTCATTTTTGCCCTTGGCCGAATTTGCTTTAAATAATAGAGCTAGTTCTACCACTTTGATGTCACCTTTTTTTTGTAACTTTGGGTTTCATCCTCGATTTTCTTCAGGGCAGGTGGAGCCCTCTGCCTGCCCAGGTGTTGACACTGTGGTGGAGAGAATGCACCAGATCTGGGACCAAGTGGTGGATAAGTTATCTCTCTCCCAGGAAAAGGCCCAGCAGTTTTCCAACCGACATAGGACCATTGGTCCCCAATTTAAGGTTGGTGATATGGTGTGGTTATCATCAAAAAATATTGCTATGAAGGTGGCTTCTCCTAAGTTTAAACCTAGATTTTTTGGACCTTACAAGATTGTGGAGATTATTAATCCGGTCTCTTTTCGTTTGGCTCTTCCTGTCACATTTAATATCCATAATGTGTTCCATAAATCTTCGTTGAAGAGGTTTGTTGAACCTGTTGTTCCGGGGGTGGCACCTCCAGACCCTGTATTGGTTGAAGGTAACATGGAATATGAGGTAGAGAAAGTACTGGATTCCCGTCTGGCTAGACGGAGACTCCAGTATTTGGTTAAGTGGAAGGGTTATGGTCAGGAGGATAATTCCTGGGTCTCTGCCTCTGATATTCATGCCAAAAGATTGGTGCGTGCCTTTCATCGGGCTCACCCTGATCGCCCTGGCGGCGTAGTTGAGGGTTCGGTGACCCCTCCTCAAGAGGGAGGTACTGTTGTGAGTTCATTTTCCCCTTCATTACTGAGGCCCGAGGAACTCCCTCTTCTGGTAAAGAAAGGTAGTGAGCCTGATTATCAAACACCTGAGGCTGATGATGATGACTGGCTGAGTGGAGTTACTGACTAGATATCAGGCTGCCAACGCCTTTCTGCCCTGCGGGTGATTTCTCTGTGGGATCCTTGGAGACCAGTCTGAACTCCTGCTCTTCTAAAGCTAAGTTTGTTGCTCGGCCTTTTGCTTTGGTGCTTTGACTTTGTTTTGCTTTGTTTTTCTGGATTTCTGCCATTCCCTGCTGGGGTGTGCTGAATTCATTTAGCTCTGTCTTCTGAAAATACCTGAGTGCTGATTTAGTTTTTGAAGCCTAGCTGCTTCAGGGCCTTTTTCATATCAGCTTGTTGGCTTATGTCTTTGATAGGGTTTTGGCAGATTGCAGACAGCAGCCTTCCTGTCCTTTCCTATCTAGGTAGTTTTGGGCCCCGTCTTTGCTCAGTCTATCTTTCTGTCTGTGTTAGTATTTTCATCTTGCTTCACCGTCATTATATGTTGGGGGCTGCCTATTGCTTTGGGGTCTGCTCTGGGGCAGTTTAGATTTCCCCTTTCTTTCTTTAGGCCTATGTAATTCTCCGGCTGTGATCAAGGGGTCTAGGGCATCGTAGGAACCCCCCACAGCTACTGCTAGTTGTGTTGATAGGTTCAGGGGTCTGCAATCTGATAGTTGCCAACTTCTCTGGTTTTCTGGACTTAGCTTGTATTTCTGCTTTTGCCTCCTACGGTGACTCATTCATAACACCTCAATATCCAGCACTGCCGCCGACACTCGGGACCGGAGTGTGCGGCTGCATAGAAATACATGCAGCCGCACACTCCGGTCCCGAGTGCAGGCGGCAGTGCCAGATATTGAGGTGCCCATACTCATGCGAGTTTCTCGCAAGTGTGATACCGGCCTTAATGACATCCAAGTGGTAAGACAGGAGTGAGCTCCCATCACACCAATTAGAGCCTGGAACCTGATTGATTTGTTATTTCCTTGATTAATATATATCCTTTTGAAATCTATACTGTGTAGGGTCATACATAGAAAAATGTGAACCCCACAGTAATGGTACAAATTTGGATCTCTACTTGGATCTCCTAGATTTCTATATATCCATCTGCACAGTATATATTCCTTGTAAAGCTATATTTTAACCAGGGAAAAGGAAATTTACAAAAAAGTTTAAAAAACCAAACAGGTCAGAATTTGTTATGATTTTTTTTCCTCTAGATTGGCGAGTTGCAAAATCTTTGAACGTCCCTTTACACCAAAATTTTACATTTTTCACACCTGTCTTTTGAAAAGTGGCTACAAGTATCAGCAGGGTTAAGGGAGAGGATGCGAGGTGACCATCTGACCTAAAACTAATTTCAGAAATGTGCTCAATTTATATTGTAAATTTACATGGGCTCATAGTAAGCCTGGGTTTTAATTTCTGCCTTCGGCCCAAGATGCATCAAAGTCAACAAGAGGTGTGAGCTTCAATAAATTTGGCGCGCTTTATTCTCCGACTCTGTATGAAACAGCTGTCTGAGGAAGTGAGGAGGTGACCATATGACCAATTTATATTGCAAATTTACATGGGCTCATAGTAAGGCTGGGTTTTAATTTCTGTATTTGGAATGGCCCAAGATGCACCAAAGTTTACAATAAATTTGGCTCGCATTACTCTCCGACACTTAGGATTAAGTCTACTGTATGGAACACCTGTCTTAAAATAAACCATATTGTTCATCAATATCTCACTGTGCGAGTGATAAGGAATAGAAATACGGTGATACTGTATCTGAGGGTAACTTGTCCAATAAATTAGATATTACTGTGGGGGATCTGTTAGGAATATTCATTCTGTTGTTGCCACAGATGAATTCTCATTTATTTATGATCCTGGGGAAAGGGTTATGCAAGTCAGGAACGGCTCAGAAAGGTAAAAGCAAATGGCTATAAATAATACAGCGCAGAAGATCGAAAGCCAGCAGAATACACAGGACAATTTAATACTGGAGAAACTCGCAAAACATTCTGTTATCAGAGGCAGTAACTGAAAAAAACAAACTTCTCCAAAGGAGAAAAAAAAATAGAAAAAAATTGATTTGTATCCAACTTTTTTTTGTATAAACCAAGACAATTCTCTGTTTGGAGTGCAGCTCCGGATAAAAAGTGCAGCTTATGGGTCTTATTATTCGGCAACAGCCAACGTAACTGTATCCCAAGTGTCAGGATTCGGAGAGACGCTGTTTTTTCTGTTGGCATTGTCTCAAAACTCATCTGTCTTCTCCAAAGCTTATCTGTCATTCCAGAGACTGTCATTGGAATCATCAGATATATCCACTCTTACCTTTCCATAAATTTTACTTACATGGACAACCCCTTTTTTTTAAAAGAAGTAGTCTCCCTTGTAAAATATTAAAAAAATAGATATTCCATACCGGCAAACCTCTAATAATATCGGTGCTAGGTCTGCCTGGGGTTGTTATGCCATGTGAGCCCTGCAGACCACCATCAGACCACCGCCATTGGGCTGCTGTGCTCTTTGTTTCATCGGAAGAATGGCAGACAAGTGAAGGAAGTGTGAGCTCGGAAGCTCAATAGCAGCCACTGATTGGTTGCGGTGCTCACGTGACTTAATACTGCGTCATCATATTCCACAGTGCTTTACATACATTTTTTTTATTTTACAGGGTTAGCTATTTCATTTAAAAAAAAATGTTATTCCAGGTAGTGGACAATCCCTTTAAATTCTACAATTTCTCATGATAGAAATTCAATGCATTACCATGACATGCTAGAAAAACCTGCGTCAGATTGCTGCGCACATCCATAACCACTGGATGGACACATGTAGGCACATTCAGCCAAGAGAATCTCCGGACACCAAGCTAATCTCCTGGTGCCACTCATCTTAGGATAATTCTACAGAGGTTACCCGAGGAAGAAAAGATCATACATGTGAAGTTCTTTTATCAAAAGATAGGGTAGGGGAAAAGGAAAGTCAGCTCACCACAGCATACTGGTCTGTAATAGTGGAAGTCCTCTGCATGGAGCCGCCCCAGTCCAGGGCATCAGCAATCAGCAGAAAAAAAAGAAGAGATGTGCTCCAGCGATGAAACAATCCACTGATGTATTAAAAACAGTTTTTATTTGCTTCTTAAAAACATGAAAAAACAATGTGTGTAACACAAGAGGCAGAAATATGACCAACGCGTGTCAGCAATTAAACCTTAATCATGGTGTATCAGGTTTTGCTGCTTTTTTGGTATAAAAAACTTAGGAAGTTGCATTTTGGGGGAGAGGGGACACTAAATTTTATTGACATGGACAAGAGACAAATGTACCTGGTGCAAATGCAGCAAAACACACAGCAAAACCTGTTATTTGCAAGCAGCTCCTTTATTGCCAAGAGATCAGGTTTTGCCTGCAGAAAAAAATGCTGCAAAAACGCAATGTGTGAACATGGTCTAACTGCGGCCCTATATAAAACCCATTACCAACAGACAAACTCGTGTGTGTTATTGTACAGTAGTTCTGGTGTGGTACAATATGTTTTTACGGATAAGTACAAACATTACAGAGTATTGTATATAGAAGAGATGCAAAAATCCAAAATGATATCATTCGGATAATTATTTTTTTTTTATACCTTTTGAAAAGTCCCTGATTCACTTACGCACTATCCTATATATATTCCTTAGGCCGGGGTCATACTTGTGACTCAATACCCAGCACTGCCGCCGGCACTCGGGACTGAAGTGTGCCGCTGCATGTATTTCTATGCAGCTGAGCGCTCCGGTCCGAGTGCCGGGTATTGAGACGTGAGACTCGTGCGAGTTTCTCGCAAGTGTGACTCCGGCCTTATAATGAGTCTGTGAATAATACAGATGAGATGGGGTCCCAAACCATAGGAAAAAATCGTCCACTCTTCCCTCCTTTCCATGACCCTCAGCCTACTTTTCGCCACACATTTGGTGCTAACAGTGAAGTTCCTACACCGGTGCTTGGTACTCCAAAAACTAGGACCCCTTTAACCAAGAACCCATAGCAGCCACGTGCTCTGTGTATACATGTGCATACTAATGATTTCTTTTTACCTCTTAGGACACTTCATATACTTTAGAGCGAACTCTATAAATGGAGAGAGCACTGCCTCGTCACAGCTGAAAAGTAACTTTCTGGTGAAGCCTTCTGCGGAATCTCAGTGCCAGGTAGTAACTATGAGTTATATATAATGCCAAATAAGGTTTTCCCCAACATATTTGTTGAAGTCAAAGAAAAAGTGATCCATCCCTTTAATATCTTTTGATAATTTATATTTTAATTTTTCCTGGCAGCATTACACACATGCTTCACACCTTTTTCTTTTAATTCACACATCCCACAAGTGTGTACTTGTAAGAAGATGGAAGTTTTGCCCACATTTCCCCTTAAAGATATGTACATTGTGGTGATGTATTTAAATGTGTGATATGTTTCCTTACATGTGTTATTAGTGTCAGCGTGGTATTCTGTCTGACAGTAGGGAGAGTTAAGGTTTATAATTGGGACTAGCCCTTAGTGGGAGGGACAAAAGTAAAGGACAGAAACAATTTCATGTCATGAGGTCTGATAGGGCCTAGAAGCGGACCTATGGTCTGATAAGTAAGCAGGGTAGCATGATGTATGTGTCCCTGGAGTGAGTGGAGACCAAGGTAATGGAAAGCGAGATCCACCAAGAGGCAAGAGGAAGTGACAGAAGGTGTGAGTGGGTCTCCGGAGATGGGACCAGGAGCAGAAAACCTAGTAATGCAATACGGTAGAGCTTGAAAATCCTGGAGGTAATGAAACGAATCAGAGCAGGGAACGTGAGATGAAGAAAGTGCCCAGGGTGGTAGTCCCAAGGCGTTGGTCAGCAGAGAAGTTGAGTAAGGCCGGGATCACACTACCGTGTGTGATGCGAGAAACTCGCATGAGTCTCTCCCATCAACACCCGGCACTGATGCTGGCACTCAGGACCAGAGCTGCGGCTACATGTATTTCTATGCAGCTGCAGCTCCGGTCCTGAGTGCCAGCGGTAGCGCCGGGTGTTGATGCGAGAGACTTGTGCCAGATTCTCGCATCACACACGGTAGTGTGATCCCGGCCTAACAGCCATAATGGCAAAATAGCTCCCCTAAGGGGAAAAGGATGTGATTGAAGTACAGGAATCTCACTTACTGACTGTAGTATCGTTGTTGGGGATCTGGGAAGTTCCTGAAGTACCATGCTGGGAGGTGGTGAAGACAGAGGATAATGTAAGGGTACAGAAAATGTGTATGAAGATGTTCCATGTATTAAGAGAAACGTTCATGAAGTTATGCACCCGCTATCTGTTCTATATCATTCCCTCCAAGTTATTGCTCTGTAAAAGTCAGTTCATTGTTAAGTGGTGGTCTCCATCATTGAACTTTTCAACATGTCACCGGCATATCAAGTGGCCTGCAAGGGCGTAGCCCCATAGACAAGGTCCAGACACCCATCATGCTGGGTCACAGAAATCGAGTACCTCACCCATGGCTACCACCCGTGTCACGTTACATACTTTGTGTAGATCTACCAAGGGGCATGAGTGGTGTGAAATTACTAGAATAAAAACAAACTATTTTTTAATTACCCCCAACCGCTGACAGACTAAGGCAAAAGGTTTTTTTTTCAAAATTGGTCTTCTCGTTCTCGATGGGATATTTTAAACAAGAGGAAAGGTGAAGAAGGGCCCGTATATAATCCAATATTAGGCTCACTTGAAGTTGCTTAAATGTGGATTTTTCTTTGATTTATGTGTACCTTTTCATGCAACTTTTAACAGTTTTGTGTATAGGGTGTTTTTTCTGCTTCGGGTTCATTACTTTTTCCAGACAAAAATGCAGCAAGAGTTGACATGTAGATTTTTCACACTGGAAAAAAAAACAAGAAGTGGAAAAAAAGACAAAACAGCACCACTATTGTTATAGGTGAGTTTTCCCTTTAAAATTGACAGGAAGCCTTTTAGAGACATTTTGAAAGCGTTTTTATGTTGATTTCTTAGCGGAATTTCCCAACTTCTCATCAAAAATGGTGTGAACATGTTCAACACTTGGAAAGTGGGACATGCAGTATATTGCAATTATGTCCCTTTCTGCTGAAGCTCTTCCTATCTTCTAATAGAGAATTTTGGGGTCTACAGCCTTCAACAGCCTTCAATGAAAAAAAATACTTAAGGCCTGATCATTATTGCATTTGCTTCTTTTTTTTGTGGTGTTTTTAGTGTTTTTGCGTCTTTTTTATTTGCATCTTATTCAACATTCCATTTTCCATCTTATACAGTGGGAAAAATAAGTAATTGATCCACTGCCGATTTGCAAGTTTTTCCACCTACAAAGAATGGAGAGGTCTGTAATTTTTTTTCGTAGGTACGCTTCAACTGTGAGAGACAGAATCTTTAAAAAAAATCCAGAAATCACATTGTATGATTTTTACATAATTAATTAGCATTTTATAGCATGAAATAAGTATTTGATGCAATAGAAAAACAACTTAATATTTGGTACAGAAACCTTTGTTTGCAATTATGGATGACCCAGCCACAACCCATCTTCAATGATCTTACTGAGGGAAGGAGGTTGTTGGCTAAAAGCTTGTGATACAGGATCCCATCCATCCTCCCTTTAATATGGTGCAGCCTTCCTGTCCCCATTGAAGAAGCACCCCTAAAATATGATGTTTCCCCCACCATGCTTCACAGTTGGAACGGTGTTCTTTGAAAGTCTTCAAACAGGTTGGACAGACATCTGTCTGAGATGGTTTAGTGAATCCTGTGCTGCATTGAGCAGAGGGTTGGACACGATGACCCTTGAGGTCCCTATCCTCCCTAACATTCTGTGATTCTACTCATCCTTCTGCCTCCAAACACGGCGAGTGGAGTTGATACCAAAAAGTTCTATTTTGGTCTCATCTGACCACATGACCTTCTCCCATGCCTCCTCTGGATCATCCAGATGGTCCCTGATGAACTTCATACTAGTCTGGACATGTGTTGGTGTGAGCAGGAGGACCTTGCATGCCCTGAAGGATTTTAATCCTTGACGGTGTAGTGCATTACTAACGGTAATGTTTGAGACTGTGGTCCCATCTCTCTTCCTGTCGTTGACCAGGCCCTCCTGTGTAGTTCTAGGCTGATTCTCAGAATCATCCTTACCACACAAGGTGAGATCTTGCATGGATCCCCAGACCGAGGAAGGTTGACAGTCATCTTGTGTTTCTTTAATTTTCTAATAATTATGCCAACAGTTGTTGACTTCTCACCAAGCTGCTTGCCTATTGTCCTGTAGCCCATTCCAGCCTTGTGCAGGTCTACAATTTTGTCCCTGGTGTCCTTAGACAGCTCTTTGGCCTGAGACCATGGTGGAGAGGTTGGATTGTGATTGATTGAGTGTGTGAACAGGTGTCTTTTATACAGGCAACGAGTTCAAACAATTTATACAGGTAATGAGTGCAGAGTAGGAGGGCTTCTTAAAGAAAAACCTATCATGTATGTGAGAGACAGAATTCTGGATGGTTTTGTTTTATTCATCATTTGCAATTTTTCAAAAAGTCTCAACATTTTTAGAAAATATACTCCAGTCCTCTCACTTGAAGTAATTTTATGTATTCTAGTTATTTGGCGCAATTTTGTCATTTTTTTTAGTATGCCCCATTTTTAATCATGGGGTCCTTATTGGAGCCCTCTTAAGGATGTTATCTCATCTGTTGTTGTATCCCTACAGGCAAAATACATTATTACATGGTGGCAATTTAAGTCAATGATGGAATGCATGATTGGCTTGAAAACATCAGAATAGGAGCCGCTCTTATAAAAACTCCAGGACCTTTCCATCTCCTCTAGTCATGCCCATGTATTTCTTTTATGGGGGTATTTATTTCTTTAAAATGATTTATTGATTTATATTACTTATATATAGTTCTATGTATCATTTGCATATACTTTATATACCGGGCACATGGATACAGACACTTTTGCGTTCACTTAGGATTTTATCAATCACAATGATTACATCGCCTCATAAAAGATCATTTATCGCCACCCAATACCATGCCACCGGGTTGATTTACGAACGTGTCTAAGATGACGTATGACTTTATGAACCATCCCCATAAAATAACATCACCTAAAGAGATCATTATCTCCCCTGAGATGCAGAGAAACACTTGACAAATTTGTGGCTCAGGTTTTCCTAGAATATCTGAGATAATTTATTTTGTCTGGTCTGTTCATCTATTAAACAGTGAAGAAGCCGAGGACCAGCGAGGTTCTTACCTTTAGTTCTTTGCTTCTTCTACTATGTAGATTGTAGAGGTTTGTATGTGATAAAATAAACTTAACCATAAGGGGAACTAGTAAGGTTAGGAAGAGAAGGGCAAAAGATACCAAATGCCATCTACTTCATGATGAAACCTGTTAACACCTTGTAGGACATTATGAGGATTCATTGTAAGGCCGAGGTCAGACTTGCGAGTACAATGTGAGAAACTCACGCGAGTCTCTCGCATCAATACCCGGCACTGCCGTCGGCACTCAGGACCGGAGTGTGTGGCTGCATAGAAATACATGCAGCCGCACACTACGGTTCGAGTGCCGGCGGCAGTGCCGGGTATTGATGCGAGAGACTCGCATCACACTCGCAAGTGTGACCCCGGCCTAAGGGTTCGAACCAGAAGAACAACTCCTTCTTCATCCAAAACCGAATATTGCAGTCTGTTTGGGTACAGTCTTGTTGTGGATAAATATTTTTCAGTTATCCCAGGGATAACCTGAGTTCACGTCACCATCGCACATACGGATGCCTCCCCTGCCCACTCCAGTGTAAAAAAAGACCTTCTCTTGTGGCAGTCCAACACCTCGAACATCTGTTCTCTGCCTCTATGGTCCAATCTTCAGGCTTTTCAGTAAACTCACTCATAGAGCAGGTGCAGATGAGCCTATTTTTTGTTATGTGAAAAAATTGGATCAATTATCAGAGTTTGATCAGAGTGTCAGCCTAGTGTGATCTGATTCTCTCAGATGAAGTGAAGATAGAGAAAAAAATTTCTTCAACTTCTCCATTACGAGTGCAAATCAGAATCTTGGATCAAACTCGATGCAGCGCTTTTTTTTCTTGGACAGTATCTGTCCGAGCAAAAAATCAGACATGTGCATGGCCCCACAGACTAAGGCTGGTTTCACATTTGCGTTTTTTAGCGCTGGAAAAAAATGCATACGTGCGCATGCGATTTTTCCCCTATATTTAACATGGGTGCGCATACCTGCGCACTTGTAAGCGCATGTATGCGATTTTCATGCGCTGCGTTTTTTTGGGGTGTGCGATGGTATTTTCCAGACGCTGCATGTTGCATTTTTTGGCCCTTGAAAAAATCGCATGCGCACGTATGCGCACGTTTTGCGCTAAAAATGGCCATTATAGCCTATGGATGCGCATACGTGCGCACTGGCATGCGCAGGTATGCGCTTTTTTAGCGCAGCGTTTTTTGGGTGGTGTCCACTTTTTATCCTAGTTAGAATCTTCTAAAGTCCAAAAAAAAAAGGCTATATAAAGGAGGTGCCTGCCAAAACTCTGCCACTACTACACTAGACAGATTGAAGAGCAGACATTCAACCAAGAACACATTATATCAGCGAAGAATGTGAGTATATTACATTATATGCCTGTCCTTTTAAATTATGTATGTACTAATGATTTTTATTATTTTTACATGCAGTATGTCTTCAGAATCGGAGTATTCCCCATCGCGGCAGGAATTGGCGCAAGCAGACCGTGAGGTGATTATTTTCGTGCATCTGGTAAGTATATCTGCTGCTTCTCCAAATCTCTTACGTTTTTTTCAACTTTCAGACATCGTCATCATCATCTGCGGACGGGAATAGTGAGGGCGAACAGCAGGAGCAGCGAAGCCAAGTCCCGGTGGTGATACGTAATGTAAGTATCAAATGATTTGTAATGTTTTTTTTTTTTTTTTATCTTCTATTTTTACTCTTTTTTTTTTTTCTTTTTTTGTAACTTTTTAGTCAATTTAAATTTGATTATTCTAATGAATGTGTTTTGTCTAGGTTCCACAACGGGATGAAGACGTCTACCTGGATAATGAGCAGCTCATCAGCCTGGTCCAGGAGCGTTCGCCGTTGTGGGACAGCCGTGACCGGCTGTACAAGGACAATGTGGTGACACGGCGGCTATGGAATGAGGTGGCCGCAGCGTTGATGGATGGCTGGGACAGCGCCACAGCATCCGCCAAAAAGGCGTTTAGTGAGTATTTCCCTGCTCTGTATTGTGCCGCAGTGACTGTTGTCCTTGACGGCACTGTTGGGTTTCGTGCTAGGCGTATTCTAGCAGGAAACCCAACAGTGTCATCGTGGTCTACAGTGACTGCTTTGAGTATTGTATTGCTACATTGTGCCGCAGTGACTGTTGTCCTTGACGGCACTGTTGGGTTTCGTGCTAGGCGTATTCTAGCAGGAAACCCAACAGTGTCATCGGGGTCTACAGTGACTGCTTTGAGTATTGTATTGCTACATTGTGCCGCAGTGACTGTTGTCCTTGACGGCACTGTTGGGTTTCGTGCTAGGCGTATTCTAGCAGGAAACCCAACAGTGTCATCGTGGTCTACAGTGACTGCTTTGAGTATTGTATTGCTACATTGTGCCGCAGTGACTGTTGTCCTTGACGGCACTGTTGGGTTTCGTGCTAGGCGTATTCTAGCAGGAAACCCAACAGTGTCATCGGGGTCTACAGTGACTGCTTTGAGTATTGTATTGCTACATTGTGCCGCAGTGACTGTTGTCCTTGACGGCACTGTTGGGTTTCGTGCTAGGCGTATTCTAGCAGGAAACCCAACAGTGTCATCGTGGTCTACAGTGACTGCTTTGAGTATTGTATTGCTACATTGTGCCGCAGTGACTGTTGTCCTTGACGGCACTGTTGGGTTTCGTGCTAGGCGTATTCTAGCAGGAAACCCAACAGTGTCATCGTGGTCTACAGTGACTGCTTTGAGTATTGTATTGCTACATTGTGCCGCAGTGACTGTTGTCCTTGACGGCACTGTTGGGTTTCGTGCTAGGCGTATTCTAGCAGGAAACCCAACAGTGTCATCGTGGTCTACAGTGACTGCTTTGAGTATTGTATTGCTACATTGTGCCGCAGTGACTGTTGTCCTTGACGGCACTGTTGGGTTTCGTGCTAGGTGTATTCTAGCAGGAAACCCAACAGTGTCATCGGGGTGTACAGTGACTGCTTTGATTATTGTATTGCTAAATTGTGAAGCAGTGACTGTTGTACTTGACGGCACTGTTTTTTTTTATCAACAGTGGACAAAGTCCGAACACGTTGGCGTTCGATCAAGGACCGCTTCAACAGTGATGTTCGTGCTGAGGGCCAGGTTCGCAGTGGATCTGCGTCAAGGACCAGAACTAGATACCGTCACTATCACGCGTTGCAGTTCCTAAGACCGGTCCTTGCCACAAGATCGTAAGTATTATACATTTTGGGTTTTTATTTTTATTAATCTGTGTTTTTCTAATCCACAGCTGATGCTTCTTGTAAAGGCATGGTAGTAATGATTTTCCTTTCTTCCACAGCACCTGGAGCAGCACCCTGCAACCTGGCCCTGGAGCGGTCCTTCGTCGGACGTCCTCTGACCCGTCCCAGCCATCCGACAGCCAGGAAGCACCTTGCAGGTCCCACACACACACAGCTGGTGACCAGGAAGCTGGGCCATCAGGTGTTCCCCTGTCCCAGGTCTCTGCCACTGGTTATGCGGGCACTACCCGCCAGCGGCAGAGGGCCTTGGACAGGAATGTCTTGCCCGAGTTTATGCATTTGAGCGAGACATTTAATTCCAGCCTCAAGTCACTGTCCGACAGAGTTGAAAGCGGTTTTGCACTGATGGAACGTGGTTTTAACCACTTTGAACACCGCTTCAATTCTGTAGAACAGCGCCTTGACCGTCTGGAGGCCGACCTCAACAGACCAGCACACCATTTTTTTAGTAAGATTGAAAAGGGCATGGCGGAACACCTTAGTCCTGATCAACAGCTGAATGTGCTGCAGGCCTGCAACAATGCTTTCTTGCAGGCTATGCAGCATAATCGGTACGGTCAGCAGTCAGTGGTGTCCTTTCCACCTGTGCCACCATTGACTCGCTTCACCTCACTACCGACTTGTGCTGCATACCACTGCACGGACACCTCTCTTCAAAGGCTGGACACCCACCGTTACACCACCACAAGTCTGAGTGCAGCTGGTCACTTCACCGACACCACCATGGCAAGCGCTGCTCCTGTCTGGAGCACCACCGCCAATCCCATGCATGCGTGGAGCTCAGCCACCACTAGGCAAACATGGAACAGCCCTGCCGCTACAACAACATGTAGTAGCCCTGCCACCACCACTCTGCAAACCTGGGCCATCACTGCCGCCACCAGTCCTCCTGCAAGGACGAGCACTGAACAAGAAGAGCAGCATCAGCCACCTCAGCAGCAGCAGCCAACTCAGCAGACGCCACCTCAGCAGCAGCAGCCACCTCAGCAGCAGCCGCCACCTCAGCAGCAGCAGCAACCACCTCAGCAGCAGCCGCCACCTCAGCAGCAGCAGCAACCACCTCAGCAGCAGCAACCACCTCAGCAGCAGCTGCCACCTCAGCAGCAGCCGCCACCTCAGCAGCAGCCGCCACCTCAGCAGCAGCCGCAACCTCTGCAGCAGCAGCCGCCACCTCAGCAGCAGCAGCCATACCAGCAGACGGGGGACCTACATTCCATATTTGCCCCTACTTCAAGGCGAAATCAATCAAGGCGGGCATTGGGCCAAAGTTGGTCCAGGCACACAAGCCTACGGCGACATGCCATTACAACTAATGTAACTGAACAGATTTCCTCTCCTACAAGTGTTCCAAGTTTAATTCCCTTAACTGGACTACCTTCCCCCACAAGTTTTGTTGCCCCTTCCCCTCAAACATCGTCTTCAACTGCAAGTGTTGCATATTCCCTGCACACCCCCAAATTGAAACCATCTGCCCCCAAACGCCGTAAAAAATAATTTTTAAATTTTTTTTTTGTGATAAAAAATAAATTTACATTTGTGGTTCACCATTAATAAGTTTCATTAATGTTGTTTGCGCCGCTCACACACACTGATGGGTAAATACATGTTAAAAACCAACCCAAGGGCTAGTATAGTCATATGTGAAATAACATGGACTAGTATAGTCATTCAAAGGCCTAGTGTAATAACTCTAGTTTTACAAAATAGAATCTGGTTTCATGAAAAACAAACTGTTGAAACTTGTCTAAAAAATAAGTTTCTTTCTAGTTTCACCAGTTTGTTTTTGGTGAAACAAGATGCTAGTTGTTAAAAATCGAGTTATTACAGTAGGCCTTGGTATGACTATACTAGGCCGTGGTATTTCACATATACTACTAGCCCCAAGGCCTAGTATACTCATATTTGAAATACCACGGCCTAGTATAGTCATTCCAAGGCCTAGTGTAATAACTCTAGTTTTACCAAATAGAATCTGGTTTCATGAAAAACAAACTGTTGAAACTTGTCTAAAAAATAAGTTTCTTTCTAGTTTCACCAGTTTGTTTTTGTTGAAACAAGATGCTAGTTGTTAAAAATCGAGTTATTACAGTAGGCCTTGGTATGACTATACTAGGCCGTGGTATTTCACATATACTACTAGCCCCAAGGCCTAGTATACTCATATTTGAAATACCACGGCCTAGTATAGTCATTCCAAGGCCTAGTGTAATAACTCTAGTTTTACCAAATAGAATCTGGTTTCATGAAAAACAAACTGTTGAAACTTGTCTAAAAAATAAGTTTCTTTCTAGTTTCACCAGTTTGTTTTTGTTGAAACAAGATGCTAGTTGTTAAAAATCGAGTTATTACAGTAGGCCTTGGTATGACTATACTAGGCCGTGGTATTTCACATATACTACTAGCCCCAAGGCCTAGTATACTCATATTTGAAATACCACGGCCTAGTATAGTCATTCCAAGGCCTAGTGTAATAACTCTAGTTTTACCAAATAGAATCTGGTTTCATGAAAAACAAACTGTTGAAACTTGTCTAAAAAATAAGTTTCTTTCTAGTTTCACCAGTTTGTTTTTGTTGAAACAAGATGCTAGTTGTTAAAAATCGAGTTATTACAGTAGGCCTTGGTATGACTATACTAGGCCGTGGTATTTCACATATACTACTAGCCCCAAGGCCTAGTATACTCATATTTGAAATACCATGGCCTAGTATAGTCATTCCAAGGCCTAGTGTAATAACTCTAGTTTTACCAAATAGAATCTGGTTTCATGAAAAACAAACTGTTGAAACTTGTCTAAAAAATAAGTTTCTTTCTAGTTTCACCAGTTTGTTTTTGTTGAAACAAGATGCTAGTTGTTAAAAATAGAGTTATAACAGTAGGCCTTGGTATGACTATACTAGGCCGTGGTATTTCACATATTACTATACTACTAGCCCCAAGGCCTAGTATACTCATATTTGAAATACCACGGCCTAGTATAGTCAATTCAAAGGCCTAGTGTAATAACTTTTAATGGAGCACATTACATTCATCCACTCAATGCTGACTTGTATTCCCCATGGACTTTCATTGGGGTTGGGTTTTGAGTGTTGTGTTTTGAGAAAATCACATACTTTGTTTTAAACTATTTGCACAATTTTATCTTGAAAAAAAATGGTTTCCTGATTCATGGCCTGCAGCTTTGCTCATTCCAATATATTTCACGCAGACTAGCAATGCTGCATTTTAACTCGTATGTGTATTTACCTGCCCAGGTGTGTGAACATAACAAAATTCAGTTATACATGGGAAGTTTTTTAATTAATCGGAGTTTAAAAAATATAGTGCACTCAGTAATGGTATCAAATAAGGATTTTTATTACCATAAACAACAACATTACACCATTTCATCTTGCCAGTGCACCCGTCCTACATCAGAAATAAAGTAGGCCGCAAATTTGTCCCTCATTTGGCCAACTTCAACGGATGACCTGAGAGTGTGCTGAGTGAATTCAGGCAATGGGTTAGGAGCATCATCGTCCAGTTCAAAGGTCGGGTGCTCTTTAGCCATCACAAAGTTATGTAGAACCACACAGGCCTTCACCACCTCATCGACTGTTTCAAGTTTAAGATTAATGGCCGTGCCCAGAATTCGCCATCTGGAAACAAGAATCCCAAAAGCACACTCGACAGTTCTTCTGGCCCTGGTCAGCCTGTAATTAAAAATTTTTTTGGTGTGGTCCAAGTCCCGGCTGGAGTAGGGTTTCAGTAAGTTTCCGCACATTTGAAAAGCCTCATCGCCAACCATTACAAAGGGCAGTGGCGGAGCTTCGGTGTGAGGAAGAGGCCGTGGCATAGGGAAATTAAATTGGTTGCCATACAACCTCCGGCCCATGTCTGAGTTTTTAAAAGCCTGCGAGTCATTACCACGGCCAAATGCTCCAATGTCCACTGCTACAAACATACATCCGGCATCCGCAATTGCAATGAGTACTATTGAAAAGTACTTTTTGTAATTATAGTACTCAGATCCCGTTCTTTGGGGTTTGATGATCCGTATGTGTTTCCCATCAACAGCTCCCAAACAGTTGGGAAAATTGCATACTGTCCAGAATTTGTCAGCAATTTCCATCCACTTTTCAGCGGTGGGCAGGGGCATAAATTCTGGGCAAAGAACATTCCAGAGAGCCCGGCAGGTGTCAGCAACAATTCCAGACAAGGTAGAGATTCCAATACGGTACTGGAAGTGTAGTGAGGATAGGGTTTCTCCAGTCGCCAGGAATCTGTGAACAGACAAAGAAGTAAAATTAATATTTATGTATATTATTTTTAAAAACTATAAAAAAAATATTAGTACATTCACGAAAACTAATTACCCAAGGTTTTGAATACTAAATTTACAAAAAAAAACATCAGACCACACCCCTTTGTTTTTAAAACATACCGTAATGTCACCAGTAGCCGTTCCTCAGGAGGAATCGCACGACGGAGCTGTGTGTCCTGTCTCCGGATGGATTGTTGGACACGAGCAAGCAAATCCATGAAACTTTCGTGGGACATCCGGATATAATCTGTAAATTTCTCCGGGTTTGACTGGAGCTCGCTGTAGAGGGTATGGTATGCCCCACGGCTCTCCCGGAGTTCAACAATCGGATGTATCCACATACGCCGCCGTCTTCGCTGCCTCTCTCTCTTCCTTTGTTCATGGCAAGCAACTGCATACGCCTGAGCCATCGCGATGTCCAAATCCAAGTTGAAGTGAAAACTCTTCCAGCGCAGATCCATGGTCACGAGAAGAATCAAGCAAATGTGAAGAATACTGTAGACAGGGTGTATATATATTAACATACCACACCCACAATGAAGTCCCATTGGTCTTGTGTGTTGTTGAATGGTTGTTTTTTCTTTTTTGTGGGGTTTTTCCAAAATCTGTAAAAAAACGCAAACGCACAAAAAACGCATACAAACGCGCAAAAACGCTGCGTTTTTTTCCTGCATGCGCATTAAAATGCTGGAAAAAAACGCAGCGTTTGTATGCATTTGTATGCGTTTTTTTAATGCGTTTTTTTGCGGGAAAAACGCGCTGCAAAAAAAAGCAAGTGTGAAACTAGCCTCACATTAGTCCTAGTGTGATCTGAAGTTTTGTCGGATCGCACCTGGACCAAAAATATGCTCTTCTGCACCTGCCCTCTGGCCTCATTCAGGCGTCCATTTTTTTCTCACGTACAAGTAAAATGGACCAATTATTTTGCTCAGAATTTGACCATTCTTTGATCAGAGCGTGGTCTGAGGGTCATCAGTTTTTCTCATACGTGGGGCAAAAATAAAAACGTTTCTCCACCATCTCCTTTCTGACAGTCCGTGAAAATAGGACCTCACTTGGATGTCATTCCAATTCTATCCATTTTTTTCACTTGCCAATTTTGATACGACCCTCGGATCAAAATAAGACATACAGTTGTGGCCAAAAGTATTGACACCCCTGCAATTCTGTCAGATAATAGAACCTCGACTAACATCCAAACAAGTTCAAGCTGCCCTGCAGTCCGAGGGAACAACAGTGTCAACCCGCACTATCTGTCGGCATCTGAATGAAAAGGGACTGTATGGTAGGAGACCCAGGAAGACCCCACTTCTTATCCCGAGACATAAAAAAGCCAGGCTGGAGTTTGCCAAAACTTACCTGATAAAGCCTAAAACGTTTTGGAAGAATGTTCTCTGGTCAGATGAGACAAAAGTAGAGCTTTTTGGGCAAAGGCATCAACATAGAGTTTACAGGAGAAAAAAGAGGCATTCAAAGAAAAGAACACGGTCCCTACAGTCAAACATGTCGGAGGTTCCCTGATGTTTTGGGGTTGCTTTGCTGCCTCTGGCACTGGACTGCTTGACCGTGTGCATGGCATTATGAAGTCTGAAGACTACCAACAAATTTTGCAGCATAATGTAGGGCCCAGTGTGAGAAAGCTGGGTCTCCCTCAGAGGTCATGGGTCTTCCAGCAGGACAATGACCCAAAACACACTTCAAAAAGCACTAGAAAATGATTTGAGAGAAAGCACTGGAGACTTCTAAGGTGGCCAGCAATGAGTCCAGACCTGAATCCCATAGAACACCTGTGGAGAGATCTAAAAATGGCAGTTTGGAGAAGGCACCGTTCAAATATCAGGGACCTGGAGCAGTTTGCCAAAGAAGAATGGTCTAAAATTCCAGCAGAGCATTGTAAGAAACTCATTGATGGTTACCGGAAGCGGTTGGTCGCAGTTATTTTGGCTAAAGGTTGTGCAACCAAGTATTAGGCTGAGGGTGCCAATACTTTTGTCTGGCCCATTTTTGGAGTTTTGTGTGAAATGATCAATGTTTTGCTTTTTGCTTCATTCTCTTTTGTGTTTTTTCATTTAAGACAAATTAAATGAAGATAATAATACCAAAGAATTTGTGTTTGCAATCATTTTCAGGAAGAAACTGAGTATTATCTGACAGAATTGCAGGGGTGTCAATACTTTTGGCCACAACTGTATGGCTGTGATTTTCCACGGATCACTCTGAGAGAAAACAGGCACATAGGGTGGCATGGCCTAGGCGCAGGTGATGTAAGTCGCACTGCGTGCGTGCTCCTGAGGTAACCCTCTACAGCTACAGACTACACAATTATATTTCTAAATTTTTGCTCTCATTCATACTTACTTTTATTCAGCAAGTTGTTTGGCATGTTTTAAGATGTTTCCTGTCAAAATCGGATATACCTAGGACATTTTATCCTGTGGTGACGTCTGCGGCCTGCTAAAATGGCGTCGGTTGATGCCGTGTCACTGTGAGAGATCCTGTCTGAGGTAAAAAAGACTCAAAGACTGCCTCTTTTTTCTTTATAAATATCTTATTTTTCACCTTTCATCACATTGGTGTGGATTTTTATTCATTTTCCCACATTTTTTTTGACTTTTGGAGCTTTTATCAATTTTCAGTGACATTTTCGTTATTTTGATATTGCGCCAATTTATTGGAAGATTTCCTCTTGGATCCTCTCTGGATGTACCCCTGTTCAACCAGGCGGTTTTAGCCCCCTTTTGACTTTGTTATACCCTGGCACAGCGGGGGTGAAGATCCTGTCAGAAATTTCTCTGGGCGCCATCTTCTGCCTTCCAGTGACGTCACCGGTAATCGGTGGGTATCATAAAACATATAAAAACACCTTCTGGGACCTTCTGTGTGTGTGCCCCTACCCACCTGGGGGGTTTTCACCCCCTTTTAATTTTGTTTAGCCTGAGTACATCGCAGGTGAAGACTTGGACTGAGACTGCTGCAGGCGCCATCTCCCTCCCTCTCAGTGACGTCACCGCTAAAAGCGTTTTTTTTCCTGCGATCAAATTTGAACTAGACTGGTTTTAACTCTTATTTTGGGGCTGCCCCTTGTGGACCGGGGGGTCGGGGATCTCTTTTGGTTTGTGTTTTCATTGGACACACTGCTGTGGAAGTTCCCCCCACAGACCGCTGGGCTTTGCTGCGCTGCGGATCCTCCTCCTCTGCCAGTGACGTCACCGCTATTCGGGTGGCATCACAAAATACATTGGAACCCCCCTGTGACCTTCTATCGGTCTGCCCCTGTCTAACGGGGGGTTTGTGCCCCCTTTTAACTTTATTTTGCCTGGGCACATCGCAGGTGAAGTTTTGGATTGGGACTGCTGCAGGTGCCACCTCCCTCCCTCCCAGTGACGACGTCACCGCTATATGCGTTTTTTTCTGGGCTCAAAATTGAATATAACTTTATCTATCCCCATTTATGGGGTTGCCCCTGATGGACCGGGGGGCTTTGGATCTTTTTTGAATTTGTTTTACCAGGGCACATTGCCTGAGAAGTTCCTTTGTCAGCTCGCCCTGTTCCTCTATACTCCGGCTGCTCCTCCTCCTGTGACATCATCGCTGGACCAGGGCCTTCTTCTGAATGAAGTGGAGATCCCCAGCTGCATTGTCCTGACATGTCTGGCTGTGACAGGCACGGATCGCTGTATACTCCTGCTCCACAGGCTTCCTCACCTCTGCCTGTGACATCGCCGTTGATTGCAGCCTGTCTGGAAGCTGTGGGGGACTGCAGTCGCCGCCTATGGTAGCGTCCATTTTATTTGTGGGTCTAGTGTCGCAGCTGCTGGGGGCGGCCATTTTCTTGGTGGGTTTGAACTCAATATTTGATGTTGCTTTATTTGCTGTTCTTGCATTGAAAAGTGTATACACATACTTCATCATACTGATTGGTATAGGGGATTGTTGCTCATTTAATATATAAATAACAAATATACTATATAATTAATATTATTTAAAACTAAATAATAAGTTTATAAAGTGGAATTATAATATTTAATATATAAATTGGAGGGAGAGGGGAGAGAGGAAACAGAAGAAACAATAATATTAGAAATAATAAATAAAACATAATAAAATACAAAAAACAAAAAAATAAATAAAGCAATAAATAAATAAAAATTTTTAGCAAAAATTGACGTTGGGTAGCAGTGGTCCCTAGCCGGTCACCTCAAAATAACACAGCCCTATACACTTCTGTGACATTATCTCCGGGTTAATTTATTTAATATAAAGTTACTATTCTACTCTTTCTCAGTTCTTGGTTATATCACTTGGCAAAATGAGTCATTTCAACTCAAAATTACCTATGGCTAAAACTACAGGTGTCTCTAGAGGACAAAAGCAAAATAAAGAACCCAGGTCTCCTCGTGGTTCTTCCAGGGACACGGTTAACCTATTGAGTCCGCTTAAGTCCCATTCTCCCATAGACAGAGACTGTTCGCAGCTTTCTACCGACAATGTGTCTCTCTCATTGTCCACACATGGTGCTTGTTTGACAACGTTAAGTGGAGAACTTCCTTCCTCAAATTCTCATACTGAGAAAATGGATCTTTCTTCCTCTTCAATGAGGAAGGGTCCCTCGGGTGGGGGGAGCACGCGGTCTTCCAGTGCCAATTCCTCGGGGGAGGATTGGATTGTAGTTCTTCTTCCCCCAACCCTACTCCAAAAAAATCCAGGCTGAAACCTGAGGAGTTGTCCGGGGCCTTCCCTGGTGCTACAACCCTTGAGGCATATATGAACACATTAGTTTAAAAACTTAGTGCCAGGATGTGTATCGACATGGCTAACCAAACAAAGCTTGTTCAAGACACTCTTGAACACTTTACTACTCGGTTGGACAACCATGAGTCAGGATGGGGGGAATTGGAAAAATCACAAACGGTATCTCTAAAACACCATTCGGAGTCCAAGTCTGAGATACACCAGTTGCGACTTAAATTGGCGGATCTGGAGGACCGCTCCCGCCGCAACAATATTAAAATCAGGGGTGTTGTGAGTTCATTTTCCCCTCCGTCACTGAGGCCTGGTGAACTCCCTGTTCTAGTGAAGGAAGGTAGTGAGCCTGATTATCAGGCACCTGGGACTAATGAAGACGATTGGCTGAGTGGAGTCACTGACTGGATTTAAGGCAGCCTACGCCCTTTCTGCCCTGCGGGGGATTTCTCTGTGGACTCTTGGACACCAGTCTGATTCCTGCTCTCCTAAAGCTAATTTTTCTGTTTTGCCTTTTTGCATTTAAGATTTGTTTTTGTTTTTCTTGCTTTTTGGATTCTGCCACTCCCTGCTGGAGTGTGCAGTGTTCCGTTAGCTCTGTCTTCTGAAAGTACCTGAGTGTTGATTTAGTTTTTGAAGCTTAGTTGCTTCAGAGCCATTTTTATATCAGCTTGTTGGCTTTTGTCTCTGATAGGGTTTTGGCAGATTGCAGACAGCAGCTTTCCTATCCGTTCCTATCTAGGTAGTTTTTGGGCCCCGTCTTTGCTCAGCCTGTCTTTCTGTCTGTGTAAGTGTTTTCATCTTGCTTCAACGTCATTATATGTGGGGGGCTGCCTATTGCTTTGGGGTCTGCTCTGGGGCAGTTAGATTTCCCCTTTCCTTCTTTAGGCCTATGTATCTCTCCGGCTGTGATCGAGGGGTCTAGGTCATCGTAGGAACCCCCCATGGCTACTGCTAGTTGTGTTGATAGGTTCAGGGGTCTGCAATCTGATAGTTGCCAACTTCTCTGGTTTTCTGGACTTAGCTAGCATTTCTGTTTTTGCCTCCTACGGTGACTCAATCATAACAGAATCACCCGCCCAAACCGCAGATCCTGGGGTACTCAATAGCAGGAAAGAATTGTGTTTAAAAAAAAAAAAAAAAAGTGTGTATATTCTTTCCTCTATATCTCTGAGGCCGTAGGGGGAATTTTTTTTTTCTCTCAATGGAGATAAAGCAAGTGTCTGATCATGTGGAGCAGCTCGCTGCTGAAGTGCGAGGAATTTCCACCTATCTTGCTCGTTCACATGCTGTTGAACCAAAGATCCCCACACCTGATGGATTTTTTGGGGATCGATCTAAATTTTTGAGTTTCAAAAATAATTGTAAATTATTTTTTGCTTTGAAGCCTAACTCGTCAGGGAGCCCCGCGCAGCAGGTTAAAATTGTCATCTCTTTGCTGCGCGGCGATCCCCAGGATTGGGCGTTTTCTTTGAAACCAGATGACCCTATTCTGACTAATGTGAACGCATTTTTTCAAGCCTTGGGGTTGCTGTACGACGAACCTAATGCTATTGATCAGGCTGAAAAGACCCTGTTAGCATTGAACCAGTGTCGAGAATCTGCAGAGTTGTACTGTCAAAAGTTCCGAAAGTGGGTGGTCCTTACTAGCTGGAATGATAGTGCCTTGGCTGCTCTCTTTCGGAAGGGTTTGTCAGAAGCCGTAAAAGATACTATGGTGGGATTTCCTGTTCCCTCTGGTCTGGACGATTCTATGTCTTTAGCCATTCAGGTTGATCGGCGTTTACGTGAACGCAGGATTACACGAGAGGTGTTGCCACCGGTTGAACAGACGTCTGAACCTATGCAATGTGATAGAGTTTTGTCTAAGGCGCAACGTCAGGAATTCAGAAGGCGCAATAAGCTGTGTTTTTTCTGTGGAGATGCCTCACATATTATTTCTGTTTGTCCTAAACGTGAGAAACGCTTTGCACACACGTTTCCTGTTGGTGGGGTTCAGCCTAAGTTTCTTTTGGCGATTACTCTGATCTGTTCCCTGTCCACATTTTCCGCCAAGGCTTTTGTGGATTCGGGAGCAGCGCTAAACCTAATGGACTTGGATTTTGCTAAACGTTGTGGATTTCCGTTGACACCTCTGCAGACGCCTATCCCTTTGAGGGGGATTGATGCTACCCCTCTGGCTAAAAATAAACCTCAGTTTTGGACCCAGTTGGTCATGCGGGTCGCCCCAGACCACCAAGAAAATTGCAGAATTTTGGTGTTGCATGGTCTGCATGATGCCGTTGTTCTGGGGTTTCCCTGGTTGCAGATTCATAATCCAGTTTTGGATTGGAAGTCTGTGTCTGTGGTGAGTTGGGGTTGCCGCTGTACCTTTAGTGAGGCTCCGGTTTTTTCCACCTCTCCTCAGTCGCATGAGGTTCCTGACTATTTGGCGGACTTCTATGATGTATTTAGTGAGAATGAGTCTGCGTCCTTGCCTCCTCATAGGAGTTATGACTGTGCAATTGAACTGAGCCCGGGGTGTAAATTTCCCAAGGGTCGGCTCTTCAATTTATCTGTACCCGAGCACGAGGCTATGCGGTCCTATATTAAGGAGGCGTTGGAGAAGGGTCATATTAGACCATCCTCTTCACCCTTAGGTGCCGGTTTTTTTTTTGTGGCCAAGAAGGATGGTTCTTTAAGGCCTTGTATTGATTATCGTGCCCTTAATAAAATTACTATTAAATATCAGTATCCGTTACCCCTGATTTCAGATCTATTCTCTAGAGTCAGAGGTGCTTGCTGGTTTACCAAGCTTGACCTCAGGGGGCGTATAATCTTATCCGCATTAAGCAGGGGGATGAATGGAAGACGGCGTTTAATACTCCGGAGGGACATTTTGAGTACCTGGTGATGCCTTTTGGGCTCACTAATGCCCCTTCTGTCTTCCAGTGCTTCATGAACGATATTTTCCGAGACTTTGTCGATAAATTTTTGATTATCTATCTGGACGATATTTTGATCTTCTCCAAGGATTGGGATGCTCATGTGGAACATATTCGGACTGTGTTCCGGATCTTGAGAGAGAATTCTCTGTATGTCAAAGGATCAAAATGCCCTTTTGGAGTACAGAGGATTTCTTTTTTGGGATTTATTTTGTCTCCGTCAACTATTGAAATGGACCCGGCCAAGGTACAGGCCATTTATCATTGGGTTCAGCCCACTTCTTTGAAGGCCCTCCAGAAGTTTTTGGGTTTTGCTAATTTTTATTGGAAATTTATAGCAAAATTTTCTAGTATTGCCAAACCATTGACTGACCTGACCAGGAAGGGTGCGGATGTGTTGAATTGGTCTCCGGAGGCGGTTGCTTCCTTTCAGGAACTGAAGCATAGATTTACCTCCGCCCCGGTTCTGCGGCAACCTGATGTCTCACTCCCGTTTCAGGTAGAGGTGGATGCTTCTGAGATTGGTGCAGGAGCAGTGTTGTCCCAAAAGGATCCGGTAACATCTAAAATGAATCCCTGTGCTTTCTTTTCCCGAAAGTTCTATTCATCTGAACGTAACTATGATGTGGGGAATCGGGAACTGTTGGCCATGAAATGGGCATTTGAGGAGTGGAGACATTGGTTGGAGGGAGCCAAACATCAAGTTGTGGTCCTCACTGACCACAAAAATTTGATTTACCTAGAGTCAGCTAAACGCTTGAACCCTAGACAGGCTAGGTGGGCCTTGTTTTTTACACGTTTTGATTTTGCGGTCTCTTTCCTTCCTGGAACTAAGAATGTCAAGGCAGACGCCCTCTCTAGGAGTTTCTTTGCTGATTCTCCTGTGGTGACCAAGCCTGCTACCATCTTAGGCGAAGGGGTAGTTCTTTCTGCCATCTCGCCCGATTTGAGACTTGCTCTGCAAGAGTTCCAGGAGGACAAACCTGAGCGTTGTCCCAGTGGAAAGTTGTATGTTCCTGACCAGTGGAAGAAGAGAGTGATGTCTGAAGTTCATTGCTCTGCATTGGCTGGTCATCCGGGTATTTTTGGTGCTAGAGATCTGGTGAGTCGTTCTTTTTGGTGGCCCACCTTGTCTCATGATGTCAGGAATTTTGTGCAGTCCTGTGAGACTTGCTCCCGGTCTAAATCTTGTTCTCGCTCTAGTGGGTTGTTGATGCCTTTGCCGGTCCCCAGGAGGCCATGGACCCATATTTCAATGGATTTCATCTCTGATATGCTGGTCTCTCAAAGAATGACTGTTATTTGGGTGATTTGTGATAGGTTCTCTAAGATGGTTCATCTTGTACCACTCCCTAAATTGCCATCTTCCTCTGAGTTGGTGCCCCTGTTTTTGCAACAGGTGGTTCGCTTGCACGGGATTCCTGAGAACATTGTATCTGACAGAGGAGTTCAATTTGTGTCTAAATTTTGGAGGACGTTCTGTTCCAAGTTGGGAATTCAGTTGTCCTTCTCCTCTGCTTTTCTCCCTCAGACCAATGGGCAAACAGAGAGAACAAACCAGACCTTGGAGTCGTATTTGAGATGTTTTATTTCCGCTGATCAGGATGATTGGGTTTCATTTTTGCCCTTGGCCGAATTTGCTTTAAATAATAGAGCTAGTTCTGCCACTTTGATGTCACCTTTTTTTTGTAACTTTGGGTTTCATCCTCGATTTTCTTCAGGGCAGGTGGAGCCCTCTGCCTGCCCAGGTGTTGACACTGTGGTGGAGAGAATGCACCAGATCTGGGACCAAGTGGTGGATAAGTTATCTCTCTCCCAGGAAAAGGCCCAGCGGTTTTCCAATCGACATAGGACCATTGGTCCCCAGTAGAGTTGAGCGAAACGGGTCGAAAAATTTCAAAAGTCACCGACTTTTGGCAAAGTCGGGTTTCATGAAACGAAACCCGACCCTAGGATGAGGTCGGCCACGAGGTCGGCGACTTACGCGCCAAAGTCGCGTTTCAAAAGTTTGTTTTGCGCTCTTTTTCAGCCAATCAGGATCCACGGACACTGTGGGCAACGTGATGACATAGGCACGGGTCACCACCATCTTTCAGAAGGGCATGCAAGTGATTGGCTTGCTTTGGTGGGCGTCACAGGGGGTATAAAAGGGCGTGCACGCCGACCGCCATCTTACTTCTGCCGATCTTAGCATAGGGAGAGGTTGCTGCTGATTCTGTAGGGAGAGTGTTAGGCAGGGAAGAAGAAAAAAGAACTGCTTCTGCTGCTAGCGATTGTGCCTGTACAACACACCAGTCACTGTGTGTGCAGTGCAAGGGGAGGCTATATTGTGGTGTATCAGTGGTGTTGGTTGTTGGGCTGCCTTCTAATGCTTCCTGACAGCTGCATTGCTGTTTACCCACTGCTCTGCAAACTGCTTTTTTAAAAGCAATCCCATTTTTTTTTTTTGTCCTGCTGAGGTACTGAGCTGCAAACTGCTTTTTTAAAAGCAATCCCAATTTTTTTTTTTGTCCTGCTGAGGTACTGAGCGTGCATTTTTTCACACCATACAGCGGTGTACGCTCCTCACACAGTACCGTGTAACGGCTTTTATCACAGCCACAGTGAAGCTATCTGTGTCACTCTGTGAGAATAAGTCGACGACATGTTCCGTTCTTACAGACCTGCACTCTAGGGAGATTCCTACTCTGCCCAATTCTACATACACCTTGTAGTTTGTGATACACTAGCCAATTTCTGCCTGTGACATAGCGCTGTGATATTCAGTGGGCCTCACACAATCCAAAAGTGTCCAGTGTCTGCAGAAATTCAAAATCTCACTTATCCTCTAGTCACTTTGGTCACAGCTGTGCCATCGAGCCTGTGACATAGCGCTCAGATATTCAGTGGGCCTCACACAATCCAAAAGTGTCCAGTGTCCACAAGTGTCTGCAGAAATTCAAAATCTCACTTATCCTCTAGTCACTTTGGTCACAGCTGTGCCATCGAGCCTGTGACATAGCGCTCAGATATTCAGTGGGCCTCACACAATCCAAAAGTGTCCAGTGTCCACTAGTGTGAGCAGAAATTCAAAATCTCCCCTGTCCTATAGACACCTTGTACCTTGTTTTACATTACTATATAGTTTGTTGGAATTTGTCTACATTTCTACCAAAAATGAGGAAGGCTGGTGGAAGAGGCCGTGGAATTGGGCGGGGGTTGGCAGCTGGTAATGATGGTGTTGGTGGTGGATCTGATGGTAGTGGCAAGAGCAAAATAGGACCGAATGCAGGAGGTGTTGAGCCTGCATCATCGTCTGGCTCCATAAGGCTTCGAAGGCTTAGTTTTCTAGGAGTTGGCAAGCCACTTTTAAAGCCAGAGCATCAGGAAAAAGTTTTGTCTTACATTGCTGACTCAGCCTCCAGCTCTATCGCCTCCTCTTCTTCAGTTGTAAAAAGTAAAAGCACTGAGTCGTCATTGGAGGCTCATGTTCATGAACCACACCTTTCCTTGTGTCCTTCACCCCAACCAAGATTGAAGGATGACGCAGGCCATACTACTGATTACTCCATGGAGCTGTTTTCACATACCATGCCTGGATTATCAAGTCAAATGGTGAATTACCCAGGCCAAGATGAATCTGACATGGAGTGCACTGATGCACAGCCGCTGATGGATGATTCTGCTGGTACATTCACTCAGAGCACTACATTGTCCTCGCAGTGTACAGAGCCAGATTCTGACCCTGATGAGACTCAGGTGCCCCTTCCCGCACACTATACCACCATACACGGTGACACAGAGGAAGGTGCACATGACATTGAAGAGGAGGTGATGGATGACCCAGTTGTTGACCCAGATTGGCATCCATTGGGGGAAGAGGGTGCTGCTTCCAATAGCTCAGATGAGGAGCATCCACAGCAGACATCAACATCGCAACAGCTGTTATCTGGCAGGCCTGAAGCACTCCAAAGACAGGTTCCAAAAATCAAAAGAGTTGCTGGACAGCTTGTCCAGAGAGTCAAAAGATCACAGCGTGCTAGGCCGCAAAATGTCTGCCAAAGTAGGAAGAGTGCAGTGTGGCACTTTTTTGAACAAAATCCTCATGATCAGGCCAAGGTTATCTGTAAGAAGTGCGCAAAGACCTTTAGCCAAGGGAAAAATCTGAAAAATTTGAATACCAGTTGCATGCTTAGACATTTAACCACCATGCACTTGCAAGCGTGGACACAACACCAAACCTCAAGTGCCACATGTGCAACTGATCACAACGAAGGTAGTCAGCAACGCTACATTGTTTCCCCCACTGTAAGCCCACCGGTTAGCACAGCAGCAAATGTTGATGTGTCGTTGCAAGGCCACAGCAGTCAGGGAATCCCACTGTTATATCAATGAAAGACTGATTCTAGGCCATCAGAAAGAACACCAACTCCATCACCATCATCAACCCTCTCTCAGTCCGCCCTGTCCACCGCTACTTCCACCATATGCAGCTCTCAAGTCCAGCTCACCCTCCCAGACACTATGAGTAGGTCAAGAAAGTACTCAGTCTCTCATCCGCGTACACTGGGTTTGAACGCCCACATTGCCAAACTAATCTCGTTTGAGATGATGCCCTTTCGGTTGGTGGAAAGCGCAGCTTTCCGCGAACTCATGGCCTATGCAGTACCATGCTATGACCTACCCAGTCGCCACTTCTTCTCTCGCAAAGCCATCCCAGCCCTCCACCATCATGTGAAAGACCGCATTGTCCATGCACTCAAGCAGTCAGTGAGCTGTGAGAATCATGTGGGAATAGTGGATGAGGGCAGGTATATCTCGCCCAGATTCCTTTCCTATGTGGCCTAGTCTGGTCAGTATCGCACCTGCTTACTAATGGATAATGGGAGGTGGATATAAAAGGATGCCAGGTGGTTGTGTGAGTGTCTCAGCCTGGGAACACAGAGAGCCTGTCTGTGTGAGAGGCACACGTGAGTGGAAGCAGTGCCCACGGCAACTGTGGTTTGGCTGGACGGGAGAAGCCTGCCAGTTGGTAGTTAGGTTGTCCATTGTTTAGTTAGTGCCGGACAGGCAAGGATTTGTTTTATGTTTTATTTCCTTTTGCATTGCTTTCACCGTTAATAAACCTGACCCAGGGTCAGTTATACACGAATCCCAGCTCTGCGCCTGAGTTTCATGCTGAACGCACGTGACCTTTGACCCCAGCAAAGGCGATCCCGGAGTGTTTTATCACAGAGCGGAAAGGTGCACCTCACAACTGATGCATGGTCCAGCCGGCATGGCCAGGGCCGTTACGTGTCCATCACTGCGCACTGGGTTAATGTGGTGGATGCAGGGTCCACAGGGGACAGCGGTGGTGGGACAGTGCTGCCTAGCCCACGGTATAGGAAACAGTTGGCTGTAGGCGTTCGACCCTCCTCCTCCTCCTCCAGAAGCGAAAGCTCGTCCACAGAGCGCAGTCGTACGAGCACTCCATCTGCAGCTGCCACTGTTGCACACGAGGAGTCCCCCTATCGAGCAGCTAGTGGAAAGCGTCAGCAGGCTGTGTTGCAGATGATGTGTTTGGACGACAGACACACCGCCGAGGTGCTGGCCGAGTACTTGAAGCGACAAACTGAGTCATGGCTGGGCAGTGTACATCTTGAGGCAGGCAAGGTAGTTAGTGATAACGGCCGTAATTTTGTGGCAGCCATAGCCCTTTCAAAACTCAGCCACATACCTTGCTTGGCTCACACCTTGAACCTGGTGGTGCAGTGCTTCCTCAAAAATTATCCGGAGTTAACAGCCCTGCTCCAGAAGGTGCGAAGACTGTGCGCGCACATCCGGCGGTCGCCTGTACACTCCGTTCGTATGCAGAAGCTGCAGCGATTGCTCCATCTTCCCAACCACCGCCTCATTATCGACATTGCAACAAGGTGGAACTCCACCCTGCACATGGTGGAGCGGCTGTGCGAGCAGAGGCAGGCCATAATGCATTTGTGGGAGGATACACGGCCAGGCACTTTGAGAGCAGACATGGAGTTGACAGGTGTGCAGTGGTCGAAGCTGAAAGACCTCTGTAAAGTCCTTCAGTGTTTTGAGGAATGCACACGGCTGGTAAGCGCAGACGACGCCATCCTAAGCATGAGCATCCCACTTATGCGTCTGCTCATGCAAACTTTGACGCACCTTAAGGAGCAGGCTTCTGCAGCCAATGTTGATGAGGAGGAAGAGGAGGAGGGAATCCTTGATGACATTCAGCCATTGTCTGCTCAGGGACCTCTCCTGTACGAGGTGGAGGAAGAAGAGGAGGAGGAGGAGGAGGAGGATGATGGGGATGATTACTTAGGGGAGGAGGATGCATCTCATGGGGCAAGTGAAAATGTTGGCATAGCAAGGTCTGGTACAGGGTTTGTGCATGACTGGAGGGATGTGGATTTGCCAGAAAGTGCTCCTCCAACCAGCACTCGCAGTGCATCATTGACATCGGGAACATTGGCCCACATGTCAGATTATGCCTTGCAGATCCTAAAAAGGGACCCCCGCATTGCCAAAATGATGAACGATGACGACTACTGGTTGGCCAGCATCCTGGATCCACGCTATAAAGGCAAATTACAAAACATCATGCCACAGGAGAACCTTGACCTAATATTGGCTAATAAACAAGCAACTCTGGTAAATCGGTTGCTTGAGGCATTCCCAGCACACAGCAGCGGTGATGGTTCTCACACGAGCCTTACGGGCCGGGGTCAGCTTGGCAGAGGTGTTCGTGGTGCACACAGCAGAAGTGGCGTTGGAGACAGGGGTTTCATGACAATGTTGTGGACTGATTTTTCAAGTACCGCTCACACAACTGGTAATACTGCATCGATGGAAAGTGACAGGAGACAGCAGTTGTCCACTATGGTTACAAACTACTTTTCCTCCCATATCGATGTTCTCCCACACAGGTCATTCCCCTTTGACTATTGGGCCGCTAAACTGGACACCTGGCCTGAATTGGCACAATATGCCTTACAGGAGCTCGCTTGCCCAGCTGCAAGTGTGCTATCGGAAAGAGTCTTCAGTGCAGCTGGATCAATCCTGACAGAAAAAAGGACCCGTCTGTCAACCCAAAATGTGGATGATCTAACCTTCATTAAAATGAACCACGCATGGGTTTCCAAGGATTTTGTCCCACCTTCCCCTGATGACACATAGGGTGTCAGAAAAATGGCTTGCTTTGGTCCACCTCTTCCTGGGACTTGACCTATTTCACCTTTTGCATCAGCTGAATGTCCAACATCAACATATGCCACTTTCTAAAACTCCCTAACTGTGCTGCCTCCCCCCCCATGGCCGGGGTCACCACCTAGTGCACGACACCGTGCGAGTGCCGTTGCCCTGGACAGGTGGGTAGGCCGACTCTTGGGCGCGGGCACTGGCACAGGGTCCCTCATAGTGCAATCAAGTGTCTCTGACGGTGGTGGTGCACACCCACCGTCAGACACAACGCCGTACTATGAGGGGCCCAGTGCCAGTACCGACGCCCACGAGTGGGCCCCCCTTGCTTGGGCAGGGCCCCAGCATTTGCAATCTTTACCTCTCCCTGCTCCTCCGCTGTGTAGTCTGGGCCGTCAAATCCATACTGTGCCTGACACCGTTTGAGCCTGCCTCCTGATGTATAGACATATATTTTGAATGTGTACGCTATCCATACATGTTATCTGGGGATACGGTACCCTTTCTCACCTTTGTGCAATCACGTGCAATCCATACTGGGCCTAACACCGTCTGAGCCTGCCTCCTGATGTATAGACATATATTTTGAATGTGTACACTATCCATATATGTTATCTGGGGATACGGTACCCTTTCTCACCTTTGTGCAATCACGTGCAATCCATACTGGGCCTAACACCGTCTGAGCCTGCCTCCTGATGTATAGACATATATTTTGAATGTGTACACTATCCACACATGTTATCTGGGGATACGGTACCCTTTCTAACCTTTGTGCAATCACGTGCAATCCATACTGGGCCTAACACCGTCTGAGCCTGCCTCCTGATGTATAGACATATATTTTGAATGTGTACGCTATCCATACATGTTATCTGGGGATACGGTACCCTTTCTCACCTTTGTGCAATCACGTGTAATCCATACTGGGCGTGAGAATGGCTGGCGAGCAAGCTACAGCACCTGTGGTTTGCACACGTAAGTTTTTCATTTTTTCAGGAATGACGGTTAGGCCTAATTCCGGAACTGCGGTTGACCTGCACTTACTGGGAAATCATTGTTCGCGGGTAATAATTGTAATCAGTGATCCCCATCACTAACGTTGTTCAGCGGGTTATCTGCACCTGTAAGCGACAAACGCTGGCCTTTTCAGTGTAGTGCACATGCAGCCACGGACATGTAAGGGCATGACACACCAGTTATTGGCCAATCTCATGTGCCAGAGCCTCACGTGTCCCTCTAGTAAGCCGGACTCGGACCGCGGGGCATGACGGAGTCTCGTTCGTTAACGGAATTAAGCTTGCAATGTGTGCATCTGTTCTGTAGCTGGCATGGTTGAGGTTTCCCAGGTGGAGTCGAATTTAACCGTAGGCTCCACTCCTGGTGGTGCCCTTCTGTACATTCCTTTAAGGTTCAGCTTTGCAACCATACTGCCCACGTAAAACAAACACTTTGCCTTCATGAACGCTGTTTGGAGGGTCATGACTCGTGGGAATAACGCCAACCTGCTAGAGAGATCGTTCGTTGCTCCCAAGCATGACATCACACTCCCTAGGAAGAAGGTAATGCCACTGTGGCGACCGTACTCCTGGGGACGACACAAGTGCAATGATGCCCAGCCACTGCTTGATGAATCTGCTGGTACATTGACCCAGACCACTACATTCCCCTCGCACGCTACACGGTCTGAATCTGACCCTGATGAAACTCAGGTTACCCTTTCCATATACAGTTCCATCTTACACGGTGACAAAGAGGAAGCTGCAGATGAAAGTGCAGGTTCGGCCCACCCGCCATCAGACACACCACCGTACTATCAGGGGCCCTGTGCCAGTGCCGTCGCCAACGAGTGGGCCGCCCCTGCTTGCTCAGGATCACAGCACTTGAAAAGTTGAAATACTGTGCAGTGAGATGGAAGATGGGGACGACGAGGAGTCCAGACAAGTACAGGGATTCCCTAGCGAGGAGACTTATTTGATTGTTTTCAATGTTGGGACAGCAATTTTTGGGGAGCACTATACTCTGGAGAATGATAGATGGGGCCCACCATACACTGGAACATTCCAAAGGTGGACATCAGACACTGGAGCAGCATTTACAGGGCCCATTATACACTAGAGCATTAGAAATGGGGCCCATTATGTTTGGAGCATTATTTGGGCCCATAAGACAGTGGAGCTTCATCCATGGGGACCAACATATACTGTAGCATTATGTGGAGCTCATCATATACTGTTTCAAACATTATATGGGACCAATGATTCTGTATGGAGAAATAGATGGGCCTCGTCATGAGATGTAAAAAGTGAAGTATTTTTCATTGTACTATACCGCTATTTCTCTGCCGTATCGGAGCATGATGAGTTGTGGTATGTGTTAAAGGGGCGCTCTTTCGCCCAGGGCACATGAAAACCTGGAGCCAGCCCTCCCCCCCACAACTATAGCCAAATAACCCCCATTTTTCAGTGCGTAACTTGTATTATGAAGTTAATTAAGGTTGACAAGCTTAAGTAAGAAGAATTGATGCTTTTGGCATTCAAATGGGCACTGTTGGTGTGTTTCCTGTCCTCCTCTCACTGCCGACTTTTATTCCCCATTGACTTACATTGGGTTTCGTGTTTCGGGACGACCCCGACTTTTCCCTATAATCGGACGATCTTGCTCGACCCGACTTTTGGAAAAGTCGGGTTTCACGAAACGAAACGCGACCCTAAAAAACCAAAAGTCGCTCAACTCTAGTCCCCAGTTTAAGATTGGTGATATGGTGTGGTTATCATCAAAAAATATTGCTATGAAGGTGGCTTCTCCTAAGTTTAAGCCTAGATTTATTGGACCTTACAAGATTTTGGAGATTATTAATCCGGTCTCTTTTCGTTTGGCTCTTCCTGTCACATTTAAGATCCATAATGTGTTCCATAAGTCCTTGTTGAAGAGGTTTGTTGAGCCAGTTGTGCCTGAGGTGGCACCTCCGGACCCTGTATTGGTTGAAGGTAACTTGGAATATGAGGTAGAGAAAATTCTGGATTCCCGTCTGGCTAGACGGAGACTCCAGTATTTGGTTAAGTGGAAGGATTATGGTCAGGAGGATAATTCCTGGGTCTCTGCCTCTGATATTCATGCCAAAAGATTGGTGCGTGCCTTTCATCGGGCTCACCCTGATCGCCCTGGTAGCGTTGTTGAGGGTTCGGTGACCCCTCCTCAAGGGGGGGTACTGTTGTGAGTTCATTTTCTCCTCCGTCACTGAGGCCTGGTGAACTCCCTGTTCTAGTGAAGGAAGGTAGTGAGCCTGATTATCAGGCACCTGGGACTAATGAAGACGATTGGCTGAGTGGAGTCACTGACTGGATTTAAGGCAGCCTACGCCCTTTCTGCCCTGCGGGTGATTTCTCTGTGGACTCTTGGACACCAGTCTGATTCCTGCTCTCCTAAAGCTAAGTTTTCTGTTTTGCCTTTTTGCATTTAAGATTTGTTTTTGTTTTTCTTGCTTTTTGGATTCTGCCACTCCCTGCTGGAGTGTGCAGTGTTCCGTTAGCTCTGTCTTCTGAAAGTACCTGAGTGCTGATTTAGTTTTTGAAGCTTAGTTGCTTCAGGGCCATTTTTATATCAGCTTGTTGGCTTTTGTCTCTGATAGGGTTTTGGCAGATTGCAGACAGCAGCTTTCCTATCCGTTCCTATCTAGGTAGTTTTTGGGCCCCGTCTTTGCTCAGCCTGTCTTTCTGTCTGTGTAAGTGTTTTCATCTTGCTTCAACATCATTATATGTGGGGGGCTGCCTATTGCTTTGGGGTCTGCTCTGGGGCAGTTAGATTTCCCCTTTCCTTCTTTAGGCCTATGTTTCTCTCCGGCTGTGATCGAGGGGTCTAGGTCATCGTAGGAACCCCCCACGGCTACTGCTAGTTGTGTTGATAGGTTCAGGGGTCTGCAATCTGATAGTTGCCAACTTCTCTGGTTTTCTGGACTTAGCTAGCATTTCTGTTTTTGCCTCCTACGGTGACTCAATCATAACACAGGGGTATATCGGAAGATATTTCACCCGTCAAGCTTTCTGACTATGTTAAGGGAGATTTTAGGAGGATGATTCCCAATCTTTCGGATACAGATCTTATCATTGATCGTATCCATCGTCTTCCTAAGCCTCCTTCCATCCCTAAAGACCTACCCAGGGATGTAATTATGAAAATTCATTTCTACCACATAAAAGAGAAAATTCAGAGTTTGGTCAGAATTAAGGGAGGCTTCCTGGAACCATATCAACATCTAAAGTTGTTTTCTGATCTATCTAAAGCAACTATAGAAGGTCGGAAACAATTTCGATCACTGACCTCTGTGTTGAGGGAGCGAGGCCTTCCTTATAAGTGGGGCTTTCCTCTACGCCTCTTTTTTAATTACAAAGGGAAGAATGCAACTTTTCTTTCACCTGAAGAGGGGTTCCAATTTCTGAAATCTCAGGGTGTCTTGTCCTCTGTTCCTACAGTTTCTTCTGCTGGTCCAGGACATGTCACCTGAGCCTATTGTGATGTGTGTCTATGGGTTATCTGATATTATATGATTTAATATTGTGCTTAGCTTGTATATTTGTCTGTTTGATATAGGTGTTAATGAGGGTTTCCTTAGCCTTGCGCTGCACGGACTTTTCCCCTGGCACAAGTAGGAGAACCATTTTCTGTGGTTTCCCTCTTAGGGTTCTAACACTGTACAATTTTAAGTTTGTACTTATTCTTCGGTTATTTAGTTTTGTAGTGTTTTCTTTTTTTGACACTTTCCAGCTGGTGATTGTTTTTTAACTCCAATTTTTCTCTTTTTTTTATGGTACTTACATTAGTTACTTATAACGTTAAGGGGCTTAATAGTCCAAGTAGGCGTTTTTCCTTTCAGAGAGAAATTAATAAATCTGCAGCAGATGTCGTGTGCCTCCAGGATACTAAATTTAAAATTAATAATCATCCCACATTTTCCCTAAAAAATTACCTTCATGTTTTTGAGGCCTCGGGTCCCTCTAAAAAGGCAGGTGTCATGACTCTAGTCAGGGACTCCTTGTCGTTCGAACTGCTGGAGGAATTGGATGATGTGAACGGTCATTTTCATGTCCTTGTCTGTTCTATAGACTCCCAAATTTATACCATTGTCAATATCTACGCTCCTACTAAAGGTCAAATTAGGTTTTTGAACAAATACCTAAAAAAACTTGAACCGCTAAAGAGAGGCATTCTTTTACTCTTAGGTGATTTTCACTTGGTACCCGATAATACGCTTGATGCCTCTTCTTCCAGTAGACTTAATTTCCCTTTTTTAATTAATTGGCTTTTCACTAATGAATTTTTTGACGTTTTTCGTTGTCTCAATTCCACCTCAAAGGAATATACATTTTTTTCTGACTCTCATTTATCTGCCTCTCGTATTGACCAAAGTTTATCAGACGTATTTTCTCTCCCTAGATTTTCCTCAGTTTCAATTGGAAATAAATCTATTTCAGATCATGCTCCTGTTATTGCCAAGTTGGTTGAGGGGCACTCTGTTAATAATCAGCAGTTGTGGAAGTGTAATGCTTCTATTTTAAAAAATACTTCTTACCATGAGGAAATATCTAAATCTCTCAATTTTTATTTTTCAGAAAATATATTTGATCCTTCCAAACCATTCCTCCAGTGGAATGCTCACAAGGTGGTTATACGAGGCACTCTTATTCGTATTTCCTCCCATACAAAATATTTTAACCGTCAAAAAATTAAAAATTTGCAGGCTTTGATTAAGGAGAAAGAGTTGGAATTGTCCTTATCTAAGAATCCTCCCTCTAGCTCCACAACTCTAGCTGATTTATCCCGTCTTCAAAATGAATTAAGGGCCACAATTTTTTCGTTCTATGATTCAGCAGTAAAGCAATCAAAATTTCATCATTACATGTCCCTTAATAAACCCACCCGTTTTATGTTTAATCGAATAAAGAAGCTTAGAGTACGCAACCGCATTGACAAAATTACTTCTCCTAAGGGATTATCCCTCACCCATCCACAAGATAAACAGGGAGGAAATGGTTGAGGAGGTAAAAGTGGCTGGGACCCTAGGAGGTAGCGACCATGCTATTTTAGAATTTTGGATAACTAGAGGAGGAAGACCTGTGAAGACTCAGACGTCAAGGTTAGATTTCAGAAAGGCAGATTTTAAGGGATTCAGAAAGAGAATTGGAGGGATCCAATGGCTGGATATCCTTAAAGACAAAAATGTCCAGGAAGGATGGGAAATCTTGAAAAGTGAAATTCTCAAAGCACAATTGTTAACAATTCCGAAAAGAGGGAAGAATAGAAAGCATTTAAGGAAACCAGGATGGATGAACACAGAACTTAAGCACATGCTAAAAAGGAAGAAAAAAATGTTTATAAAATGGAAAGAGGGAGGCATATCTAAAGAAGAATATAATGCTGTCTGCAGAACCTGCAGGGCACAAATCAGATTAGCTAAAGCTGAAAATGAATTGAGGCTTGCAAGAGATGTCAAAAGCAATAATAAAGGATTTTGGGGATATGTCAAAAGTAAAAGAAAAGTCAAAGATGCTATAGGATTTTTACAGGATGAAAATGATGAAATGGTAAGACAGGATGTTGAGAAGGCCGAGCTTTTAAATTCCTATTTTGCATCTGTTTTCTCTCAGAAAGGAAATGTAACATCAACTGTTCTTCACTGTCCTATTAAGGGAATAGAAGAATCCAGGATATCTATAAACAGAAAGATAGTGAGGAAACACTTAGCCAACCTAAATGAATTCAAGTCTCCAGGTCCAGATGAATTACACCCCAGAGTACTGAAGGAGATAGCAGAAGAAATTTTTGAACCCCTCTCCATAATCTTTGAAAATTCTTGGAGATCAGGAGAAGTCCCAGAAGACTGGAGAAGAGCAAATGTTGTTCCTATCTTCAAAAAGGGGAAGAAGGTGGACCCAGGCAACTATAGGCCGGTGAGTCTGACTTCTATACCAGGAAAGATCTTTGAACAGATTATTAAACAACATGTATGTCAGTACCTGGATAAGAATGAAGTGATTAAACAGAGTCAGCATGGGTTTGTAACTAATAAGTCATGTCAGACTAACTTAATTTCCTTCTATGACGGAATCACTGATTGGGTGGATCAAGGAAATGCCGTAGATATAGTATATCTTGACTTCAGCAAAGCATTTGACAAAGTATCTCATACAATCCTTATTGAAAAAATGACTAAGTATGGAATGGACAAGGCAACTGTTAGGTGGATTCATAACTGGCTTAGTGATCGGACCCAAAGAGTGGTCGTAAATGGCTGCACATCCAGTTGGAAGAATGTCTCAAGTGGGGTACCACAGGGCTCTGTCCTGGGCCCTGTATTGTTCAACATCTTTATCAATGATTTAGATGAAGGAATTGAGGGTAAACTGATTAAATTTGCTGATGACACAAAGCTAGGAGGGATAGCTAATACTAGTGAAGAGAGAGAGAGGATTCAAAAAGATATAAATAAACTGGAGAAGTGGGCAGCAACTAACAGAATGGTTTTTAACAGGGAAAAATTCAAAGTACTACATCTGGGCAATAAAAATGAGAAAAGCATATACAGAATGGGAGGAATAGGGCTAAGCAACAGCACATGTGAAAAAGACTTGGGTATACTAATAGATCACAGACTGAATATGAGTCAACAGTGTGATGCAGCAGCAAAAAAGGCAAATGCAATTCTAGGATGTATTAACAGAAGCATACAGTCTAGATCACGTGAAGTCATTATTTCCCTCTACTCCTCTTTGGTCAGACCTCATCTGGAATATTGTGTCCAGTTTTTGGCACCACATTTTAAAAAAGACATCAACAAATTGGAGAAAGTTCAGAAAAGAGCGACCAGAATGGTGACCGGTCTGCAAACCCTGTCTTATGAGGAAAGGTTGCAGGATTTGGGAATGTTTAGTTTGAAAAAGAGAAGACTGAGAGGAGACTTAATAGCTGTCTACAAATATCTAAAGGGCTGTCACATTGTAGAAGGATCAACTTTATTCTCATTTGCACAAGGAAAGACTAGAAGCAATGGGATGAAACTGAATGGGAGGAGACACAGATTAGATATTAGAAAAAACTTTTTGACAGTTAGAGTGATCAATGAGTGGAACAAGCTGCCACGAGAAGTGGTGAGTTCTCCTTCAATGGAAGTCTTCAAACAGAGGCTGGACAGACATCTGACTGGGATGATTTAGCGAATCCTGCTTTGAGCAGAGGGTTGGACCAGATGGCCCAGGAGGTCCATTCCAACTCTACGATTCTATGATTCTAAGACATTGCAAATGAATTTGCGAAATATTTCTATCAACTGTATAATTTGAGGTCTGATTCCTCTCTTCCCGCTCCAGATGCGGACTCTATTAATAATTTTTTATCTCCGGTTAACCTTCCAAATCTCAACTCTGTGGACGCAGATTTTTATCTGCTCCTTTTACTGCTGAAGAGATTGGTGACACCATTAGTCAATTAAAGTCATATAAAGCCCCTGGTCCCGATGGTTATAGTAACAATTATTATAAGTCTTTCCGCGACATTCTTGTCCCCCATTTAACTAAACTTTTTAATGCCGCTGCGTCCGTTGGTTCCTTCCCTAGAGAAAATTTAGATGCTACAATCGTACTAATTCCTAAACTCAATACTAATCCTGATCAAATTCTTAATTATCGTCCCATTTCATTAATAAATACTGACCTCAAAATTTATTCTAAAGTTTTAGCTAATCGTCTTAATCTTATTCTGCCTAAATTAATTTCCATGGACCAAATTGGCTTTATCACACATCGGCAATCCATTGAAGGGACCAGACGGCTGATAAATATTATAAAGTTAATCAATTCCCAAAAACTTCCTTCTGCTCTAATTTCATTAGATGCAGAAAAAGCATTTGATCGCTTGAATTGGACCTTTCTCCGATGCTCCCTACTAAAATTTGGATTTAATTTAGACTTTATCACCAAAGTTATGGCCTTATATTCTGACCCTCAAGCAAAAATTTACATTAATAATCACTTTTCCTCCCCATTTCCAATTTCTAATGGTACCCGGCAGGGTTGTCCCCTCTCTCCATTGCTTTTTGCCCTTGCAATAGAACCGCTAGCCCAATTAATCAGAGATCATTCCTCCATAGAGGGTGTTCGAACAGATCGTCAGGAGTTTAAGATCAGTCTATATGCTGATGATGTCCTCCTGTCTCTCACTAATCCCTGCTCCTCTAGTCCACATTTACAATCCCTTCAAAAATTTTCCTCCCTTTCCTATTTTAAGATTAATGAATCCAAATCCAAAATTTTCCAATTTAATCTCACCAATTCTCAAATTAGGAGTATAAAGGCTGTCTCTTCTTGGGGTTGGGCGGAGAGGGAAATTGTTTATTTAGGTCTGCGGTTTTCTAGAAACCTTGGATCTCTGATTTCCACTAACCTTGATTCCCTAATCGCCTCCATTTCTAAAGGCCTTAATTTTTACGCGGACAAAGAATTATCCTGGTGGGCAAAATGTCTAGTAGCCAAATCAATATTCCTTCGCAAAATCCTTTACGTTTTTAGATCCCTTCCCCTGCTTGTTTCCACTTCTTATTTAACTAGTCTGCAGACACGCCTTAATTTATTTATTTGGGGAAATAAAAAGGCCCGTATTGCTTCGAATCAGTTATACAAACATAAGTTACGTGGAGGTATGGGACTGCCTAACATCTCAGCTTATTATTACTCTAATCTTATTAAACAAAGTCTATGTTGGTGGTCAACTGGCCATATACCTTCATGGGCGGACTTGGAATTTTATTTTAATAAAAATTCCCCTCCTTGTTCTCTTATTTTGAATCTATTGACATCTAAGCATTTATCTCAGTCTAATCATCCAATTTTTATGGCTGCTATTGTGGCTTGGAGGAAGTTTTTTAAATGTAAGAGTGGTTTTTCTAGGATTCAACTCCTGTTGAGGCTTCCTCTAGCTTTTCTGGCCTCTGTTTATTCATTCGATTTTCATTCTACTTAGGCTGACTGGGGTATTTCTAAATTAAATTACATCTTTGATGGTCATAAATTTGTATCTTTTTCTCATCTTAAGAATAGGTTTGGGGTTCCCTCCTCACTTTACTATGTTGAAAGAATTTTTGACTCCACTGGTGACTCGCTGCCCTCCGCTATCAGAGCCAGCGATCAATATTTTATGCAACTCAGGCCATAATATTTTTTGGTCCACTCGTTATATCTACTAGTGGTTCAACAACGATTCTGCATTTATAAAATCCCCATATATGAAAAAATGGGAATCGATTTTGAATTTTTCTGTTACCCCAGATGTTTGGAAACTGACCATGTCTCTAACCTATTCTGCTACCATGTCTATGGCTCTCCATGAGTCCTACTTTAAAATCATATCGAGATGGTACTATTCGCCATCTCGTCAAGCTTTTAGCAACCCTTCCACCTCCCCTGTTTGTTGAAGGGATTGCGGGCATCATGGTAGCCTTTCACATTTATTTTAGTTTTGTCCACGTCTTCGGCATTTTTGGGACAACATCTCCTCTCTTATTTCTCATATTTTAAATCAATCAGATTTTTCACTGACTCCTCAGTTCGCCCTGATCTCGTTGGATTCAAGTCGTTTGAATCCTTCTGTTAGGAAATTGGTTATTCATTTACTTTTGGTTTCTAAAAATGAAATTGCGTTTTATTGGAAATCCACTCGAGTGCCCTCTTCACTCGACATTATTGCAAAGCTGACTTTACATAAGTCATATGAGAAAAAATTGGTGTTGCTGAATGGCTGTCTTCCTTCCTTTATAAAGAAATGGTCTCGCTGGCTGAAAATGTTTCCATGAATTCTTCTTATTATTATTTATATTCTGGTTGTGTTTTTTTATTTTTTCTTTCATGTGTCATGAATGCCTCATGATATTGCATTTATGTATGCTCTGTTATAAAATCTTAATAAAATTGTTTGGAAAAGGAAACAGGCACATGTGAATGGACACATAGACTACCACAAGTATGAATGCTATCGGTGAAAACCTTGAAAGAGAACATCAGACAACTGAATAAGGCCTTACTTGGGCTGCAGGGTAATTTACTCTCCTTATGAGTAAACATGGCCTTCTCTGCCAGGAACAGTAAGAACGTAATATTCCATTTGTCACTCCTCTTGACTCTTTTTGCTCTTTGCAACTGACCAAAAGTCACTGGAAACTATCACGAAATACAAGTTCTGCTCAGCTAAATTACCAACAGTGTGTGGCCTATAAAACTACATTGTTGATGCTGGCTCTCACTTTACTCACCCAGCCAATTCATTGTATATCGCCTAATACACTAGACAAACATTATATTAGTGCAATAAAATTGTTAAGCAATATATCATAAATTAATGCTACGGCCAACTAGAGAATAGCTTACATGACGGATCAAGACAAATATGCAAAATTACCAAGGGAGCCATCTGGTTCAACATTATAGCAATCTATTTGGTAAAAGGGTGACTAGAGTCTTTTCAGACCCGAATTACAGAAAATTAAATAATAAAAAAATTTTTTATTTCTAAAATGTCAACATATTCCACAGCACTTTACAATTCAGAGGGGACATATACAGACAATACAGACATTACAGAGTAACACATAGTTCAACACATCACAAGAGAAGTGAGGGTCATGCTTCAAGCTTACAATCTATGAGGAAATAGGGGTGTGACAAAACGTAAAAATACAGTGCTTGTTGTGCAAGGTACAGACATCGATATAATAAATAGGGGCATTCAAAAAATGCTGCATGAACCAGTATCTGTACAAATACATACACAAAGTGCTACTGGGTGCGTGGAAGAGAGATAGTTAACTACATTAGTGAGGTGCAGTGTTAAGCCAGTCTAAGGCGAGCTTCAGACTAGCGTTTTGGCCCGCAGCGCAAGGCTGCCGCTAAGCCCCGCCCCCTGTTGAGCCCCCTCCGGTCATCTCCTCCTAGTGTCGCACATCGCTGCATGCGATCTGCACACCCTATCTTTAGCATAGGGTGCGCTGGCCAAAACGCTAGTCTGAAGCTAGCCTAAGGAAAGGTGTTTTTTGCCGATTCTGACTATTAACCAGATTGTTTGAAGTAGTGCACACCAGAAAACTGGTACAGCACAAGAGAAGACCTGGAGATGAGATTGGCAGGTATAAATTAGAGAGGAAGTTAGTCTTAGGTCACTAGCGGGACAGAGAACACAGGTAGGGTGATAGACAGAGATGTGGGAGGAGATCTAGGACGGTGCAGAACTGTGGAGAGATTTGTGTATTCTGTAACCAATAGGTAACCAGTGCAATGGCTGGCACAGGGTAGAGGCATTGGTGTAGTGGTTGGAGAGGAATATGATCCTGGCTTAAACATTCAGGAAAGATCAAAGAGGGGAGAATCCATGAAAAGAAAAAAAAAAGAAAATGCAAAACTCCAATATCCTATACATGCTTGTAATGTACGGGCCCATACCATAAGGTTAATGTATCAAACAACTGTGCACATCTCATTCTGCATTATCACATACATGTTATTATGAAGAAGTGCTATAATATCGCATTTCAATGTATGTGATAGTAGGTTTGTAGACACTGGTGCAACCACTGAAGAGCTGCAGTGAAGAATAATTTAGATCTCATTCTCAACCATTTAACCCCGTCAATTCGCAATCAGTAGTGATCAGTAGAGTAATTGTCATGATCCCAGTGCAGGTTTTTGAGCTGCACGTCAGGGGTTAATGTCCGGAGCTCAGTGCAGGTTTTGACCTGCACACCTCGGGTTAATGATTGTGGCCTCTTTTTGGTTCTGGGAGAGCTTCTTAAACCCCTGGGAAGCTCCAATCCCTGTCAGTTATACTTTTGCCTTTGGCCGAGTGTGCTGACCTCTGTGTGCCTGTGCCTGTTCGTTGTTATTGCTTGTTTATATGGTTCTGACCCGGTTCTGTTTCCCGTTGTGAGTTTGCCTGTTGATTCTGTACTGTGCTACCCTCTCTGTGTATGACTCATTACCTGTGATCTGACTACTCTCTGCTCGCCCCTCTTGTACCTTGCAGCTATCTCTGTGTATGACTCATTGGCTGCGTCCTGACTATCCTCCCTGTCTATGCCCCTTGGTAACTTTGTCTCGCAGTTACCCTGCTAGGAGTCCTCTTGCAGCTCCTAGCTCTCTGGAGTTTAGGCTATGCCCCCAGCAGTCACTTGCTTCAGGTCCTGCGGCTCTGAAGTACGCATCTACTCGGCTGCTGCCCGCTCCACAGGTATCTTTGAGCACAGTTCGCTTTACTTAGGCCACGCGCACTGGCTCAGTGATCAAACTCAGTGCGGTGTTCCTGACAGTAGTGATATCGGTCAGACGGGATTTCATTGGACAAGGATCATCTAAAGATATTGGAAAAATCATACGAACACCCAACACAGGGAAATACAACAGAAAACACAGCTACATGGGATCATAATTTAGTTCTATTAAATGGAATTCTCCTTGAAGATCTCAGAAGTCTTTCACTATGGAGTCGGTACACCAGTGTCCATGCAGTGATCAAAGGCAACTGTTCTATGATTAGTAATCACGCTGGGAATCTCTTCCGCCTTTATTGTTTTTAATACATTTTAAAATACTGGAGATGTGGTTGCCTTGTGAATTAGCGAGGCTCAATCCTGCGCTGGAAAAACTGATTTCAATGAAAATGTAAAGTAGCAGGCCCGGGAAGGGAGGCTCATGCACATATGCAGCGCCTGAGAATAAATGTAACTTGTTTTTTTCAGAATGAATAATTGAAAATATTCATCCAGCAAAGTCGCTGAATTCTTGACCGAGCAAGGAAATCCCTACTGTTTATTTAAATTGCTCAATCCCGCCATGCTCGCCCGTAGTTTGATTATCAGAAACTATCCCAGGTTGATGGATGTTGGTATCTTTTCATACTGTGATATATTATGCTCTGATTAAATATAAAGTTCCGAGAATTGATTTACAGATAAAGCTAAATATGATTTTTCACTTATTAGCCAGAAATTAGACACAGGCATGGTACAGAACTTTGAAATATTCTCCCCCAGAAGCAATGCAGTCTGATGAAACATGCCGCAAATATTTTTTTTCCACCTAATTGCTAGGATATGATAGACCTATTACAGATCTGAACAAAACTGAGCAGTAAGGGTGTTAGGCCTGAGGGAGTGGGGTGGGGGAGAGAGAAGTTTTTCACGTCCCGGAACGGCATTCAGGGTTAAAAATGTTCCTGGAGTAGAGCTTCCGGGCATGCGCAGTTAAAAATAGCGGACCGTCAACACAAAAAAGTTGCACAGTCGGTCTCATCCGCCCGGGAGAGGGTAAAATTTTGGCGGATCCGTCAAAAAACTGATGTGATGAACGACCGTCAGTCATGATCCACCACTAATGTAAGTCTATGGGGGAAAAAACGGATCCGTCCCTTTTTTGGCGGATCCGTTTTTTTCCGAAATTGGCGGATTTTGACTGACGCAAAAAAACTGAAGTTTGAAACAGGACTTAGGCATCGGGTTTCTGTCGCTGCACAGCAGAGACCCAACAGGTCTTGATGAACAAAACGTGTCAATTGCAGAAATCACAGGCATCTGAGGAGATGATGACAGCAAAAAAAGACACTGGATAGTGGCTACTGCAAACAGCCAATGAGAACAATACAGTATTCTTAGACAAAGGGGTGTGTCTTAGAGGGTCTTAAAAGACCTTGGGAGATGATGTCACTGAGGAATCCCAGTCTACTTATAAGAGCAGACGAAAAACCAAAAAACTGAACTGGAGTAGACTTGAATGACATGCATGATGTAAAAGCATGTTCACACTGGCCATAAAAGCAAGCAAAACCAAAGGAAAAAACAATGAAAATAAATAAGTAAAAAAGCAAGTGCATTAAATAACATAGGGTACTTGGTAAACACTATTTTGATCAAAAAAGTATAAAGTTGTCCCACCACGGCAAGGTGTACCCATTTGAGACAGTAACTGCACTAACGGTTAAAGCCGACATAGAGCACAACAAAGGGTGATGGGCGGCCATAGGGGAAAATGAGACAGGTGCATAACAGAATAAGCATTCTGTAATACTTTATTTCCCCTGTGATGATTCGGCAGGGAAATGAAACATTTCCAGTTTTTTTTCCATAGATCACAGGGGTCCTCAAAAGGGGGGCACTATATGATTAGCTTATTGTCAAAAGACCCTTAACAATTCTCTAGAAAGATAGAACTAGGATTTTATAATTGAAAGTTTCTATAGTAAATAACTAAAACTAGTGAGCGTGCTTCAATCCCTCTTATAGGTGAACATCAGAAGTGCATTATTTCATTGCATAATGGTTATTTTCAGCCTAATTGCATCATTATATTCCAGATTCAGTTTTGGTACCAGATGTGGGGATCCTCCAAAATATCAATATTCATAAAAACATTTAATCAAGAATTGGAACTACTGCTCGAGGTCACTGACTCTACTGGAGACAACTGGACAAAGGTTTCTTTACCAATCAAGAGTAATTCACTGGATACTGCTCAGGTAAGCAGATATTGCAAGATAAACAATCCTACATAGAGGTGGGGTAATACTGGTCTTACACATTTTGTGAATTGGTGTTGAATTTACAGGACTTGTCCAGAACTTTAAGGCTGGGTTCACACGTAGCGGAACTCTCACGGAAATTACCACGAGAGTTCCGGAATTCCATTCCACGGGAAAATCGCATTTTAAATTCCCGCGATTTTCCCATGGAAAAACTAGCATTTTGCAAGCGTAATTAGCTTGCAGAATTGCTAGCGTTTTCCAAGCGATCTGTAGCATTGCTTGGAGAAGTGATTGACAGGTTGGTCACACTCGTCAAACATAGTGTTTGACGAGTGTGACCAACTTTTTACTATTGAGGCCACCTATGCGGCATCAATAGTAAGAGAGAGAATGTAAAAAATAATAATTAAAAAAAAAATATTGTTATTCTCACCTTCCGACGTCCCACGCAGCCTTCCCGCCTCTCTCCACGCTCCCGATCCCAGTAATCCTTTGCGACAATTACCGCGATGACGTCCGTTCTCGCGGGATCGCGACGTCTCGCGGTCATTCGCGATGACGTCGCGCGAATGACCGCGAGACTTCGCGATCCCGCGAGAACGGACGTCATCGCTCGCAAAGGCTTACTGGGACCGGGAGCGTGGAGAGAGGCGGGAAGGCTGCGCGGGACGTCGGAAGGTGAGAATAACAATATTTTTTATTTTAAATTCTATTTTTTACAGTGATATGGTACCCAAAGCCCGGAGGACAGTCTCCTCTCCTCCGGACCGTGGGTACCATCCGCAAATGTTCTGCTTACTTTTCGCATGGTGTGCACAGCCACATGCGGAAAGTAAGCAGAACAATGCATTCCTATGGGTGCGGGATCGCCGCGATTCCGCGAAATTAATGAACATGCTGCGTTTTTTACCGCGAAGCAATTCCACCGAGGTAAAAACCGCAGCATTAGCACAGCATTGCGGAATCCCATAGGAATGCATGAGATGCTTATTTTTCGCGTTTTCGCAGCAAAATCGCACGGTTAAAACCGCCGCGGAAACGCGATAAAACGCCACGTGTGAACTCAGCCTGATACTGATGGTCGATCTTCAGTATAGGTCATCAATATCAGATCAACAGAGGTCCGACACCTACAGCCCCCGTTTATAAGCTACAGAATACAGCAGTCAACAGAGTAGCTAACAGTTTTTTTCGTCTTGGACTCAGAATACTGTAGTCTGTGTATTTCATATGAAATTATAGCAATACAAATATACAGTAGCGGCTATAGAGTCTATGAGTGCAGTATTACTACTCAGTTGTTTTTAAGGAGACATAGTACAGTTTGCTGCACTCACTGCTCTTTTAATCCTGTAAAGAAGCATTCTCATCAAAGTTCGTTTTAAATCATCATATTATATCACACTGTGTACTTACAATTGCTCATTTTGCCTTTCTATCCAGTTAAGTCTTCTCTTTTCTCTGCTCTTTCTCTGCTCTATGTAGAAACAGGAAGTCCCTTGCTCCGGCAAGAATCATTCCCCTCTTCAACTACTGACCCAGATACTCCCTACTCCCAAGGGACTTTTGCAGTGATGATGACTCATACAAGTAAAAGAGACTTCCTGTTTCTACATAGAGCTTAGAAGGATTCAGCTAGTCAGTTTTTAACATAGACCTAATAGAGAAGAGAAGAATTAGCTGGGAAGAAAGGAAAAATGAGCAATATATTAAGAGGATAAAAAAATTTGATGGGAGTGCTTTTTTAAATGCTGCTATGAATCTCTAACATATTAGCGGTGAAACTCCAGTGGGGCATCTGCTCTGGTTCTCCATGTCCCACCACCCATACAACACTATGACAGGGTTCCAATGGATTACTATGTCAGTTGTAGGCATCCTGTTGCTGCCATCTTCATACAGTTAGGAAGCAGTATTGTAGTATATAGTACGATCAAATGATTGCAGGTTCAAATCCCCTTAGAGAAAAGTAATTAAAAATGTTTTTAAAAAAAGAGAAAGGAAACAACAGATTGAATCTCCCAAGATTTCCTCATCCAAAAATGAGGAAATAAAATGCTTATTCAGTATCCACGCATTGAAATCCAATCTATGAAAATATAAAATTGATTAACCCATACAGCAAACGATGTAAAGAAAAAAGAAAAGGCAAGAATTTTTGCTTTCCATTTACTTCACTCCCTACCCCCCAAAAAATGCAATACAAAGTGATCAAAATGTCAGATATACTCTAAAATGGTAACATGAAAAAAACTGTAGATTGGCACCCCAAAAACAAGCCCTTATACAAGTGCATCACAAGAAAAAGAAAAATGTCTTGGAAAATAGTGACACAAGCCCAATTTTTTTTTAGTTCAGAATTCTTTGAAGCCACTGAAATAATACAAAAACTAAACAAGTTTGGCATTGTTGTAGTCATATAGACCTGAAGAATCACGTTACCAGGTCACTTTTACCACAAAATGAACGTGGTAAAAATTAAACCCAAAAAACAATGGCGGATTTTACTCATTTTTCAATGCGGATACAACTTTTAACGTGGGAGAAAATCAGGCCCTCATATGGCTACGTCGGCAGAAAAATAAAAAAAAGTTATGGCTCTTGGAACAAGGGAGAGGATCAATAGCGCAAAGGCAGAAATTTGCGATGTCATTGAGGGATTAAAAAATAAAAGCTGGAGTCTGATGAGATCTAAATGAGAATATCCTAATGCACAGTCCTCTTTCTTAGTATTTAATCTTTTCTGATTTAATAGGAAATATACTAAATGGTTGTCCTCAGCTCAAGATAATATCTGTCCATATGGCTGACATAATATTTAGCAAAAAGCTAAACTTCTGTATTTTTTCTTCTTCTAAAATTCTACATTGCCGTTTAGTGCTTCTATTCGAGCCAAATATTACATCATGTCGAGATTGATGGATGGTTTCAATATACTGTTAACAGATTGTTTAGTGTGCATTAACTACTTCAATTAATGTTTGCCATATTGTGTGAAAAAATCTAAAATTGTTCCTCCGAATAAAAAGATGAAGAACATATGTAAAACCCAGATCTGGAATTACGATCATGTTCAGATGAAAAAAAAGAAAGAAATGTAGTACTTACAGGGAAAGCCAAACCGTCATATATGGTATGTATCACTAATGACTAGTGTTGAGCATTCCGGGTATCGGCCGATATTCGCGGTATCGGAATTCCGATACTGAGTTCCGATTCTTTTAGCATATCGAATACTGGAATCGGAAGTTCCCATAATGCTATGAGCCAGTTTGATTTGATTCAGCCAATGAGGAATCCTAAGAAGTGTGGGCACATCCTGATAGGCATGTTAACTAATGGCATGGCTGTGATTGGCTGCTGAAATGATGTCATGATGCACTATAAAAGCCGCTTCCGCCATTTTGGGTTCGCTCTGCTGTGAATTCAGTTAGGGACAGGACGCTGCTCTTCTGACTCTGAGGGACAGTTAGAGATAGCGATTTTCTATATTGTGCTTTACCCAGGCTACTTTAGCAACCCCTGTGTGAAGCTTTCTTTTGCCTTGCAGCGCTGTTCACAGCTGTCTGCAAGGTCTGCGTGTGTGAGTGCAGCTCACGGTGTAGTGTGTTCTGCAGCCACCTCTGGTTGTAGGCCGCTCAGCGTGCGTCACTGCCTCATACGTTTTTTTTATTGTTGCTCATTTTTACTGATTTTTCCTATTAGTGTGCATCCATCCATATCCATCTACATTGGTTGCAAACACTGTATAGGAGTAGATAGCGGAGCCTTTCTGCAGCCTTTCAGTGCTAGTGCACAGTTCTCTGCACTGTTCACGGCTGTCTGTGTGGTCTCTGTGTGTGAGTGCAGCTCACGCTGTAGTGTGTTCTGTAGCCACCTCTGGTTGTAGTCCGCTCAGCGTGCGTCACTGCCTCATACATTGTCCTTTTTTGCTGTAGTGCTGCTTATTTTTCCTGAGTTTCTCCTATTAGTGTGCTTCTATCCGTAACCAGCTAGATTGGTTGCAAACACTATATAGGAGTAGATAGAGGAGCCTTTTTGCTGCCTTGTGCCCTGCAGCCCCAGCCAGATTAGTATTAGCCTATTTTTTGGAGCCTCATCTATTGCATTGTAGGTTACCTTCCTGCATTGTAATAGCTCCAAAAAGTTTGTGATACTATCGCTTTTACATCTTTGGTCACATCCTTTTTGTTTTTTTGAAAAAAAAACACGTAAATAAAGTTCACCAAACACTCCACTTTACAGTTGTGTAGGCCACATTAGCTCATATTAAAGTGTAGTCCACACACTTTATAAAATTAGTGTTTCTTATACCTGTTAGCAGCTGTTCAGGAATAAGCACACTAAGCCCTTAGTACTTTTCTGCCTATCTTTATCAGTCTACCAAGATGAAGAAGGCAGGGAGTAAGGCACGTGGTCGTGGGCGTGGAGTTTCAGCAGGGAGAGGACATGGGGATTCTGTGCCTGCTGCGGGCACCAGTGACTTAGCATCCCCCAGTTTTAACAGGGAACAGTCCTTTATGCCGTTGTCGGATGGATGGCAGCTAACGCATCAACTTCAATTACTTCCACATCCTCTCAGGTCCAGAGCACTGAAGAGCAACCATCTGTCTCTTCACCACCTGCCAAATTGCCCAGGCAGTCAGAGAGCCCTGGACAGGAGCCATCTTATTCTCTACTTCTGTTCTCTGAATCTGTTGGTTTGGAAAGAGGGGGCGAGCCAAGCAGCATTCTAGAATGTGAAGAAGAGGGAGTATGCAGTGATGCACAACAGCTTTGTCTCTCTGAATCTGAAGAGGCGGGTGGGCCAGTGCCTATGGTCAGCACACCTCAGTACGCATCTGATGATGAGACTCAGGTGCCACTTTCTGGTGTGTACTGGGCTGTCAAGACTACCCAGGAGAAGCAGGTGTTTGAAGAGGGTAGTGTAGATGATGAGGTCCTTGACCCATCATGGCGTGAGGAACAGGAAGGTGGTGGGAGCAGCTCTGAAGAAGAGATTCCCCGAATGGCCAAGACAGGAGGGAGAGGGCGGGGGCAGACTTGGTTGCCTGTAGCCTCCACTTCGGCACCTATTAGGAGCATTCCTCTTCCAAAACCCAAAACGGGCGCTCCCAGAACTTGCAGTGTGTGATCCTTTTTTGACACAGTTGCAGGTGACATTTGCTTTGTCAAATGCAAGCTGTGTCATCAGAAAGTCAAAAGAGGGAAAAGTGTCAGCAACCTCAATACCACAAATATGTGGAAACATGTGCGGACTAAGCACGTGGTAGAGTTACAAAGACACACTGAAGACGTAGGCCAACCTACAGCACCACCTACCACCTCTTCAGCTCGTGTTGTAGCCTCTTCCTCCAGCTCACACACAGCTGGTTCGGCTTCCTAACAGGATTGCCATGGAAGAACCTCTGGCACTGTTGTACAAAGACCCAGTGTAATTCCACCCACAGCACCACGTTCCCTGTCATCCTTACACTCCCAGGCCACTCTACAGCCATCGGTTGCACAGGCATGGGAGAAAAGGCGGCCTTACTCAGCAAACCATCCCCGAGCACAGGCTCTGAATGCTGGCACTGCACAACTATTTGCCCTTGAAATGCTCTCATTCAGGTTGGTGGAGACTGACACCTTCCGTATCTTCATGGCATTGGCAGTCCCACAATACAATGTGCCCAGCTGCTTTTATTTCAGCAGGCAAGCCGTCCCTGCCCTGCAAAAGCATGTGGAGGGAAAAATTAAACATGCGCTACTAAACGCCGTCAGTAGCAAGGTCCACCTGACCACCGATGCGTGGACCAGTGACCATGGACAGGGACGATACCTTTCCCTCACTGCCCATTGGGTAAATGTTGTGGAGCCGGATACAGATCTTGAGAGTGGCACTGTACGTGTTCTGCCAACTCCAAGGATTGCAGGAATCCAGTCTGTACACATTGACTCCTCCTCATACTCCAGTTCCTCAGAATCAGCGCTGCAGGAGCCGTCACGGTCTACCTCCACATGGACCCGTGAACGTTTACCTGTTACGACCGATATGAGCACAGCCGTGGCCAAACGTCAACAGGCCGTACTGAAATTAATTTCTTTGGGGAATCGAAGCCACACAGCGCAGGAGCTCTGAAATGCCATCAAGCAGGAGAGCGACGTGTGGTTTGTGCCAGCGAATCTCCAGCCAGGCTTGGTAGTGTGTGACAATGGCCGAAATCTGGTGGCAGCTCTGGGCCTAGGCAACCTCACTCACATCCCATGTCTGGCACATGTGCTCAACTTGGTCGTGCAGAGTTTTTCGAGGGACTATCCGGATCTTGATGCACTGCTGCACAAGGTCCGCATAGAGTGCGCTCACTTGTGGAGTTCCAGCATGGCAAGATCGCGCATTGCAGCTCTGCAGCGCCGATTCCGCTTTCCGGAACATCGCATCATAGGTGACCTACCCACCAGGTGGAATTCAACGTTACATATGTTGGAGCGGATGTGTGAGCAGCAGGCAGCAGTTATGGAGTATCAGCTGCATCAGGCGCAAACAAGTCGCACTGCGCGCCGTACACACTTCACCACCACTGAGTGGGCCTCTATGAAGGACATCTGCCACGTTTTGCGTGCCTTCGATGATTCCACGCGGATGGCAAGTGCAGATGATTCTCTAGTCAGCATGACTGTCCCCCTTATCTGCCTGCTTCAAAAATCACTGCAAGCACTAAGGAAGGAGGTTTTGGAAGAGGTGGAGGATGAGGAGTCACAAATGCCATCTGCTTCTGGACAGTCTGCGCAACGTGATTCCTCACAAAGGCCTAGGCAGGGGACACATTGTGAGGAGGATGAGGAGGAGTCAATGGAGGAGGAAGACATCTCTCCAGAGGAGGGAGGTACACAATGCTCTAGTAATCAGTATGTAGAGCGAGGGTGGGGTGATGCAGAGCAGGCAGAGATGACGCCTCAAGCAGGGGACTGCGTTTCTTGGCCAGTTGGGAGTCTGCAGCACATGCTTCATGCTGCAGTGCCTGAGAAACGACCGCCGCATCGCCCTCATTCACAACACGGCTGAGTATTGGGTGTACATCCTCCTAGATCCTCGCTAAAGGGACAACTTACAAAGCCTCATAACACCGTTGAACCGGGAGTGTAAAATGTGGGAGTACCAAGACACACTGGTGCATTCCATCATGTTCTCCATTCCACCCGAAAGCAGTGCTGCTAGTGCTTTACAAAGCAGCTCTGTGCGTCGAGGCAGTGGAGGAAGCTCTGCACAAAGAGGGAGCAGAGGCAGCACCTCAGCACAAGGCAAGAGCAGTATGGCCCAAATGTGGCAAAGTTTTGTGTGCCCACCACAAATGTCTACACCATCACAGACAGCTCCAGTCAGCAGGAGGCAACGTTTCCGTCAGATGGTGACAGACTACATGTCTTGCCCTCTCAGTGTACTCCCAGACGGCTCTTCCCCCTTCAAGTTTTGGGTCTCTAAGCTGGATACATGGCCAGAGCTCAGCCAGTATGCATTGGAGGTGCTGGCTTGCCCTGCTGTTAGTGTATTATCGGAGCGCGTCTTTAGTGCCGCAGGTGGTGTACTAACAGACCGTCGCACGCGACTATCCTCCGATAACGTTGACCGGCTTACTTTTCTGAAAATGAACAAGGTCTGGATCTCGCCGGAATTTGCCAGTCCTCTTCCAGAATAAATAATTGGTTGGCAACAGTATCCAGGTCTCCTGTTGTGTTCATGTTTCTACCACCTGAACTGTAATCCCTGGGCTCCAACACCGCCAGTTGTTGCTCAGAAGTGCCATCTGCACAGAGAAAAACACTAGCTCCTGTGTTAGTGGGGTTCAGTAACACCAGCTGCTCCCCTGCTGTGTGTCCGGCAATATCTCCTGCTTCCTCCACATTCATCCCAACATCAGATATTAAACTTGCTCCATTTAGGCCTCAGCCTACTCCATGATTGACCCTGTGCTCCAACACCGCCAGTTGTAGCTCATAAGTGCCGTCTGCACAGAGAAAAACACTAGCTCCTGTGTTAGTGAGGTTCAGTAACGCCAGCTGCTCCCCTGCTGTGTGTCCGGCAATATCTCCTGCTCCCTCCACATTCATCCCAACATCGGATATTAAACTTGCTCCAATTAGGCCTTAGCCTACTCCATGATTGACCCTGGGCTCCAACACCGCCAGTTGCTGCTCAGAAGTGCCATCTGCACAGATAAAAACACTAGCTCCTGTGTTAGTGGGGTTCAGTAATGCCAGCTGCTCCCCTGCTGTGTGTCCGGCAATATCTCCTGCTCTCTCCACATTCATCCCAGCATCAGATATTAAACTTGCTCCAATTAGGCCTCAGCCTACTCCATGATTGACCCAGTGCTCCAACACCGCCAGTTGCTGCTCAGAACTGCCGTCTGCACAGTCAACATATGGTCCAATGTTATTGGGGTTCAGTAATGTCAGCTGATCCCCTGCTGTGTGTCAGGCAATTTCTCTTGCTCTGCCCACACTCACACAACTACAGATTTTAAACTTGCTCCAAATAGACCTCTGGCTCCACTCTGTTTGTACTATTAACCCTGGGCTCCAACACCGCCAGTTGCTGCTCAGAAGTGCCGTCTGCACAGTCAACATGTGGTCCAGTGTTATTGGGGTTCAGTAATGTCAGCTGATCCCCAGCTGTGTGTCCGGCAATTTCTCCTGCTCTGTCCACACTCACACAACTACAGATTTTAAACTTGCTCCAATTAGGCCTCTGTCTCCACTCTGTTTGTAGCATTTACCCTGGGTTCCAGCACCGCCAGCTGGTTCCCGGCAGTGTCTTTGGCACGGGTACTCCCTCCTGCCCAGTCTGGTTCCAGCACGCCAGCTGTTTCCGGGTAGTATCAACGTCACTTTGCCTCCAAAACTTTGTCCTGTCGTGTTGCGGTCGGGTTAGCCGACTCTATGGTGCCTGCAGTTTAGGTGCTTCCTATGTGGGCTGCGGGATCTGGCAATAAAGGCTGGTTCCATAGTGCCAATAGGACAAGCACCCCCTGTAGGACTGTGGGTTTCGGTAACTGCGCCGGCTCGCGGCCTTGCAACTTTGTTTTTCATGGGTACTTTCTGCTACCCATCCGGGTTCCTGTACCGTCAGCTGGTTCTCGGCAGTACCTTTGGCTTAGGTGCCTCCTTCTTGGTATCCGAGTTCCAGCAACGTATGCTGGTCCTTGGTAGTGCTTTCTAGCACAGATACCTCCTGCTTAGTAACTGGGTTCCAGTACCATCAGCTGGTCCTCGGTAGTGCCATTTGCTCTTGTTCCTTCTGCTGCCCCTCCGGGTTCCAGCACCGTCAGCTGGTCCTCGGTAGTTCCATTGGCTCTTATAGCTTCTGCTACCCATCCGGGTTCTAGCACCGTCCGCTGGTTCTCGGCAGTGTCTTTGGCACGGGTACTCCCTCCTGCCCAGCCTGGTGCCAGCACGCCAGTTGTTTCCGGGTAGTGTCAATGTCACTTTGCCACCAATACGTTGTCCTGTCGTGTTGCGGTCGGGTTAGCTGACTATGGTGCATGCAGTTTAGGTGCTTCCTATGTGGGCTACGGGATCTGGCAATAAAGGCTGGTTCCGTAACGTAGACGTAAAGTTATATGCAAAAATTTTAGCTAATCGATTGGCCCCTCTTTTGCCTTCGGTGGTACACTCGGATCAGGTGGGGTTTATACGAGGAAGAGAGGCAAGGGATTGTATAGGTAAAACCCTTATCCTGACTGCTCATGCTAAAGCAAAACAGAAACCATTGGCTCTGCTGTGGATTGATGCAGAAAAGGCCTTTGACCGTGTACACTGGGGATTCATGTTTGTGGCCCTTCGACAAATGGGACTGGGTAATCGCTTCCTACAAAGGATTGCGGCTCTCTATTCCAGCCCTTCGGCGAGGGTTAAAGTCAATGGGGCGATGTCGGATCCTATAACCATTGGGAACGGAACCCGGCAAGGGTGTCATTTATCGCCCTTGTTATATGCAATAGTCATGGAACATCTTGCAGTGGCGATTAGGAAGAACCCCAGTGTGCACGGTTTATGGGTAGATCAGGTACATTATAAGGTCTCTCTTTATGCGGATGACCTCCTCCTATATATTTCCCAGCCTCATATTACCCTCCCATCATTGATGGAAGAGTTCCAAAAATATGGAGCAGTCAGCAACTTTAAAATTAATTTCCAGAAAACCGAAGCCCTCAATATATCTCTGAGGCAGACAGAGCTTACAAGAATCATGGGAAACTTTCCCTTCAGGTGGAGGTTTAAAGCTATTCAATACTTAGGAGTACAAATCCCTACTGATATGAATGATCTGTACAAATTAAATTACCTGCCCCTCTTGGATTCAACCTTAAAACGTTTAAGAGAGTACGGACGAAAGAATATCTCGTGGTTTGGCAGGATGAACTCATTTAAGATGGATATTCTCCCCAGATTTTTATATTTGTTTCAGGCGGTTCCGATTACTCCGCCGAAAACTTTCTTCCAGACCATCAGATCGGCATTGATCCGATTTATCTGGCAGACCTCCAGACCCCAAATAAAGTACTCTACCTTGACCGCCCCGAAGCTCAGGGGTGGCGCAGGCCTCCCTGACCTTGAGTTATACCATAGAGCATCTATACTGATGCTTATTTGATTGGCAATTTGGTCATCACGTCAAACAGTGGGTTCAACTAGAACAGACATCTTATAAGGTTCCATTGCGCCATCTCCCATGGATCCGACGCCATGACTTGGTCATAAATGATTCTGAGGGAAATACAGACGTTTTGACTCGTGGGGTTTTACAGTTGTGGAATCGTGTTAAAACCAGAAAGAAACTGATCAGTACCCTGAACCCGTTGACTCCAATATTTGGTAACCCGGATTTTCCTCCAGGGTGTTGCAGAGACCAATTTCTGGGTTGGCATAGAGGGTCTGACTTGCGTTTGGGACAGGTGTTGATAGAGGGGAGGGCTCCATCTTGGGAAAGCTTAAGGGAAGGGTCCTCCTCGGGAGCAATCTCCTGGTTGGAATATAATCAGTTGAGATCTTTTATTCGGGGATACTTGGGCGACCGTTCTTCTCACCCACCCATGACACGATTTGAAAACTTATTATCACAACAAGATCCTCCTTCTCACCTGATCTCTCTTTTATATAAGATACTTCACTCAGACGATCCGGATGCGGCTCCAAGTTACATCCGAGCATGGGAGGAGGAGATGGGACATAAATTTACATCTGAGGACCTTGATAAAGCTTGCTTTTTCACACATAAAATGTCTCCGGCCAGGGGCGCACAGGAGAAAAATTTCAAGATACTGTCCAGGTGGTACCTGTCCCCCGTCAGGCTAAAGTCAATTTATCCGTCAGCTGACGACACCTGTTGGCGATGTGCGACGGAAAGAGGCACGCTTTTCCATATCTGGTGGCAGTGTCCTGCTATACAACCCTTCTGGGTAGAGGTTTTTGGAGCGTATCAAAAGATTTCTGGAACACATGTTCCACCCTCCCCGCAAATTGCCCTCTTGTCAATCCTCCCAGGCCCCATATCCACTCAGAAAAGAAGCCTTCTCAGATTTTGCATTTCTGCGGCGCGCATGGTTATTCCACGCCATTGGCGCACAACAACAATACCGACCATGACAGAATGGGTGACAGAATTTGCAGATATATTCCGTATGGAGGAATTAATGGCCGAAATGGAGGGAGACAGTACCCGCCTGATTCGTGTGTGGCAGCCTTGGATACTATTCAAGGAAACCCCCAAATTACCTCGCTTGGTCGAGGGAGCAAATTAAAGGTCGGCGTAGAGGTCCGAGGCCCGCTTACTTCACTTCACCTACCTTTCTCCCTTTTCTTTCCTCCCCCCTTCATGCTCTCTTTGAGTTTCTTATTTTCTTTTCTTAGGTTCTCTTTATTGTTTCTTGACGTACACCTCCACTGGTCACATGGAGACTTTGTTAAGCACGCCCGCAGTTATTACTCTCTTAATTAATGATGTTGATGTCCCGAAAGAAACACGGGGCGGCGTGACATCTTTTCCGTTGATGTCTGTATACGCAATAATATATGACAAATGTATATATAGTTAAGAACAGCAGCCACGGGATGTTATACGTGTGCCCTCTGGTATACAATTATTTTGATGACTCTGCGGCACCAGAAGATATTTCGTCATTACGAGTGTATAGCAATAATGTGGCTTCATGTGCCTTGGTGTACACTGTTTGTTGTCTTGTATTTTGTTGTTTATTGGTTTTCAATAAAATAGATTCAACATAAAGGCTGGTTCCGTAGTGCCATTAGGACAAGCACCCCCTGTAGGACTGTGGGTTTTGGTAACTGCGGCCGGCTCGCGGCCTTGCAACTTTGTTTTTCATGGGTACCTTCTGCTACCCATCCGGGTTCCAGTACTGTCAGCTGGTTCTCGGCAGTGCCTTTGGCTTAGGTGCCTCCTTCTCGGTATCCGAGTGTCAGCAACGTCTCCTGGTCCTTGGTAGTGCTTTCTGGCACAGGTACCTCCTGCTTAGTAACCGGGTTCCAGTACCATCAGCTGGTCCTCGGTAGTGCCATTGGCTCTTGTTCCTTCTTCTGCCTCTCCGGGTTCCAGCACCGTCAGCTGGTCCTCGGTAGTTCCATTGGCTCTTGTAGCTTCTGCTACCCCTCCAGTTTCCAGAACCGTCAGCTGGTTCTCGGCAGTGCCTTTGGCTTAGGTGCCTCCTTCTCGGTATCCGAGTTCCAGCAACGTCTGCTGGTCCTTGGTAGTGCTTTCTGGCACAGGTACCTCCTGCTTAGTAACCGTGTTCCAGCACCGTCAGCTGGTCCTCGGTAGTGCCATTGGCTCTTGGTCCTTCTGCTGCCCCTCCGGGTTCCAGCACCGTCAGCTGGTCCTCGGTAGTTCCATTGGCTCTTGTAGCTTCTGCTACCCCTCCGGTTTCCAGCACAGTCAGCTGGTTCTCGACAGTGCCTTTGGCTTAGGTGCCTGCATCTTGGTATCCGAGTTCCAGCAACGTCTGCTGGTCCTTGGTAGTGCTTTCTAGCACAGGTACCTCCTGCTTAGTAACCGGGTTCCAGTACCGTCAGCTGGTCCTCGGTAGTGTCATTGGCTATTTTTCCTTCTGCTGCCCCTCCAGGTTCCAGCACCGTCAGCTGGTTCTCGGCAGTGCCTTTGGCTTCGGTGCCTCCATTTCGGTATCCGAGTTCCAGCAACGTCTGCTGGTCCTTGGTAGTGCTTTCTAGCACAGGTACCTCCGGCTTAGTAACCGGGTTCCAGTACCATCAGCTGGTCCTCGGTAGTGTCATTGGCTCTTGTTCCTTCTGCTACCCATCCAGGTTCCAGTACCATCAGCTGGTTCTCAGCAGTTCCTCAGCCTTCTTGTACCTTCTGCTACATTTCCAAGTTCAAGTTTTTTTAAATGGTTTTTGGTAATCACTCTGGATCTCCCTGATGACGACCCTGAAGACCACCCCGAAGAAGACAACGACACTTAAGACGATGACCCTGAAGACGACGACCCTGAAGACCACCCGGAAGAAGACGACGACCCCAAAGACGATGACCCCGAAGACGACGACCCTGAAGACGACCCCAAAGAAGACCAAAAGATGACCCTGAAGAAGATGACCAAGAGGACAAAGAACATGAAGACAACCACCAAGATGCAGAACAACAAGCGACAGAAGACCAAGAAGCAGAAGAACAAAAAGCAGAAAAACAAAAAGCAGAAGAACATTAAGGATAAGACTAAAAATCAGAGCAAAAGATATTATCTAAATTATAAGCAGAAGAAGACTAAGCAGTGTATGGGGGTGAGTCCGTTTCTCCTCGTGGTGCCCCTGGAATATGCCTGCTGCAGGCCAAACTGAACGCGGACAAATCCTGTTGTAAATCTTTTGTGACAGGCAGAACGGAAGGTGTAATCTTCAAACTTTTATAGATAACAACTACAGGAATGCCTGTCACAAATAAGAATATGATGAAGAAGAAGAATAGGAAGAAGATGAAGAAGTAGAATATGAAGAAGAATAATAGTTGAATAAGAAGAATATGAAGAATGTTAAAAAAAAGAACAATAGGAAGAAGGTGAAGAAGAAGAAGATGAATAAGGTGAAGAAGAAGTTGATGAAAAAGATGCTGCTGCTGAGGCTCATGAAGGAGAAAGTGTGGGAGAAGTAAAAAAGAAGGTGAAGAGCATGGAAGTAGTGAAACATACATATCTGGCAAAATATAAAAAAGGTTAACATAGTCAATATCTTTGCAACTCCGAATGTCTTTAAAAAACAAATTATTCCTGCTATTCCATTTGATTGGGCTAAACCTCTATGCTTTTAATGTCTCCTCCACCTCCCCCAATACATTCTACATTATTCTTAGTTGTTTTTCTTCATGTAGAATTAACCTACAAGGAAAGAAAGGGTTTATTTTAATTCCGATATTTCTGTCCCTTGACTTGCATTGGTTTCCTGTATCGGAATCGGCGATACCCGATACTTTTTGGGTATTGGTCCGATCCAATCCGATCCGATATTTCACGATATCGGAAGGTATCGCTCAACACTACTAATGACGATACATGATCAACTGATAATTGATAATATGATTACCAGAAACAATACTGTAAGAAGAATGACATCAGATATACTGTATGCAACACACAATGATAGTTTGGCTGACAGCTCTCTAAGATGTATAGCTAGCTACTTCCAATAGGTGACACTAGAATTCAAGTCCTCTTCTTCCCTGAAGAGGCAATTTGCGTATTTAATTTCCTAGAAGAGCATTGCATGGTCTTTAAGTATCCTTACACAGGCATGTCACTTTACACAAGGAGGGACATTATCCCTTAGATCACCAGTCAGAGGCCGCTCATCTAGCCAAATAAGATCTCTTGCTTTGCACTGAGGAGGGGTAACACTCTGAAGCATGTGTCTGTAATTAGAGATTCTGGTTTGGCTTTTATCCTAAATCATGTGACAAGGCTCCTTAAAGGGTCCATTGAGTATAATGCAGCATTTACACCACTTTTGCGGTCAAGACCATGGGATCTTTACTGGAACCTCATCATAAGATCCCGCCACATGCTGTTTGGATCTGTCAACCCCGAATCGAATTCATGACTCCTACATGAACCAAGCTTTATATAATTTTCTTCCACTATTATGACGTAATATTAATTTACTTTTTCCTTGCAGATCATTTTGGAGGCCACACATTACTCACCTCAGGCTTTGGTTGCTATTGATGACATTGGTTTGTCCATACATTGTGTGGCTAATAACGCACTTTCAGGTAAGATTGGAAATTATTTAGTCAATCATTTCCTCCCTGAACTTTACAACCTGGTTTGATTCAGAGAAAAAAATGGAAACTGACCAGTATCACGACCCAGTGCAGTGGCGTCTGAAGTTGAACAGGAGCCATGGAATAAGTGGGTTGATATATAATCTGATTTGAGATCTGAATATTTTTGTTTGAAGGGGATCTGAATTAAGATTCTGAAAATATATTTAGAGCTTATGATATCAATATAGGGCTAAAGTCTGGTATTTAATATAGAGGTTTTGAATGTACATTAGTCAGTCTAATCCAGGGTCTTACAATACTTTAAGGGTCTTGTTTGGAGTCTGGATAGGGATTTGATATTACTATAGTAGGGGCTGAACTCCTTTAGCCACTAGAGAATAGAACATCAATATGATGCAAATCAAATTTGTGTTGAATCTGTAGAAAGTTGCTAAACTCAATTAATTCAAACAATTTCAGAGAAGTTTTGCGTGAATTCACTAAAATGCCTGCTGCGATTTTACACATTGCTGAAGTTTGCATCAGCCACCGAAAAATCACATGGCCATGAGAGCAGCGGGCCAGGATACACCATAATATCTTGCACCTATCACATCACATGGTATAGCACAACCCATCAGAAGGCACTATCATAGCCTGTGTAAAAGCAGAGGCAGAGAACACAGCAGCCATTCTGTGGTGAATCTGGATCATGAGAGGACATCACAGCTCACAGATCAGCCATAGAAATAGGGAGAAATAGCCATAAAACACTGAATGAACTGTACATATAGTGTGCAATATAGCTAAGAAGATTAGTGTGTGAAGAACAGGCTGTTGACTACAACCAATTACTATCTGAGTGTAAATCCAATAAAATACAAATTTTATTAAGTATTCAATATACAAAAGTTCATATAGATGTACATAAAAGCATAAAAGGGTTCACATACGGGGAAGGAACAGAGAAGCAAATATGGAGAAAATGGGCCCTAGATAAACATCAAGAGGTGGGAAGAAGGTTTTAAAGTCATATAGATTATATATGTACCATAGTACATGGCTTTAAAGTGCGCCAAGATGTAAACCATGAAAAGAGTAAATTCAATAGCCGTGCCGTATGCAGGGTCTCTTGTGAGGTCCCTAGCAGTTTCTCACATATCAAAAATGCATAGTGTAGCAAATGCCACTCTTGCCCATAAATCCTCACTAAGGGTTCCCAGCTTTCCATTACTTTTGAATTTTTTAGGAAAATTCCGCAAAGCTGGAAAATTTGAATTTCGAAAGATTTCGAAAGATTAACTCATCTCTAACACCATTTCACATAAGCCACATCACACAGAAAGACCAGTCATACATTGTGGTGACTCTACAAAGTATTCTCCCAGGCTGAAATCTCGGTGATTTCGTTTAGGCCGGGATCACACTTGTGAGAAACATAGAAATGCATGCAGCCGCACACTCCGGTCCCGAGTGCCGGCGGCAGTGCCGGATATTGAGGTGCGAGACTCGTGCGAGTTTCTCGCATGTGTGATCCTGGCCTTAGACTAGATCTACAGAGCTGCCTTATTGCACATGAGGTATAGAAGACTACTAAATTAAAGCACAGGATTTTCAACATAGTTTTGGACAAAAGGTCCAGTGAATTTTTTTCTTCCTTATTACGTATGGAACGCTATGTAATTGGCACCACTTAGTAAGCAGTTTTTGAGATCTTCCTTAGTGGTTGTTAGTCCGCTTTATGTTTTTTATTCTATACAGTAGTAACAGTTCCTAAAACACTAGCTCCACAAATAAATGTACTAACCTTATGAGAATGTTTTAAAAAGTGGAGATCACATGTATATAATTTATAATATTTTGTAAGATCGACTCAATAATTTGGAGAAGTATCTTCTGTAATAAAGTTAATATCCAAATGAAGAATGTCAGAAGCTCCATTTTGGAGAAGTTGTTTTTTAAATATTTTGCTCCGAATGCTTTACTGAGGTATCATATAGATGGGCCATCTTGGGGAATTATCCTCTATGGATTATATTATTTCTATCAACAGGTCAATCGAAAGAGACAATAATTCATCACTGTCCGTCTGGCTTTTCGTGTGGAGATGGCAACTGCATACCATGGAAAAAGCGGTGTGATTTTACAAAAGACTGCGCAAATGGCATTGATGAAAACATATGTCGTAAGTCATTCCTTACTGAATATTTAGTGTACTTGGGATCATTTTGTGAATTATTTAGTAACATAAGTTGATCATTTTTGAGTCTAGATTTATGTTTTCACTCCATAGAAAAATTGACAAATGGGTTTTGTTAACTTGGTGAACTAAAGCATAATTTTGACACCATGGGACGGATAATAGCGTCATGTAGCAAGTTTGCACTGAAAAGATCCCATGTTGATCCCATATAGTGAAGCCTCATATGGTATTAGATATTCTTACACAGCAGCAAAGCATCCATAAAATGATCAATGTTGGGTAATTATGAATCTTCCACAGGGAAGAGGTGTGTCAATAATTCCTAGTTCTTATTCAAAGCAATCATCTAGTACCTTGGACACGTGCCTAAGACAAATCAATTCTTCATAGTGGGCAATCCATTTTCGAAATGGAAATCTATTGATGAACAGGTTATTGTCCCAGGTCTATCAACTGAAATCACCAATAAAACCTTACTATCCCCAGTAGATGAAAAACAACACTATATTATGGGAATCAGAAAAAGTTTTTGAGGTGAACATGCAAACCCCTTAAAATCAATTATATTCAGCCTATCTGATACCTGCCTGACTGTGGAGGTTGGCACCCTAAGAAACGATTTTGGCGCTCCCACTCAACGAGGGCTATCCCTCACTCCCCTACCAGTCCCTGATTTGACAGGTGGGAAAACAATGTCAAGATAGTGCAGAAATGAGAAATCAAAATGCCCTAAATCTAATGCAGAATCCCAAACCAATGCTAAGCAACATCAAGGTATCAGGCATTATGGACATCAGCATCATCGTTTATACCTCCTGATGAACCACTATGGTGGAGAAATGCGTCGGGGTTCTTCCATACATGATAAGTGACGGCTTTGGATTTTTCACCTAATTGTATATCCCTGAGCTGGGACTATTCGTGCTTATTATCATGTCTTTTGGGCATATTGTTGGTCTTAAGATATCATGATGTGGATTTATTTGGCTTTTATCATTTGAGTGTTTTGGTTTGGGATTCTGCATTAGATTTAGGGAATTCTGATTTCTTATTTCTGCACATTGTTTTCCCACCTGTCAAATCAGTGACTGGTAGGGGAGTGAGGGATAGCCCTCATTGAGTGGGAGCACCAAAATCGTTTCTTAGGGTGCCAACCTCCACAGTCAGGCAGGTATCAGGCTGAATATTAGGGTTGTGCAGCATCTCAGAATAGGTCTTTTTTCTTTATTGTGGCATTTGCCAAGAAATTTCACTGGGAATGTGTTTTTTAATATTTATTTAATAAAAAATTGATTTTAAGGGGTTTGCATGTTCAATTCCCCCCTATCCCTCCCTAATAGATGCCATGGATTTCCACATACTGTATCTGCAGACTTGCAACAGCTGGAGAACTAGAGGTTGGAGACCACTGGCTTTGATTCAGGAGATATTTGTCTCTGTCAATAGTATATATAGGATTATAACTTTCTTATGTTTACTTATTATTTGTATGACATACAGAGAATGGATACCAAGGAAAGCCAAGGGAGGCTGCAAACTCCAATTCACAAATACTTTGCAAATATCCACATACACAACATTGTTGCTACATAATACAGGAAAATACCCAATGCCACAACAAATGTTATATGGACATAATAACGGATTCAGTACAAAATTAGAATATCATCATATAATGAAAAAAATGTACACTAGAATCAACAATTACAAACATACACATTGTTATTAAATACTGAAAAAAATTCACATATACAGACAATGCATATTAAAAAGTGGGAAACCACAAGGTGGTGCAAAAATGCTAAAAACCTCCACACGTGAAGCTTACAGAGTCATTGTTCGGGTGTGTGCACACGTCGCGGATTTGTTGCAGATCCGCAGCGGATTTTCTGTGCGGAATCACCGCAGGTCCGCAAGTGTGAGACCAAACAATGTTATTCAATGAGAAAAAAAAAATTGCTGTGCACGTGCTGCGGAAGATTCCGAGCGGAATCCGCAGCGGTTTATTTTCCGCAGCATGTCAATTCTTTTTGCGGATCCGCATGCGTTTTACGCCCGCTGAATTAATGAAATCCGCAGGGGTAAAAACACATGCCGCTCCGCAACAAATCCGCACTAAATTCGTACAAAAAAATGCACCAAATCCGCAAAAAAAGGCGAGGATTTCTATATGCGTTTTCTGGCAAGAGATGCAGAATCCGCTCAGGAAATTCCTGAGCCCAATTCACAACATGTGCACACACGCTTAAGTTGTGAGTGAAAATAGGATAATTAAACAGATACATATGGTGGGGATATGCATACGAATAAGAGAGCAGGTACCTATGGTTAGATGTTAACAGGTACGGACAGGGACAGAAATTCAGCCGTGGCATTTGAAATCACGTAGGCCCATGTTGTCCCCGTCCCCAAGCATCAAATGGGATATATTACAAATATTACCCTGGATGGAGAAAAGGAAGATATACTTCAAGACCAATATTTCTAATGATACCAGTGGCCTGCTGTCGGAGGCAGCAACTTTGTGCTCCGTCACAACTCTTAACAGTATGGGTGTCTTTAGACATGGATTCTGTTAACAATGTAGCAGACAAAGCAGCCCACAACCAGACAGGCCCTTCTGGCATTTGCCAGAATTGCCAGATGGCCAGTCCGGCCCTGGATGTTAACCAAGGGCCCTACATGGCCAAATATTACTTGCCACACTGATAAACCCACACCTAATGCAAAACAAAAAGACCCATTCCACTTCAGCATCAGTATACAAATGTATTACACATGAAGCAATACCTGTAATGTAGGATACAGCACACACCATAAGACCCGACGCACGTTTCGGCAGTTTGCCTTCGCCTACATTTCACTATTACTACGGGCGCCAGCAGACTTATGAAAAACATTTACATAGACCTTGCATGGCAGTATACAGAGTCCAAGTGGTTCCATATAGCATGTTTAAAAGTGTTAAAGGAGATGAAAAGAAATGTAATTATAAATTGCAAAATACACTTTATAAGAGATTCATACTCATTATGTCTATTGAGGTAATCACTATAGAAGTTAACAAGTAAATAAAAATAATTTACAAGTTTTTTTTGCAAAGTTTTTATCAGCACAACCAAATGACAACCATTTTAATGGTAGTATGAATTGCTAAAAGTTCGGACATTACGTAGGAACTTATTAGTAATTACATTTTTTTTACTTATTCTTTTTCTATTCCCTGAGAACCCTTTTAAGTGAGGCATTATATTCTCCCATAGAAGCATTGCAAATATCTCTTCAATATGGCATGCCAATGGACATACTAGGATTTATTTTTCATGGATCTGTCTGCAGACTGTAAGAAAAATGCCCTGAGCACCTCTGTATAAAATTAGAGGCACATGGAAATTTTGGAAAGCACTTTGCAGATACAGTGTGTATAGAGTATGGACACATGCATGAATTTATATATCGCTAGCTTGCGTTAAGTGCTAAAACCAAGAATGCACTGGTTAATGAAATTTGAATGGTTTTGTACAGATAAAAAAGGAATATATCTTATTTTGCTATTAGCTACATTTCCTACATCCACTTTATGGCTTTTTTTTTGGGGTTCTTTTCCTTCTTCAGCTGCTAAATGTGACTTTGAATCCGACGATTGTGGCTGGCGCGAGATGCGTCACTTTGATTACTTTGACTGGGTCAGGGACTCTAACATCAACTTGGAGCCGGAGTATCTCTCCCAAACACCACCCCAGGACCATACCACAAACTCAACGGAAGGTAACATTCCTCAAATTACCAGTTCGCTTCAAAAAACTGTCCTTATTCGTATAAAAGTTTATCATCTTTCTAATTTATTTACTTTTTGTATTAATTTCCTGATGGTTTTCAAGTTCACTATCCCAGGGAATAAAAAGTATCCTCGTTAGTGTCTCGTTAGAGTTATCAAAACTGTGTCTTGTAACGAGCTTCGCTTGACCAGAAGACGTTTCCACTGAATAGCAGCAAGCACAGATGTATAAAACTATGGAACATTGATCAACAAATTGTATTAGAAAATTGTATTACTTTTCATTTCTCAATGAATACGTTTTGCTTGATGGAACAGCAATCACATCCCATGAGCCAATATCCATTTTTTATTTTATCGATGGTCCTATGGGATATCATACAACATAGTTTTAAAAAATTGTATCAACACCTTGCAGCATACACAGCAATTTTTCATTGTTTTTTTTTATCCATGCCTTCCAAGAACCATAGCTTTATATTTTTTTTGCTGTCAGCGCAGCAGTAACTGCTGTAATTGGCGCTAGCTCCGATAAGAACATTTATGTTTTTGATGCTGTTGTCAATCCTGATGGTATTTAAAAGGTGAGGAACAGTGTAAGGTTTGCTTCTGACACCCATCATACTCCCGTCCAGAATCCATTTAGTGGGCACGGCCTCGCTCAATAACTTTTATACACTGTCCGAAACCTACAAAAAAAATGGAACCTAATGTCCCAAAAATCGGTATTAAGAAGTGAGAAGGACACCATATGTATATAACAATATGGAAAATTGTATTAATTTTTCACAATGTAACAACAATTCTAAAGGTGAAGACAAGAACAGGGGGACATTGCGTCATTTCAGCTAAGGTCAGACTTAAAAATCCTAGTTGCTGTCTATGATAGACTCTGGCTGTATGGTCAGATAGTAAAAGGCTTGTTTAGGGGTGGGGACATGATTTAAATAACTCTGTACCATAGTGAAGTATCCCTTTACATGACGTAGGGGAAAGTGTATCAAGACTAGAGCAAAAAGAACCATCCCCAACCATGATCCTAACCAAAGGGAGATGCTACGCATAAGGTGCCGTGGATAGTGCTGTCCTAAAGTACTTACCCCTGCGAGGTGCAAAATTTCCATCCTGTTGCAGCCCTGACGCGCTTTTTGCGTTTTAGGCTTCCTTGGGGGGGGGTAAAAGTATGCATATCGCACACTTGACCGCCATTCCCGGTGCAAACACCAGCAAATCCTTGCAGCTCACAGTGTGTGTGCTCGGAGGATTCACAAGTTTGCAGTCACACATAGTGACTGTAGGCTTTAATCCCTTCACGACATTTGATGTATATTTACATCATGGCTGTGAAGTGGTTCCTGCAACCTGATGAAAAATTATGTCATGGGAACCTTCAGTCACTGTGTCTTCAGACACGGGACTCGTCACCACGAAGTGGGTTTCGCTGCCCTTCTCGCAACTGATTTATGTGATTGGCTGTTCAATTCTGAGCAGCCAATCACAGTGATTTCAGTGTTTCGGCAAATGAAATTGCCCGAAACAGTTATTTACTGCTATTTTCTGTAACAGCATCGATCATAGGCTGGTATCAGGAAACTGCAGTATTAGCAGCCCCAGCATTGATTGGTGCATTTGTACTATTACATCCGATCGTACCAATCAGTGATCAGGAGGGCAGTCTGACCTCTTGATGACCACTCTGCACAGCCTAATTCCATCTTGGAGACATGTGCAGAGCGGTCACTGTGTCATTCTGCTGCTGATATGCTGGGCCTTGTGAGGTCACTCACTATTTTAGCCTGTGCCACCACTTTGGCTGCTGCTGGTGCTTGTAGACCTGAAGATTAGAAATAAGAAGACCTTCCTGACCTGTTCCTGTCCTGTGTCCTGTCCCCTGTATTTTTCCAATCCACCCTAATCCCTCTCTCCCCCTTTCCCATTTTTATCCCTCTCCTCTTCCTCAGCCCCCTTCTGCTGCTGAGTGCTGATCAGTATTTTTTTGCTAGATCTTCCACATTTTCTTTTGCACCATCCCCGTGCATGTGTCCTGCAACCACCTACCGCTGATCAGTAATGCACATCACTGATCAGCATCCATGCTCGCTTTTGGCCAGGACTTTTTTCGTTGTCAATTTCCCCCCCCTTGCACCACCTCTGGGCATGCGTCCTGCAGCCGTTGATCGCTGATCAGTGATGGACATTACTGATCGGCATCCAGCTGTTTTTTTTTCTTAAAAAGAATAAAAGAATATCAGCTAAAATAATAATTTAGATTAGTTGATAGCAGTACCTTCATGAGGGTTCAGTCTGGGTGTCCCTAACTTCTTAAACCTTAAATCTGGGTGTGTACTTTGAGGTACTCACGCAAAGCTTGTACATTTCAATTCCGTACCGGGCCCTCTTACTGGTCATAGTAATCTTAGTGTATGTAAACTTTTGAACTTTTGACTTTGCAGTAATAAAAATGCCTTAAAACATTCTCTCTCTCATTATTCTGGCATTTGGCAAATATTAATATTTATGGTAATCCTAATTGACCTAAAACGGGAAAGGTTTATTCTAATTTCATGTCAGATATTGAGGAAAAACATGCAGATGTGTCTTTTTGTATACAGAGTGGGCTATTTATATGGATACACCTTGGTGGGCCATTTATATGGATACACCTAAATAAAATGGGAATGGTTGGTGATATCAACTTCCTGTTTGTGGCACATTAGTATATTGGAGGGGGAAAAGTTTTCAAGATGGGTGGTGACCATGGTGGCCATTTTGAAGTTGGCCATTTTGGATTCAACTTTATAAAAGGCCCACCCAGGTGTATCCATATAAATGGCCCACCCTGTAGTGTATGTAAACTTCTGGTTTCAACTGTATATATTTTTTTATTCTTTTATTTTTATCAAGTTTTGTCCCGTACAGGAAGTTTTCAAATTTTTTAAATATATTGCATTGGAATTCACATGAACCCACACTTGTTAGGTTTGACTTATCTGAAACTATCTCAGGACAACCCAGGAGGCCTTACTTAAGCCTAAAGTTGTCTTTTTAAAACTTTCAACCTTTTGCAGTTAAATACCAACTCTCATTGTTCCACAATTAGTTATGTTGGCAAAGGGGTAATGTTTAAACTGTACTGTAATCATTCATTTTACGTACCTCACTATTTGCTAGATGGGTCCCTTCATAATTAGCAGTTTGTAAAGTGTTCACTGTTGGTTTCAAACCATCACTCATTTGTATAGGACTTCTGGAAACAACGTTGTTGAACCGTGCCTGTTTCCGTCACCTCACCTCTAGTGGTCGGTGCCTGGATGGATTATTTCTGTCTTGGCTAGGAATGACTGAAATGAAAATAACTTTCTTGGGCCTATTCTGGTCTACTGCTCCTCTGTATCTTGTGATGAAACTCTTTTAAGATAGATCATTTATGTTTAAAATTAATCAAGATTCTTAACAAGAATTTATTTTTTTCTGCGATAACTTTCTAGTAAAATCTGTTTGAACTCAAAATCGGAAACCAGTCCTGTCTTCCCGGGGTTTTGTACAAAGTGCATTCGATGATAAACAAGATAAAACATTAATGATGTTGTAGAATCTGATCAATCACCGGCAACGTTCAAATATATTAAAAGTGCGCGGGGATAACAGGCTTTATGTGTGCACTTACTTATTTATGTCCTTATTTATTAGGTCATTTCATGTTTATCCAGAGGAAGGATAGTAATTTCACTCAGATCGCAGAACTGCGGAGTCCGAGGTTCAGTCAGGCCGGACATGGCTGTTCTATGACCTTCTGGTGAGAAGACTTTAATCTCTTCACTTTTATGCATTAATAAGAAGTTCTCTCGTTTCTCTGTCACATGCTGTGTGTATTGGCTGTAAAAGCCAAGATACATGATTATGTAATGGCATTTTATAAACACTTTTTTTATGTTTTGGAAACCTATCAGGAGGTGCTCCATCATTTGTAAAAAAAAATGGTAATTTGGAGGCTTTAGCATTAGCCCCTTAATGACCCCCAATACGTCTTTTTACTGACCTGAGATATAAGAGAATAACATCCCCATACAGGTAACAATCCAGCAGCTGTCAACTGTACATTATAGCTGACAACTTGCTGCATCAGCCACGATCAGTGTTGGCACTGTCTGTTTAACCCTTTAGATGCTGCTGTCAATAGTGACTACATCATGTAAATGGTTAACAGAGTGTGGCTTCTCCCTCTTTGATCCCATCTCCACCCTGAGATCATCATTTTGTGGTCCTGATGTTTACTATGGCAATTCACGGCCAAATAACGGCTTTAGAGTCTGCCGGCTACAGTGGCCTGTTTAGAAGTTAGCAACATTTAGGTGGTAAAAATGCACTTTTTCATTCCTGTTATGCCACTTTGCAGTAATTCCTGAAAATCACCTGAAGGGTTAATAAACTACTTGACAGAAACTTTCAATATGTCAGGGGGTGCCGTTTTTAAAATGGTATCACTTCTGGAGGCTTTCCAATATATCAGACCTCTAAAGTCACTTCAAACCTGAATAGGTCCTTTAAAAAATTTTTTTTGTAAATTTCCTTGAAAAAATGAAAAATTACTGCTACATTTTAAAGCCTCCTAAAAGGCTAACAAAATAAAATAACATTTTACAAATGGTGCTGACGTTAAGCAAACATGAGGGAAATGTTATTTATTAATGTTTTTCTGAGGTATGACTATCTGGATTAAAGGGATAATCATTCAAAGTTTGAAAATTGCACATTTTGTGAAAATTTTTGTCAAATTTCTGATATCTTTTATAAATAAACACAAAACATAATGTGCCATGTGAAAATAATTTCAAAAGCACTGGGATGTGTTGAAGCGTTCCAGAGTTATTACCACAAACAGTAACACTGGTCAGATTTCAAAAATTTGGCCCGGTCAGTAAGTGGTTTTACAAAAGTGCCAATTATATCCTGATCACTAGGGGTTCGACCACCGAGACCACCAGAATAGGGCTCTATCATTTCGAGGTCAGTGCTACCTGTAGGTTGTGTTGGGAATTGCATCTCAGCTTTGGTTAAATGCACTTGAGCTGGGAAACCAAATACAACATGTGAAAGACAGGTGTGGCATTGTTTTTGCAAGTAAGCAGCCAGTGGCATAACTAGAGTCCAATGGGCCCAAGTGCAAAATTTGGAACTGGGCCTCCACCTACACATTAGTCAGATGCATGGGCCCTTGTAGAGTTATAGATCCATTAAAGAGATGTGTTCCGCCTCCCATATAATAATGTCCTCCATCCTGATGCCTTCAAGCAATAATTTCCCCCAAACTAGTGCCTTCCTGTAATAATGTTGTCCATCACAAGCCTCTCTATGGTATAATATCTCTCAATCTGGCCCCTCTCTATAATAATGTCCCCATCCTGGGCACTTCCTGGTATAATGTCCCCCACCTTGGCCTCTTCCAGTAACAATGTATCCCAATTTGGTATAATGTCCCCCATACCATGCCGTTTTCAGTAATAATGTTCCCCTCTGCAAAAAAGCCCAAAATGATTCTTACAGTATCTTCAACAGCTTCCAATACATGTGACGTCCTCTTGTATAGCTGACACAGAAGCCAACAGCTGACATTGGCGTGCCCGATACGGTGCATGATGTCGCTGCCATTCATAAAACGTGACGGGCACGCCAACGTCAACTGCTGGCCTCTGATTGACCAGAGGTATGTATTTCAGTGCAGAGAGCAGGGGGGGTCTCTGTGCCACAATACATTTCAGCTAGATGTGCATCCTCAGATGCATGTACAGCTGAAATATGCGCTGGTGTTGAAAGGCCTCCTTCCCGGTCGTGGTTGCACCCTCTGTGACCAGGAACGTTACGCTCCTGTAAGCTCTCCTGATAGATTGTATAAATGTGGGCTCTAATTTATATAGATAGGTGTTGTAACACTAGTCTTAATGGAGGGCCATGACAGAGTAAGAGGAGCCTGCTTCATTAAGAGTGCGTCTTGCCAGAAATCTTGTTACAGTTAAGGAATTGGGTATGATTTCTGGCTTAGGATCTGCCACGTCTAGTAATAAATTAGATGGTCTAGCGTTGATATGGTCCGTCCTGCCCAAGCTCCACACATGTTGTGAGAGCTGTCCGAGACTGGCGTGAAAGCGCCAAATCTTTGCACATCTTCATTTTGCACAAAATTTTGCAATTTTTCAAAGTGTTTTAAGCCAAAAAACCTCATGGAAACACTTTGCTGTATTGGCCCGTCAGAGAAAAAGAGGACTTGAACTCTATAGCGCCAGCTGTTGGTAGTAGCGATCTAGCAAGTCACAATCAACCCTTTAACGAGTCTTGTAATATGACTTAGGATTAAAGCCAAATCAGAATCTCAATTTGCAGACATGGTGTTTCGAGCTATTGGCTCTCGTCAGTGCAAAGTATGAGAACTGATTTGCCTAGGTGAAAGGCTCTGGACTGAGGTCTAAGGGGTAAGGTTTCTCCTTGTGGAGAGTGACATACCAGCTCTGGCTTGTCAAGGTAAGGAGGCTTATTCGCCGTGCAATACTCCTCTGGGAAAATAATATGCAATTTGGATTGCTACTACCAACAGATGGCGCTATAGAGTTCAAGTCCTCTTTTTCTCTGAAGAGGCAATTTGCATATTATTTTCGCAGAGGAGCATTGCACGGCGAATAAGCCTCCTTACCTTGACAAGCCAGAGCTGGCATGTCACTCTCCACAAGGAGAAACCTTACCCCTTAGACCTCTGTATTGGCCCTATAATTTCAATCCTCTACAGCAGAGTAAAACATACATAAAATGCCATGAAAAATTGTTTTAGACAGGACCCAAATAAGAGTCTAACTGTGCTGCTGGATGAGGTCTGCTGATTTTACCATTGAATGTACTTAATTTTTCAGGTATTATAACTATGGCTCAGCGGTGGGAACAGCGGTGATACTCCTACATGTTATTAGTGAGAAGGCACCCACTGTGCTATGGAGAACCTACTTCAACCAAGGGAATCAGTGGTTAAAGGGATTCATTCAGCTCGACCGCTTGCGCCATCCATTCCAGCTGTCAGTGAATAAACTGAACATGGGCTACTATGAAGGTGTGGCGGCCCTTGACGACATTGTGTTTGAGAACTGTTCTCTTCCTTCCGCTGTCCCGAGCTGCGGCGGACCCGACCTCTTCTGGTGTAAAGTTACAAAGGCTTGTATCAGTACCTTACTGGTGTGTGATCTAACTGATGACTGTGGAGATGGTTCAGATGAGAGTAATTGCAGTAAGTGTCATCTTATTTTGCCTCCTGTTTGTTTAATTCATAGATTATATTAAAGGGTTTATCAAGAGTTTAATTTCTGGTTATCTACCATAGGAGGGGTATTAGAGTATACACTGCCTATACCGTATCACAAGGTTAAAAATGATACGAGACGGTATAGTCCATGTACAATGGGACCCTATGCCACGGTATACCAATGCAGAAGCATACGTCAGGCCTTTCTACAAGGGAACTCCTTAAAACTCATGAAGCTGGTCGCTTCATAATACCGGTACTAACAAAAAGACTATTTCATTAAGTCCAGTCCTATGTCAGGTGCTGGCCTCTGATTGGCTGGCGGCTGGCATAGGTATTGCTGTGCAGAGAGTCTCTGATCGTCAATACATTTCAATTAAATGTACGTCTAAGGACACACATTCAGCTGAAACAAAACGCTGCCGTCGGCAGCCCACTGGACCGAGCAGGGATCGCCAAGGGGTCTACAGTGCCTGCGGGCCACATAAAGCAGCCTCAGGAGACCCCTGCTTTAAGGGAAATACCCATCTCCAAGATCCTATCCCAATATGTAGTAGATGTAATAATAATAATATTAACAAATACCTCCAATTAGAAATGTAGTATAGTTTTTCTGATTCTTTATGTCTCTTTCCTCATGTGCAGGTATTGCAGGACCTTTTGTATCCATGGTTATGACTAGAGTTGAGCAAAACGGGTCGAAAAAATTCAAAAGTCGCCGACTTTTGGCAAAGTCGGGTTTCATGAAACGAAACCCGACCCTAGGATGAGGTCGGCCACGAGGTCGGCGACTTACGCGCCAAAGTCACGTTTCAAAAGTTTGTTTTGCGCTCTTTTTCAGCCAATCAGGATCCACGGACACTGTGGGCTATGTGATGACATAGGCACGGGTCACCACCATCTTTCAGAAGGGCATGCAAGTGATTGGCTTGCTTTGGTGGGCGTCACAGGGGGTATAAAAGGGCGTGCACGCCGACCGCCATCTTACTTCTGCCGATCTTAGTATAGGGAGAGGTTGCTGCTGATTCTGTAGGGAGAGCGTTAGGCAGGGAAGAAGACAAAAAAACTGCTTCTGCTGCTAGCGATTTGGCCTGCACAACACACCAGTCACTGTGTGTGCAGTGCAAGGGGAGGCTATATAGTGGTGTATCAGTGGTGTTGGTTGTTGGGCTGCCTTCTAAGGCTTCCTGACATTCCTGCATTGCTGTTTACCCACTGCTCCGCAAACTGCTTTTTTAAAAGCAATCCAATCTCCCTTATCCTCTAGTCACTTTTGTCACAGCTGTGCCATCGAGCCTGTCACATAGCGCTCAGATATTCATTGGGCCTCACACAATCCAAAAGTGTCCAGTGTCCAAAAGTGTGTGCAGAGATTCAAAATCTCCCTTATCCTCTAGTCACTTTGGTCACAGCTGTGCCATCGAGCCAGTCACATAGCGCTCAGATATCAGTGGGCCTCACACAATCCAAAAGTGTCCATCCAGTGTCCAAAAGTGTGTGCAGAGATTCAAAATCTCCCTTATCCTCTAGTCACTTTGGTCACAGCTGTGCCATCGAGCCTGTCACATAGCGCTCAGCTATCAGTGGGCCTCACACAATCCAAAAGTGTCCAGTGTCCAAAAGTGTGTGCAGAGATTCAAAATCTCCCTTATCCTCTAGTCACTTTGGTCACAGCTGTGCCATCGAGCCTGTCACATAGCGCTCAGATATCAGTGGGCCTCACACAATCCAAAAGTGTCCAGTGTCCAAAAGTGTGTGCAGAGATTCAAAATCTCCCTTATCCTCTAGTCACTTTGGTCACAGCTGTGCCATCGAGCCTGTCACATAGCGCTCAGATATCAGTGGGCCTCACACAATCCAAAAGTGTCCATCCAGTGTCCAAAAGTGTGTGCAGAGATTCAAAATCTCCCTTATCCTCTAGTCACTTTGGTCACAGCTGTGCCATCGAGCCTGTCACATAGCGCTCAGATATCAGTGGGCCTCACACAATCCAAAAGTGTCCAGTGTCCAAAAGTGTGTGCAGAGATTCAAAATCTCCCTTATCCTCTAGTCACTTTGGTCACAGCTGTGCCATCGAGCCTGTCACAGAGCGCTCAGATATCAGTGGGCCTCACACAATCCAAAAGTGTCCATCCAGTGTCCAAAAGTGTGTGCAGAGATTCAAAATCTCCCTTATCCTCTAGTCACTTTGGTCACAGCTGTGCCATCGAGCCTGTTACATAGCGCTCAGATATCAGTGGGCCTCACACAATCCAAAAGTGTCCAGTGTCCAAAAGTGTGTGCAGAGATTCAAAATCTCCCTTATCCTCTAGTCACTTTGGTCACAGCTGTGCCATCGAGCCTGTTACATAGCGCTCAGATATCAGTGGGCCTCACACAATTCAAAAGTGTCCATCCAGTGTCCAAAAGTGTGTGCAGAGATTCAAAATCTCCCTTATCCTCTAGTCACTTTGGTCATAGCTGTGCCATCGAGCCTGTCACATAGCGCTCAGATATCAGTGGGCCTCACACAATCCAAAAGTGTCCAGTGTCCAAAAGTATGTGCAGAGATTCAAAATCTCCCTTTTCCTCTAGTCACTTTGGTCACAGCTGTGCCATCGAGCCTGTCACATAGCGCTCAGATATCAGTGGGCCTCACACAATCCAAAAGTGTCCAGTGTCCAAAAGTGTGTGCAGAGATTCAAAATCTCCCTTATCCTCTAGTCACTTTGGTCACAGCTGTGCCATCGAGCCTGTCACATAGCGCTCAGATATCAGTGGGCCTCACACAATCCAAAAGTGTCCAGTGTCCAAAAGTGTGTGCAGAGATTCAAAATCTCCCTTATCCTCTAGTCACTTTGGTCACAGCTGTGCCATCGAGCCTGTCAAATAGCGCTCAGATATCAGTGGGCCTCACACAATCCAAAAGTGTCCAGTGTCCAAAAGTGTGTGCAGAGATTCAAAATCTCCCTTATCCTCTAGTCACTTTGGTCACAGCTGTGCCATCGAGCCTGTCACATAGCGCTCAGATATCAGTGGGCCTCACACAATCCAAAAGTGTCCATCCAGTGTCCAAAAGTGTGTGCAGAGATTCAAAATCTCCCTTATCCTCTAGTCACTTTGGTCACAGCTGTGCCATCGAGCCTGTCACATAGCGCTCAGATATCAGTGGGCCTCACACAATCCAAAAGTGTCCAGTGTCCAAAAGTGTGTGCAGAGATTCAAAATCTCCCTTATCCTCTAGTCACTTTGGTCACTGCTGTGCCATCGAGCCTGTCACATAGCGCTCAGATATCAGTGGGCCTCACACAATCCAAAAGTGTCCATCCAGTGTCCAAAAGTGTGTGCAGAGATTCAAAATCTCCCTTATCCTCTAGTCACTTTGGTCACAGCTGTGCCATCGAGCCTGTCACATAGCGCTCAGATATCAGTGGGCCTCACACAATCCAAAAGTGTCCAGTGTCCAAAAGTGTGTGCAGAGATTCAAAATCTCCCTTATCCTCTAGTCACTTTGGTCACAGCTGTGCCATCGAGCCTGTTACATAGCGCTCAGATATCAGTGGGCCTCACACAATTCAAAAGTGTCCATCCAGTGTCCAAAAGTGTGTGCAGAGATTCAAAATCTCCCTTATCCTCTAGTCACTTTGGTCACAGCTGTGCCATCGAGCCTGTCACATAGCGCTCAGATATCAGTGGGCCTCACACAATCCAAAAGTGTCCAGTGTCCAAAAGTGTGTGCAGAGATTCAAAATCTCCCTTTTCCTCTAGTCACTTTGGTCACAGCTGTGCCATCGAGCCTGTCACATAGCGCTCAGATATCAGTGGGCCTCACACAATCCAAAAGTGTCCAGTGTCCAAAAGTGTGTGCAGAGATTAAAAATCTCCCTTATCCTCTAGTCACTTTGGTCACAGCTGTGCCATCGAGCCTGTCACATAGCGCTCAGATATCAGTGGGCCTCACACAATCCAAAAGTGTCCAGTGTCCAAAAGTGTGTGCAGAGATTCAAAATCTCCCTTATCCTCTAGTCAGTTTGGTCACAGCTGTGCCATCGAGCCTGTCACATAGCGCTCAGATATCAGTGGGCCTCACACAATCCAAAAGTGTCCAGTGTCCAAAAGTGTGTGCAGAGATTCAAAATCTCCCTTATCCTCTAGTCACTTTGGTCACAGCTGTGCCATCGAGCCTGTCACATAGCGCTCAGATATCAGTGGGCCTCACACAATCCAAAAGTGTCCATCCAGTGTCCAAAAGTGTGTGCAGAGATTCAAAATCTCCCTTATCCTCTAGTCACTTTGGTCACAGCTGTGCCATCGAGCCTGTCACATAGCGCTCAGATATCAGTGGGCCTCACACAATCCAAAAGTGTCCATCCAGTGTCCAAAAGTGTGTGCAGAGATTCAACATCTCCCTTATCCTCTAGTCACTTTGGTCACAGCTGTGCCATCAAGCCTGTCACATAGCGCTCAGATATCAGTGGGCCTCACACAATCCAAAAGTGTCCATCCAGTGTCCAAAAGTGTGTGCAGAGATTCAAAATCTCCCTTATCCTCTAGTCACTTTGGTCACAGCTGTGCCATCGAGCCTGTCACATAGCGCTCAGATATCAGTGGGCCTCACACAATCCAAAAGTGTCCAGTGTCCAAAAGTTTGTGCAGAGATTCAAAATCTCCCTTATCCTCTAGTCACTTTGGTCACTGCTGTGCCATCGAGCCTGTCACATAGCGCTCAGATATCAGTGGGCCTCACACAATCCAAAAGTGTCCATCCAGTGTCCAAAAGTGTGTGCAGAGATTCAAAATCTCCCTTATCCTCTAGTCACTTTGGTCACAGCTGTGCCATCGAGCCTGTCACATAGCGCTCAGATATCAGTGGGCCTCACACAATCCAAAAGTGTCCAGTGTCCAAAAGTGTGTGCAGAGATTCAAAATCTCCCTTAACCTCTAGTCACTTTGGTCACAGCTGTGCCATCGAGCCTGTCACATAGCGCTCAGATATCAGTGGGCCTCACACAATCCAAAAGTGTCCAGTGTCCAAAAGTGTGTGCAGAGATTCAAAATCTCCCTTATCCTCTAGTCACTTTGGTCACAGCTGTGCCATCGAGCCTGTCACATAGCGCTCAGATATCAGTGGGCCTCACACAATCCAAAAGTGTCCAGTGTCCAAAAGTGTGTGCAGAGATTCAAAATCTCCCTTATCCTCTAGTCACTTTGGTCACAGCTGTGCCATCGAGCCTGTCACATAGCGCTCAGATATCAGTGGGCCTCACACAATCCAAAAGTGTCCATCCAGTGTCCAAAAGTGTGTGCAGAGATTCAAAATCTCCCTTATCCTCTAGTCACTTTGGTCACAGCTGTGCCATCGAGCCTGTCACATAGCGCTCAGATATCAGTGGGCCTCACACAATCCAAAAGTGTCCATCCAGTGTCCAAAAGTGTGTGCAGAGATTCAAAATCTCCCTTATCCTCTAGTCACTTTGGTCACAGCTGTGCCATCGAGCCTGTCACATAGCGCTCAGATATCAGTGGGCCTCACACAATCCAAAAGTGTCCATCCAGTGTCCAAAAGTGTGTGCAGAGATTCAAAATCTCCCTTATCCTCTAGTCACTTTGGTCACAGCTGTGCCATCGAGCCTGTCACATAGCGCTCAGATATCAGTGGGCCTCACACAATCCAAAAGTGTCCAGTGTCCAAAAGTGTGTGCAGAGATTCAAAATCTCCCTTATCCTCTAGTCACTTTGGTCACAGCTGTGCCATCGAGCCTGTCACATAGCGCTCAGATATCAGTGGGCCTCACACAATCCAAAAGTGTCCATCCAGTGTCCAAAAGTGTGTGCAGAGATTCAAAATCTCCCTTATCCTCTAGTCACTTTGGTCACAGCTGTGCCATCGAGCCTGTCACATAGTGCTCAGATATCAGTGGGCCTCACACAATCCAAAAGTGTCCAGTGTCCAAAAGTGTGTGCAGAGATTCAAAATCTCCCTTATCCTCTAGTCACTTTCGTCACAGCTGTGCCATCGAGCCTGTCACATAGCGCTCAGATATCAGTGGGCCTCACACAATCCAAAAGTGTCCATCCAGTGTCCAAAAGTGTGTGCAGAGATTCAAAATCTCCCTTATCCTCTAGTCACTTTGGTCACAGCTGTGCCATCGAGCCTGTCACATAGCGCTCAGATATCAGTGGGCCTCACACAATCCAAAAGTGTCCATCCAGTGTCCAAAAGTGTGTGCAGAGATTCAAAATCTCCCTTATCCTCTAGTCACTTTGGTCACAGCTGTGCCATCGAGCCTGTCACATAGCGCTCAGATATCAGTGGGCCTCACACAATCCAAAAGTGTCCAGTGTCCAAAAGTGTGTGCAGAGATTCAAAATCTCCCTTATCCTCTAGTCACTTTGGTCACAGCTGTGCCATCGAGCCTGTCACATAGCGCTCAGATATCAGTGGGCCTCACACAATCCAAAAGTGTCCATCCAGTGTCCAAAAGTGTGTGCAGAGATTCAAAATCTCCCTTATCCTCTAGTCACTTTGGTCACAGCTGTGCCATCGAGCCTGTCACATAGCGCTCAGATATCAGTGGGCCTCACACAATTCAAAAGTGTCCATCCAGTGTCCAAAAGTGTGTGCAGAGATTCAAAATCTCCCTTATCCTCTAGTCACTTTGGTCACAGCTGTGCCATCGAGCCTGTCACATAGCGCTCAGATATCAGTGGGCCTCACACAATCCAAAAGTGTCCATCCAGTGTCCAAAAGTGTGTGCAGAGATTCAAAATCTCCCTTATCCTCTAGTCACTTTGGTCACAGCTGTGCCATCGAGCCTGTCACATAGCGCTCAGATATCAGTGGGCCTCACACAATCCAAAAGTGTCCAGTGTCCAAAAGTGTGTGCAGAGATTCAAAATCTCCCTTTTCCTCTAGTCACTTTGGTCACAGCTGTGCCATCGAGCCTGTCACATAGCGCTCAGATATCAGTGGGCCTCACACAATCCAAAAGTGTCCATCCAGTGTCCAAAAGTGTGTGCAGAGATTCAAAATCTCCCTTATCCTCTAGTCACTTTGGTCACAGCTGTGCCATCGAGCCTGTCACATAGCGCTCAGATATCAGTGGGCCTCACACAATCCAAAAGTGTCCAGTGTCCAAAAGTGTGTGCAGAGATTCAAAATCTCCCTTATCCTCTAGTCACTTTGGTCACAGCTGTGCCATCGAGCCTGTCACATAGCGCTCAGATATCAGTGGGCCTCACACAATCCAAAAGTGTCCAGTGTCCAAAAGTGTGTGCAGAGATTCAAAATCTCCCTTATCCTCTAGTCACTTTGGTCACAGCTGTGCCATCGAGCCTGTCACATAGCGCTCAGATATCAGTGGGCCTCACACAATCCAAAAGTGTCCAGTGTCCAAAAGTGTGTGCAGAAATTCAAAATCTCCCCTGTCCTATAGACACCTTGTACCTTGTTTTACATTACTATATAGTTTGTTGGATTTTGTCTACATTTCTACCAAAAATGAGGAATGCTGGTGGAAGAGGCCGTGGAATTGGGCGGGGGTTGGCAGCTGGTAATGATGGTGTTGGTGGTGGATCTGATGGTAGTGGCAAGAGCAAAATAGGACCGAATGCAAGAGGTGCTGACCCTGCGTCATCGTCTGGCTACATAAGGCCTCGAACGCTTAGTTTTCTAGGAGTTGGCAAACCGCTTTTAAAGCCAGAGCATCAGGAAAAAGTTTTGTCTTACATTGCTGACTCAGCCTCCAGCTCTATCGCCTTCTCTTCTTCAGTTGTAAAAAGTAAAAGCACTGAGTCGTCATTGGAGGCTCATGTTCATGAACCACACCTTTCCTTGTGTCCTTCACCCCAACCAAGATTGAAGGATGACGCAGGCCATACTACTGATTACTCCATGGAGCTGTTTTCACATACCATGCCTGGATTATCAAGTGAAATGGTGAATTACCCAGGCCAAGATGAATCTGACATGGAGTGCACTGATGCACAGCCGCTGATGGATGATTCTGCTGGTACATTCACTCAGAGCACTACATTGTCCTCGCAGTGTACAGAGCCAGATTCTGACCCTGATGAGACTCAGGTGCCCCTTCCCGCACACTATACCACCATACACGGTGACACAGAGGAAGGTGCACATGACATAGAAGAGGAGGTGATGGATGACCCAGTTGTTGACCCAGATTGGCATCCATTGGGGGAAGAGGGTGCTGCTTCCAATAGCTCAGATGAGGAGCATCCACAGCAGACATCGACATCGAAACAGCTGTTATCTGGCAGGCCCGGAGCACTCCAAAGACAGGTTCCAAACATCAAAAGAGTTGCTGGACAGCTTGTCCAGAGGGTCAAAAGATCACAGCGTGCTAGGCCGCAAAATGTCTGCCAAAGTAGGAAGAGTGCAGTGTGGCACTTTTTTGACCAAAATCCTCATGATCAGGCCAAGGTTATCTGTAAGAAGTGCGCAAAGACCTTTAGCCGAGGGAAAAATCTGAAAAATTTGAATACCAGTTGCATGCTTAGACATTTAACCAGCATGCACTTGCAAGCGTGGACACAACACCAAACCTCAAGTGCCACATGTGCAACTGATCACAACGAAGGTAGTCAGCAATGCTACATTGTTTCCCCCACTGTAAGCACACCGGTTAGCACAGCAGCAAATGTTGAGGTGTCATTGCAAGACCACAGCAGTCAGGGAATCCCACTGTTATATCAACGAAAGACTGATTCTAGGTCATCAGAAAGAACACCAACTCCATCACCATCATCAACCCTCTCTCAGTCCGCCCTGTCCACCGCTACTTCCACCATATGCAGCTCTCAAGTCCAGCTCACCCTCCCAGACACTATGAGTAGGTCAAGAAAGTACTCAGTCTCTCATCTGCGTACACTGGGTTTGAACGCCCACATTGCCAAACTAATCTCGTTTGAGATGATGCCCTTTCGGTTGGTGGAAAGCACAGCTTTCCGCGAACTCATGGCCTATGCAGTACCACGCTATGACCTACCCAGTCGCCACTTCTTCTCTCGCAAAGCCATCCCAGCCCTCCACCATCATGTGAAAGACCGCATTGTCCATGCACTCAAGCAGTCAGTGAGCGGAAAGGTGCACCTCACAACTGATGCATGGTCCAGTCGGCATGGCCAGGGCCGTTACGTGTCCATCACTGCGCACTGGGTTAATGTGGTGGATGCAGGGTCCACAGGGGACAGCGGTGGTGGGACAGTGCTGCCTAGCCCACGGTATAGGAAACAGTTGGCTGTAGGCGTTCGACCCTCCTCCTCCTCCTCCAGAAGCGAAAGCTCGTCCACAGAGCGCAGTCGTACGAGCACTCCATCTGCAGCTGCCACTGTTGCACACGATGTGTCCCCCTATCGAGCAGCTAGTGGAAAGCATCAGCAGGCTGTGTTGCAGATGATGTGTTTGGGCGACAGACACACCGCCGAGGTGCTGGCCGAGTACTTGAAGCGACAAACTGAGTCATAGCTGGGCAGTGTACATCTTGAGGCAGGCAAGGTAGTTAGTGATAACGGCCGTAATTTTGTGGCAGCCATAGCCCTTTCAAAACTCAGCCACATACCTTGCTTGGCTCACACCTTGAACCTGGTGGTGCAGTGCTTCCTCAAAAATTATCCGGAGTTAACAGCCCTGCTCCAGAAGGTGCGAAGACTGTGCGCGCACATCCGCCGGTCGCCTGTACACTCCGTTCGCATGCAGAAGCTGCAGCGATTGCTCCACCTTCCCAACCACCGCCTCATTATCGACATTGCAACAAGGTGGAACTCCACCCTGCACATGGTGGAGCGGCTGTGCGAGCAGAGGCAGGCCATAATGCATTTGTGGGAGGATACACGGCCAGGCACTTTGAGAGCAGACATGGAGTTGACAGGTGTGCAGTGGTCGAAGCTGAAAGACCTTTGTAAAGTCCTTCAGTGTTTTGAGGAATGCACACGGCTGGTAAGCGCAGACGACGCCATCCTAAGCATGAGCATCCCACTTATGCGTCTGCTCATGCAAACTTTGACGCACCTTAAGGAGCAGGCGTCTGCAGCCAATGTTGATGAGGAGGAAGAGGAGGAGGGAATCCTTGATGACATTCAGCCATTGTCTGCTCAGGGACCTCTCCTGGACGAGGTGGAGGAAGAAGAGGAGGATGATGATGGGGATGATTACTTAGGGGAGGAGGATGCATCTCGTGGGGCAAGTGAAAATGTTGGCGTGGCAAGGTCTGGTACAGGGTTTGTGCGTGACTGGAGGAATGTGGATTTGCCAGAGAGTGCTCCTCCACCCAGCACTCGCAGTGCATCATTGACACCGGGAACATTGGCCCACATGTCAGATTATGCCTTGCGGATCCTAAAAAGGGACCCCCGCATTGCCAAAATGATGAACGATGATGACTACTGGTTGGCCAGCATCTTGGATCCACGCTATAAAGGCAAATTACAAAACATCATGCCACAGGAGAACCTTGACCTAATATTGGCTAATAAACAAGCAACTCTGGTAAATCGGTTGCTTGAGGCATTCCCAGCACACAGCAGCGGTGATGGTTCTCACACGAGCCGTACGGGCCGGGGGCAGCTTGGCAGAGGTGTTCGTGGTGCACACAGCAGAAGTGGCGTTGGAGACAGGGGTTTCATGACAATGTTGTGGACTGATTTTTCAAATACCGCTCACACAACTGGTAATACTGCATCGATGGAAAGTGACAGGAGACAGCAGTTGTCAACTATGGTTACAAACTACTTTTCCTCCCATATCGATGTTCTCCCACACAGGTCATTCCCCTTTGACTATTGGGCCGCTAAACTGGACACCTGGCCTGAATTGGCCCAATATGCCTTACAGGAGCTCGCTTGCCCAGCTGCAAGTGTGCTATCGGAAAGAGTCTTCAGTGCAGCTGGATCAGTCCTGACAGAAAAAAGGACCTGTCTGTCAACCCAAAATGTGGATGATCTAACCTTCATTAAAATGAACCACGCATGGGTTTCCAAGGATTTTGTCCCACCTTCCCCTGATGACACATAGGGTGACAGAAAAATGGCTTGCTTTGATCCACCTCTTCCTGGTACTTCACCTATTTCGCCTTTTGCATCAGCTGAATGTCCAACATCAACATATGCCACTTTCTAAAACTCCCTAACTGTGCTGCCTCCCCCCCCATGGCCGGGGTCACCACCTAGCGCACGACACCGTGCGAGTGCCGTTGCCCTGGACAGGTGGGTAGGCCGACTCTTGGGCGCGGGCACTGACACAGGGTCCCTCATAGTGCAATCAAGTGTCTCTGACGGTGGTGGTGCACACCCGCCGTCAGACACACCGCTGTACTATGAGGGGCCCAGTGCCAGTACCGACGCCCACGAGTGGGCCCCCCTTGCTTCGGCAGGGCCCCAGCATTTGCAATCTTTACCTCTCCTTGCTCCTCCGCTGTGTAATCTGGGCTGTCAAATCCATACTGTGCCTGACACCGTCTGAGCCTGCCTCCTGATGTATAGACATATATTTTGAATGTGTACGCTATCCATACATGTTATCCGGGGAAAAGGGACCCTTTCTAACCTTTGTGCAATCACGTGCAATCCATACTGGGCCTAACACCGTCTGAGCCTGCCTCCTGAGACATATATTTTGAATGTGTACGCTATCCATACATGTTATCTGGGGATACGGTACGCTTTCTAACCTTTGTGCAATCACGTGCAATCCATACTGGGCCTAACCGTCTGAGCCTGCCTCCTGAGACATATATTTTGAATGTACGCTATCCATACATGTTATCTGGGGATACGGTACCCTTTCTAACCTTTGTGCAATCACGTGCAATCCATACTGGGCCTAACACCGTCTGAGCCTGCCTCCTGAGACATATATTTTGAATGTGTACGCTATCCATACATGTTATCTGGGGATACGGTACCCTTTCTAACCTTTGTGCAATCACGTGCAATCCATACTGGGCCTAACACCGTCTGAGCCTGCCTCCTGAGACATATATTTTGAATGTGTACGCTATCCATACATGTTATCTGGGGATACGGTACCCTTTCTAACCTTTGTGCAATCACGTGCAATCCATACTGGGCCTAACACCGTCTGAGCCTGCCTCCTGAGACATATATTTTGAATGTGTACGCTATCCATACATGTTATCTGGGGATATGGTACCCTTTCTAACCTTTGTGCAATCACGTGCAATCCATACTGGGCCTAACACCGTCTGAGCCTGCCTCCTGAGACATATATTTTGAATGTGTACGCTATCCATACATGTTATCTGGGGATACGGTACCCTTTCTAACCTTTGTGCAATCACGTGCAATCCATACTGGGCCTAACACCGTCTGAGCCTGCCTCCTGAGACATATATTTTGAATGTGTACGCTATCCATACATGTTATCCGGGGATACGGTACCCTTTCTAACCTTTGTGCAATCACGTGCAATCCATACTGGGCCTAACACCGTCTGAGCCTGCCTCCTGAGACATATATTTTGAATGTGTACGCTATCCATACATGTTATCTGGGGATACGGTACCCTTTCTAACCTTTGTGCAATCACGTGCAATCCATACTGGGCCTAACACCGTCTGAGCCTGCCTCCTGAGACATATATTTTGAATGTGTACGCTATCCATACATGTTATCTGGGGATACGGTACCCTTTCTAACCTTTGTGCAATCACGTGCAATCCATACTGGGCCTAACACCGTCTGAGCCTGCCTCCTGAGACATATATTTTGAATGTGTACGCTATCCATACATGTTATCTGGGGATACGGTACCCTTTCTAACCTTTGTGCAATCACGTGCAATCCATACTGGGCCTAACACCATCTGAGCCTGCCTCCTGAGACATATATTTTGAATGTGTACGCTATCCATACATGTTATCTGGGGATACGGTACCCTTTCTAACCTTTGTGCAATCACGTGCAATCCATACTGGGCCTAACACCGTCTGAGCCTGCCTCCTGAGACATATATTTTGAATGTGTACGCTATCCATACATGTTATCTGGGGATACGGTACCCTTTCTAACCTTTGTGCAATCACGTGCAATCCATACTGGGCCTAACACCGTCTGAGCCTGCCTCCTGAGACATATATTTTGAATGTGTACGCTATCCATACATGTTATCTGGGGATACGGTACCCTTTCTAACCTTTGTGCAATCACGTGCAATCCATACTGGGCCTAACACCGTCTGAGCCTGCCTCCTGAGACATATATTTTGAATGTGTACGCTATCCATACATGTTATCTGGGGATACGGTACCCTTTCTAACCTTTGTGCAATCACGTGCAATCCATACTGGGCCTAACACCGTCTGAGCCTGCCTCCTGAGACATATATTTTGAATGTGTACGCTATCCATACATGTTATCTGGGGATACGGTACCCTTTCTAACCTTTGTGCAATCACGTGCAATCCATACTGGGCCTAACACCGTCTGAGCCTGCCTCCTGAGACATATATTTTGAATGTGTACGCTATCCATACATGTTATCTGGGGATACGGTACCCTTTCTAACCTTTGTGCAATCACGTGCAATCCATACTGGGCCTAACACCGTCTGAGCCTGCCTCCTGAGACATATATTTTGAATGTGTACGCTATCCATACATGTTATCTGGGGATACGGTACCCTTTCTAACCTTTGTGCAATCACGTGCAATCCATACTGGGCCTAACACCGTCTGAGCCTGCCTCCTGATGTATAGACATATATTTTGAATGTGTACACTATCCATACATGTTATCTGGGGATACGGTACCCTTTCTCACCTTTGTGCAATCACGTGCAATCCATACTGGGCCTAACACCGTCTGAGAATGATAGATGGGGCCCACCATACACTGGAACATTCCAAAGGTGGACATCAGACACTGGAGCAGCATTTACAGGGCCCATTATACACTAGAGCATTAGAAATGGGGCCCATTATGTTTGGAGCATTATTTGGGCCCATAAGACAGTAGAGCTTCATCCATGGGGACCAACATATACTGTAGCATTATGTGGAGCTCATCATATACTGTTTCAAACATTATATGGGACCAATGATTCTGTATGGAGAAATAGATGGGCCTCGTCATGAGATGTAAAAAGTGAGTTATTTTTCATTGTACTATACCGCTATTTCTCTGCCGTATCGGAGCATGATGAGTTGTGGTATGTGTTAAAGGGGCGCTCTTTCGCCCAGGGCACATGAAAACCTGGAGCCAGCCCCCCCCCCACAGTCTGTAGCCAAATAACCCCCATTTTTCAGTGCGTAACTTGTATTATGAAGTTAATTAAAGTTGACAAGCTTAAGTAAGAAGAATTGATGCTTTTGGCATTCAAATGGGCACAGTAGGTGTGTTTCCTGTCCTCCTCTCACTGCCGACTTTTATTCCCCATTGACTTACATTGGGTTTTGTGTTTCGGGACGACCCCGAATTTTCCCTATAATCGGACGATCTTGCTCGACCCGACTTTTGGAAAAGTCGGGTTTCACGAAACGAAACGCGACCCTAAAAAACCAAAGGTCGCTCAACTCTAGTTATGACCACTAGCAGCTAGTTATCTAACTGTCACTATATCAGTGGCCGTAACTATGGATACCTAAGGTCCTGCAATGTCTGCACATGAGGAAAGAGACGCAGCGAATCGGAAAAACTATACTATTGTATATTTCCAAATGGAGGTATTTGCTAATATTATCATTATTACTGCTACTACATATTGGGACAAGATCTAGGAGATGTGAGATTACCCCTTTCAATAACATACATTTTTCAGTCTCTGATTTTGGTCTTATTGATGACTATACGTAAAAAATAAGCGTTTTTTAATAGCTGTTCAGGAATTCTGCATATACAGTATTTGATATTTTGGCACCCATCAGGTCTCATTAAAGCTGAATTAAAGTAATTTTACTGTATATGCATCTACATTACATTCTAACGCTTTGTAATAATGTAGGACATGTCATTAACCTTTGGCAGCACATGGGTTAATTGATGCCAAGACAGCTTGTCTGTTCTTATTTGTGTGAAACTACAAGCTATTTCCTTGCAGTTTTTACTGAAGATTTTTTTATGCGGGTTTGACAGCTTCTCCTGTAAGTGGCTCGTAAAAGGGAATATTTTAATGTAATTTTCTTTAATTATACAATTTTTGTGCCGTAATATATGAAGCATTATTTATTTTCTATTTGGAATGGAGTTTCTGAAGAATCTCTACATCATTTTCCTCTATTACAGAATTGGTATTATTTTCTGTGTACTTTGATAAATATGATGATGCTAAGTTTTGCCCTGTACATTTGAAAGAAAAAAATATAAAAATCTGCTTTTGAAGTCTTTATACTGGTGTTGGCAATCATGTTTCTAACATGTAAATTATCATAATACCTCAAAAGGGTTATTCACAATTTCTTAAATGGATAAAATTGCTAAGTGCTTGAAACTACAAGAAACTTGGCATTTTACCTGTTATTAGAAATCTACTGTGCTTTCAAGAAAGGGGGGATTTTTTAATTTTATAGTTTACAGATTATTACAAAAAATGGTGGCAAGTTTCCTAAGCTAAGAGCATGTTTATGCAAGCTGTTTAGCACAGAGCTTAAGCACTGTTATAAAGCTTTCCAGTTCGTTGGATCTAGACAGCTACAGTGCCTCTGTGCTCCTCCGATGCTTCAGTGCTCTTGCCCTCCTCTGTTGCTTCAGTACTCCTGTGTAGAGTTGAGCGAAACAGGTCGGTCAGATTCAAAAGTCGTCGACTTTCGCCAAAGTCGGGTTTCATGAAACAAAACCCGACCACAGTGTGAATTTGGCCATGCGGTCGGTAACCCAAGCGTCAAAGTCGGGTTTCGCCGAATGCTTGCATGTGACTTTTTTCAGCCAATGGGAGAAGCGTAGCGTAGCGGGAGCGTAGCTGGAGTGGGAGTGGGAGTGGGGGAGAGAGAGAGAGAGTGAGAGGGAGAGGAAGAGGGAGAGGGAGAGGAAGAGGGAGAGGAAGAGGGAGAGGGAGAGAGAGAAGAGAGAGAGAGAGATTTTGCCGCCTCTAGGGTTAATATTCATGCCAGGTGTGTTTACAGTCCTCCACTCACTGCTGACTTTTCTCCCCATTGACTTGCATTGGGTTTCGTGTTTCACGACTTTTCCCGACTTTTCCCTATAGTCGGCCGATTTAGTTCGACTCGACTTTTGAGAAAGTCGGGTTTCATGAAACCCGACTCGACACTAAAAAAGGCAAAGTCGCTCATCTCTACTCCTGTGTTCTGCTGATGCTTAAGTGCCTCTGTGTTCTTCTGATACTTGAGTACCTCTGTGCTCCTCGGAATGCTTCAGTGCCCCTGCGTTCCCCCAATACTTCAGTGCCCCTGTGCTCCTCCGATGTTTAATTGCCCCTGCACTCCACTGATGCTTCAGTGCCTCTGTGCCCCTCCAATGCTTCAGTGCTCTTTTCTCCTTCGATGCTTCATTGCCCCTGTGCTCTTCCGATGCTTCAGTACTCCTGAGATCCTCTGATATTTCAGTGTCTCTGCATTCCCCCGATGCTTCAGTGCCCCTGCTTTTCCCCAATGCCTCAGTGCCCCTGTACTCCTCTGATGCTTCAGTGCCCCTGTGCTCTTCCGATGCTTAAGTTCCCATGCACTCCACTGACGGTTCAGTGCCTCTGCGCTCCGCCAATACTTCAGTGCATTTGCACTCCTCCTCCTATGATTCAGTGCTCCTGTGCTCCTACGATACTTCAGTGCCCCTCTACTCCTCAGATGCTTCAGTGCCCCTCTACTCCTCAGATGCTTCAGTGCCCCTGTGCTCCTCTGATGCTTCAGTACCCCTGCGCTCTTCCGATGCTTCAGTGCCCCTGTGCTCCTACGATGCTCCAGTGCCCCTGTACTCCTCTGATGCTTCAGTGCCCCTGTGCTCTTCCGATGCTCCAGTGCCCCTGTACTCCTCTGATGCTTCAGTGCCCCTGTGCTCTTCCGATGCTCCAGTGCCCCTGTACTCCTCTGATGCTTCAGTACCCCTGCGCTCTTCCGATGCTTCAGTGCCCCTGTGCTCCTCTGATGCTTCAGTACCCCTGCGCTCTTCCGATGCTCCAGTGCCCCTGTGCTCCTCTGATGCTTCAGTACCCCTGCGCTCTTCCGATGCTTCAGTGCCCCTGTACTCCTCTGATGCTTCAGTACCCCTGCGCTCTTCCGATGCTTCAGTGCCCCTGTGCTCCTACGATGCTCCAGTGCCCCTGTGCTCCTCTGATGCTTCAGTGCCCCTGTGCTCTTCCGATGCTTCAGTGCCCCTGTACTCCTACGATGCTCCAGTGCCCATTTCCTCTTTCAATGTTTCAATGTTTTTGACCTCCTCAAGTGCTTCAGTGCCCCTGTGCTTCCCTTGTCCTTTAATCCCCCTGTGTTCCTCCGATGCATTAATTCCCTTGCATTCCTCCAGTGCTGCAGTGCCCTGTGCTCCTCCAATGCTCCAGTGCTCTAGTGCCCATGTCCTCTTCCGATGCTTCAGTACTCTTGTGCTACTCCGATGCTTCAGTGCCCCTGCATTCCCTCAACACTTCAGTGCCTCTGCACTCCTCTGATGCTTCAGTGCTCCTGTGCTCCTTCAATGCTTCAGCACCCCTGTGCTCCACCTCAGTGCTCCTGTGGTTTTTTTCGATGCTTCAGTGCCCCTGCATTCCCCCAATGATTCAGTGCCCCTGTGCTCCTACAGTACTTCATTGCTCTTGTGCCCCTTGTGTTCCTTTGATGCTGCAGTACCCTTGTGCACCTCTGATGTGCCCCCATACACATTAGATGATCTCCCGACATATCAGCAGATCTGGTCAACATGAATTACATTTGAAAAGCCAGGCACTTGAGCTACAGCAATGCATTTCTCTCTGATGAGAGTTATTTTGCCTGAGCGCAACAAAATTGCTGAAAAAGCTGCATACATTAGGGCATGAAATATTCACCTGTCCAAACTAGTGCCCCCAAATATAGAAAAAAGATCTTTTTTGTGATAAGTGCATCTGGGGTTCCTTCTAACGCTCAGTGGCGTACTTGGCAGTGGGCTTCGAAAAATGTAATAGGGCAGCAGAATTTGGGGGACAGGACAATAATGAGAGCATTTTTCAATTTAACAGGAATTGTATGTATCAAATATGCATGTGCACAATTGCATGTTAGCAAATGAGCATGTATGTAAGTAGCGGGTATGCATAAGGAAGCATGCCTATATGAAAGCAGTGTGCCCGTAGCTACACCTCTGTGCCTGTCTGTTGTAAGTATGTGTTTGCATGCATGTATCACTATGTAATAAGTGTGCAATTGCTTTTATTTTAATGTATCATCTTTTTACTGCAGCCATAGTGATAGGGTTTTCCAAATCAGATAATGTATAGACACATGATAATTTATATGCAGAGGTTAGTAAAATATATGACTGACTGTTCCTGCGATTCATTGCAGCTTCTGAGTTACAATGTGACTTTGAAGATGGATTATGTAACTGGATTCAAGACTCCGATGATGACTTTGATTGGACGAGACATCAAGGTCAGACGCCAACTCTTGACACAGGACCCATGAAAGACCATACCCTGGGAACAGCAAAAGGACATTACCTCTACATCGAGACCTCAGAACCTCAGCTGTACAAAAATCAAGCCATTTTACTAAGTTCTGAAATAGAAGCTACAGTTAATAATGAGAATAAAACTTGCATTTTCCGCTTCTATTACCACATGTTTGGAAGGCAAATTTACTCTTTGGCAGTCTATAAAAGGACCATGAGGAATACCAGAGGCCAATTACTGTGGCAATCGTTTGGGAATAAAGGAAATCGATGGTTCAAAAAAATACTCTTCATAAACAGTTCTCTACCATTTCAGGTAAGAAATCAGATAGTTTAATAATATTTACGGTAATTCGCTTTTAATATTTATAGGTACTTTACACAAAAAATTACTGCATCAGCCTATATTTCTGAGTTACAGCAAAGTATCTCCATAGCTATATGACCTTTTTGGAGACCATCGATTCCAACATATTTTCTCTAATGTACCTCTTTTCTGCAGTGGCGCAGCGCAGTACAAGCACCGTGCGTGCAGCCATCTAGCCACTCTTACCTCCAAACAATCTGGACAATGTAAAGGTCCGACTGACTGACCACAAAAGAACCAACCAGCTAATACAGGACCATATTAAATACCTTATGTGTATGCCCTATGACAATTATTGTATTTTGGACTATCTTGTACGCTACATTAATGTCACTTCTGTATAGTGACCTGCCTATACTCTTTGATCTTTGGCTAACGCTTTGATCTTGAGCTGTTTGGCCCTCCAGTTGCCTAGTAACTCAACTTTTTCTGACCTTGATTTTAGATTCTGCAGACTTGGTTCTGACTCTGGTTGGTGTCACAGTTCTCTCCACTAGTCAGAAACTACTCCACGGATACAACCTGGGAGCCCTTTCTAGATCAATATATACAGGCTAAAGAGTGAAAACCAGAGAACTCCTTAGAAACTGTTAAGCACAGTGGCCAGGGCTAAGTCCTGCTGTGTAAGCCTGTCTTGAGCTTATGGTACCTTTACATTAGTACGAGATCTTTTAGGTCATGAGTGTTACCTGTCGTCAGAGTCCCATAGTGTTTTCATTTTTTTTACTCAAAGAATCGGACTGTTTTATTTCAAAACTTGGAAATTTCTTGCTGTATGTGATTAGGCAGAAAGCAGAAGCTGATGGCAGGAATATCAAAAGTGAATAAATCGTAAGGGGCAACTGCTGAGAAGAAGAGAGGGAAGGTAGATGTCTACAGATAAAATTGGACCTGGAAAAGAAAAGAGTGGAGACCAAAAATTTTTTATCAGGTCATGGATGTGACGAGCGTCAGCTTACGCTGAGCCGTTTTTCTTCTTAGAGTGGACCCTCTGGGCCGTGGCACCCACCTAGGGCGAGCTGACCTAGTGAGAACCCACCCCCTGTACAGGGAGTGTCAGGGGCAAGACCAATGGGGTGAGCCACCACGGCAGCTGGACCAGACGGCCGGCTCAGGGAGACACTATTGAGTGTCTAGCAAAAGGACGAACAGGATATGAAACATAAGCGAGGTCACAAGGTTTCTTCAGCACATGTGGTTACACACTTTAATCAGATACAAGTCAAAAACAGAGAATCAGATGCAGGGCACAAATGGTGAAACACGGCAAGGTGCGTGCAAGGGCACGCCAAATGTTCCAAACATAACACGTTCAGAAAACAGACCGGAGTCCAGGGCAGGGTACGTGTTAGGGGTCACACCAGAGTTCCTAGGAGGGATGCGTGCTAGGACACGCTAGAGTCCAAGACAAGGTACGTGCTCGGAGACACGCCTGAGTCCAAGGCAGAGTGCGTGCAAGAAGACACGCCAGGGTCCAAGGCGGGTGCAAAGGCATCAGACTCCAGAAGACTGGCAAGGACTGACAGGATCCAGGCATCAGGATGTAGTCATCTGGTTCCGGACCTCTGGCAGCGGTCGGCAGGCTTCAGGAATCCGGCAGACAAACCAGGATACGAGGCAGGGTGCGTGCTAGATGACACGCCAGAGTAAGGTTCAGGACAGAGGCCTGCGCGTGCGAAGGGCACGTCAGGGACAGGTACAAGGACGGAGTCCTGCGCGTGTAGAGGGACACGACAGGGACAGGTACAAGGACAGAGGCCTGTGCGTGTAGAGGGACACGCCAGGGACAGGTACAAGGACGGAGGCCTGCGCGTGTAGAGGGACACGCCAGGGACAGGTACAAGGACGGAGGCCTGCGCGTGTAGAGGGACACGCCAGGGACAGGTTCAAGGATGAAGGCCTGCGCATGCCGAGGGGCATGCCAGGGACAGGTTCAGAGCAGAGTCCTGCACGTCTAAAGGAACACACCAGGGTCAGGTTCAAGGACGGAGGCCTGCGCATGCCGAGGGGCATGCCAAGGACAGAGTTTAAAAGCAGAGTCCTGCGCGTGCAGAGAGGCACGCCAAGGTCAGGGTTCGAGACAAGGTACAGACTAGGACCTGAGCGTGCTAGAGGGCGAGACAGGGTACATGGAAAAACCTGCGCGTACTTTTATAGAAGCACGGGGAGGTATGCCAAGGGCAGGCGAGGACCTGCGCGTGCTATAGAGAGAACGTAGAGCACAGTGCAGAAACAGCGTGTTCCGACAGGTATGTTCATCCACCCAGCTCTCCTGCTGTTTGTCTATGAAGTGCACATAGTCCATCACCCAGCTTTGCACATAGACTTGCCTCTGCACCTAGCATTCACATGGTATGTTCATCCACCCAGCTCTCCTGCTCTCCTGCTGTCTGTCTATGAAGTGCACATAGTCCATCACCCAGCTTTGCACATAGACTTGCCTCTGCATCTAGCATTCACATGGTATGTTCATCCACCCAGCTCTCCTGCTCTCCTGCTGTCTGTCTATGAAGTGCACATAGTCCATCACCCAGCTTTGCACATAGACTTGCCTCTGCACCTAGCATTCACATGGTATGTTCATCCACCCAGCTCTCCTGCTCTCCTGCTGTCTGACTATGAAGTGCACATAGTCCATCACCCAGCTTTGCACATTGACTTGCCTCTGCACCTAGCATTCACATGGTATGCCTTTCAGCTAACCCCAGCTTACCCCAGAGTTATTTATGACCTTGTTTACTCTGGCTTGAACATATGAATCTGGTCCACTCTTAATTGTGTGACCAAGATGAGCAGAGACCACTCCTCTCTGCTTCACACCTGACTGCACTTAGTTGTACATATATTGCATAGCTCAAGTCTGCATAGACTTCAGTCTGCAGTGTGATTCCTATAAGTGTGTTCTAGAAGTGTGAAGAAAAATTTTAGAATTAAAACCAGAATTGAACCAGAAGGGAACTGAAGGTAACTGTACACAGTCACTGTAAACAATGTTTCTATTTGTTTTCACTTTCACCCCAATAATCCTTCACTTTCTGCTAATTCCCCTAATCCCTACTCCTAGTAAGGAACTGTTCATCTCTTCTTCAATCCTCCCCATCCACCTCACCTCCTCCTCAAAACTGTTCCTTAACATACAATCCTCTGTCTCCAAACACAGACAGCCCCCTCATGCCCTCTCCTGCTCCCACCTGCTAACACTTTCTCTGCTCCTTCTCACGGCTGGCGATATCTCTCCAAATCCTGGTCCTCCTCACCACATTCCCACAGTCATTTCTACCTCCCATCCACACTCCATCACAACCTTCCGTGACCATTCCAACCTTATACCCATTCACCCAGCCCCCGCTTCCCCAGTCCCACTAACAGGAGCTCTGTGGAACGCTCGCTCTGTCTGCAACAAGCTTTCCTACATCCATGATCTTTTTGTTACTACCAAACTTTCCTTTCTCGCCATCACCGAAACCTGGCTCACCCCTTCTGACACAGCCTCTCCTGCTGCACTTTCATATGGTGGCTTCCACCTTTCTCACACCCCCTGCCCCAGCAGCAAACATGGCGGAGGAGTTGGTTTTCTCCTGTCAGATACCTGCTCATTCACCACAATCCCACTGCCACCCTCTGTTACCCTCCCTTTCTTTGAGGTGCACTCTGTGCGCATCTACTCCCCTTCCAACCTCCAACTGGCTGTCATCTACCGCCCCCCAGGGCCAGCCACCACCTTCTTTGACCACTTCACCAACTGGCTACTTCATTTCCTTTCCGCGGACATCCCTACTATCATCATGGGCGACTTCAACATCCCCATTGACACTTCCCTCTCAGCTTCCACTAAACTTCTATCTCTCACTTCCTCCTTCGGCCTCACTCAATGGTCATCTACAGCCACCCACAAAGATGGCCACACACTGGACCTCATCTTCACCCGCCTCTGCTCCCTATCTAACCTCTCTAACTCACCGCTTCCTCTCTCTGACCACAACCTTCTCACATTCTCTTCCCTCTCCACTCCATGTCTACAATCCCCACCCCACAAACTTTCACACCCTCGCAGAAATCTTAAACACCTTGACCTACACTCATTCTCTGAATCCCTCCTCCCTCTCACAGATATAAGTTCCTTACACAATGCGGATGACGCTGCTGCTCTATATAACACCACAATAGCTGTAGCTTTGGAATCTGCTGCCCCACTTACACATACCAAAGCTCGCAAAATCAACAGACAGCCCTGGCACACCAGCCTGACCAAAGAACTGAGGCGAGCTTCCAGGGCTGCTGAGCGCAGATGGAAAAGATCCCACTCCAACAAGCACTTCATCGCATTCAAACAGTCCCTCACTACTTTCAAGACCACACTCGCCACAGCTAAACAAACCTACTACTTATCTCTCATATCCTCCCTGTCTCACAACCCTAAACAGTTATTCAACACCTTCAATTCTCTCCTCCGTCCCCCAGCACCTCCTCCCTCCCCACTCATCTCTGCTGAAGACTTTGCCTCATTTTTCAAGCAGAAGATTGATAACATCAGAGACAGTTTTGGTCAACAACCCCCAGAGCCCCTCCTCCCGACTTCCCAGCCCTCCACCTCCAAAACCAACTTCTCCATCATTACAGAAGATCGACTCTCCACTCTACTCTCAAGATCACATCTCACCACTTGTGCACTTGACCCGATCCCTTCCCACTTCATCCCAACCCTAACCCATCTCTTTAACCTATCACTAACAACTGGTGTTTTCCCCTCAAGCTTTAAACATGCCTCCATAACACCTATCCTCAAAAAGCCCTCTCTTGACCCATCCTCTGTATCTAGCTATCACCCTATATCACTTCTCCCCTATGCCTCCAAGCTACTGGAACAACACGTCTACCTTGAACTGTCCTCCCATCTCTCTTCTTGCTCCCTCTTCAACCGCTTACAATCTGGCTTCCGGTCACACCACTCCACTGAAACTGCCCTTACTAAGGTCACCAATGACCTCTTAACCGCCAAGAGCAAGCGACACTACTCTGTCCTCCTCCTCCTGGACCTGTCGGCTGCCTTTGACACAGTGGACCATTCCCTATTATTACAGACCCTCTCATCCCTTGGCATCACAGACTTGGCCCTATCCTGGATCTCATCATACCTAACAGACCAGACATTCAGCGTCTCCCACTCACACACCACCTCCTCACCTCGCCCCCTATCTGTCGGAGTCCCACAAGGTTCAGTCCTAGGACCCCTGCTCTTCTCCATTTACACCTTTGGCCTGGGACAGCTCATAGAATATCATGGATTTCAGTATCATCTCTATGCTGATGACACACAGATCTACATCTCTGGACCAGATATCACCTCCCTACTAACCAGAATCCCTCAATGTCTGTCCACTATTTCATCCTTCTTCTCTGCTAGATTTCTGAAACTTAACATGGACAAAACAGAATTCATCATCTTTCCCCCATCTCACGTGACCCCCCCAACAAACCTATCCATTACAGTAAATGGCTGCCCACTCTCTCCAGTCCCACAAGCTCGCTGCCACGGGGTAATCCTTGACGCTGATCTCTCCTTCAAACCACATATCCAAGCCCTTTCCACTTCCTGCCATCTTCAACTCAAAAATATTTCACAAATCCGTTCATTCCTCAACCAAAAATCTGCAAAAACCCTAGTCCATGGCCTCATAATCTCTCGGTTTGACTACTGCAACCTCCTGCTCTGTGGCCTCCCCTCGAACACTCTCGCACCCCTCCAATCTATTCTAAACTCTGCTGTCCGACTAATCCACCTGTCCCCCCGCTATTCCCCAGCTTCTCCCCTCTGTCAATCCCTTCACTGGCTCCCCATTGCCCAGAGACTCCAGTACAAAACCCTAACCATGACATACAAAGCCATCCACAACCTGTCTCCTCCATACATCTGTGACCTCATCTCCCGGTACTTTCCTGCACGCAACATCCGATCCTCACAAGATCTCCTTCTCTACTCCTCTCTTATCTCCTCTTCCCACAATCGCATACAAGATTTCTCTCGCGCATCACCCCTACTCTGGAACTCTCTACCACAACATATCAGACCTCACCTACCATCGAAACCTTCAAAAAGAGCCTGAAGACCCACCTCTTCCGACAAGCCTATAACTTGCAGTAACCACCGATCGACCAAACCGATGCATGACCAGCTCTACCCTCGCCTACTGTATTTTCACCCATCCCTTGTAGATTGTGAGCCTTCGCGGGCAGGGTCCTCTCTCCTCCTGTACCAGTTATGACTTGTATTGTTTAACATTATTGTACTTGTTTTTATTATGTACACCCCTCCTTACATGTAAAGCGCCATGGAATAAATGGCGCTATAACAATAAATAAAAATAATAATAAAGTGCAAGGAAGCACAGAGAGCACGGCTGGGGCACTAGCTAGCTGATCGGTCTGCAGCACTAACAGGCGGGCAAGACTCCAGCGAACCCGGCTGAGGCATAGCAGGCGACACAGCTGTCACTGACCGACGAGCACGGCTGAGGCAAAAGCAGGCGGGCACGGCTAGGACGGGCACGGCCGAGGCACAAGCAGGAGGCTAGGCGCATGCAAAGGGCACACGAAGCAACAAGAGAAGGAAAGACAAGAAACAAGGCAGAGCTAGGCAGGTACCGAACACGGAGCGGAAATTTAGGCAGAAACACAGAGTCAGATCAGAGTGAGAACAGAGCTATCAGCGGAGCGTAGGCCGAAGCCCAGAGCCGGACCAAGGCAGAGCCTTGGGACTAGTCAGGGAGTCTGCTAGAGAGCACCAGAGGACAGAGTCTAGCAGCGGAGCATAGGCCGAAGCCCAGAGCCGGGCCAAGGCGGAGCCTTGGGACTAGACATAGAAATGTGCAAGAGAGCACAAAAGGTAAGAGAGGAGGAATGGTGCATGTGCCAGGAGGCACTACAGAGCACCATAGGAAGAGAGCGAGGCAGAACAAGCAAAGACCAAGAACATAGGAAGGAACACAAGGCAGAGTATAGTGAAGGCAAGACATGGCAGAAACAGGCAAGGCAGAGAACAACGGAAGGACCACAAGTCCAAGCAGGACAAGGATGAAACATAGCACAATGGACAAACATAAGACAAGGCACGGGACAAGAGACAGAGTACAAGCACGGATCGTGTGCAGAGACGCATGACAGGGCAGAGTGCAGGGGCATAGAATAGAGGGAGCGACCCAGCAGACCAAGCAGCCATGCAGGGATTTAGGGTACCGTTACACTAAGCGATGCACCAGCGATCCCGACAACGATACAACCTGGTAAGGATCACTGGTGCGTCGCTAAGAGGTTGCTAGTGAGCTGTCAAACAGCCAAATTTACCCAACGACGCAGCAACGATCTCAGCGGGATCGCTGGTGCGTCGCTTAGTGTCACAACAGCGATTCTGATGACTCCCGCATGCGTGCATGATTTCTGAGTCGCTAACGAGGTCACTCGTAGGTGACAAACACATCTATGCATGCTGGCCAGCGGGACACCAGCAATCAAAAAATGGCCCAGGACATTCGAGCACGATCAGCGACATCGCAGCGGGGGCCTCGTCGCTGCTAAGTGTCACACGTAGCAAGATCGCTGGCGCGACACAAAATCGGTGACGCATCAGCGATCTCGCTAACGATATCGCTTAGTGTGAAGTACCCCTTAGGTTTTGTGATTATAACAACTAATAAAGGTAAAGCGGTCAATCACATTGTGGTCGGGGAAAATAAAACTCATGTTTTCTGTGAGTCCTGGCAGTATTTAAAGAGATTTTTTTTTAATATATATATATAAAACAACCTGACAGAGCCACATTCATTTTCCCCCCAGAAGATGGGGGAATTTATATTATAATAACTAAATCCCTTTTCCGACAATTCATGTTCCATCAACGTCCTCTTCCCAAACACTAATTGTGTTTCTGGATGATGGGGCTCGGCTTCATGGCAAAAAAAACTTCTGGAAAAGAGTAACTTTTCTAGAGACGTGCAAAGCTCATGAGATTTTCCAACTCCTCTAGAAGCTCGGGATGTCCCTGCTTTTTACAGAACTCACCAGGACATTTTGAAAGAGTCAGCAACTATGATCTGTAAGTGGCTACGATGAACAACAGTACAACAACTCTATAGTTGGGTGTTGCTGGTTTTGCTCATACTGAATTCATAGTTGAACATCCAGAGTAGCTTCTTCCATCTGGAGGAGAGCCATTTTCCATATTTTTCCTAGGAGCAATTACCTTACATCTAGTGATGGCCTTGAAATGTGTAGTCACTGAGAGCACAATGCTTGTCCTCACTAAAGAGGGCGACACTTACATTGATGACCTGGGCATCCGATATGTACACTGCTCATTCCTCTTCACGACATAATAAAAACTAAAGTCAGTCCTGCTTACTTCTTTCTTTTTGTTGGATTTCCTTGCAAGTATAACTGTATAAAGTGGTTTTAATTGATTTTTATTACAAAGCCATGTATTCTAATAATTACAGAGGCATATTACTTGAGATCAAGCCCAGCCACCCACAAGAATATATTTCCTCATGTGATTCAGAAAGTATGACCATGAAATACAAGGATCACTAAGTATGTGGAAATGTAGACTCGAGCGGAATAGTTATGAACTAAACTGAACTTTCTTTGAACTGATCTTCATTTGGAATAACAAGAATCATAGTACAGATGAAATATAATCCTAGCTACAAAAGCATTTTGTACAGTAGAATTTATTCTACAAAGTAAGGCTCGGGGAAATGAATGGAGCCAAAAACCACACGGACTATTGTTAGGACTCGAGCTTTTTTTTTGGTTTATAGAATTACCCTAGTATGTACATTTGTGCATTGTGGCGCTTTGAAGATTGAAGTCTCAGCTCAGGTTTAGTTCTTAGTTCTTTTAATGCAATGCCTTGTGCAAAAATATATTTTAATTGATGGATACTCTGTCCAAAGAAGAGTGTCTTGTTGCCCCTTTCTTCCCAGCATCGATCACATTCAGAACATACCCTGTTAACTAATTGCTTGCTAAAGCCCTTACATCCCCAGATACTTACATTTTCCCCTCCCACCGCCATGAACAAAAATACTGAAAAAAAAATGTTTTTCGGCATGTTTTTATAAGCTTGAAAGTTTTGCAGCCTAGTTCATAAGGTTTTTCCTGCAAGATTGTGGGTGTTGGCAGTTTTGCATCACTAATATCAAAACCATCACTAGGTTTGGAAGTGTTTGGATGAAGGCAACAAAGTAGTATAAGTACTTTGGCTAATGCTTCAGCTGTGGTTCATTTAGTTTCCAGATTCATGGTATTTTAGGTCATGCCGTGGTTGTACTAGAAGGACTCATTCACACTACCGTATTAATCAGATGAGTTCTATCTGATTTTTTATTTAATACCCTCCTGACCTATGATATGTAATGGAGCAGGGCTGATCTAAGTTTTTTTCTCTTACCAATCCGGCATGAGAAAAAAATTGCAGGATGCTGACATGTAAATCAGGTGAGATTCACCCTTTCACATCTATGGGTGCGTGGAAATCATTGGCCTGCGCTTGGTTGTCAGTCTGACAACCACGGACTCACAGAATAGAGAAGATGGAGAAATTTTGTTCTCCATCTTCTCCTCACCTGTTCTACGATTCCCACATCAGAAAAAATCAGTTGGCACAAACCTGACACTTTGATCAAACTCTGATCTGAGTTAAGCAGAGTATCATTAGCATAATCAACCCAATTCTCTCGGAGGAGAAAATGTACGGTGGTGCAACGCTAGCCTCATCCTGAGTTTGGAACACATTTATGACACATGTAAAAAATTTTACCATAGTGGAAAATGTAAAGATGTTGCCTGACAGTGTTGCTTAGCCTCAATTTTACTTCAACCTTATACATCCATCCTTGGAAGTGCCTGGGGAATGTATTCTGCATGTTATAGTGCAAAAAAATATTGATTTTTTTTTTCCTTTTTGTATGACCTAGTTTAATACACTTACACGACCGTTTATCTTTTTGATAGCCCTAGATCAGTGTTTCTCAAACTCCAGTCCTCACGGCCTCCAACATGTCATGTGTTCAGGATTTCCTTAGTATTTCACAGGTGATGGAAGTATCATCAAGGCATCAGGAATTCTCTCACATGTGTAACACTATGGAAATACTGAAAACATGACCTGTTGGGGTCCGCGAGGACTGGAGTTTGGGAACCACTGCCCTAGGTGAATGCAATGACAAACAGAAAGCAGTGGTGATGCTCTCATGATCTACGTTCTAGCGAGTGAGGTTAGTGAGTGAAGGCCTCGATACTAAGTATGAGCGAGCATTAAAATGCTTGGATGCTTTTTAATCGAATCAAGTAATTCCTAATGCTCAGATGGTCATTTCGAGTAACGAGTTTAATGGTAGTCAATGGTAAAACCGAGCATTTTTCTGGCAAACCCTACAAGGAGGTGTGGGGGGGCAGTGAAAATGTTCAAATGGATGGAAAAAGAGCTGAATGGAAGGAGAACAGCATGGGGAAGACTCCTGGAAGCATCTCTGACTCCCAGATCGCTGCTGACAACAATGGTGTCACATTTTTACTCCACTTTAAGGACTGATAATAAAACATTCAAAATCGAAGAGAAATTGGAGTTTACTAGAAAAAAAGTTAAACATTTTTTCTTGTAAAATGACTTGTATAAAACCCAACATTTAAAAAGGATTTTTCTTAAAAATAATAGTTTAAGTAAAGCAAAATTGAAATTTTTATTTAAAGAAAATGGGAAATTTCAGTGTAACTTTTGAAGGAAGCAAGACCTGCAAAAAATTAGATGGAAGAGGGACTCAGATACACCATGTATTAGAAAAGGGAGGGCCTCAAACATGTTCTGTTCAAATTGTCATGTCGTGGTAGGAAGAGTGGCTCAGATACACCCTGTATTATACAAAGGAGGGCCTCATACACATTCTGCTCAAATTGTCATGTATTGCTACTCCTAGACTAAAAGGCTCTGCACATAGTGAAAGCCAGACAAAAAATACAAGAAGGGTCATCCATACACCCTTGAAGGCACCAACTGGAGTTCATCATTAAAATATTAAGAAAGTGTATTTGTAATACTTCCATACTTGCAAAAGCTATGCAAAGTCAGAAAAAATTATAAGGAATATTATCCATAGACCCTTGAAGGTACCAACTGGAGGGCCTCATTCAAATTTTAAGAAAGTGTAGTTGTGGTACTTCTACACTCTTAGAGGCTCTGCACATAGTGCAAGACAGAAAAAAATTCTACAAAAGGTCATCCATACACCATTGAGGGCAGAAACTGGAGGGCTTCATTCAAATATTGATTAATTAAACACTTTATGTGTTGCTGTCATCTGGTGGTGTGGTAATCCTGTCGGGACTAATACAGGCTTTGTTAATTTGTTTCCGAGTGAGCCTGTCAGCATTTTTTATCTGTTGACAGGTGGATGCACCTGTCTGTTATCAACCCCCTAGCGGCGCTAAAAAACCCGCTCACACAAAATGCTAGCGGCAGGGCAGCTCAACACCTCCAAGGCATAGAGGGATAGCTCATGCCAGGTGTCCAGTTTTGACACCCAATAGTTAAAAGTCAGAGAGGAGTTAGGGTGTATGCTGATTTTGTCAATCAGATATTGTTTGTTTGTCTTTAAAAACATTTCCCTCCTTGTCAAAAATACCCGGTCATCAGGGCCTGGATGCTGGGAGGGTATCATGAAATTGGCCCAAATCTTTGACAGTGTACCGCTGCCTCTACTGTACCTGATGTGTGTCTACCTTGCCTCTCATACTTGCTTGGGCAAGGAATGCCCACTGCCGCTTGTGTTGTCTGATGGGAATTTTTTCAACATATTTTCCACAACAGCCTTCTGGTATAGCACCATTTTAGTAAACCTCTCCGCCTCAGGAAGAAGAGATGCAAGGTTCTCCTTGTAGCATGGGTCTAGCAGGGTGAACAATTATTTCTCTTTCTTGGCCAAGATGAATACAACGTGAGGGTCAAGGCAGCGGTACATAAAGACGGCCATATGTGCCAAGCTCCCTATAATTAACACTTCCCTTTCTCCATCATGATGACAACTCTCCATCTCCTCCTCCCCCCTCTTTTCCTCCTCATTCCCCTTCTCAGTCCATCGACGTAGGCGAGACGGGACGAAGTTTGTGTGGGTACTAGCCTCTGTTGCTCAAGAAAAAAGCTCATGTTCCTCCTGCTCCTCCAAAGTCTCCACCTCCGAATTGTTACCCAATCTGTGCTGAGTTGATGAGATAAGGATGGGGTAGGTATTATCTCCCTTTCTCATGTCTTCCTTCATTTCCACGTGGTCCACATGCACATGTTTTCGATGACTGTTTAAGTAGGCACATAAGTGAGATCATTGTGATGATTATGGCGTAATCGCCACTCACCATCTTTGTGGAGTCCTCAAAGTCTTGGAGAACTGCACAAATGTCAGCTATCCATTTCCACTCTTCAGTTGTTACGTCCAAAGGCTAATCAGAATACTGACGGCATGTTGGAGCTGGTATTCAACAACTGGCCTCTGCTGCTCACAAAACCTTGCCAGTATGTGCAGTGTGGAGTTCCAGGGTGTATTCACGTCGCACACCAGTCGGTGAGCTGGCACTTGCATGCACTGAGCGGCAGCAGCTGTAGCTGACTTGCAAAAATAGGCACTGGCACAGTGTACCTTGACCAGATGCTCTGGCAAATCTGGGTAGGTTTTCAGAAAACGCTGAACTACCAAGTTGCGCATGTGGGTCAAACATGGTACGTGTGTGAGATTGCCAAGCTTCTCAGCTGCCACCAGGTTACGAACATTATCACATGACCATGCCTGGTTTTAGGTTCAGCAGTGAGACCCACAGGTCTGTCTGGTCTGTTATTCCTTTCAAAAACTCTGCTGCTGTGTACGGTTTGTTTCCTAGATAAATTGGTTTCAGCAGTGCCTGTTGTAGTTTTGCTGAGGCAGTGCTGCAGAGCTTCCAGCTGATGTGAACAACGTGCTCTGAGATTCTGAGATAACAAGTTGGAGATGGAGAATGAGGAGGAGCCGGAGGGGGGTGCAGGAACTGGTGTAGGAGGTGGAGGGAACTCTGATAGAAGTAGGGCCAACAATCTTTGACGTTGATAGTATGCTGAAAAAAGCATGGACTGCACTTCCAAAAAATGATACATTGATCTAATGCTGCTAGTCTAAAATATATATATTCCTGAACATGAGGTTCTTAGTTTAACATTCTGATCAAACTGTATGAAGCCCACTGCCACGTCGAACCTCTCAGTGGGTCCTAATGTTTATTGCCTTAAAATTGCAGTGTCATATGCAAACCACTGTCACAGTGGCAATGCACCAGCGGGATGGGCGGCCTGGTGCCTCACAGCCCCCATGCTGCAAGACTGAGTCACCATGACTCCAGACTGCAACTCCCCACAAGCACAACATAGTAACAATGGCCACCACACAGCACCAACACCAAGTGAAAGGAGCCAAGAAACTCAACTTCTTCAAGCTGTCAAATGAGAGCTAAAATAGGCTGGACCCCCTTTTTTGCAGTCTCCTGATTTAAAATCACCTGTACCACATGGGAGGAGTGCTGGTCCAAGAAAGGGGACAGGTCATGCAATACGTTTAAAAAAGAGCATGGACCATCCCTGACCAAAAGCACTTGTCCACATGTCGGTCATTAAGTGGACAATCTCAGTATGTACATTTGTAAGGGCACAAGTGATGTTCCCGGACATCTGCTGGTTCAAGGTGGGGATGCCACACCTGAAAAATATTGGTGGCTGGGGACCGAGTTCCAAGGGATGGCTACTGCCATTAGTCGGCGGAAATCCTCCAAATCTATAAGTCTGAACGGCAACATTTCCATGGAAAGCAGCCTGGAAATGTGCCCGTTTAGCATTTGGGTCTGTGGATGGGTGGCTGGAAACTTTCTTTTTCATTCCAAGGCCTGGGATAAGGACATCTGAACGCTGTCTAAGGACAAGGGTTTGGAAGTGCCTGATGATGGTGCCTCAGAATGTGCAAGTACAGGTGCAGGATGGGAGGCATCTGTTCCAGTATCATGGACGGGAGATTGGCAAGCTACTAACAGGGGATCCACCACCTCATCTTCCACCGCCTCACCCTGGTCCTCCTAACTTGGTGACTCTTGACTTGACATTGATTTCCGTGTCTCATCGTCATCTACCTCCTTAGACAAAATTTGCCATTCCCCACTGTCATTTTCTGCTGACCATGACTGCTCTAAGTTTTGTGCATCACAACAGAAACAGAATGTCCTACTTTCCCTCTTGCAACAGGGTGAGAGGCCACAATCAAGAAATGATGATGTAAAGAGCACCTCAAAGTATCCTAGTGTGGGATCACTGGTCTCTTGGGACTCGACATGATGGGAGAAAGGAGGAACAGGGTGAGGATTAAGTGATCCAGACTCTTGGCTTGAGAGCCTGGACTGTGTGGAAGGCTAAGGGGTGCTGACAATCATGCTGGAAGCATTTTCTGTTATCAAACCGACCACCTGTTCGCACTGGTGTGGCTACAGAAGTGGTGTTTCGTGAAAAGTGGTACAGGAAGCTATGTGTCGTGGATGGGTGTGTTGCTTGTTCTCATGCCCCACATCCTGCGTCTGCGTGCACCATGATGAGCATTTCCATTTCCTCATCCCTTATCACATGTCTTTACGCATTTTCTAATTGCTGGGTGTCTGGAAATCAAGTTTCCTTGATTAATTGAAACTACATTTTTTTAAGGAAAACAAAGTAGTCGCTTGTAGCAGGCCAAGTATTTTTGTTTTAATTTCAAACCACCTAAATTTTATACAAAGCATGTTAAACTGTATGGATGACAATAGATAATTTTTGGAACAAACAAATTTAATTACCTGTAGCAGGCCAAGCGTTTTTTTTTTGAATTTCAAATCACCCTATTTTTCCATAAAGCACTTTAAAGCAATTTTTTCACCCAAAAAAAAATGTGGTCACCTATATATTTAGCAACTGACTTGAAGCCCTGCCTGGAGGCTGGATTCTGCTACTCTCCCTGCTCCAGCAACTGTCCCTAGGCTAAATGCAGAATGTATCGCATAGAAACAACAAAGACTAGCCCTAAGGACTATTATTATGATGGTTCAGCAAAGTATCACCATTAGAGGACTCTGGTTCCTAAAACTGTGCAAACACAAGCCTGGATAACTACTCTTTCCCTCCAATCAGAACTGTCCCCGAGCTGTGCAATGGCGTCAGTGTGCCGAGCGTGGCGGCGCCGGTTCTTTTATAACCTCTGAAGAGGTAATGCGGCCAGCCAATCACAGTAATGCCACTACCAAGATGGCTACAGCATGACAGTGACTGGTAGGCAATCCCTGCTTGTTTATTGGCTGTGTAACAGGCACCAGATATGTGGGTGCTGGGTTTCGAGTATTCAATTTGAGCACTAGCCAATGCTTGGCGAGTGCTGAGCATATCCGAGCACCCAGATACTTGAGTAATATCTGAGTATCACCGAGAACGTAAGCTAATCATTACTCAATACACATTAGATAGCAGTTCACCAACAGCTATCTTCCCCGACTCCACCATACATGGTTATGCTGGGTTTGGCCGATAGTACCTATGTTTTCTATAAGAAAGCCTTTTATAGTAACTTATCTCTATGCAAAAAAGGATTAACAGATGGAATTGCAGCCTGCAGATCCTTCTCACCTTGACATCATCTGTCATGGGAGATTCAGGGGATTCCAATAAGCAAGTCTCAGCCAATCCTATTGATATCAGCCGACTTTAGTCTAATCTGTGTAGGGTCTTAAAAAGTTGTATAATTGGCACCAAACGACACTGGACATTGGTTCAACAGTGAAATAAGTGCATTTCCTTCAGATCTGGAGTCAGTAAGCAATCTGGGAGTTAACAGTAAAAGCCACAGTAAGTGACAAAGACCCCTAGTTCGTTAGAACAGTAGAAAAGATTGAACAAATCAACTGAGCCAATAGGTTGTAACCGATCAAGAGCGTAACTGGTGGAAACAGGTGACTATTGTGGAAAGTAGACCTAAAAAATGTAGGGGACAGCATATGTCATCCAGTAAATGGTGTGCAAGTTATATGTAGCATTAAAGGTGTTATAACATAAACAATGTTTTTTCCCTTCCCACAGGATTGATCATAAATATGTGATCACAGGGGATTCAGCTGTTAAGATCCCAAAAACTGAGCTCTCAAAAATCCTTTGTACTAATGGAGCTGTAATGAGCACGTGTGACCAAAACTCCTGTTGACAGTGAATGGACCAGTGGTTGCACATGCTTATTACTGCTCCAGAAACTCAGATAGGTTCCCTCACCAGGATGAACCCAAAGGTAATTAAAGTACGACCCCCAATATGTAGAATCATTTGCAACCTGAGGTATAACCTTTTAAGTACAACTTGAGCACCTGCTTTAGTGAAAAGCTAGAAACTGTTGAAGCCTCTAGTCCACCCCCCATTAGAAGTAAAAAATCATTGGGACTGAATGTTTCCCTTTCTTCAGGGTTGAGACGACTGTGAGGAGTGTCATATATGGTAGCTCTCATTGGGGTTGAATGTTTCACCTTCTGCGAGGTTGAGATGACCGTAAGGAGCATCATATGTGGTAGCTCTCATTGGGGCTGAATGTTTCACCTTCTGCAAGGTTGAGATGACTGTGAGGAGGGTCATAAATGGTAACTCTCATTGGGGCTGAATGTCTCCCCATCTTCAGGGTTGAGAATGATGACTGTGAGGAGTGTTATATATGGTGTCTTGGTATCTCTCATTGGGGCTGAATGTCTCCCCGTCTTCAGGGTTGAGATGACTGTGAGGAGTGTCATATATGGTAGCTCTCATTGGGGTTGAATGTTTCACCTTCTGCGAGGTTGAGATGACCGTAAGGAGCATCATATGTGGTAGCTCTCATTGGGGCTGAATGTTTCACCTTCTGCAAGGTTGAGATGACTGTGAGGAGGGTCATAAATGGTAACTCTCATTGGGGCTGAATGTCTCCCCATCTTCAGGGTTGAGAATGATGACTGTGAGGAGTGTTATATATGGTGTCTTTGTATCTCTCATTGGGGCTGACTGTCTCCCCGTCTTCAGGGTTGAGATGACTGTGAGGAGTGTCATATATGGTAGCTCTCATTGGGGTTGAATGTTTCACATTCTGCGAGGTTGATATGACCGTGAGGAGCATCATATATGGTAGCTCTCATTGGGGCTGAATCGTACACCTTCTGCGGGGTTGAGATGACCGTGAGGAGTGTCATATATGGTGGCTCTCATTGGGGCTGAATGTTTCACCTTCTTTAGGGTTGAGACGACTGTGAGGCGTGTCATATATGGTAGCTCTCATTGGGGCTGAATATTTCACCTTCTTCAGGTTTGAGATGACTGTGAGGAGTGTCATATGGTAGCTCTCATTGGGGCTGAATCTCGCACCTTCTTCAGGGATGAGACAACTGTGAGGAGTGTCATATATGGTAGCTCTCATTGGGGCTGAATCTCGCACCTTCTTCAGGGTTGAGATGACTGTAAGGAGTGTCATATATGGTAGCTCTCATTGGGGCTGAATGTTTCACCTTCTTCAGGACTGAGACAACTGTGAGGAATGTCATATATGGTATCTCTCATTGGGGCTTAATGTCTCCCCGTCTTCACGGTTGAGATGACTGTGAGGAGTGTCATATATTGTAGCTCTATTATTTACAAGAAAAACTATGGCTTCTGCGAAGGAGGCTGCTTACCAAACCCCTACAAGTACGAATAAAGCCTAAACCAAACCTACTGTAGAAATGTTTCTGTTGCCTGTATTTAGACATCTTTTCGTCTCAATATTCAATGAACACTCTTGGAAGGATTGCTACACGTTCTTATACTCAGTGCAGGGTGAAACATAAGTCACAGAGCCAGTGTCATGATCCACCCCTCGGGCCCTGCACTGAGCATAAATGGATGTGCCAGGAGGGTTCCTTTGATATATTTGTATTTTTTGCTATCATACTCATCCTACATTTCTGTTTGCAGAAACGACTTACTATATGAACCCAACCTCTAGCATTGATTCTGCTGTGCACCTTCTTTATTTATAGCAATATTTAGGTATAAAAAGGTTCTATATTCTGTGCGATTGATCTTTTTGTGAGTTATGCTTCAGTTCTCGGAATGTATCTAAAGAGAAAATCCAACATTTTAGGGGTCACAGGGAAAAATTAGAATAAAAGGTTCCCAATTGGGCACTATGTAATGTGATTGATCTGTAATTGTCCTTGAAGGTAAAAGATTAGTTTTGCGCCTCGTAGGGAAATTAATCTTGATATTGAGCGTGTATATAGATGAATGTATAGCAATTTATGGAATACTAACACTATTATATATCAGCAAGTATCTTCATTTCCAAGTCCAGGTATAAACACTTCTTTAGTGCTAGGCTGAGGGTCTTGTTGCCCAACAGAGAGGGCAATTTTGAGGAACCACCCTACATCAGTACAGAACATGTGCACACAAGGTTGGAGGGACCCTAGGTACCCAAATGGGCTTGGTAGGCGATGTTCTCTTCATTTACTGCCATCTCTTTTTTTACAAGCTTCAAATGATATCTTCCAAGCCATCTTAAAGGGAATCTGTCTTTAAGTTTATGCTCCGTTCTGAGGCCGTTGTGATTTAAAGGCAGAGACCTCGATTCCAGTGATCTGTCATGTACTGGGCTACTTACTGCAGTTTTGATTAAAAAAAGTTTTGTCTGCCGCAGATCCAGCTGTTGTCTGCACACTGAGCTCTGTGTAACCCCGCCCGCACCACTGATTGGTAGCTTTCTGTATACTAGGCATTGACGAAAAGCTGCTACTAGTGGTGGGGGCGGAGATGAACTGGCAGCAGATCAGGTAGCCCTCTAGCGATAATCTCCTGCTGATAAAACTGTGACTGTTGCAAAACAACAGAGGTTAACCTAATAAGTGTCACATCAATGGAATCAGAGTCTCAGTCTCTACATCATACTGCTCTCAGATTAGGTAGCAAGAATCTGGTGACAGACTCCCTTTAAAGAATTAGTCCCCTAAATTAGACTAGCTGTTGTAACCAGATATGACCCACTCCACAATCCCTGACCCTCTTGCTAAGTCACTAAACATCTTTCTGCCCCAATTAGACATATCTATCTATCTATCTATCTATCTATCTATCTATCTATCTATTTATCTATCTGTCATCTATCTATCTGTTATCTATCTATCTATCTATCTACAGTATGTTATCTATCAATCATCTATCTATTATTATTATTTATTATTATAGCGCCATTTATTCCATGGCGCTTTACATGTAAGGAGGGGTATACATAATAAATACAAGTACAGTAATCTTAAACAATACAAGTCACGACTGGTACAGGATGAGAGAGGACCCTGCCCGCGAGGGCTCACAATATACAAGGAATGGGTGAGGATACAGTAGGCGAGGGTAGAGCTGGTCGCGCAGCAGTTTGGTGGATCGGTGGTTACTGCAGGTTGTAGGCTTGTCGGAAGAGGTGAGTCTTCAGGTTCTTTTTGAAGGTTTCCATGGTAGGCGAGAGTCTGATATGTTGTCGTGGAGAGTTCCAGAGTAGGGGGGGATACGCGGGAGAAGTCTTGTATGCGATTGTGGGAAGAGGAGATAAGAAGGGAGTAGAGAAGGAGATCTTGTGAGGATCGGAGGTTTCGTGCAGGTAAGACGAGGTGAAAGATGTATGGAGGACTCAGGTTGTGGATGGCTTTGTATGTCATGGTTAGGGTTTTGAACTGGAGTCTTTGGGTAATGGGGAGCCAGTGCAGGGATTGACAGAGGGGAGAGGCCAGGGAATAGCGGGGGGGGGGCCAGGTGGATTAGTCAGGCAGCAGAGTTTAGAATAGATTGGAGGGGTGCGAGAGTGTTAGCGGGGAGGCCACAGAGCAGGAAGTTGCAGTAGTCAAGGCGGGAGATGATGAGGTCATGGACTAGGGTTTTCGCAGATTCTTGGTTGAGGAGTGTACGGATCTGTGAAATATTTTTGAGTTGAAGTCGGCAGGAAGTCGAAAGGGCTTGGATATGTGGGTTGAAAGAGAGATCAGTGTCAAGGATAACCCCGAGGCAGCGAGCTTGTGGGACTAGAGAGAGTAGGCAGCCATTTACTTTAATGGATAGGTCCATTGGGGGGGTCACATGAGGGAAAGATGATGAATTCTGTTTTGTTCATATTCAGTTTTAGAAATCTAGCGGAGAAGGATGGAATAGCGGACAGACATTATGGGACTCTGATTAGTAGGGAGGTGATATCTGGTCCAGAGATGTAGATCTGTGTGTCATCAGCATAGAGGTGATACTGAAAGCTATGAGATTCTATGAGCTGTCTGAGGTTGAATGTGTAAATGGAGAAGAGCAGGGGCCCTAGGACTGAACCTTGCGGGACTCCGACAGATAGGGGGTGCAGTGAGGAGGTGGTGTGCGAGTGGGAGATGCTGAATGTCCGGTCTGTTAGGTATTTCGCAATCCAAGATAGGGCCAAGTCTGTGATACCAAGAGATGAGAGGGTCTGTAGTAATAGGGAATGGTCCACTGTGTCAAAGGCAGAGGACAGGTCCAGGAGGATGAGGACAGAGTATTGTCGCTTGGCCTTGGCGGCTAGTAGGTCATTGGTGACTTTAGTTATGGCAGTTTCAGTGGAGTGGTGTGGCCGGAAGCCAGATTGTATTCGGTCAAGGAGGGAGTAAGAAGAGAGGTGGGAGGACAGTTCAAGATGGACGTGTTGTTCCAGTAGTTTTGAGGCATAGGGGAGAAGTGATATTGGGCAATAGCTAGATACAGAGAATGGATCTAGAGAGGGCTTTTTGAGGATAGGTGTGATTGAGGCATGTTTAAAGCTTGAGGGGAAAACACCAGTTGTTAGTGATAGGTTGAAGAGATGGGTTAGGGTTGGGATGAAGACTGTGGTGAGGTTTGGGATGGGAAGTGGGATGGGATCGGGTCAAGTGCACAGGTAGTGAGATGTGATCTTGAGAGTAGAGTTGAGAGTTGATCTTCTGTAATGGTGGAGAAGTTGGTTTTGGAGGAGGAGGGCAGGGCAGTTAAGAGGAAGGGCACTGGGGGTTGTTGACCAAAACTGTCTCTGATGTTATGAATCTATCTAATCTATGTTAAATCTATCTATGTTATCTATGTTATATCTACAGTTGTGGCCAAAAGTATTGACACCCATGCAATTCTGTCAGATAATTCTCAGTTTCTTCCTGAAAATGATTGCAAACACAAAGTCTTTGGTATTATTATCTTCATTTAATTTGTCTTAAATGAAAAAACACAAAAAGAATTGTCCTAAAGCCAAATTGGATATAATTCCACACCAAACATAAACAATAGGGTGGACAAAAGTATTGGCACTGTTCGAAAAATCATGTGATGCTTCTCTAATTTGTGTAATTAACAGCACCTGTAACTTACCTGTGGCACCTAACAGGTGTTGGCAATAACTAAATCACACTTGCAGTTAGTTGACATGGATTAAAGTTGACTCAACCTCTGTCGTGTGACCTTGTGTGTACCACATTGAGCATGGAGAAAAGAAAGAAGACCAAAGAACTGTCTGAGGACTTGAGAAACCAAATTGTGAGGAAGCATGAGCAATCTCAAGGCTACAAGTCCATCTCCAAAGACCTGAATGCTCCTGTGTCTACCGTGCACAGTGCCATCAAGAAGTTTAAAGCCCATGGCACTGTGGCTAGCCTCCCTAGATGTGGACGGAAAAGAAAAATTGACAAGAGATTTCAACGCAAGATTGTGCGGATGTTGGATAAAGAACCTCGACTAACATCCAAACAAGTTCAAGCTGCCCTGCAATCCGACGGTACAACAGTGTCAACCCATACTATCCGTCGGCGTCTGAATGAAAAGGGACTATATGGTAGGAGACCCAGGAAGACCCCACTTCTTACCCCGAGACATAAAAAAGCCAGGCTGAAGTTTGCCAAAACTTACCTGAAAAAGCCTAAAACGTTTTGGAAGAATGTTCTCTGGTCAGATGAGACAAAAGTAGAGCTTTTTGGGCAAAGGCATCAACATAGAGTTTACAGGAGAAAAAAAGAGGCATTCAAAGAAAAGAACACGTCCCTACAGTCAAACATGGCGGAGGTTCCCTGATGTTTTGGGGTTGCTTTGCTGCGTCTGGCACTGAACTGCTTGACCGTGTGCATGGCATTATGAAGTTAGAAGACTACCAACAAATTTTGCAGCATAATGTAGGGCCCAGTGTGAGAAAGCTGGGTCTCCCTCAGAGGTCATGGGTCTTCCAGCAGGACAATGACCCAAAACAAACTTCAAAAAGCACTAGAAAATGGTTTGAGAGAAAGCACTGGAGACTTCTAAGGTGGCCAGCAATGAGTCCAGACCTGAATCCCATAGAACACCTGTGGAGAGATCTAAAAATGGCAGTTTGGAGAAGGCACCCTTCAAATATCAGCCTGGAGCAGTTTGCCAAAGAAGAATGGTCTAAAATTCCAGCAGAGCATTGTAAGAAACTCATTGATGGTTACCGGAAGCGGTTGGTCGCAGTTATTTTGGCTAAAGGTTGTGCAACCAAGTATTAGGCTGAGGGTGCCAATACTTTTGTCTGGCCCATTTTTAGAGTTTTGTGTGAAATGATCAATGTTTTGCTTTCTGCTTCATTCTCATTTGTGTTTTTTCATTTAAGACAAATTAAATGAAGATAATAATACCAAAGAATTTGTGTTTGCAATCATTTTCAGGAAGAAACTGAGTATTATCTGACAGAATTGCAGGGGTGTCAATACTTTTGGCCACAACTGTATATCTATCTATCTATCTATCTATCTAATCTATGATATTATCTATCTATCTATCATCTACACTCCCTGACAGAAGTTATGTCGCTTATCCATGTTACGTAAATAAAAGCTTATAACCTGACGTTAAATTCACCCATTGTTGTATAAATTATTCGTTTGAAAGCTGAAACCCTCCGTGGTTTAGGTTAAGAAAATAAATTGTCATCAATGCAGAAATATTGCTCATTTAATGGACACAGAATGGTCAGATTTTGGCAAGACAAAAGTTTTGTCGCCTGGTCATATAATGCACCCAATCCTAGTTTACATCCTCACCTGTGCTCAGTAAATGATCGGTTAATTAGTGGGTGTGTATAAAAAGAAACTCAGCACCCCAGACCTTCACTTGAGCTGCAACTTGAGCTCTGACAACATGCCAAAAATCCACCCTGCGACCAAAGCCTGGATTATCAAGAGGCTGAAGACCAGATCCACTGCAGAGGTGGCTGGCACCTTTAATGTGTCTCAGTGACAAGTACAAAGAATTAAAAAAAATTCGAAGAGACTGGAGATGTGTTTAACAAGCCCAGGTCCGGCAGACCCCGCAAGACAACTGCCCAGGAGGGACGTTTGTTGGTTAGAAAATCCAAAGCAAGCCCGTCTTCCACTGCAGCAGAGCTCCAACAGGCCTGGTCACCTCAAGTCCCTGTGTCAGCTAGAACAGTTTGTAGGATTCTGTCTCAAAATGGCCTCCATGGTCGAATCAGTGCCCAGAAGCCAGCACTAAACAAAAGGCAAATAAAAAACCGTGTGGCATTTGCAAAGTCCCACAGCCTGCTAAACAAATGGATGCTGGAAAAGTGGCAGAAGGAGGATTTCTCTGATGAATCTTCAGTAGACTTACACCACAGTCGCCGCAAATACTGCAGGAGACCTACTGGAGCCCGTATGGATGCAAAATACACCCAGAAAACAGTTAAATTTGGTGGCGGAAAGATCATGGTCTGGGGTTACATTCAGTATGGGGGTGTGCAAAATATTTGCAAAGGTGGAAGGCAAATAATAATAGCCTAAAATATCAAGAAGTATTAGCCACCTCTTATAGTCCAAATCATAAAAGGGGTCAAATTCTGCAGCAGGATGGTGCTCCATCTCATACATCCATCTCTACAACAACGTTCACCCAGGCAAAAAGAACAAGGTGATCAAGGACTGGCCAGCCCAGTCACCAGACATGAACATCATTGAGCATGTTTGGGATAGGATGAAAGAGGAAGCTTGGAAGACAAAACCAAAGAATCTAGATAAACTCTGGGAGCCATGTAAGACTGTATTCTTTGCTATTCCTGATGACTTCACTAATAAATTGCATGAATCATTGTTGAACCGCATGAATGCAGTCCTCCAAGCTCATGGAAGTCACACAAAATATTAAATATGACTCTAATAGCACCACAACTTCATTCACCAATGTTATGCAACATATATTTGTATTTTATGTTAATTATTTGTTTGAATATCACATTACTTACTGTGGCCGACAAAACTTTTGTCTTGCCAAAATCTGACCATTCTGTGTCCATTAAATGATCGATATTTCTCCATTGATGCCAATTTATTTTCTTAACCGAAACCACATTTCGGAGGGTTTCAGCTTTCAAAAGAATAATTTATACAACCAATGGATGAATTTAACGTCAGGTTATAAGTTTTTATTTACATAACATGGATAAGCGACATAACTTCTGTCAGGGAGTGTATCTATTATCTATCTATTTATCTATCTATCATTTATTATCTATTATCTATCTATCATCTATCTATTATCTATCAATCTATTATCTATCAATCTATCTAATATCTATCTATCTATCTATCTATCTATCTAATATCTATCTATCTAATATCTATCTATCTATCTAATATCTATCTATCTATCTAATATCCATCTATCTATCTATCTATCTATCTATCTATCTATTATCTATCTATCTATTATCTATCAATCTATCTATCTAATATCTATCTATATATCTAATATCTATCTATCTATCTATCATCTATCTATCTATCTATCATCTATCTATCTATCTATCTATCTATCTATCTATCTATCTATCCATTATCTATCATCTATCAATCTATTATCTATCTGTCTATCTATCTATCTTCATGTCTATCTCTATTTCTCTCTCGCTCATATATAACCATCTATCCATCCATAGTTTTTCTTTCTATTGATCCGTTGTAGTATTTTCCTATGTTTATGATATATAGCCCTCTTATCTGCGGGTGAGAAATGTCTGATTGTCTGCATGGCTTAGTGGATAAAATCCATACTAATCTGATTGTGAAGCAGGCACGGCGAGGCCTGTAGACTATGGCTATAGTTACTGACAATTGGATACGGCATTAGACGACCGGCCGAACAAGCTGCTTTTCTCATATGTAAAGAGAATGTTGCACTATTTGTCCTAATTCACATTATAAATGAGCTGTAGAGTTCTCTTCACGGCGGCTTTCCTCCCCGGAGGAGGCTTTACATTGACATGCAAGTTTTCTTGGAAATGGCATTTCATTGAATGGTGGTCAACACATTTATACCTCTGAAATCCAATTACAAAGATTTACTGAGAGGTTAAAAAAAAAAGTAGATGGTAAATTGACCCGGCTGCTAAATTCGCAGACGGATTCAGTGTTGCAGAACTGCAGAGATCAGCACGGCGACGCTTTCTTGTGTAAGTTTCTTTCCTATATTAAGGCAGAGTAAATTTTGGCTTGTGTCCTCGAAGTACTATCGTGAGCGCTGCAGGCAATTGTCTGCCAGAAAAAGATAAAAAAGAATATTATTTATTTAACTAGCCGGATCACAGAGCATTTCTGTTTGCATTATTTACAACGTAGTCGTATTTTTCCAATATTACAATGAATTGATAATAAAATATTGAAATGTAGGATATAAAAGGATTAAAGTCAGAGCAGCTGCAGCCCTGGCACATATTAAATTATCGGCGCCAGCTCTGTGTGTTTTTATGGACGTAAATAATAAATAATAAGGCTAAGTAAAAAAAAAATCTAAAACTTTATTTTATGCATGTCTCCAAACTTTCATTGTTATTTGATTTTTAACACTAAGTCTTTGTGCTGATTACATTTTAGACGTAAGATTAAAGGGATTGGAGTTTTGCTTTTCTGATACTGATCTCCAAATCCCCTGCAAAAGCTATAGATTAAATAGATAAAATGTCAGCTACCAGCAGCCTCCACAAGAGGGAGCTTACTGCACATAGTGTTATTATTGTGTTTAAAGAGGATCTGGTCATTTGTTAAAAAATTATTAGTGAAAAATAATCCCTGAGCTCCCCTGGTTTTGACACTTTTTTCAGATTTGCTCTGCGTCGCTTCATTGCAGAGATATTCACATTTGATGCTTTTGGAGCGCAGTATGTGAAATCCCCACTTTGCAATCCAACTTGACTCTTCTTCAGAGTCTGCTCTGGAGGGCGTGTGCTTTCACCCGTCCTACACGCTGTCTGTCAATCATAGCTCAGCAGGTATCAGTCTCAGACACTGTCAAGTTGTGATTGGCAGCTTACAGGAGAGAAAAATAAAATGGCACACCCTCCCCCCCAAAAAAATACACTGAAGATATGCCCAGTTGGACTACAAGCAGAAATTTCACATAATGTGCTTCAAAAGGGACACATGTGAATATCTCTGCAAAAGAGTGCAAAAAGGAAAAAAAATATTAGAATAAACGGAGCTCATGGATTTTTAAAATGTATTTGATTAAATTCTATTGAGCAAACGACAGGTCTGTTTTAAGGAATAACAGCGTGCAGTCAGCTTCTTTACTCCCTCTAGTGGTGACCGCCAGTAACCAACATATTATCGTTTATACCAAACAACCATAAAATATCTAAAGATTATCACATCTGCTTACTTTATGGGCATTGTTTTGATGCAGCTCAAAATCCCAGAAAGCTCTAGTGCAATGCGTACATGATAGATAGCAGCAGTGGTCGGTTTCCTGGGCAACGAGCTGTAAACTAAAGAAACGTGTTAATATCTTAAGACCGGCTGCAAATTTTAATAAGTAGTAAATTGCACAAGTGTTCACTTTTACAAGCGCTATCCAACATTAATATATGAAGGTGAGAATAACCCTTTAAATTAAAAAAAAATCTGTTAAAAAATGGGCATTCTTCTTTAGAAGGTACTCATATTTTTGGGGGCTGTTCTCTGCATTTTAAGATGGAAGTCATAAAAAAAATCCAGTCTTTTCAGGAAGCCTTCTCTCCTCTCCTCACTAGTTTGCTCTGTGCCTGGCCGACCACTGCCTCTGCTGTGCTCCCACTGTCGCCATAATTATTAGCAAATTGCCTCTTCAGAGAGAAAGAGTACTTTTACTCTACAGCGCCACCTATTGGTAGTAGCGATCCTACAAGTCACAATCAACCCTTTAACGAGTCTTGTAATATGACTTAGGATAAAAGCCAAATCAGAATCTCAATTTGCAGACACGGTGTTTCGAGCTATTGGCTCTCGTCTACTACCAATAGGTGGCACTGTAGAATAAAAGTCCTCTTTCTCTCTGAAGAGGCAATTTGCATATAAAATTTCCCAGAGGAGCATTGCACGGCGAATAAGCCTCCTAACCTTGACAAGCCAGAACTGGTATGTCAATCTCCACAAGGAGAAACCTTACCCCTTAGACCATAATTATTAGGCCACTTTCACAGGTTCAGTATTTTACATCAGTATTTAGAAGCCAAAATCAGGAGTGGAACAATCAGAGGAAAAGTATAACAAACACGTCACCACTTCTGCATTAATCATCCGCTCCTGGTTTTGGCTTACAAATACTGATGTAAAATACTGACCAAATACTGAACGTGTGAATGAGGCCTTAGAATCATTGGGGTCCTCAGATCTATCCAAGCAAACAGAAGGTGGGGATCTATATGACGCATAGTCAGGGCAGGTGCAGATGACCGTTTACTCCACATCCGAGAATATCGGTTCGATTTTACTAATCACGCTCTGATCAGAGTTTCATCAAAGTGTGATCGAATTTTCTCGGAGTTGGAGAGAAAAAAAACAACCTCTCAACTTTTCTATAATCTTAGATGTCATCAAGAGTGCGGTCCGATTTTTTTTCACAAACTCAGAGTTGAATGGGCGAGTGACACCCGATTCTCGGAGGCAATTATGCATGAAATGGTAGCGGTCAGAGCTAATGTCACAACACAGCTGTCGGGTGACCCGGGACCAGGGGCTCCTTCCCTGTCTTTAACACTAGAGGGGGCACCCTAGCTCGCCCTGTTCCTCGAGATATTTCCGATGGTGAAAATGCCTGAGTTAGCCCGCCATCTGTTCTCTTCCCCCACCCAGGGAAGAGGGGGCGCTACTGTGCACCATAGTACACCAACCCAACAAACAAGGAAACACAAACAAGGGTTAACAGAAAACTCCAGGCATACAAAATATTCACTCACATGTAACAGAGGAATCCACCGGGGTGTGAAGGTAGGGAAATAAACAAAAGCAGAGAAATATAAGGAATTACCACACATACAAACCAAACAACAGTTAGAGATAACTGCTCCAACTCTCCTCATATGTGCTCCTCTCCCTCTGTTAGCCATGCAGCAAATACTAGGTCTGACAAGGATTAGTAATCACAGACCTACACATTGTGACTGTTCGGGATCATTTTTGCATGTGATGTTTGTAATGTTCTATCAGTTCTATACAATATTATGCGACTGTAGTATTATATTGTTTTCTGCATTTCAGCTGTTAGTCGCAGGCATGGTAGGCGATGGATTCACCGGGGACATTGCAATCGATGACATTTCCTTCTTTAATTGTACATTGCATCAAGGTAAGATTACTTTATCACATCGATATAATACCAAGAATTAATTTAAGCATCTGATTCTATATTTACAGTTATCTTATTAGAAGATGTTTCTTTTTCTATTATAAGTCTAATATAGAGACAGGTAACGATCCTGATGTGGAACCCATGATGGGAATGTGTAATACTGTTATAGCAGCTACATTCAGCCACCACCAGGGGGAGCCCACTGCAGACAGGTTTAGACATCATGTATTGAGCTGAATACTAACTGTATAAATCCAGATGCAGTTAGCACCCCCTAGTGGTGGCAGCAAGAAGCCAGAATGATACAGTATATGAAGTCAGAAAAAAATAGTTTTCCCATACTGATATATTATAAAATTATTCATTAAATAATGTGAAATGGAATTATGGACATTACAATTAAAGGGGTATTCCAGCTTGACCCTGTCATTACTGATACACAGGTTTGGTGATAAATCCTAGTTGAGTAGAAATCTGAATGCTTGCTGAGACCCACAATAATCACCAGAATTGTCACTACTCCACCCCATTCTTCAAAATGTCCCAGGAGCCGTTTTTCATCATGATAACATCAGGCTGCATGTTGCTTCTACTACTGTGAGCAGCCATTTTGGCCTAAACGTGCTACCATGGCTGCAGGGTCTCCAGACTTGTCTCCCATCAAGCACATCTGGGACGTCATCAGTAGGGAATTGTAGAGGGAGCTGCCAGCAGAGGATCTTGATGATTTGCCCAAGTGCATTCAGCGTGGCAGAACATTCCTCAGAATAACCTCCATTCACAGCAGCCGAGGCTGTAAGTGCGGGGATTTCTGCACATGGCTCATGCTCCATACTGTATAAATCAAGATCTTTTGAACTTTTTGTTTCCATTTTTTCGTGATTTTCAGATCATTAATCCATTTACCCATCCTGTTATTTCCTTATCGCACAAGATACTTGGTACAAACGTCTCCTCTCTTATTGTATCTTCTGGTCATAGCTCACAATCTGCCGTACTAGAACATTTTTTTCTCCAATCCCTATGAAATTGATCTTCAAAGAATTTATCCGCCACAGATGGCAATTACAGACGTTTGTCAAGAAACCTATTACATTCAGCTTTCTTTTTTTTTTGTGTATCCAACTGTCTTATGTAACAAATAAAACTCCGTCCCGGGAAATCAATTTATTTCTGTTCATCATGCAGGTAGATCTATCATAAGTAAAACTTTCCCATGAAGTTAAAGACTCCAGAGTACACAGTCTAAGAAATGTGAGCAGGATACGACGCACTAGGGACACGCGCAGAAATCATAGCGCCCCAAACCAAAACTCCGAATGATCCTCACTCTCCACAGAGATCTTTAATGTACTGAAGTCATATTCTCCATACTTTACTAACATACAGACATGGCGAAAAAGTTGGCACCCTTGAAATTGTTCCAGAAAATGAAGTACGGAAAATTATTGCCATTACAATGATTTATTATGCACATGTTTTTTTTTCTTTTCTGTGTATTGCAACAACACAAAAAAGAGAAAGAAAAAAAGGTAAATAGGATATAATTTCACACAAAATCCCAAAAATAGGTCGGACAAAATTGTTGTCACCCTCAACTTAATATTTGGTTGCACACCCTTTGGAATAAATAACTGCAATCAATCGCTTCCTATAACCATCAACGAGCTTCTTAGACCTCTCAAATGGAATTTCGGACCACTCTTATTTTGCAGAATGCTCCAGGTCTCTCATATATGAAGGCGCCTTCTCCCAACAGCAAATTAAAGATCTCTACACAGTTGATCAATGGGATTTAGATCCAAAAACATTGCTGGCCACTTCAGAACTCTCCAGCGCTTTGTTTCCATCCCATTCTGTATGTTTCTTGAAGTATGTTTGAGATTATTGTCCTGCTGGGAGACCCATGACCTAGGACTCAAACCCAGCTTTCTGACACTGGGCACTACATTGCGACCCAAAATCTGGTAATCTTCAGATTTCATGATTCCTTGCACATAGTAAAGGTACCCTGTGCCAAGGGCAGTAAAACAAGCACAAAACATCAGTGAACCTCCACCTTATTTGACTGTAGGTACTGTGCTCTTTTCTTTGTAAGCCTCATTCAAGTTTTGGTAAACAATAGAATGATGTGCTTTACCCAAAAAGCTATATCTTGGTCTCATCTGTCCACAAAACGCTTTCCTACAAGTATTTTGGCTTAACCATGTTCATTTAGGCAAACTGCAGTCTAGTTTTTTATGTCTTTGTATCAGCAATGAGGTCCTCCTGGGTCTCTTGCCATAGAGTTTAATTTAATTGAAATGTTGATGGATAGTTCACCCTGACACCTGAATTTCTTTGGAACTTGATTAAGGCTGCCTATCAACCACACAGACTATCCTGCGTTGCAACTTTTCATTAATTTTTCTCTGCCATCCTCATCAAAGAAGAATAGCTACAGAGCCATGGGTTGTAAACTTCTTGATTATGTTGCGCACCATGATCAAAGTAACATCAAGGTCTCTGGAGATGGACTTGTAACTTTGAGATTGTTGATAATATTCAACAATTTTGGTTCTCAAGTCCTCAGACAGTTCTCTTTTCCTTTCTGTTCTTCATGCTTAGTGTGGCACACATATACAGAAAATTCAAGCTTGAGTCAACTGCTCCCCATTTTACCTAAATTCAGGTATGATATTTGTATTGCCCACACCTGTAACCTGCCACGGGTGAGTCTGATCGAGCATCACATGCTTGAAACAAAGTTGTTTACCCACAATTTTTGAAAGGCACCAACAATTTTGTCTGGCCCGTTTTGGGGGTTTGTGTGAAATTATGTCCAATATTCCTTTTTTTCTCTTCTTTATATCTTTATCCAATACACACAAAGGAAATAAACATGTGTAATTGCAATACATTTCTTTCAAAAAATACTTCGCCCGGTCAGAAAGTTGATAAGGATTGTGCAAAAATGGAAAATCCCTTTTTTTGATAAAATTCTGCTTTCAAACACTTGCTGTCAGTGAGGACACACTGACCAAATAGTGAGGACACATTGACCAAACACTGAGGACACACTGACCAAACATTGAGGACACACTGACCAAACACTGAGGACACACTGACCAAACCCTGAGGACACACTGACCAAACCCTGAGGACACACTGACCAAACACTGAGGGCACATTGACCAAACACTGAGGACACATTGATGAAACACTGAGGACACACTGACCAAACACTGAGGACACACTGACCAAACACTGAGGACACACTGACCAAGCAATGAGGACACATTGACCAAACACTAATGACACACTGACCAAACACTGAGGACACACTGACCAAACACTGAGGACACACTGACCAAACACTGAGGACACACTGACCAAACACTGAGGACACATTGACCAAACACTGAGGACACATTGACCAAACGCTAATGACACACTGACCAAACACTGAGGACACACTGACCAAACACTGATGGCACACTGACCAAACACCGATGGCACACTGACCAAACACCGATGGCACACTGACCAAACACCGATGACACACTGACCAAACACCAATGACACACTGACCAAACACCAATGACACACTGATCAAACACTGAAGACACACTGACCAAACACTGATGACCAAACAATGATGACACATGACCAAACACTAATGACACACTGACCAAACACTGATGACACACCGACCAAACACTAATGTCACATCGATCAAACACTGATGACACATTGACCAAACACTGATGACACATGACCAAACACTGATGACACATGACCAAACACGGATGACACATGACCAAACACTGATGACACACTGACCAAACACTGATGACATGTGAACCATTTTTTGAAAACGTGAAAAACACGACATCTGCATAAGGTTTTACCAATTATCAAATAAAATCCTTTTCCAGCAGATCACTGGGGTTCTCCTAATTTCACCTACTATCTTCTTGCTTCCTCATGAGTTCTTCCAGTTATGTAGTGATAAATAGTCACAGTCCTCACAGCACAGAGATTATTATTGGTTGACTGTGGAATGTTCTGCTTCACTTATGTACTTGGCCAAATTCATCAAGTTCCGCTTCTGGCAGCTCCTGTGCAATTGCTGACCAATGATGTCCCAGATGTGCTTGATGGAAGACAAATCTGGAGATGCTGCAGGCCATAGTGGCACGTTTAGGCAACACTGGCTGCTCAAGCAACATAAGGCCCGGAGTTGTCGTGTTGGAAAACATCTACTGGGACACTTTAAGGAAATGGCGCATCACTGATTCCATGATCTAATTAATGTAACCCTGAACTGTTTATGTACGTGGAATGAAGACTAGAGGGTCTGGCTACTGTACATTATGCGACCCCACACCATAATCCCAGGAGTAGAGCTATTTTCATGAAGCTGCCCACGAGTTTTCGCCAGATTAGAAGAATGTTGTATGATGATTAGAGTTGAGCGATACCATCCGATACTTCAAAGTATCGTATCGGATGGTATCGGCCGATCTTTAAAAAAAGTATCGGTATCGCCGATTCCGATACCGGAAGTCCCATTCAAGTCTATGGGACTTCCGGTATCGGAATAAGAAAAACCCTTTCCTGCCCTTGTACAGCCTCTCTGGGGTCTGTACGGGCCTTTCGGGGGGCTGTGCCGGCCTGCCAGGGGGTCTGTGCAGGCTCCGGTGGTCTGTGCCGGCCTGCCGGTGGTCTGTGCAGGCTCCGGGGGGCTGTGCCGGCCTGCCGGGGGGCTGTGCCGGCCTGCCGGGGGGCTGTGCCGGCCTGCCGGTGGGCTGTGCAGGCTCCGGGGGTCTGTGCAGGCATCGTCCGATGGGACTACAAGTCCCATCGGGCGATGCCTGCTACCATGACAGTGATTGACACATTAGCCAATGATGGGACAGTAGTAGTCCCATCATCCGGCTAATGTGTTAAATGTTAAAAAAAAAAAAAAAAAAAAAAAAAAAAAATACTACATACATACTACATGCTACATACATACTACATATATACTACATACATACTACATACATGCTACATACATACTACATGCATGCTACATACATACTACATGCATGCTACATACATACTACATATATACTACATACATACTACATACATACTGCATGCTACATACATACTACATACATACTACATACATACTACATGCATGCTACATATATACTACATGCTACATACATACCACATGCATGCTACATATATACTACATGCATGCTACATACATACTACATATATACTACATGCATGCTACATACATACTACATGCTACATGCATGCTACATACATACTACATACATGCTACATATATACTACATACATACTACATATATACTACATGCATGCTACATATATACTACATGCATGCTACATATATACTACATGCATGCTACATATATACTACATACATACTACATATATACTACATACATGCTACATACATACTACATACATACTACATATATACTACATGCATGCTACATATATACTACATGCTACATACATACCACATACATACTACATACATGCTACATATATACTACATGCATGCTACATACATACTACATATATACTACATGCATGCTACATACATACTACATGCTACATGCATGCTACATACATACTACATACATACTACATGCTACATACATACCACATATATACTACATACATACAATACATTCATACAATACATACATAGACATACAGTACATATAACATAGAGTAACATACTTACCAATACTTGTCACATTGTTCCCCGAAGCCATTGTCGTCTACGGAATAAATATTAACATAACAAACCACAAAAATACTCACCCACGATCCGAAGCAGTCCACGAGTGTGTCCCACGACGATCTTGGGTAGAGAACTGCAGCATCAGCTGATGCTGCCGTTCTCTACGGGCTGCAGGAATCCAATGACGGAAGGTAGGTATCCTTCCGCACTGTATTCCTCCGCCACTTAAAAAAAAAAAGTCCCTAGTCTCACTTTATGCCATTGCTGTGTGGGAATTTCCCACGCAGCAATGGCATAAAGTGAGACTAGGGACTTTTTTTTTTTAAGTGGCGGAGGAATACAGTGCGGAAGGATACCTACCTTCCGTCATTGGATTCCTGCAGCCCGTAGAGAACGGCAGCATCATCTGATGCTGCAGTTCTCTACCCAAGATCGTCGTGGGACACACTCGTGGACTGCTTCGGATCGTGGGTGAGTATTTTTGTGGTTTGTTATGTTAATATTTATTCCGGAAAGACAATGGCTTCGGGGAACAATGTGACAAGTATTGGTAAGTATGTTACTCTATGTTATATGTACTGTATGTCTATGTATGTATTGTATGAATGTATTGTATGTATGTAGTATATATGTGGTATGTATGTAGCATGTAGTATGTATGTAGTATGTATGTAGCATGCATGTAGCATGTAGTATGTATGTAGCATGCATGTAGTATATATGTAGTATGTATGTAGCATGCATGTAGTATATATGTAGCATGTATGTAGTATGTATGTGGTATGTATGTAGCATGTAGTATATATGTAGCATGCATGTAGTATATATGTAGTATGTATGTAGTATGTATGTAGCATGTATGTAGTATATATGTAGTATGTATGTAGTATATATGTAGCATGCATGTAGTATATATGTAGCATGCATGTAGTATATATGTAGCATGCATGTAGTATATATGTAGTATGTATGTAGTATATATGTAGCATGTATGTAGTATGTATGTAGCATGCATGTAGCATGTAGTATGTATGTAGCATGCATGTAGTATATATGTAGTATGTATGTAGCATGCATGTAGTATATATGTAGCATGCATGTGGTATGTATGTAGCATGTAGTATATATGTAGTATGTATGTAGTATGTATGTAGTATGCATGCAGTATGTATGTAGTATGTATGTAGTATATATGTAGTATGTATGTAGCATGTAGTATGTATGTAGCATGCATGTAGTATGTATGTAGCATGCATGTAGTATGTATGTAGCATGTATGTAGTATGTATGTAGTATATATGTAGTATGTATGTAGCATGTAGTATGTATGTAGTATTTTTTTTTTTTTTTTTTTTTTTTTTTTTTTTTTAACATTTAACACATTAGCCGGATGATGGGACTACTACTGTCCCATCATTGGCTAATGTGTCAATCACTGTCATGGTAGCAGGCATCGCCCGATGGGACTTGTAGTCCCATCGGACGATGCTTGCACAGACCCCCGGACATCAGCACAGCCCCCCGGCAGGCCGGCACAGCCCCCCGGCAGGCCGGTACAGACCCCCACAGGGTGCACAGCCCCCTGGCAGGCCGGCACAGCCCCCCGGCAGGCCGGCAGAGACCCCGGGCAGTCCACACAGCCCCCCGGCAGGCCGGCACAGCCCCCCGGCAGGCCGGCAGAGACCCCCGGAAGGCCCGAAATGACGGCGCATCATGATGCGCACACACCGCGCATCATGATGACGTCAGGCCGTCAATCAACTGAACTTCCGATTCCGATGCCGAATTCCGATATTGAAAAAATATCGGAAGTCGGTATCGGAATTCCGATACAGCAAGTATCGGCCGATACCCGATACTTGCGGTATCGGAATGCTCAACACTAATGATGATCCATTCTGTTCTGCAAGTGAAATTGGACCTCACATACCAAATCTCATGTATCAGACAGTTTCTATACAAACCATCAGAAGGTGTTTGCACGACATTGGGCTATGAGACAATCATCCAGCTACAAGTACTCCATTGACTTCACACCACAGCGCTCAAAGGCTATCATTGTGCAGAGCAAAATGACAATGGAGTAATTTGTCCTGTGAGTTAGTGGTCCCATGAACTAACCAGGCTATGACTCTATCTGTCTATAGGTACTTTGCCAACTTGGTCACCAGTTCCTTTGGAAACAACTACTAAGACAACCCTTCCTGTCCACAACTGCTCACTAGATGAACATGTCTGCAGGTCAACGGGGCATTGTATACCAATCACAAAGTTGTGTGATTTCAGAGAAGACTGTCTAGATGGCTCTGATGAAGACAATTGTGGTAAGTCATACAGTGACAGCTACTGCTCGATGTAAAGGAGTGGAACAACTGTCAGCACCCCTAATGAAAATCTTCTGACAAAATTAAATGCAACACTTTGACCTTTTTACTATACAGTACATTTTACCTATTTTGGGGTGAGCACTTAATTAGCCTGTGGATAGGGTTAATTGTTTGGAGCCAGACCATGGTGTGAGAAGTTACATGGGCATAAAGGAACTTGGTTCCTGCTTTGCCGACACCTTCTGAAAAAAGTCTTGTTGTTAAGGAGAAGGCCACAAGTGAGAGAGTGTGTTTAGCCACGAAGATTTATGGATAGCAAGTTCTAGAGCAAGTTCCACCAGCAATTGACTTATTTCTTGTCGGCCTGAGTGCAGAGGTTGCAGAAGAGTAATTGGAAGGTGTCTCATCTGTAGTGGGTATAGTCGTAACAAACATAGCTGAGGCATAATTCCCCAAGGCAGCTGGAAGGAGTGGGCTACAGAAAAGGCACCGCATTAGCCGGTCTTGGAAGATTTGGGAATTCCTATTCTGACTAGGAGGGGACACGAAGGTACTCATGTAGTGAAGAAAATAGAAAGTACAGAACAGAACTAGGAAGCTTGTATTCTGACACTCATGTATTCCACCAATGTCATTGAAATGCCATGTGTGTTATGCATATGAAGAAAACCTATGTATGATACAGAAGAAATGTGAAAGAAGCATTGTGGCCTTCTATTGTTTGTTACTGCTATATTTAAGAAATTGTAGTAAAGAAGTTTTCAGCATTTTCCAATGGAATCTGGTCTCACTGATTTGTCTCATGTTTTCAAGGTCCTGGTACCATCTAACCACTTGTGGCTTGTATGGGGGAAGACAGCAACCAAATCCATCTCATACATACAGTCAGGGGTACCGTAACCGGGGTCTTTGGGATTGTGACGCAAACTTCATCAGCTTTTTACAGCAGTTCCATTAACAATCAATGGAGTGGAGACTAAGCATGTGCAACTCCCACTCCATTCAAGATAGTCCTCTGTAGTCCTTATTTTTTGGCTTCCAGAGTCCTGCTCTCATGACCACTGTGAGTCTGACCATTCTAATTAGCAAGTTATTCCCTATTATATGAGATTTTTGGAAAACCCTTCACAGCTCCTGCATGAGCTCTCGTGCACCAGTGTAAGGCCTCAGTTAAAAAGTGCATGAGTATGTCTATTACTGTGCATACACTTGTAGGTACGTGTGCCGACTGGGGGGTGGTCCTCTTTTCCGCCGCAGACAGACTTGAGACAGTGCGTTCAACAGGTCCTCTTTATTGGCCGTCCTCTCAACAACCTCAGCACCACACAGCAGCTGCAACGACAACTTAGGCCTACCACCACAGCACTTCACCTGTCCGAGTCCGTCCGTCTGATACCCCTGGGCCTTCTCTGTCCTGTGGCTCTCCTGTCAGGGCCACCCCCCTGACCGTCTCTCTTTTCAGTCCCTTCTGGAGCTTCTTCTTTGTCCGTCTCTCCCTTCAGTCTTCTCCTCTCCTGAGCTCCTCTCCCTGGACTGGCTTCTTCTGAAACTCTCTACCCCTTCTTATATTCCCCTCCCTGGGAATTCCCCCTCTAGAGCTCCTGTAACTCCGCCCCCATGACTCTGCGGTTTCGTTGCCTTAAGCTGATGTTAAGCCCTTTCCTCACTACTCCCTACCTCCATCTTGTGACCAAACTTCAGTACTACACCATCTTCTGTTTCTGCTGTCCTTGGTCTCCCCCTAGTGGCCAAACCCAGTACTCCACCATCCTTTACTATCTCCAGCTGTCTCCCACCTTCATATACAGCAGTCCACGTCAAGCACATTGTACATTTACCCTCCTGCTGCAGACAGGTCCATAGGTCAGTCCACTTCCCCTACACACTCATGTAGTAGATGATTAGTTCTGCACAGTGGTATGAGTGATCAGAAAAGGAAGAGTTTCATTACCATGACCCCCAGTAGGGTGTGTGAGGGCCTCCAATGCATAAGAAAAGTTCTAAAAGTTTATTTATGACTTAAGTACCAGATAATTAATCCTGAATCAGACATACTTGTTTTCCGTACTCTTAGTATGAAACCACAACATTAACTGTGATCTTCATAATCTCTTAGTTTCAGAGTACTGTAACTTCGAAAATGAGACTTTATGTAAGTGGTTCCAGCCTCGGACAACTTCCATTCGTCGGGACACTGACTTTCAGTGGACTGTGGGTCAAGGATTGACCATTCACCCAGGAGAAGAAAGTCACAGGCCTCTCACGGACCATACCATGTGAGTAAATACATTAACTTTGGGATTTCTGTACACAGACTTCCTTACTGGTAGGCAGGGGAGGAAGCAAAAGAGAATACAGACATTACAGTACCACAGCTGATTCTTTCTGTGAGGCAAAACATTTCCCTGTCTGTTTTTAAACAATGTTTTACTTCAAAGTAAAAAATCAGCTATGAACCTGTACTGTAATATCTGTATACTTTTTTTTCTCCCCCCTGCCAAGGAGCTGTGGTATGATCAGACCATGTTCCTGCACAGTCAGACACAGCCATTACACAGTACACAGCAGGGGAACATTTATAAGATTAAGATTATCTCAGCACAGCAACATTTTATTTAAACACACCCAATTGTAGAACTTACTATTATTCCAAGATCTATTGATTAAAATAAAGTTTTGTTCGTGGCAAAAACCCCTTTAATTTTCTAGAAACTCTGGAAAGGGACAGAGCACACACAAAATAGGGCAATACCATCTGGTAAGGGATAATTATAATTGATGGTGGCACTCACCTAAAGGTGTTGTATGCAGCCACAACACCTATGAAGGTGTAATAACCTGCAGGAATGGAGGATGTCACCACAGATCTGAGACAGACCAAGAGTTAAAGGTTTATTTACAGGGATTTTTCACTCCACGCAGGGAGGAGCAGTAGGGGGTTAAATGAGACAGAGTAAAACAGTAAAGCATAACAATGGAGGTGAAAGAAGCAATTAAACGGTAATGCAGCGATTAAACTGTTAAACTAAGGTTATTATAACTTATTAGTCCGGGGAAAGCTTGATTGTAGAGTCTACTTCTCCCACATCGGCACCGGCAACAGCGGCGCATGTAGCCTCTAAAGTCTCTGCTCCAGATGAAGTTGGGACCTCTGAGGGTTAAATCAGGGAGCTGAGAGCTGAAGCAGAACCTGGGTCGCCCTGCTCTGAGTCTCTGTATAATACCCCACCTGTCTCACCGCAGGAGCGATGCTGCGCACACTGTTGTCTCTTCACCTCTCTCAGGGGCTCTGGTTCATCACTGCGGTCCCCGGGACTGAGTGCTCCTATCACTGTCTCTGTACTGTCAGGGGGGAAGTCTCCTCTGGTTGCGGATGCTACCAGGTCCACGTACTCACATACGGTGCTCACAACGCTTTGTCCTTCAGTCTCAGTCCTCAGATAGAGAACTCCCTCTCTCCGCGAGCGCGGTGTAGCAGCCTGCTGTCTGTCCTGGCACGCTGCTTTCCTGCCCTGATGTCGCCCAGTTTCCTGTCCACAGCCTCTTCTTCCCGGTCACTGCCCCCCACAGTCACATGGTCCGGTCAGAAAGTCTTCCCCCCGGCAACCCTGCTGTCTGGCTAGGTGGTTCCGGACTTCTTCCTCTTCACCCTTTACAAAGGCATGGAAAGCCGCTGCTGCTGTCCTGTGGCTGGAGGAAAAGGTTCTTCCAGAGGTATAATGGCAAAAATAGAAGCTGGCACATTTAGGCAGGCTGCGCTGCGGGAATGAAAAGCTTTGGGATTCCAAAAGGTTTTTTTTTCTAGCATCAATACGTTTTTGCTCCGGACCGGCGCCTTTCTCAAGGTATAAAAAGCAAGTGACATCAGTGCTGTGAGGTTATACAGGACTCAGCATTCTAGATCTGCAGCAGGAAAAACTATGTTCCTATCCCAACTGCTACACTCAGTAACCTAAGTGACACATCTCTTGAATCAGGCTCTAAGTCCCTACATCATGCTGCTGTCAGATTACGTAGCCAAATCCTGCTGACAGATTCCCTTTAACAGATAAAAGTCATTTCAGAAAACATTTGACATATAGAGACGTGTTTTGGAAGTTTTCATCAGTGGAGATCTGAATGTGGAAACCCTGGCCGATTGCTAAGATGAAGGAGCAGAAGTTCTCAGTCTAGGGCTGTTTTCCTCCGAGGTTGTAGACAGAGAAAATAGACTTTTTTTAATTGAGCCCTTCTTTCTGGGTTTTAACAATCAGTTGGGATCTCAGCACCCAGACCCCCTCGGATCAAATCTTTCCATATCTTTATGACAAGCAAATAAACTTTATTTGACCAAGGAGTAGTAATAACCCTGCTGCAATGTAACTAGTTTTTTTTTTTTATACAAGATGCATTTACAAATAAATAAAACCTGAAATATCCTCTAATAAAAGCCAGAACTATTTGCACCCGTTTCGTGTTTACCTAAAAACAACATTAACGAATGGGAATATTATTTCAGGTAATTGTATTGTAAGTTACCATTTGACTTTAGGTTGTTTAGTGAATCATTTGCAATTTCTGCTTTATTGCTTTTTTGCCTTGCAGCCAGGCAGATGGAAATAGCGGTTTACCTTACTGTCTCAGATATTGGTGAGAGCGTTCGTTCCTATCATTTGCAGTTCTTGGCTCCACAAGGGAATATGCAAATAAAATACTGATGTAGGCAGATTGTATCAATCTAATTTATAATCTGTGGCTTTAATACAATTCTTTTCTTGAACTAGGAGGCAATTACTAAAAGTAGCAATAACAGCTTGGCCAGCAGATTAATAAGTGTGGAGGAAATGGTAATAAAACTTTACAAAACTTCTAGCTACCATTTAATTAAGTATTGCAATGCAAAAAATCTAATAATTAAAAAGCATATATACATACATAGGTAACAATACACTGTATTTTCTGTACTATAGCACCCACAATTTAGCAAGATATTGTCATTAACCCAAAATTCCATGATCATTTCCTTAAATTATTTTGACCTTGAAGGTACAATTTTTAATTGCATTATCTGGAGTTTATAACATAAAAGTTGTGTAAAACTTTTTTAAAACTTTCATAGTATGCTAAAAATGACATGTTAAAGGGAAGCTGACAGGGGAACCATGCTAAGTGATCAACAATGCAGCGTTTCAGTGAGAAAGATACCTTTTAAAGTCGCCAGGGACTGAGCTGCAACGGTGAGTAGTCGGACAGGCGGGTTCCTGGTGTTTTCTCCCCACCTGCTCCCCTTGAGTGATGGGTCTTACGCTTTGTGCACGTATAGGAAGACACCTGTGAGTCATTGGATGCCGATGGGCAGAACATGCTGGGGGTCAGTCTATTCAACTAGTCACCTTGGTGGCTCTGAACATGGCGGGTTTTAAAGAATGATTTTCTCTAAATCATTGACTCAAACATTCATGGGTGAAATCATACAGCCCGAGCTTTTCAAGAAGTCATTGAGGTCGATTTTGAAGCAAATCCGCTCCTAAAAAAGTCCTGAGAAAGCCATTGTTACAGAACCACTCAGCACCCAGAATATGTTGTGCAGTTATATGTATATATAATAGGTTCCATGTGAGATGCATGTCCCTAATATATCAGCAGTGTCCGCCCTCCCCCCACCTTTGTAATTCCCACAGTAAACATCCGCAAGCTCTGGCCACCTGCGGCTTTTGTAATGCATGTCTGGCCTGACGCTTGTCTATTGGCCGGCCCTCTGTATCTGTGTGATATATTCTGTGTCCTGTGAGTAAAGTGTTGTCAGACTGGAAATACATGGAGAAGCAGTGATCTTTTATATGCGCCCATGCACTCAGAGGAATTCCAGCCAGCGTCCTTCATTCAGACTCCAGCCAACGCAGAGTGGACCTCCGAAAACACGGGGTGGTACTGAAAGAGGTACCCCAGCTTGGATGACCCCGTTACAGCCATGTATGTTTTTCTTTTATCAGGAGATTTTGAACTGGAAAATATACCAAATCCTCCTCAAAAATCTCTTGCAAATCTTTTCCAATTCAGTTTTGTGGCAAATCCACTTTGCTTTCCATATATGTGATTTTTTTTTAAGGAAAGAGGTTTTGAAAAGCGCCATAGGAAAGTAAGAAAGTACGTCACTTTTTTGGGTACGTGCATACCATGTCTTTGTCTGGCGGATTCCACTTGATACCCGCCTGATAAAGCACTCAATGAACATTAAAAAATACACAGCAAAGTCGAAATCACTTGTCCACATGTTCCATCTATTGTAACTTCTTTCAGTCACTTCAGGGTTTGAAAACCATCAAACGGCTAATAGAAGTGACTGGTGCATTTTTGTTTTTTCATTCTTGCAGCAAAACTGCTGCAAGAATGAAAAAGACAACAACAAAGAAGAGGCCTCTAGGAAACACCGCCTGCGTTTTCCTGAAGCGACTTTTGCTTCAAAAACTGTGGGTATGCCAGAGTCTAAAAGACACATTGTGCAATTACATCTTGAAACCTCTCCAAATGAAGGCATTATCTAAGGGAAAAGGTGCAAAGATAAAATAATCTTCGGGAAAAAATTCTTCCAAAACTCTTTGAAACTGCTTCAGGAAAGGAAAAACTTCTCCAAGAATTCCCAAAAATATTTAGTGAAATGGTTTTTACTTGAAAACTTGCGTTTTTTTAACTGAAAAAAAGCTTAGTGTGAGCATAGCCTTATTGTTTAAGAGCCTGGAGCCTCTGGTGTAATGTATAGATAACTAAAACTTTAAATACCTCTCTAGTCAACAACGCCTAAAATTTTGGTAAAGATTCCAAAATCGTCATCCCTTCCTTTTAATACTGTACTTTCCTCTGTGTGTTCCTATTGTAGCGAGCTCAGTAATTAATCACTGCAGTCAGTAAAGTGTCAGAACTGTATATGCCGCGAAGAGATTTACTTTCCCATAAACCTAATTAGTAACGAACATCTAGTATTTTTGGGATAATCTGCCATGTGCTTCGATGTTGACATGTCTTTAATTAATTCAGCCAATAAGAGACTGAGAATACAAAACATGGTGTAATTAATATCCGGTAATGTCCGCAACGAAGACACAATGTCATGGTGTAAGTCTCAATGACTTCTTGACAGTTGCAGAAACTTGCCTCATGTCCCCTTAGATAACAGCAGATAACAATTGTCAGACTTGTTTATTGAAGGCAATGAAAAGAGACTGTGTTATTATCCATATTTGTCAGGTCTTAAGGACTGGAGATGTGGAGATCTTTTAAGTACAGAAGTCTGACACCCTCCTCTACCCCAAGATCACAATTTATGCCAGCCTCATTGTCTTCCAGGTCTCTACACTTGGAGGCCTCATTCACAATGCATAGCTATCATCCAACTGATGATTCGGCCAATAGTTTGGCCAACAGCTATCTCGCCCAATTCTTCGATACAAATGAGTGCTTGCTCGGTCGAGCGCTCCTGTGTACTCTTTGCCAACTGTACCAGACATATCTGGTGTTGGTCAATCTCACTGAGACCAAGAGGATAGGAAGTCCAATAACAAACAAGCTGGATCCTTATCTCACCCGACGTCTTCTGTTCAGGACCCCATACACATTAGACTGTCGGCAGAGCATGTCGATATTGGTGGGTTCAGCCAACGCAAGTCTAATGTGTATGGGGGTCTTAAAGAGACAATGGGATTATTTTAAGCCAACAGACAAACTTACTGATAAGTATAAAAGAATGTTATAATACCAGGTCCCTCCAAGGTGCAGACAAGCCAAAATGTCAGACAAGGAAGGTCGCATTAAATTCCATCTATATTTGATAAAGAGCATCTCTATGTACATAGATATTTGCTCTGAGGTAGAAATAGCAAACAGAGTTGGAGCCTGGGGACCTTCTGCCACATACGAAATCAAATTTATCAACTTTCATTCAGAATTTCAGATTTGGGACATTTAAAGACATTGTCCACTTTCAAGATACATTTGGTCAAATACTACCTGTAAAAAACAAACAAACTGAAGCCCACCATACACATTAGACTAATGTCGGCAGAATTTGGTGATATTGACACTCTAGTTTGCGTCTGGGTGCCGGGGAAGATGTCAATCGCACATGTCCGATTTCAAACTTCTAATCATTTTTCTCCCAGAGATAAGCCACCAACTGAGATGTCTGTAGGCAGCTTTTTTACAGAGCACAGGAGCACTGGGCCGAACAAGTGCTCATTTGTATGAGAGAACCACCTAAGATGAATGTTGTTCCAACGATCGGCCAAAGCATTGTTTGTCCCACAGTCATCTAATGTGTATGGCCGGCTTAAGCTTTACTTATATTCTCTGGGTCCACAACAGTGCTTTCTGTTAATGAAATCACATTTACAGTGATGAAGCCAATCACTGAGCTCAGCGCCTGGTGCCGTCTACATCAATAGAGTCTATGAACTTTGTTATTGGCTGCAGCACGGATGATGTGATGTCACCAGTTGCAGCCAAACAACAGATCCTGGGCAGTGATGGAGACCTATGGGTGCTGGATTCAAGAAAGAAAAAATGAGGTTGCTTTCTTATAAATAGATGAACATATGTTGAGATCGGGAAAAAGTCTTAAGACCAGCCACCAAGAACACCAAAGATGCCCCCAAACTCTTAGTTTAAGTGTAGATTTGCTAAACCCACTGTTTTGTAATCTAATTTAAGGGTTTGTCCCAGCAAAATCAGAACTGTTGTTCAAGAGTAAAGAAGTGATTCTTTTTTTTAATGCAGTAGAGAGTTGAATCCCCTAAGCTGACTAGATCAAGGTATGAAATCTAAGGAATCCCTTGGTTATTAAGCCTTAGCTTCAAAAAAGATATATAAACTTTGCAGGTAAAATTTGCAGTATGAATTTTAATAACCCAAAAAAATGTAGTAAAGTCATGAACATAGCAAGGGTCGGACTCGTCAGCTGAGAAGTGGTTATGATGAGGCAAGGTGGAACATGAAACTAATCCAAAATTTGGATGAGACGAGCATATTCTAAGAACATGGCCAAGCTGAGTAGCAGGGTCAGGATTAGAGACAAAAATAGAATGAAATAACAAGATGGAAAATAGCAAAGCAAATAACATTTTAGAGAGAAGCCAAAGAATCCATGGCAGCTTCCGTTTTGAAAAGGCCATCAGGCCTGACATGATTACTATCCACGACAGCCTTACATAGTCAATGGAAGGAAGCAGAGAGTCATTACTGCAGAGGAGGAGATGTATGAACTGCAGCTACATGCAGGGCCTCCCCGCTGGAATGAGGTACCATTATTATAAATGGCACATGATACTGTAGACCGGGACCCGGTTACAGTCTCTGCATTGGATTTGGTACTTTCAAGTAATGCCATTGCCCTTCATCTCTTTTGTCTCACAAATACCGCAACCAAGTGATGCGCCTCGACCAGTCATGGTAATAGGTGGTCTAATTAGCATGCAGAAAATTAATTTGAATAAGTTTTAAAATGTTATTTATTCATAAAATTACTGAACTTTTATGTGATTGCCAAATCAGTTCTCATACTTTGCACTGACGAGGGCCAATAGTCCAAAACACTGTGTCTGCAAATTGTGATTCTGATTTGGCTTTTATCCTAATTCATACTACAAGACTCGTTAAAGGGTTGATTGTGACTTGTAGGATCGCTACTACCAACAGGTGGGGCTATAGAGTTCAAATCCTAAAAAATGAAGAAAAATGCAGTACTTGTGGAATCCGTTAAAAAACCATAGTCCTTTATTGAATTAGTTGACAAGGTCAGCATGAGGGCTAGGTGTGTGAACAACATGCAGGGCAAAAGGCTACAGCTGTTTCACGTTACACACGCTTCAAAAGGTCCACACATGCACCTAGTCCTCATGCTGACCTTGTCCAACTAATTCAATAAAGGACTATGGTTTTTTAACGGATTCCACGAGTGCTACATTTTTCTTCATTTTTTGGCTTTATACTACATGTGATGTCATGCAAGCACCGGATTAACCGTTGTGAATATCGCCCAGACGCCCGGATTTCAGATATCCATATCTCCACCAGTGAGTAGACTTTGCTTGAGTGCCGTTTTGCTGTTTCTCTTTGTTTGCAGAGTTCAAGTCCTCTTTCACTCTGAGGAGGCAATTTGCATATTAAAATTCCCAGAGGAGCATTGCACGGCGAATAAGCCTCCTTACCTTGACAAGCCCGAGCTGGCATGTCACTCTCCACGAGAAACCTTACCCCTTAGACCTCAAGTCCAGAGCCTCTCACCTAGCCAAATCAGTTCTCATACTTTGCAATGGCGAAACACCGTGTCTGCAAATTGAGATTCTTATTTGGCTTTTATCCTAAGTCATATTACCAGACTCGTTAAAGGGTTGATTGTGACTTGTAGGATCGCTACTACCAACAGGTGGCACTATAGAGTTCAAGTCCTCTTCCTCTCTGAAGAGGCAATTTGCATATTAAAATTCCCAGAGGAGCATTGCACAGAGAATAAGCCTCCTTACCTTGACAAGCCCGAGCTGGTATGTCACTCTCCACAAGGAAAAACCTAACCCCTTGAACTTTTATGTAAATTACATCTGCTAATATACTGTAGTATGGTGGTCTAAGGGTCAAAATGTAAAACTTGTACTTTTGCCTGGAATGAGGCAAATGATTGGTGTTTTTAATGGGTACAGACTGTAGGTTAGTAGACACCTAAGTGATCGATTGGGTGTCTATACTGGCCACTTCCCTCAAGTTCTGGAGCCATGTTTTAATACTTGATGCAACATGTTCCTCTACTCACCAGAGAATGTATTTTGGATTCACAAAACAGAAAATGCTAAGATATATTACCGTCACTTATAGTCAGAAGACCATAACCAAAGAAACACCTACAGTAATATGTAATAGTACCATAAGTGACCATACAACATTGACTTCATAGGTCCACAGAAGAAGGCTGGTATTTATATGCAGACAGCTCTAATGGAGAGTTTGGTCATACAGCTCATATCATGACTACTGTCATATCCCATACTGGACCAAAGTGCAAGTTGACCTTCTGGACTTACATGAATGGAGCAACTGTGGGATCACTACAGGTAGGTAAAAATAATGGAAAAAATAAGGACTCATGCATATGGATTTTTTACACAACACCCTAAGAAACCATTGTTCCCATACTGCACGTCTCTGTGGTAGGCAATGGCAGCAAACACTTGTCAGTGGAGGAAAGAGCCAGGAGGTGGGGGATGATTTGATTGTTTTAGACATGTACCTACAGTACAAAAGCTACCTCATTCATTTTCTTTAATGTGGCATTATTCAGTAATTCTTAAATTTGTGCTTTGGCATCCCATTCGATTTCATTTGTCTCCAAACTAATCTGATATCTTCTCACATATATTCTCTGTTCTTCCCAAGACCTTCTTCCCTCCTCAGCACTCTTACGTTCATCACCCAATCGCTTCCAAGACTTCTCCCGAGTGTCCCCCATCCTCTGGAATTCTGTGTCCCAACATGTCCTATTATCCACCACACTTGGAACTTTCAAACGGAACCTGAAAACCCATCTCTTCAAGAAAGCTTGCTGCTTGCATTGACCCCACTACCACCTCACCATCACTGGAGCTTCTGCAACCCCCCGACCTACTGTCTGTTTCCCCATTATTCTGTAGACTGTAAGTCCGCTAGGGCCGAGCCCTCTTCCCTCTGTACTGGTCTGTCCTGTTTCATTGTAACTTACATTTTTATTTTGCTTTTAGCCCTTTTTCATTTGTTTAGCACCATGGAATCAATAGTTCTTTGAAAAATAAATAATAATAATAACTCGGACAGATTTTCTCGCACAAGAAAGTCACCGACATCTCAATGAGCTCTTAGATTGATTTTAGTACCCCCAATGCTGCAAGATGCCGTAGTAATCACTGCGCCATGTACGGCGTTAAATTTAGTTGTCTGTGGCTGGCAGCTGCAACTCCGGGCATGGACTTTGCCGCTTGTCTAGATTTATGATATAATCCCTGTCTACTACTTTGGCTCAGTTTATCAAGCTGTTAACATGAGAAAGGGCACATACTACCTATCGCTTTTGGTCCAAAATGAATATTGTGTGGGATAAAAAGGCTGCGCGTTACATTCCCTGCGGTGTTTTTGTAGCGAGCCCGTTTGGCAGCTAACAGTAGGTGAACATTTAACGAGGAGCCAGGTCTCCGCCATGATACCGCAGCTGTATCTGATGGAAAGACAAGTGGAGTATCAAGCTAGAGCTTTAATAAAGTTTGCCAGGTATCATCTAGAAACACAAAAAAAAACTGGAAAGCAATCAATACATAACAAGAGCGGAACAACCTAATGATTAAAGAGGAAAAAAGAACACTAATTATGCCATAAATGCTGCCGCACATATGTTACATTAGAGCAAGGTGGTGGCAATTACAACCGTAAAATGAGGCTGAGAGAGGTTCACGGAAAATGTTGTTCTGCAGTGATGGTTGCAGTGCGCTTATGATTTTATCTAGTTCACATAAGCATTTAGGCTTCATTCACATTTCTATTGTATTCATCCATTTTACATTTCGAAAAAAAAGGACAATTTTTAATCTGTGCGGCATCCGTGTGATCATTTTTTTATACAACAAGTAAAAAATGTACAAGACCAAGACAGTTTCTTTTGTTAATAACAATGCAATGGATCCATAAAAAAATACATGGCTGGCTTAGTTACCGAAATGAGCAGTGAAGCATTTCTTTAGTGGGGCAATCCCTTTTAAACCTGTATGTAAAATTATTGCCAAAAAAAAATTGCACGTATTTCCGCACTCCCTCTTTTGAGTAAAAGTTTTTAACTGATTTGAATTTTTTTTTTGCTGCTCTTGGCAATGCAGAAAATTTACAGGATTCGGTGTTCAACAAATTTTTCTATTATTTTTAGAACAGAGATTGGTATAGATGGCATAGATCTGACATTCTGATTCATGGACAGCCATAGATGGACCGAATTAATTAAATGGTGGTTATAGCAAAGTCATAAGGGGAATTATGATCTATTTCCAGTACTCAATGTCAAGCAGCAGCCGCAAAAGCAAACAATATTTTAAGGTGTAGTAAAAGAGAGAGAAAGTGATCCCAACTTATTTTTACCCCTCTATAAATCACTTGTCAGGCTACGTGTAGAATATGGGATCCAATTTTAGGTTCCAAATTTTAAAAAGGATATTCAAAAGTTAGAGTCAGTTCAAAGGCAGCAAGTAGATTATTACAAGGGATAGGGGCTCTCATATGATGAGAGATTGGAAAAGTTGGGCTTGTTTAGCCTCACAGGAGATCTCATTTACATGTACAGTTGTGCTCAAAAGTTTACATACCCGGCACAATTTTTTTCTTTTTTGGCCTTTTTTCAGAGAATATGAATTATACTGTCCTCATACACATTAGCAGGGTGTGCAATGAGACATGTAGCTAAACCCCCTGTCTTCTTTAAGAAAAGAGGCTGTAAAATTGTAACCTATTATTGATTGCAGATGTGACAGGAAAGGGTGAAACTATAGGATGCAATAAGAGGAGCATTTCAGAATATATAACTGCACAGTGCATAAAATACAGATAGTCTGCAATACACAGTAACATGAGGTAATACATAGGTTCCATGAGGTAATACATAGGTACCATGAGGTAATACATAGGTGAAATGAGGTAATACATAGGTACCATGAGGTAATACATAGGTACCATGAGGTAATACATAGGAACCAAGAGGTAATACATAGGTAACATGAGGTAATACATAGGTACCATGAGGTAATACATAGGTAACATGAGGTAATACATAGGTACCATGAGGTAATACATAGGTAACATGAGGTAATACATAGGCACCATGAGGTAATACATAGGTACCATGAGGTAATACATAGGAACCATGAGGTAATGCATAGGTACCATGAGGTAATGCATAGGTACCATGAGGTAATGCATAGGTAACATGAGGTAATACATAGGTACCATGAGGTAATACATTTTATTGATGATTACCTATTTAATACAACAAACGTTATAAACACAGGATTATAACACCTAGATAGTGCTTACCAACTATGCTTAGAGCAGGCTGTTTAAGAAGCATGAAGAACACGAATGGTGTAGTTTCTCCTAAGACACGTGGAGGAGTAATGGCTGCTGTTCCCCTCACAGTGTCATAAACAAGACTATGATGTAACAGGAACAATCCCACAAGGCATTGCAAATTAAACTAGAATTTATGCATTAAACGGCCAGCAGGTGGTGCTGTTACCTTACAGTATGAAATATATTAAGGATTAATACACACAAAAGTGACTTTCTAGACAGCAATTATATGGCTGGACAGCACACTCCCCGCTTGACGTCAGCCAATGTCACTATTGTGTTTATTGGACGAGAACAGCAGAACGAGTTCCCCTACTGGCCTGAGGAACAATTTGGTCTCGCCTTGTTTTCCTATTTTTACTTCCACCTTACGTACGATTCCATCCTTACTTGGGAATGTCTGGGTAATGAGACCTAATGGCCATTCATTTCTCCGAGACTGACAGTCTTTCATTAGCACTATATCGCGCCAGGCTGGAGGTTAGGCTTGCTGGTTTGCCACTTTCTCCTCTGTTGCAGAGTAGGCAGGTACTGTTTTTTCCACTTGTCCCAAAAGGCATTGGAGAGACTCTGTACTTGTCTACATCGACTCTTGTGACGGTCTTTAACATTAAATTCTCCAGGTGGAGAGCAATTAGGGTCGGTCTTCTGTGTAAGCAGCAGAGCTGGGGTGAGATTAGTTGGGTCATCAGGATCACTGGAAATTGGATTCAACGGTCTGGCGTTTATGATGGCTGACACTTCGGCCATGAATGTTGTCAAGCTTTCGTGTGTCAGTCTTGCAGATCCTTCTTGGAAGAAGATTGAATCGAGGATTCTCCTTGCGACACCTATCATTCTCTCCCATACACCTTGCATATGTGAAGAATGTGGTGGGTTAAAAGTCCAAGGTCACCCATGTACACTTAGGTATTTTTCTACGTCCTTCATATCCAAGTTGGAAGAGAGTTGCAGTTCTTTTGCTGCTCTGAGTTTCCTCAGAACACTATCTTTTGGTATTGGTCGTTGATTGGTTAAACAGTCGATTTCTTTGGCATAGTTTTCCCGTTGTACAGCTCGGATAATTATATTCTTCGACTGCCCTAGCTGTAGAGCTGTGTGGACGTGTTTACCATGGTGCCAGTGGTCCTCAAAGTCTTGAAGTGTAGGTGCTAACTCTGCATGACCGTTCTTACATATCTTCTCCATGAAGGTTAAGAAATGGTCTTTCATCTTTGGTCTACTACAGAAGCTGTGCATGAGGGAGACAAAGTGTTTGTAAACTTGTTCTCTGTTGTTAGGCAAGCGTTGTCTTTGAGGCTTGAAGGGTAGAGGTGCAATCCAGCTCTTCGTTTTGTCCTGCACCATTCCTTGCTCCATCATCTCTAGGATAGCAAGATCTAACAGAAGGAGGGGGAATACCACCCAATGCGTGTCGCCACCTCTAACGTGGCTTCCTCAGGGGAGAAGGAGGTCCAGATCTTGCGGGCAGCAGGTTTCATCTTCATACCGATGCAGGGCCTTTTTCTCATGGGTTTACACATTTTCTAGGCAGATTGTGCATATGCATGCTTTCTATTGTGGATATCACTTAGTCTCCTTTCTATTTTGCCACGGTGACCCATGTGTTTGTTATAATTTTTCTGCTTATTTGAGATCAGGTATATTTGCAGACTCTTTGAGAGGTATTTCCCTTTATGGACCCTTTTTCCTACTTTGTGAATCTTGCTTAGGGCTATTCATTCTCAACAAGGAGGACACATGCTTCTATAGCTAGTTACAATGAGGATACATATTTTTATGGTCACCCATAATTATGTCCTTTTGTTTGACATGTAAATGGTTCATTCTACGTACTGCCATTTATGTTTTACCTTGATTCATTGTTTTGTTTAATATAGGGTCCATATACTGTAGGTTTTACCCTTTCTGGGGACATTTCAATTTTTAGACTCACTTTGGGTACTGTAAACTATATATAGCATTTTATTGTATAAACCATTGTCTACACATGAGGGTTCGTGAATTTATAGCCATATGTCAATCAGGTCCGCTTGATTTCCATTTTTTATGAACATGCAAATTGTCTGACGTACTGCTATTCATGTGCGGCTTTGTCTTACCGTTATACCTAATTATATAGGTTTTACTTTATGCATGCATGTATACCTTTTGCATGTTTTTTGCCCAGCTTATTGGAGGGGGTAAACATCGGGTTTTCTTAGAAACCCCTTTCTTTGGAGTGTCATTTACGGCCAATCTGTCTTGGCCTTTTTAATTGTTTTCAAGGTCACTTTTTCCTCTTGTCATTTGTGTGTTTTTCTTTTGTATGTGGCTAATAAAAATGTATCATTTTTTCATATAGTTATGTGAAAAATATTAATATTATTTTGTCCTATTTTGGGGTTGATCGCGTCCAGTTTTGCACACCTCTTTTTCTTCCATTTTTATGCACTATTTAACCAGGTGTGTTGGTCAGCAGTCCCCCTTGGATTTTTGTAGTGCCCTCAAGTTTTTTGGTTCTCGTTTGAACTATGGGGTTTACACCTCTAGCAGTGTCGAGATATGTCAACCCCACAAGATCTCCCTCTGCTTTTGCTACACACAACTCCATTAACAAGTCAGTTAATTCTCTGAGCTTTGAATAATCCTTGTTCGCTATTCTAGGAAAGTCCTCTATTCTTTTAAACAAGGCACTTTCTATAACCTCTACTGAGCCATAGCATTCATCAAGTCTATTCCAAATTCTTTTGAGGCCAACATCTGGATAATTTACATTAATGTCTCTGATTCTCTTTGCGTGTTCGGCAGACTCACTTCCTAGCCATTTTACCAAGAGATCCACTTCTTCACTACATGATAGATCTATGTCTCTTATGGTATTTCTGAAGGAGGCTCGCCAAGCCCTGTAGTTTTCAGCGCAATCGCTGAACTTTACAAGTCCCTTAGTGACCAACTCACGTCGAGCAAGGAACTTGGCAAAGTCCATCGTGGCTTGATTGGCACTGATGCCAGCTGATGGAGTGTTGTCAGAGTACATGTGTGCTGTGCAATCATACCTGTTAGATGTCTCTGGTTTGGTCCAACTGCTGTAGTACCTTTCTGAAGCTAAGGGATTCTCTTTAAGCCGGGACAGATTCCGGATCTTCTGTTCTGGAGAAAGATTATTGTAGTCAGTATCATCCCAATGTGTATTTCCTTGCTTTTGGTAGGGAGACTGATAGTTGGCTTTCTGGGGGTCCGAATTATCTGGTTGGCTTCACTTGTTGACAAAATGCTCTGTCTTCGCCTGTGGGTCTGGATCGTCATTTGATTTGGAATGCTGATGGACGTACTCTGCAGTATGCTGCAATGGATCGTGAGTAACTTCCTGTAGGCCTAGCACACTGCTGCGTCTGCTGTGTTCTTCGTCAGAATATACGGCAGCTTCCAAGGCTTCTGCTTCTGCTATGGCAGCTGCTGTTTCTTTTTCAATAACAAGTTTCTGTAATGTTGCTTCAAGGCACGCTTTCTCTTCATCCTGGCATGCTTGTTGGCATGCTTTTTCTGCACCAGTGACGCTTTTTCCGTATCCAGGCATGCTTGTTGGCGCGCTTTTTCTGCATCCAGGGATGCTTGTTGTAGTTTCAATTCTATCTCTTGCTCAGCAAAGGTGCTTCTTGCTTTTGCCGCTTCAGCTTTTGCGCGGGCAATAGCGGCGGCATTGCTGACGGATGATGTCTTGGAGGAACCAACTCGTGATCTCGTCTTGAAAGAGGATGCTCATCCTTGAGACATGATTCAACAGTTAGGTGACCGCTGTGATATCCCTTTGTCGGCTCTGCGTGGATAATGGCGGGCTCCGTATGGTCTGATTATTTGGTCCGACCGTTAGGAGGTTGCTGCAATATCCGTGTGCAATAACCGTATGCTTGGATAATGGCGGGCTCTGTAACGTCAGATCTTCTGAGCTTGTTCTCAGCAGTTGTTTCACTATACTGTCCTCATACACGTTAGCAGGGTGTGCAATGAGACATGTAGCTAAACCCCCTGTTGTCTTTAAAAAAAGAGGCTGTAAAATTGTAACCTTCTTTTATTGATTGCAGATGTAACAGGAAAGGGTGAAACTATAGGATGCAATAACAGGAGCATTTCAGAATATATAACTGCACAGAGCATAAAAATACAGATAGTCTGCAATACACAGTACCATGAGGTAATACATAGGTACCATGAGGTAATATATAGGTTCCATGAGGTAATACATAGGTACCATGAGGTAATACATAGGTTCCATGAGGTAATACATAGGTTCCATGAGGTCATACATAGGTTCCATGAGGTAATACATGGGTAACATGAGGTAATACATAGGTACCATGAGGTAATACATAGCTGATGATTACCTATTTAATACAATAAACGTTATAAACACAGGATTATAACACCTATTATACTGTCCTCATACACGTTAGCAGGGTGTGCAATGAGACATGTAGCTAAACCCCCTGTCTTCTTTAAGAAAAGAGGCTGTAAAATTGTAACCTTCTTTTATTGATTGCAGATGTGACAGGAAAGGGTGAAACTATAGGATGCAATAACAGGAGCATTTCAGAATATATAACTGCACAGAGCATAAAATACAGATAGTCTGCAATACACAGTAACATGAGGTAATATATAGGTTCCATGAGGTAATACATAGGTACCATGAGGTAATACATAGGTACCATGAGGTAATACATAGGTACCATGAGGTAATACATAGCTGATGATTACCTATTTAATACAACAAACGTTATAAACACAGGATTATAACACCTAGATAGTGCTTACCAACTATGCTTAGAGCAGGCTGTTTAAGAAGCATGAAGAACACGAATGGTGTAGTTTCTCCTAAGACTTGTGGAGGAATAATGGCTGCTGTTCCCCTCACAGTGTCATAAACAAGACTATGATGTAACAGGAACAATCCCACAATACATTGCAAATTAAACTAGAATCTATGCATTAAACGGCCAGCAGGTGGTGCTGTTACCTTACAGTATGAAATATATGAAGGATTAATACACACAAAAATGACTTTCTAGACAACAATTATATGGCTGGACAGAATATGAATGATAACACCAAATCTTTTCCTCCACTCATGGTTAGTGATTGGGTGAAGCCATTTATTGTCAAACTACTGTGTTTTTCCAAATGACCCTGAACAAAACTTTACATACCCTGATGATTTTGACCTGATAACATGCACAGAAGTTGACACAAATGGGTTTGAATGGCTACTAAAGGTAACATCCTCACCTGTGACCTGTTTGCTTGTAATCGGTGTGTGTGCATAAAAGCTGAGAGAGTTTCTGGGATCCAGACAGACTCTTGCATCTTTCATCCAGCTATTGACGTTTCTGGATTGTGAGTCATGGGGAAAGCAAAAGAATTGTCAACGGATCTACGGTAAAAGGTAGTTGAACTGTATAAAACAGGAAAGGGATACAAAAATATATTCAAGGAATTGATAATGCCAGTCAGCAGCGTTGAAACTGACTAACAAATGGAAAGTCAGGGGAACGTAGAGTTCGTAGAACTCGTGGAGAAAGGTTGAACTTAATGGAGCCGTGTTTTTTACAACCCATATAACCATGTATCTTTGTAAGAGAACATGTCAATCATCTCTACTATTCTGTCATCAGAATGCTAACACAAAGCAGAAGAGAAATACATATTTTTATATTTGAGACAGTTACTGTTTGTACAAAGAGCCTGGACGTGGCAAGCAAAAAATAGACAGATGGTCAATCTTTAGAAAGTTGCACTAAATTCCATAAAAAGTCTGGATCTCATCAATGCCTGCTATAAAAGAATAGTTTTTTTTATTTTAAAATTGGCTGTACAAGTTAAAAATGCAGAAATGTATTATAGAAAATCTATATATTGTGTGAAGCTGTTATTCAAAATGAGAAGATGTCTATGCACGTTTTTATTCCTATAGTCTAATGATACGTCTATCTTCAATATTGCAGGTACTTATTAGACTCATCAATGTGACTTATGAAGTTTGGTTCCAAAGTGGGAAACAAGGAGCTAAATGGAGGAGGGCAGAAGTTTACTTGGGGACATTGTCTAACTTTCAGGTTTGTATATTTGTGTTACATATTTAAGAGGTTTTACAGTATTGAAGCATTGACGGTTTGTCGTTAGTACAGATCATCAGTGATTGAATGGTGGGGATTATCAGATTGTGCAGGTGGTTCATTGGAGAATGACCCCTTCCATGGCCTAAACAAGGTATATTTTAGTGCCCTAGGCAGATGAAGCTGATGGCACCCTTCCCCACCCTTGATGAACCCATAGCCTCAAGGGTCAGTGACTTGGAAGGTATCGGGCCGTAGGAAGGCGCTATGCAGCTGAAGTGATTGAGCAATATCAGGGTTTTTTTTCAAAGTGTGCCCTACTCGGGAAGGCAAACGATAGCGCCCTGAGCCGGTGACTACCCTGCCTACCCCTCATCCTGGCCCTGAACCCTTCATCTATTGCCAATACTTAGATGCAATGATTGTTCTGCTAATTGGGCTATTATTGTAGTTGCAGATTTCAGCTTCCAGCAGAATCATCAACACTCATGGGAAAATAAACTGTTTTGCTTTTGTCAGCTTAATTTTCAACATGGGGGATTCAGGAAAGAACGTCATGCAAACCAGAGAGGTCACACGATACAGTCTAGTGAGGACATACACACATAACAACAATCTGTAACAATTAACACAGTGCCGTCTGCAGTATGTAGGCCACCGAAATGTCTATTCCAGTAGACAATTGCCATGATTTCAAAGGGGTTGTCCATCCATCTAAATATTTTCAAAAGCTTAAAATGATTAAATAATAAAAGAAATCATACTTAACCTTACTAACACCTCACTGGTCCCGTAATGACTTTCTCAAGTGTTTCATAGATTTCTGATCTTTCTGCTCCAGTGATGACGCAAATGTCACAACAGCAATTAATCACTTATGTGTCACCACCACCAAGGTTACCACTGCAGATAATGATTGGCAGGAGGGATCACATGTTCATGACGACACATCACTACTGGAGCAGAAAGGACAGAAACCGCGTGGGTCCCTGGAACCAATAAAATAGGACTATACTATTTTTATTATTTAGTTGGTAGCGGGGGAATAAACTGAAAAGCACATTGTGATGAAAGGAGCAATCCAACACCACCACCTTGTCTGCTCTGAGATCTGGGGGAATGCGAAAAATTGTAGACCATCATAAAAAGAGAGCAGCATCGGCTATGGTGTCCAACTGCTAGATCCAGATTTCAGTGAGAGACAGAAGGTGAAAGAGGTTGTCCACTATGTCTACATTGATGAACTATCCTTAGATCAGGGTTATCGGTAGCGGCCGCCGGCCTGAAGTACTCACTTGCGGAGTTGGCTATCGTCTGACAGTGGCCACTGCAGGGTGCTACAAATCCACCTCCTCCTATTGATTTGAATAGGAAGCAGATGTGCAGTACCCTGCCTCGGTCACTACCAGAAGACAGAGCAGCTTGGCAAGTGAGTACTTCCGGATGCCGCCGACACTGATAACAGCTGATTGGCGAGGGTGCCGAGTGTCGGACCCCAGCCGATCAGACATTGGTGACATATCCTAAGTATACGTCATCAATGTAAAAGTAGTGGACATCCAATGGAAGAAGTCTTAGGTGTAAGGGAGTTTCTTGAACGCTGACCATGAGTTCCAGATGGTCGAAATAAAAGAGACAAGAGAAGGCATGTTGTTCACATAGGTCTTGAGGAGGGGGCGTGATGGAGTCAGATGCTCCTGATTAATGAAGAGGTTCATGCCTGTTTATGAATGAAGTGAGGTTTCTAGCATAAGAAACACCACAGCTCATCATGAATTAGAGGAGCTGTGTCGTCACACCCCAGCCGCATCCCCAGCCCATCCCTGCTCCACCGAAATGGAAACTGGCATTAGAACGTCAAAAGTCACAAAACGGCAAAATTCTGAGTTGCACCTAAAGTTTGCAACTTTTCAAAGCTTTTAAGTCAGAACCTTGAAAGCTTTGATAAATCAGGCCCATTGTGTCAACACAGCTGATCAGTGGGGGCACCAGGTGTAGGAACCCGAGATCTATTATTGATGATCAATCCTGTAGCTAGGTCATCAAATACCTATGACCAGATAACTCCTTTAACTCTTTATGGGCATCTTGTAAACAAATCTCAACTTGTCGTCTCTCATTGGTTTCGGTGCAAAGAGCTGGCATATAAAGTAGTCTGGAATTGGAAACAATGACTGCAATAGGAGCTTGGTGATACATTTCCTATTCTGTTGCCCTCACAATATTCCCCTTGGAGTTTAACAGAATGTCTAATTTACTGGAGTGAAATTGAAATATAGCACCATAAACAATGTCAGCGGCAAGGTAATTAATTGAACATACCATATGCTCCACATTGTGTCTCCTAGCCAGATAATTAAACCGATATGTATTTTCGTTTGAGTATCATGTTTCTCTTACAGTAGGTCTTGGAAGATAATAATCTATCAAATGTTAAATAGGAGATTGCCACTTGCCTAGGTAATGAAGCGATCTGTGACAAGAGCAGATATTTTTAGCATAAGATTTTGTTATTAGCTTCGAAGTTTAGAAGAGTTAGACAACGTTAGAAAATACTTGGATAATAAAACTTTAGCTAGCACAGCACTAAACCAAGGTGGGAATATCTAATATATAATTACCAATAAACTCTGTCACTCACTTCTGGCGCTTGTGTCGCTTCCACAATGCACCGCGACCGAAAGTACACCGACCGTCATATTGGAACACCCAAGTTATGGGTATTCCGATATGGCGGCCGGGATTCTTATCCCCACCAAGCCGCGTGTGCACCGCTCATTGGCTGAGCCGCCCGCCGGCTGAGCCGATAAGCGGTGCCGTGCAGGATTCAAATCGCCCACCATAGCCGCCGCACGCTCATTGGCTGAGCCGCCTGCCGGCTCAGCCAATGAGCGGCGCGGGATTAAAATCCCCAGCCAAGGCATGCGGCACCGCTCATTGGCTGAGTCACCCCTGGCTGCGCGGCTTTGGGGGGATTCAAATCCCGCGCGGCACCGCTCATTGGCTCAGCCGGCGGGGTGGGGGATCCCGCGCCACTCATTGGTTGAGTGCCAGGGGTGTTCAGCCAATGAGCGGTGCCGCGCGACTTTGGCAGGGGATTCAAATCCCGCATGGCACCGCTCAATGGCTCAGCCGGGGGATTCAAATTCCCCACCAAAACCGCGCGGATGTTCATTTCACCACACTCCTGATGCAATAGCATCGGGCCTATTTGTAGTATAGTATAACCACCAATATGTAGTCATTATTATCACAGAATAACTTGGACTACATATGGATTGTGTAACTCTTAGCTCCTGCGGCTTAGTGGAAAATCTGTTACACAACTCACTGCCTATCATGTGTTACTCAGAAAAAGGGGCCTTTGGGCACTTTGAGAGACCCTAATTCCAGCAATGTATCATTTACTGGTCTGCTTTCTGTACTTTTTTTTTATAAAATCAATGTTTTAGCAGTGTTCAGAATGCTGAGCTCTGTATAACTCCACCCACGCCACTGATTGGCAGCTTTCTGTGTACACAATGTGTAGGCAGAAAGTTACCAATCAGAGGTGGGGGTGGGGGTTATGCAGATTCCCTTTAGGATTCCCTTTAAGTATCTTGTGAGCTGACTTGACCTCTTTTCTCTTGTGATCATGGGGGTCTTTTTCAGTAAGAACATACTAATCAGCAAGTAATAGCATATTCATGGTAGATGCCATAAAGAAAAGCTGGCCAAAGATGCGCTGGGGGGGAATTTTTACAACTTTTTTCTCCTCTTTGGTCTTTGGATCAGTCCTTGGTCTAATGCTGATGAGGCCTCGTTCCAAGCATGTGCACATTCTTGGGGCGACACATGTTATTGTCATGACCACGTGAAATGTAGTCACTACTGAAACATGTGGTCTAAAGACTGTTCCAAAGGAGGCTGGGAAGAGAGAGAGAAGTCAGCAGGACAGATGAAGGGTGGAGTAGGACAGGTGAGTATGGCCTTTGTTTATTAAACTCGGGACATGGAGAGACCAAAATAATAAACTAACTAATCCAATTTTCTTTGGACAAGAGCAAATCTTCCCAAAACAAATTTCATAAGATTCAATCTTCTCTACCCAGCACAACAAGCAAATCAGTATCATTGATTTCATTGGCCACTGTTTAATACTTCACTCCCCTGCGGAGCCGCTGTAGGAAAATTAAATACTTGCTGCTCGATTTCTCCCCAAATTCAGTGTCCTAGAAGTAAGACAGCCATTGATGTAATTTCTTCACGAAAATGAATACCACACTGAAAGCAAGTGTCCTGCAATATTTCATTTTCAGTAACATTTATTTTTTTAGATTGTCCTTCAGGCTAAACGTGGTGTCAGTTATGTGGGAGATGTCAGCGTGGATGATATTTCTTTTGAGGACTGTTCACCAGTACTAGTATTGGACAAGCAATGTACATCCGAGGAGTTTAGGTGCTCCAATAATTATTGCATTCCCAAGAATAACATGTGTGACTTTGTCAATGACTGCTCGGATAACTCTGACGAGGACCAGCACTTGTGCGGTAAGTGACTACAAACTGGGCAAACAAATGACAATAGTTAGATTAACCACAGGTCATTCTTACATTTTTATTTACAATTTTACACATTTTATTGCTCAGGCCTTGTATATACAAACATTATACAGCCAGGGCCAGTTTCACAGAAAAGTATTCTGGTGCACCAGTACAATATAGAGCCTTCAATTTGCTATTTTTGGACAATGTTCCTGTTTAAGCCCACATTAAACCATGAAATAGTGCTAATACAATACTACAACATAAAGAACACGCTCAACTATCATGCATTTCCTTAATATTGTGTAGTTTTGAAATAATATTCACAAAAACAATCAGCAAAATATTTCCATATAGATGTCATCGAATACTGCCATAATAATTCAGAAATTAAACCCCTATATAATGCAAAGATAATAGTACAACAAACAGCCCACAATAACCCATCAGGCAGTTCTTAATGGAGTTGTCCAGGACTTAGTTTTTTGGCCAATAGTGTAAAGGCAAAACAAAAACATGAAGGTTGTTGCTAACAGAGGCAACTGTTTTACCCGTCACCGGCTCAAGAGATCACTGACTACTCCTTCCAGCAATTCAGCTGCTCCACGTCAACAGAGCAGCTCTTCTTCTTCTGGGCTTCTCTGTCAATGAAGCGTGACTGCCAACGTCATGCTAATTAACATCCGACTCCCCGCAGTTAGGCAGCAGGGAGCCGATTTTCAATCAGCATGATGATCAGCAGTCCTGCATTGTCAACAGCGTAGAGTGGAAGAGAAGCCACTCCTTTATCAATGTGATGTCACTGAAAGTTGTTGAGTCGCCAACAAGAGCGGTCTGTTACCTATCTTTGCAGGCAGAGATCGGCAGCGGGCACAGAGACATAGTAAAAAAAAAAATAGTCCTAGATAACCTCTTTAAACATGGTGCAATTAGCAAATTATACTTTCTAAAATGACTGACATAATACATACTGTACAACAAAATTATTCAGCCCCCATTTGAAATGTTGCAAAATTTACAAACTTTCTACTGAATGCAATAAACCAATCAAACAAGAACAATGTAAGTAGCTCAACACGACTAGTATAACGAGTGGTTCCGCCAAATTCAGCACAAAATGTCACTTTTTATGAATACTGCAATCTCAAAATTATTTACCCACTTCATGAAAAGCGACTTTCATGCTTAGTAGAGCCCCTCCAGCTTTTTTGACCTGATGCAAATGTGAGGCTTAGTCACTCAGCAACTCCTGACAGCGTCCCTGAGGATCCCTAGCCCAATCCTTATTGACAAGGGCCTCCAGTTCAATAGTATTGCTAATATTAAATTGGACGTCATAGAATCATAGAATGATAAAGTTGGATGGGACCTCCAGCATCATCGTGTCCAACCCCCTGCTCAATGCAGGATTCACTAAATCATCCCAGACAGATGTCTGTCCACCCTCTGTTTGAAGACTTCCATTGAAGGAGAACTCAACACTTCACATTGATCACCCTCACTGTCAAAATTTTTTTTCTAATATCTAATTTGTCTCCCACCATTCAGTTTCATCACATTGCTTTTAGTGTTTCCTTGTGCCAATGAGAATAAAGCTGATTCCTCTACACTGTCACAGACCTTGATATATTTGTAGACAGCTCCTCTCAGTCTTCTCTTTTGCAAGCTAAACATTCCCAAATCCTTTAACTGTTCTTCATAGGACATGGTTTGCAGACCGGGTTACCGTTCTGGTCGCTTTTCTCTGAACTTGCTCCAGTTTGTTCATATCATTTTTTAAATGTGGTGCTCAGAGCTAGACCCAGTATTCCAGATTAGATCTGACTAAGTAGTAGTAGAGGGGAATAATTACTTCACGTGATCTAGACTGTATGCTTCTGCTAATGTGACCCAGAAATGTATTTGCCTTTTTTGCTGCTGCATCACACTGTTGATTCATGTTCAGTTTATGATCTATTAGTATACCCCAATCTTTTTCCCATGTGCTGTTGCTTAGCCCTGTTCCTCCTTTTCTGTATATATATGTTTTTTTCATTTTTCTTGCCCAGATGTAGGACAATGCATTTGTGCCCGCTAAAAAACATTCTGTTAGTTGCTGCCCACTGCTCCAGTTTATTAGATCTTTTTAATTCCTCTCTCTCTTCTCTGTTATTAGCTATCCCTCCTGGCTTTGTGCCATCAGCAAATCTGATCAGTTTACCCTCAACTACTTAATATAAATCATAATGATGTTAAACAACACAGGGCCCAGGACAGAGCCCTGTGGTACCCCAATTGAGATATTCTTCCAACAGGATGTGCAGCCATTTATGACCACTCTTTGGGTCCGATCACTAAGCCAGTTATGAACCCACCTAACAGTTGCCTTGTCCATTCCATACTTAGTCATTTTTTCAATATGGATGGTATGAGATACTTTGTCAAATGCTTTGCAGAAGTCAACATATACTATATCTACTACATTTCCCTGATCCACCCAGTCTGTGATTCTGCCATAGAAGGAAATTAAGTTAATCTGACATGACTTATTAGTTACAAACCCATGCTGACTCTGGTTAATCACTTTATTTTCATCAAGGTACTTACATACATGTTGTTTAATAATTTGTTCAAAGATCTTTCCTGGTATAGAAGTCAGACTCACTGGCAAATAGTTCCCTGGGTCCACCTTCTTCCCCTTTTTGAAGATAGGGACAACATTTGCTCTTCTCCAGTCTTCTGGGACTTCTCTTGTTCTCCAAGAATTTTCAAAGATTATGGAGAGTGGTTCAATAATTTCCTCTGCTATCTCTCTCAGTACCCTAGGATGTAATTCATCTGGACCTGGTGACTTGAATTCATTTATGTTAGCTAAGAATTCCCTCACTATCTCTCTGTTTATAGATAGTGTGGATTATTTTATTACTTCACTGTTACAGTGGAGATCAGTTGATGTTACATTTACTTTCTGAGAGAACAGAAGGAAAATAGGAATTTAAAAGTTCGGCCTTCTCAACATTATTTTTACCACTTTCACCATTGTCATTTCTTTTACTTTTGACATATCCCCAAAATCCTTTTTTATTGCTTTTGTCATCTCTTGCTAGCCTTAATTGATTATCATCTTTAGATAATCTGCTGTGTGCCCTGCAGGTTCTGCAGACAGCATTAGATTCTTGTTTAGATTGCTTTCCTCTTTCCATTTGGTAAACATTTCGTTCTTCCTTTTAGGATGTGTTCAAGTTCTGTGTTCATCCATCCTGGTTTGCTTAAATGCTTCCTATTCTACCCTCTTTTACAGATTAACGATTATGCTTTGAGAATCTCATTTTTCAAAATTTCCCATCTTTCCTGGACATTTCTGTCCTTAAAGATATCCAGCCTTTGGATCCCTCCAATCCTCTTTCCGAGTCCCTTAATATCTGCCTTTCTGAAATCCAACCTTGAAGTCTTCAAGAGTCTTCCTCTAATTATCAAAAATTCTACGATAGCATAATTCCTGCCTCCTTGGGTCCCAGCCACTCTTACCTCCTCAACCATTTTCTCCCTGTTTATAAGGATTAGTTCCAAGGCAGCAAATCCCTTTGTTTTCTCCTCTACCTTTTGAAAACTAAGCACCAACGACTCCTAAATTTGAATTTAATTTATCAAAAATATTTAAAAATGCTCAATGGCATCTTCACATTTCATTAAACATAACACTTTGATGTATAGCGTGATATTATGTTATATTTAATGATGTTTGGAAATGCCATTGAGAATTTTAAAATATTTCAAATAAAGTTGTTTTTAGTTTTTTTCTATTTTTGCTTCATAATGTCCAGTCCCTTACGAACATTTTAGAGGCCTTTCTTCCTCACAGGAAGTATAACTTTTTCTTTTAGGATTTCCTAAAACTTGGTACAATCTTGTCCTCACATGCTACAGGTTTCCTGTTCCTGGGGAAGCAAAGCAGCCCTAAAGCATCAACAAGACTCTAACATGCTTCACTGTATGCATCACTGAGTTACCTTCATTCTTGACTGAACGCATTAGCTGGACTCCACCATGCTTCTGTGTAGGCATTATCCAGTCTCCACCATGCTTCACTGTAAACATTGTGGTGTGTGCTTTTTGGCTTATGCTTCATCTTTCTCTCTACACTTACTGCTAATCCACAAGACTTAAAATTTCCAATTATGTTTCAGTGTTCCACTGAGCAAAATCCCAAAATGTGTGTGGCTTATTTATATAGTTTTACTTTGCTTTTGGGGTTATTTTCATTGGAAACCCTTGAGAAACAGGATCCAAAGATAATTTCCTATTTTTCAACCACTAAAACCAGCCCTAATTAGGAATCTATAATACAGCAGGTTTAGAAAGTTATAGCTCCATAGTGTACATCTGTTTGCCTCTGCTGTCATGCTGATTTGTAAAGAGGCTTTTTTCTCTGGTTCCTCTGAAATTGGACAGAAATAATTTTGTTCCCATTTTCCATCTGATGCTGTATTGAGGACATTGTTTCTAACCAAGAACACGTTTAGAATATGGTATAATGGGCACCATATGGCGCTGTACAGCGTACACGTGACTCCATAATACAGGACCTTATGGACTATAGTTAAGTTCTAAACATCCAATAATTCTATATACATGGATCTACATTATACGTGAAAAATCAATGAGTATAGTCTCCACATATTTAGTATTCAAGACACTGTGATTTTAATATCCGGCCAGATGTCCTCCCCATAATAGATCTAACTAAGTGACAGTGACCTAACCCATAATTTCCAGGGTTGCATACAGAAATTACCAACAGGACTATACTAAAAAAGGTGTTCATTTTCCCTGCAGTCAATATTACATCCCTTTAGAGAATAAATTATATTTTTGCTTATCATATTTTTGGGGGAATTGGATCGTCAGTATGTGCATTAAGTCCTCATGAAGAAAGGGGCTAAGGCTGGTTTCACACTTGCGTTTTTTTGCGCTGTACTTTAGCGCTAAAAAACGCATGCGCTTTTTTCCCTATATTTTGCATGGGATGCGCTTATGTGCGCATACACATGCGTTTGTATGCGTTTTTACGCGCATGCGTTTTTTTGTGGTGTGCGCTCGGGCGCACAAAATGCATCCTGTTGCATTTTTTGGGAGTCTGACTTGCCTCAAAACACGCATGCGCGCGCAATGCGTTTTTTTACAGCAAGACACCCATTATAAGTCTATGGGTGCGCATATGTGCGCATTGGCATGCTCATGTATGCTTTTTTTGCGCATGCGTTTTTTTGTTGACCACTGGTTAGACAATGGAAATTAGGGGTTTGGGTTAGAGTTAGGGTTTGTTAAGGGGGTTTGGGGTTAGGGTTAGGGTTTGGGTTAGGGTTAGTATGGTTTGGTTAATGGTTAGGGTTTAGGGTAAGGCTGGTTTCACATTTGCGTTTTTTTAGCGCTGGAAAAAAACGCACACCTGCGCATGCGTTTTTTCCCCTATATTTAACATGGGTGCGCATACCTGCGCGCTGGTAAGCGCATGTATGCGATTTTCATGCGCTGCGTTTTTTTGGGGTGTGCGTTGGGATTTTCCAGACGCAGCATGTTGCATTTTTTGGCCCTGCAAAAAAGCGCATGCGCACATATGCGCACGTTTTGCGCTAAAAATGGCCATTATAGCCTATGGATGCGCATATGTGCGCACTGGCATGCTCATGTATGCGTTTTTTTGCATATGCGTTTTTTTTTTAAAACCATGGAATTTAGGGGTTTGGGTTAGAGTTAGGGTTAGTTAAGGGGGTTTAGGGTTAGGGTTATGGTCAGGGTCAGGGTTAGGGTTGGGGTTTGGGTCAGGGTTAGGGTTAAGTATGGTTTTGTTAAGGATTAGGGTCATGGTTAGGGTCAGAATTAGGGTTAAGTATGGTTTTGTTAAGGGTTAGGGTCAGGGTTAGGGTTAGGGTTAGGGTTAGGGTTAGGGTTAGGGTCAGGGTTAGGGTCAGGATTAGGGTTAAGTATGGTTTTGTTAAGGATTAGGGTCATGGTTAGGGTCAGGATTAGGGTTAAGTATGGTTTTGTTAAGGGTTAGGGTCAGGGTTAGGGTTAGGGTTAGGGTTAGGGTCAGGGTTAGGGTTAGGGTCAGGGTTAGGGTCAGGATTAGGGTTAAGTATGGTTTTGTTAAGGATTAGGGTCAGGGTTAGGGTCAGGATTAGGGTTAGTATGGTTTTGTTAAGGGTTAGGGTCAGGGTTAGGGTTAGGGTTAGGGTTAGGGTCAGGGTTAGGGTCAGGATTAGGGTTAAGTATGGTTTGGTTAAGGGTTAGGGTCAGGGTCAGGGTTAGGGTTAGGGTTAGGGTTAGGGTCAGGGTTAGGGTTAAGTATGGTTTTGTTAAGGGTTAGGGTCAGGGTTAGGGTTAGGGTCAGGGTTAGGGTTAGGGTTAGGGTTAGGGTTAGGGTCAGGGTTAGGGTTAGGGTTAGGGTTAGTTAGGGTTTAGGGTTTGGGTTAGGGTTAAGTATGATTTGGTTAAGGGTTAGGGTCAGGGTTAGGGTTAGGGTTAGGGTCAGGGTTAGGGTTAGGGTTAGGGTCAGGGTTAGGGTTAGTAAAGTCATGGTTTGGGTAGTGTGAGGGGCCACCTAAAAATGTTGGAAAAAAACGCAAACGCGGTAAAAACGCGCTAAAAACGCATACAAACGCATAAAAACGCTGCGTTTTTTTCATGCATGCTCATAAAAATGCTTGAAAAAAACGCAGCAGTTGTATGCTTATGTATGCGTTTTTTCAATGCGTTTTTTTGCGGGAAAAACGCGCTGCAAAAAAAAGCAAGTGTGAAACTAGCCTTAGTTAGGGTTTAGGGTTAGGGTTTGGGTTAGGGTTAGTAGGGTTTGGTTAAGGGTTAGGGTTAGGGTTAGTATGGTTTGGTTAAGGGTTAGGGTTAGGGTCAGAGTTAGGGTATGGTTTGGTTAAGGGTTAGGGTTAGGGTTAGGGTATGGTTTGGTTAAGGGTTAGGGTTAGGGTTAGGGTTAGTAAAGTCATGGTTTGGGTTAGTGTGAGGGGCCAACTAATCTTGGAAAAAAATGCAAACACGGTAAAAACGCACTAAAATTGCATAAAAACGCTGCGTTTTTTTCATGCATGCTCATAAAAATGCTTGAAAAAAATGCAGCATTTGTATGCTTTTGTATGCGTTTTTTCCATGCGTTTTTTTGTGGGAAAAACGCGCTGCAAAGCAAGTGTGAAAGTAGCCTTAAGCATACAGTTTTTTTTTGTTATGGGACCCAAGCTCAGTTAGCCCTATTCCTAAAGCTGCAGCCACAAGAAGTGTATTATTACATGACGGACAAGCAAATGAATGGCCATCTATTTATTACATGGATAGATCAGTGGCTCCCTGCTCTGGCTCATAACACATAAGTCCAAAGTGAGAAACCTTCCTCCTGCTCTCCGTATAATATCCATTTGCTCAAATAGCTGTTTTAGGCTTCCTTCACATGTCCATGTTTCCAGTACGTGGTAAACTCCTTTAGGCTCATTGACATCATCACGGAGGAGAGCCAAGCTGTGAGAGAGAGGGAAATGGAAACAAGGGATCTGTATTAAAGGGTTAAAGTGCTTCTAAAAAACAAGCAACTTAGTTGTTACTAAAAATCTCCACTCTTAAGAACAGTAGAAGGATTTTTAACTTTTTATCTCTGGATGTGGCCAGATTTAGCTTCCCTGCTCTTGTCTTAGAGGCAGAGTGGCCTCTGCATGCGGCACATGAGAGCGAACAGTTCAGACTAGAAACGCAACAATGCCTCTTATCCGCAATGTCATGGAATGTCAATAAGGCGTGTGCTGCCCCTTAGCAAGTAGGAAGCTGAGAACGTGAGACAGCGCCTTTAAATGTTATAAACATGGCATCCAAATTGACCACTGTATGTTTCTCATATTTCCTATGATTTTTAACGTAAAATCCTTGTCATTAGTTGGTGCTGATTCAGGATATTCTAAACTTCTTCTATGAGGGTAAGAGAGGCCATTAATAAAGCAGCAATACAAGGAAATGCCAAGTATGTCATAAAGAACGTCAGTGACTTCAAAATTTACTCAAAAGATAGCTCTATGTGCCAACATGAACCTCCGGATTTTATAAATACTGTTTTAATTTACTTTCTCTACAATGTAGTGTTTACTCTGCTACCATTTACCTGCCATTATATTCTGTATCTGGGGTCTGAAGCGTAACGTTTCTCCTTGTGGAGAGTGACAAGCCAAGCCTGGCATGTCACAGTGCGGAGACTTATAGGCCATGCATTCTCCACTGGGAAATTAAATATGCAAATTGTCTCTTCAGAGGGGAAGAGGACTAGAACTCTAGCGCCAACTATTGGAAGGCACCAGAGTTCTAGTCCTCTGCCTATCTGAAGAGACAATTTGCATATTTCATTTCCCAGAGAAGCATGAATGGCTTATAAGTCTCCTCACTTTGACATGCTAAGCTTGGCTTGTCACTCTCCACGAGGAGAATTATGAAGTCAATGACATTCTTTATGATACACTTGGCTTTTCCCTGTATTGCTGCTTTATTAATGGCCTCTTTTACCCTGATAGATGAAGTTTAGGCCTGGATGTCACTCTTCACAAGGGGAAACATTACCCCTTAGACCTCAGCCCAGAGTCTCTCACCTAGCCAAATCAGATCTCATACTTTGCACTAATGAAGGGCAACATCCTAAAACATCGTGTCTGCAAATTGAGATTCTGGTTTGGCTTTTATCCTGTCATATTGCAAGACTCGTTAAAGAGTCAATATTGACTTTTTGGATCGCTGCTTTCAATAAGTGGCACTAGCGTTCTGGTGAGACAATTTGCATATATAGAGATCAAAAACACTCAGTGAGGAATATTATCAGGAACATATAAAAGGTGTCAAAAACTTTTTTCCTATTATTGCGTATGCTTTTCTATTTATAAGGTGACACGAACTGCAGAATATTAATCTTTGAGCAAACGTATGTGTATCATGCCCCAACACAAAGTAGATATTCTATAAATGCACTTGTGCTATTACTAGTAAATCAAGGCCATTGTGTGCCAGGAAGCTGCCGATTCCTGAACTGTTCCCATTTCATTGAGGACTAAACTACTCAACAGTACTGGCTTCAGTTCAATATTGAACCAATAAACAACTAGTGTGCCGTGCCCTCATCTTGTTCCATATTCTCCCCTACGAAAAATGCCTACAGGAACTTAACTTTTATCATAAGTGTAATTAATAGATTCTGATCAGCGCTGCCTCTTAGTGATGTCATGATGTCACCACAGGTGGCAATTTCCCCTGGTTGCGGGATCTCCTATGGATGCCCCGTTTACAGTGGAAAATAGTTTAAATTATAAATATAAGCTAACTGCAATCGCTTTTAAGATTCTGTCGTACATTTACATGAAAAAAAAAATTAATTACTTTGCAAAAAATACTAAAAGAATGAAATACAAAAAAGAGAAGAAAAAAAAAAGCAACGACAACTAAGCCATAGCCACAATTTACCTTGAGCACGCATGACACTAACCTAGAAAAAAATATAAATTACCTACCTAAAAAAAAGTCACTTTTTGTCTCACAAAAAAATTATTTTGGTAGCCCAATAACTGATAGCTAAAATAAACACATGCGTAAATCTTTTTATGACCACTTCAATTCCTAGTCTTGTTTTACTCCATCTCTGTTATTGAACACATGAATATATGCTTTACACTCTGTAATGCTACTGTCACACACTTCTTAGTATCTGATGTGGGCTGCGATTGCAAGTGAAAAATGTATCTCCTCTTACTCAACCTTGCACTTGATCTGTAACTGCAACGTGAGCATAAATCACGCTCTAAGGCTACTTTCACACTAGCGTTGCTTTGCGCTGCGCTGCGTGCGCAGTCCAAACGCATATAAAAAACGCATCAAGCGTTTTGCATGCATTTGCTTATTTTATGCGCATGCGTTTTAACCAGTTTGACTCTTAAAAAGCCTGCAATTTTAAACGCTGACGTACGCTTGTCCATGCACACGGCCGCGTTGACATAGACTGTAATGTGATTTTTTTGCGCATTCTGTGCGCTTTTGTGCACATGCGTTTTTTTGAGGCAGGCTGGGCACACAAAAAAATGCAACATAGGCGCACACTGCAAAAAAACGCATGCGCACAAAAACGCATACAAACGCTAGACAATGAGCACCATGTTAAACATAGGGGAGCATTGCGCATGCACATGTATGCGCACGCAGCGCAGCGCAAAAAAACACTAGTGTGAAACCAGTCTAACAAAGTCCACAAACTGCAGATACACAACACACTACCACTCATCAGACATACGAGGTGAGTAGTCCATAAAAATATATTACTGCCCAACGGTTAAAAGGCTACACACTCTCTGAAAGTCTATGGACTATTTGGAGCATACAAGGACCAAACTTATTAAGGTTTTAAACTTTAATATGAAAAAAGGTATAAAAAGGAAAATTAAAGTGATCCACAAATAAGCAAAACAGTTCTAAAATAAAAATGGAGAAGCAAAAGAAATACCTTAAGGTTTCCTTCTAAAGTTATTCTTTTGTTTCCTTGAGGGAAGGAGAAAGTGTTTATGGATTACAACCATCTGGAACTGACCCCCACATCTGAACATCTTTCCATTGTGTAACCCATCTTCTATATGCCTGGTCCTGGAATCTAGTTTCTAGGATGGCCTAGATTGTAATTTTGAAATTTCAGGTCTGTAACTGGAAGATGAGCTAATTAAGGGCAAGCATCTTGCATATTAAATACCTTGTTTCTTTCAACCCCTCACCTCCCTATATTAAATAGTAAATGTCAAGCCTCACCTCAAAAGACAATGTGTCCAAGCTTTGAAACTCGGTTTCACCAGGGTGAGGTGTCAGTAATGACACTTTCTGTAGTCTCAGTGAAAACTTCCTTGTTTCTGAGTTTCTGTAGTAAGACTACATATGCTCTTTGTGTAGATCATGTGATGTCAAGACCTAAACTAATGTTATTTGACTGATGTTATAGTTTCCCTTATAGTTACACTAGTGAATATTCAAACTGTACTTGTGTCTACTCTCTAGACTCCTATTTTGGACGTTGTAATTTTGAGTTTGATCTTTGCGATTGGAAGCAGAATGGTACCGATGATTTTGACTGGAGCATTCGTGCTGGAAGCACCCCAACTCTTGGTACTGGCCCAGTGACTGATCACACTTTGCAGAACCCATTTGGGTTCTATATTTTTATAGAAGGATCATTTCCACACTTACCTGGCCAGAGTGCTAGGCTTTCCGGACCAGTGATAAGCAAGTGGAGCAGAAACTGCACGGTATGTTTGACCTCTGAGAGATAATCAACTTCTGAAACAAAGTGAAAATTAAAATCTATAAAAAGTTTTGATCTATCACAACTCTGCTAAATTATGCATAGTATAAGGACACACAGAAACTGTAATTGGGCTTACCTCATCTGTGATCTTTATCCAGAGATGAGAACATTCTTTGTGATTTACTGATCTAAGAGAAGAACGAGACGTACCATTTTTGTTGTGTACCTTCAACTTGCAATTTACAAAAAACAAATACGGAGGTCAAAATGTCAAACGCATTAGTGAATTTATCATCTCGGGGACTTTTATTATGCTCACGTTATCATGAAAAGCCAATGAAAAAGATAGATTTTAGGACAATGGATATGCCATTTATTCACCACATTTTTAAAAAAATTACAAGTGATACACATGTTGAGTTAGTAAAACAATGCATATGTATTGGAATATGTTATATATGTCTTCAGGGCACCACTACCCCTGAAAACATATACAGTAACAAATTGTGATTTTCTGAGTTAGGTTAGAATTCTGAAAGCAAAAATCTAAATTTTGAGGGAAAAAGACAAAAATCTAATTTAACCCCTTACCATTGAAGCCAGTTTTCAATTTTGAGCTTTAGTTTATTTTCCTTCTTCCAAGAACCATAACTTTATCATTTTTTCCATTAACATGGTTCTTTCAGGACCTTTTAATTGCTTCCCCGCAATCTATCAATCTATGGGGATCCCAGTAGTTGGACCCCCTGCAATCAGTAAATAGGGGATAACTTAGGCTACTTTCAGACTTGCGTTATGAGGCGCAGGGTCGCCGCTAAGCTCCGCCCCCAGCTGCCCTCCGGTCAGCTCCTCCTATGGGTGCATGATGCTGCATGCGACCAGCGTACCCTATATTTCACGTTGTTTCGTCATGTGCTCATAGGAGAAGCTGACCGGAGGAGGCGCGGCCGAGGACGGAGCTTAGTGGCGGCCCTGCGCTGCGCCTCATAACGCAAGTCTGAATGTAGCCTTACAATTACAATTTGTTCATCTATGAGAAACATTAAATAATACCCTTTAACTAGTTCTTCTCTCCGCACTTTGGTTGTCTTCTTTTCCACAGATCTTCTTTTACTTTCACATGTATGGTGAGGGTATTGGATCACTGACCATATATCAGGTAACAGTGAGTGGTCGCCAGAACCTCCTTTTAAACCTGACTAGGGATCAAGGTAATTACTGGCAGAGAAAAGAGCTACCACTCAATAGTCTGGAAGAAGATTTCTACATCACTTTTGAAGGGAAAATTGGCCGAAATCAAAGAGCAGATTTAGCTATGGATGACATTGTTCTCACAAATGAGTGCTTTCCATCCTCGGCAGTAGCCCCAAGTCCTCCAAAGCAAAGACCTGGGAAAGGTAGGACTTTGCAACTTCAAATGTCTTGAATTGTCTGATCTGATTAGCAGGGATGTAAAATATCAGTGGTATTATTCTCTACCAACTATAAGATAAGCCTATTTGGCTAGATTTGCTTGTTATTTATATTGTAGTAACCTAACACCATATTTTTTATTTCTCCCAGAAAATTGCCCAGTAGGATTTTTGGAATGTCAAAATAAAAAGTGCTTCAGACCAGAAAAGTTGTGTAACTTTGTGGATGACTGCGGGGATAATACAGACGAAATACAATGTGGTACCTCATGTACATTTGAAAATGGGATGTGCGGATGGACAAACTCAATAGCTGACAATTTTGACTGGATTTTAGGAGGATATTCATCTCAGTCTCTGAGACCTTCTATGGACCACACATTTGGAAATAAAAATGGTAAGATGTACCATATGCATTATTAGTCAGCAAACGTAGCGATATAACACAAAACAGGTGTTTGGGATCATAATGGTTGATGGGATAGATGTACAGTGGGGAAAATAAGTATTTTATACACTACCAAGTTTTTACGTTTTCCCACCTACAAAGAATGGAGAGGTCTGTAATTTTTATCATAGGTACACTTCAACTGTGAAAGTCAGACTCTAAAAAAAAATAGCAAATCACAATGTATTAATTTTACATAATTAATTAGCATTTTATTGCATGAAATAAGTATTTGAAACCATAGATAAACAGGACTTAATATTTGGTACAGAAACCTTTGTTTACAATTACGGAGGTCAGACTAGAGTTGAGCGACTTTTGTTTTTTTAGGGTCGCGTTTCGTTTCGTGAAACCCGACTTTTCCAAAAGTCGGGTCGAGCAAGATCGTCCGATTATAGGGAAAAGTCGGGGTCGTCCCGAAACACGAAACCCAATGTAAGTCAATGGGGAATAAAAGTCGGCAGTGAGAGGAGGACAGGAAACACACCTACAGTGCCCATTTGAATGCCAAAAGCATCAATTCTTCTTAAGCTTGTCAACCTTAATTAACTTCATAATACAAGTTACGCACTGAAAAATGGGGGTTATTTGGCTAAAGTTGTGGGGGGGGGCTGGCTGCAGGTTTTCATGTGTCCTGGGCGAAAGAGCGCCCCTTTAACACATACCACAACTCATCATGCTCCGATACGGCAGAGAAATAGTGGTATAGTACAATGAAAAATACCTCACTTTTTACATCTCATGACGAGGCCCATCTATTTCTCCATACAGAATCATTGGTCCCATATAATGTTTGAAACAGTATATGATGAGCTCCACATAATGCTACAGTATATGTTGGTCCCCATGGATGAAGCTCCACTGTCTTATGGGCCCAAATAATGCTCCAAACATAATGGGCCCCATTTCTAATGCTCTAGTGTATAATGGGCCCTGTAAATGCTGCTCCAGTGTCTGATGTCCACCTTTGGAATGTTCCAGTGTATGGTGGGCCCCATCTATCATTCTCCAGAGTATAGTGCTCCCCAAAAATTGCTGTCCCAACATTGAAAACAATCAAATAAGTCTCCTCGCTAGGGAATCCCTGTACTTGTCTGGATTCCTCGTCGTCCCCATCTTCCATCTCACTGCACAGTATTTCAACTTTGCAAGTACTGTGATCCTGGGCAAGCAGGGGGGGCCCACTCGTTGGCGACGGCACTGGCACAGGGCCCCTGATAGTACGGTGGTGTGTCTGATGGCGGGTGGGCCGAACCTGCACTTTCATCTGCAGCTTCCTCTTTGTCACCGTGTAAGATGGAACTGTATATGGGAAGGGTAACCTGAGTTTCATCAGGGTCAGATTCAGGTCGTGTAGCGTGCGAGGGGAATGTAGTGGTCTGGGTCAATGTACCAGCAGATTCATCGAGCAGTGGCTGGGCATCAGTGCACTTGTGTCGCCCCCAGGAGTACGGTCGCCACAGTGGCATTACCTTCTTCCTAGGGAGTGTGATGTCATGTTTGGGAGCAACGAAGGATCTCTCTAGCAGGTTAACTGATTGGGCGGCGTTATTCCCACGAGTCATGACCCTCCAAACAGCGTTCATGAAGGCAAAGTGTTTGTTTTACGTGGGCAGTATGGTTGCAAAGCTGAACCTTAAAGGAATGTCCAGAAGGGCACCACCAGGAGTGGAGCCTACGGTTAAATTCGACTCCACCTGGGAAACCTCAACCATGCCAGCTACAGAACAGATGCACACATTGCAAGCTTAATTCCGTTAACGAACGAGACTCCGTCATGCCCCGCGGTCCGAGTCCGGCTTACTAGAGGGACACGTGAGGCTCTGGCACATGAGATTGGCCAATAACTGGTGTGTCATGCCCTTACATGTCCGTGACTGCATGTGCGCTACACTGAAAAGGCCAGCATTTGTCGCTTACAGGTGCAGATAACCCGCTGAACAACGTTAGTGATGGGGATCACTGATTACAATTATTACCCGCGAACAATGATTTCCCAGTAAGTGCAGGTCAACCGCAGTTCTGGAATTAGGCCTAACCGTCATTCCTGAAAAAATGAAAAACTTACGTGTGCAAACCACAGGTGCTGTAGCTTGCTTAACAGCTCGCCAGCCGTTCTCACGCCCAGTATGGATTACACGTGATTGCACAAAGGTGAGAAAGGGTACCGTATCCCCAGATAACATGTATGGATAGCGTACACATTCAAAATATATGTCTATACATCAGGAGGCAGGCTCAGACGGTGTTAGGCCCAGTATGGATTGCACGTGATTGCACAAAGGTTAGAAAGGGTACCGTTTCCCCGGATAACATGTATGGATAGCGTACATATTCAAAATATATGTCTCAGGAGGCAGGCTCAGACGGTGTTAGGCCCAGTATGGATTGCACGTGATTGCACAAAGGTTAGAAAGGGTACCGTTTCCCCGGATAACATGTATGGATAGCGTACACATTCAAAATATATGTCTCAGGAGGCAGGCTCAGACGGTGTTAGGCCCAGTATGGATTGCACGTGATTGCACAAAGGTTAGAAAGGGTACCGTATCCCCGGATAACATGTATGGATAGCGTACACATTCAAAATATATGTCTCAGGAGGCAGGCTCAGACGGTGTTAGGCCCAGTATGGATTGCACGTGATTGCACAAAGGTTAGAAAGGGTACCGTATCCCCGGATAACATGTATGGATAGCGTACACATTCAAAATATATGTCTCAGGAGGCAGGCTCAGACGGTGTTAGGCCCAGTATGGATTGCACGTGATTGCACAAAGGTTAGAAAGGGTACCGTTTCCCCGGATAACATGTATGGATAGCGTACACATTCAAAATATATGTCTCAGGAGGCAGGCTCAGACGGTGTTAGGCCCAGTATGGATTGCACGTGATTGCACAAAGGTTAGAAAGGGTACCGTATCCCCGGATAACATGTATGGATAGCGTACACATTCAAAATATATGTCTCAGGAGGCAGGCTCAGACGGTGTTAGGCCCAGTATGGATTGCACGTGATTGCACAAAGGTTAGAAAGGGTACCGTATCCCCGGATAACATGTATGGATAGCGTACACATTCAAAATATATGTCTCAGGAGGCAGGCTCAGACGGTGTTAGGCCCAGTATGGATTGCACGTGATTGCACAAAGGTTAGAAAGGGTACCGTATCCCCGGATAACATGTATGGATAGCGTACACATTCAAAATATATGTCTCAGGAGGCAGGCTCAGACGGTGTTAGGCCCAGTATGGATTGCACGTGATTGCACAAAGGTTAGAAAGGGTACCGTATCCCCGGATAACATGTATGGATAGCGTACACATTCAAAATATATGTCTCAGGAGGCAGGCTCAGATGGTGTTAGGCCCAGTATGGATTGCACGTGATTGCACAAAGGTTAGAAAGGGTACCGTATCCCCGGATAACATGTATGGATAGCGTACACATTCAAAATATATGTCTATACATCAGGAGGCAGGCTCAGACGGTGTCAGGCACAGTATGGATTTGACGGCCCAGACTACACAGCGGAGGAGCAGGGAGAGGTAAAGATTGCAAATGCTGGGGCCCCCAAGCAAGGGGGGCCCACTCGTGGGCGTCGGTACTGGCACTGGGCCCCTCATAGTACGGCGGTGTGTCTGACGGCGGGTGTGCACCACCACCGTCAGAGACACTTGATTGCACTATGAAGGACCCTGTACCAGTGCCCGCGCCCAAGAGTCGGCCTACCCACCTGTCCAGGGCAACGGCACTCGCACGGTGTCGTGCGCTAGGTGGTGACCCCGGCCATGGGGGGGGAGGCAGCACAGTTAGGGAGTTTTAGAAAGTGGCATATGTTGATGTTGGACATTCAGCTGATGCAAAAGGTGAAATAGGTCAAGTCCCAGGAAGAGGTGGACCAAAGCAAGCCATTTTTCTGTCACCCTTTGTGTCATCAGAGGAAGGTGGGACAAAATCCTTGGAAACCCATGCGTGGTTCATTTTAATGAAGGTTAGATCATCCACATTTTGGGTTGACAGACGGGTCCTTTTTTCTGTCAGGATTGATCCAGCTGCACTGAAGACTCTTTCCGATAGCACACTTGCAGCTGGGCAAGCGAGCTCCTGTAAGGCATCTTGTGCCAATTCAGGCCAGGTGTCCAGTTTAGCGGACCAATAGTCAAAGGGGAATGACCTGTGTGTGAGAACATCGATATGGGAGGAAAAGTAGTTTGTAACCATAGTTGACAACTGCTGTCTCCTGTCACTTTCCATCGATGCAGTATTACCAGTTGTGTGAGCGGTACTTGAAAAATCAGTCCACAACATTGTCATGAAACCCCTGTCTCCAACGCCACTTCTGCTGTGTGCACCACGAACACCTCTGCCAAGCTGCCCCCGGCCCGTACGGCTCGTGTGAGAACCATCACCGCTGCTGTGTGCTGGGAATGCCTCAAGCAACCGATTTACCAGAGTTGCTTGTTTATTAGCCAATATTAGGTCAAGGTTCTCCAGTGGCATGATGTTTTGTAATTTGCCTTTATAGCGTGGATCCAGGATGCTGGCCAACCAGTAGTCGTCATCGTTCATCATTTTGGCAATGCGTGGGTCCCTTTTTAGGATCTGCAAGGCATAATCTGACATGGGGGCCAATGTTCCCGGTGTCAATGATGCACTGCGAATGCTGGTTGGTGGAGCACTTTCTGGCAAATCCACATCCCTCCAGTCACGCACAAACCCTGTACCAGACCTTGCCACGCCAACATTTTCACTTGCCCCACGAGATGCATCCTCCTCCCCTAAGTAATCATCCCCATCATCCTCCTCCTCCTCCTCTTCTTCCTCCACCTCGTCCAGGAGAGGTCCCTGAGCAGACAATGGCTGAATGTCATCAAGGATTCCCTCCTCCTCTTCCTCCTCATCAACATTGGCTGCAGACGCCTGCTCCTTAAGGTGCGTCAAAGTTTGCATGAGCAGACGCATAAGTGGGATGCTCATGCTTAGGATGGCGTCATCTGCGCTTACCAGCCATGTGCATTCCTCAAAACACTGAAGGACTTTACAGAGGTCTTTCAGCTTCGACCACTGCACACCTGTCAACTCCATGTCTGCTCTCAAAGTGCCTGGCCGTGTATCCTCCCACAAATGCATTATGGCCTGCCTCTGCTCACACAGCCGCTCCACCATGTGCAGGGTGGAGTTCCACCTTGTTGCAATGTCGATAATGAGGCGGTGGTTGGGAAGGTGGAGCAATCGCTGCAGCTTCTGCATACGAACGGAGTGTACAGGCGACCGGCGGATGTGCGCGCACAGTCTTCGCACCTGCTGGAGCAGGGCTGTTAACTCCGGATAATTTTTGAGGAAGCACTGCACCACCAGGTTCAAGGTGTGAGCCAAGCAAGGTATATGGCTGAGTTTTGAAAGGGCTATGGCTGCCACAAAATTACGGCCGTTATCACTAACTACCTTGCCTGCCTCAAGATGTATACTGCCCAGCCATGACTCAGTTTGTCGCTTCAAGTACTCAGCCAGCACCTCGGCGGTGTGTCTGTTGCCCAAACACATCATCTGCAACACAGCCTGCTGACGCTTTCCACTAGCTGCTCGATAGGGGGACACATCGTGTGCAACAGTGGCAGCTGCAGATGGAGTGCTCGTACGACTGCGCTCTGTGGACGAGCTTTCGCTTCTGGAGGAGGAGGAGGGTCGAACGCCTACAGCCAACTGTTTCCTATACCGTGGGCTAGGCAGCACTGTCCCACCACCGCTGTCCCCTGTGGACCCTGAATCCACCACATTAACCCAGTGCGCAGTGATGGACACGTAACGGCCCTGGCCATGCCGACTGGACCATGCATCAGTTGTGAGGTGCACCTTTCCGCTCACTGACTGCTTGAGTGCATGGACAATGCAGTCTTTCATATGATGGTGGAGGGCTGGGATGGCTTTGCGAGAGAAGAAGTGGCGACTGGGTAGGTCATAGCGTGGTACTGCATAGGCCATGAGTTCGTGGAAAGCTGTGCTTTCCACCAACCGAAAGGGCATCATCTCAAACGAGATTAGTTTGGCAATGTGGGCGTTCAAACCCAGTGTACGCGGATGAGAGACTGAGTACTTTCTTGACCTACTCATAGTGTCTGGGAGGGTGAGCTGGACTTGAGAGCTGCAAATGGTGGAAGTAGCGGTGGACAGGGCGGACTGAGAGAGGGTTGATGATGGTGATGGAGTTGGTGTTCTTTCTGATGGCCTAGAATCAGTCTTTCGTTGATATAACAGTGGGATTCCCTGACTGTTGTGGCCTTGCAACGACACCTCAACATTTGCTGCTGTGCTAACCGGTGGGCTTACAGTGGGGGAAACGATGTAGCGTTGATGACTACCTTCTTTGTGATCAGTTGCACATGTGGCACTTGAGGTTTGGTGTTGTGTCCACGCTTGCAAGTGCATGCTGGTTAAATGTCTAAGCATGCAACTGGTATTCAAATTTTTCAGATTTTTCCCTCGGCTAAAGGTCTTTGCGCACTTCTTACAGATAACCTTGGCCTGATCATGAGGATTTTGTTCAAAAAAGTGCCACACTGCACTCTTCCTACTTTGGCAGACATTTTGCGGCCTAGCACGCTGTGATCTTTTGACCCTCTGGACAAGCTGTCCAGCAACTCTTTTGATGTTTGGAACCTGTCTTTGGAGTGCTACGGGCCTGCCAGATAACAGCTGTTGCGATGTCGATGTCTGCTGTGGATGCTCCTCATCTGAGCTATTGGAAGCAGCACCCTCTTCCCCCAATGGATGCCAATCTGGGTCAACAACTGGGTCATCCATCACCTCCTCTTCTATGTCATGTGCACCTTCCTCTGTGTCACCGTGTATGGTGGTATAGTGTGCGGGAAGGGGCACCTGAGTCTCATCAGGGTCAGAATCTGGCTCTGTACACTGCGAGGACAATGTAGTGCTCTGAGTGAATGTACCAGCAGAATCATCCATCAGCGGCTGTGCATCAGTGCACTCCATGTCAAATTCATCTTGGCCTGGGTAATTCACCATTTGACTTGATAATCCAGGCATGGTATGTGAAAACAGCTCCATGGAGTAATCAGTAGTATGGCCTGCGTCATCCTTCAATCTTGGTTGGGGTGAAGGACACAAGGAAAGGTGTGGTTCATGAACATGAGCCTCCAATGACGACTCAGTGCTTTTACTTTTTACAACTGAAGAAGAGGAGGCGATAGAGCTGGAGGCTGAGTCAGCAATGTAAGACAAAACTTTTTCCTGATACTCTGCCTTTAAAAGCGGTTTGCCAACTCCTAGAAAACTAAGCGTTCGAGGCCTTATGTAGCCAGACGATGACGCAGGCTCAACACCTCCTGCATTCGGTCCTATTTTGCTCTTGCCACTACCGTCAGATCCACCACCAACACCATCATTACCAGCTGCCAACCCCCGCCCAATTCCACGGCCTCTTCCACCAGCCTTCCTCATTTTTGGTAGAAATGTAGACAAAATCCAACAAACTATATAGTAATGTAAAACAAGGTACAAGGTGTCTATAGGACAGGGGAGATTTTGAATTTCTGCAGACACTTGTGGACACTGGACACTTTTGGATTGTGTGAGGCCCAATGAATATCTGAGCGCTATGTGACAGGCTCGATGGCACAGCTGTGACCAAAGTGACTAGAGGATAAGGGAGATTTTGAATCTCTGAACACACTTTTGGACACTGGACACTTTTGGATTGTGTGAGGCCCAATGAATATCTGAGCGCTATGTGACAGGCTCGATGGCACAGCTGTGACCAAAGTGACTAGAGGATAAGGGAGATTTTGAATCTCTGCACACACTTTTGGACACTGGACACTTTTGGATTGTGTGAGGCCCAATGAATATCTGAGCGCTATGTGACAGGCTCGATAGCACAGCTGTGACCAAAGTGACTAGAGGATAAGGGAGATTTTGAATCTCTGCACACACTTTTGGACACGACACTTTTGGATTGTGTGAGGCCCAATGTGACAGGCTCCATGGCACAGCTATGACCAAAGTGACTAGAGGATAAGGGAGATTTTGAATCTCTGCACACACTTTTGGACACTGGACACTTTTGGATTGTGTGAGGCCCAATGAATATCTGAGCGCTATGTGACAGGCTCGATGGCACAGCTGTGACCAAAGTGACTAGAGGATAAGGGAGATTTTGAATCTCTGCACACACTTTTGGACACTGGACACTTTTGGATTGTGTGAGGCCCAATGAATATCTGAGCGCTATGTGACAGGCTCGATGGCACAGCTGTGACCAAAGTGACTAGAGGATAAGGGAGATTTTGAATCTCTGAACACACTTTTGCACACTGGACACTTTTGGATTGTGTGAGGCCCAATGAATATCTGAGCGCTATGTGACAGGCTCGATGGCACAGCTGTGACCAAAGTGGCTAGAGGATAAGGGAGATTTTGAATCTCTGCACACACTTTTGGACACTGGACACTTTTGGATTGAGTGAGGCCCAATGAATATCTGAGCGCTATGTGACAGGCTCGATGGCACAGCTGTGACCAAAGTGACTAGAGGATAAGGGAGATTTTGAATCTCTGCACACACTTTTGGACACTGGACACTTTTGGATTGTGTTATTCCCAATGAATATCTGAGCGCTATGTGACAGGCTCGATGGCACAGCTGTGACCAAAGTGACTAGAGGATAAGGGAGATTTTGAATCTCTGCACACACTTTTGGACACTGGACACTTTTGGATTGTGTGAGGCCCAATGAATATCTGAGCGCTATGTGACAGGCTCGATGGCATAGCTGTGACCAAAGTGACTAGAGGATAAGGGAGATTTTGAATCTCTGCACACACTTTTGGACACTGGACACTTTTGGATTGTGTGAGGCCCAATGAATATCTGAGCGCTATGTGACAGGCTCGATGGCACAGCTGTGACCAAAGTGACTAGAGGATAAGGGAGATTTTGAATCTCTGCACACACTTTTGGACACTGGACACTTTTGGATTGTGTGAGGCCCAATGAATATCTGAGCGCTATGTGACAGGCTCGATGGCACAGCTGTGACAAAAGTGACTAGAGGATAAGGGAGATTGGATTGCTTTTAAAAAAGCAGTTTGTGGAGCAGTGGGTAAACAGCAATGCCAGCCTGTCAGGAAGCCTTAAAAGGCAGCCCAACAACCAACACCACTGATACACCACAATATAGCCTCCCCTTGCACTGCACACACAGTGACTGGTGTGTTGTGCAGGCCAAATTGCTAGCAGCAGAAGCAGTTTTTTTTTCTTCTCAGGACAAAAAAAAAAATTGGGATTGCTTTTAAAAAAGCAGTTTGCGGAGCAGTGGGTAAACAGCAATGCAGGAATGTCAGGAAGCCTTAGAAGGCAGCCCAACAACCAACACCACTGATACACCACTATATAGCCTCCCCTTGCACTGCACACACAGTGATTGGTGTGTTGTGCAGGCCAAATCGCTAGCAGCAGAAGCAGTTTTTTTGTCTTCTTCCCTGCCTAACGCTCTCCCTACAGAATCAGCAGCAACCTCTCCCTATACTGAGATCGGCAGAAGTAAGATGGCGGTCGGCGTGCACGCCCTTTTATACCCCCTGTGACGCCCACCAAAGCAAGCCAATCACTTGCATGCCCTTCTGAAAGATGGTGGTGACCCCTGCCTATGTCATCACGTTGCCCACAGTGTCCGTGGATCCTGATTGGCTGAAAAAGAGCGCAAAACAAACTTTTGAAGCGCGACTTTGGCGCGTAAGTCGCCGACCTCGTGGCCGACCTCATCCTAGGGTCGGGTTTCGTTTCATGAAACCCGACTTTGCCAAAAGTCGGTGACTTTTGAAATTTTTCGACCCATTTCGCTCAACTCTAGGTCAGACGTTTCCTGTAGTTGCTCACCAAGTTTGCACACACTGCAGCAGGGATTTTGGCCCTCTCCTCCATAGAGATCTTCTTCAGATCTTTCAGGTTTTTGGGGCTGTCACTCTGCGACATTGAATTTCAGCTCCCTTCAAAGATTTTCTATTGGGTTCAGGTCTGGAGACTGACTAGGCCACTCCAGGATCTTAAAATGCTTCTTACGGAGCCACTCCTTAGTTGCCCTGTCTGTCTGTTTTGGGTCATTGTCATGCTGGAAGACCCAGCTATGACCCATCTTCACTGTTCTTACAGAGCAAAGGAGGTTGTTGGCCAAAATCTTTCACTTCATGACCCCATACATCTTCCCTTCAATACGGTGCAGTTGTCCTGTCCACTTTGCAGAAAAGCACCCCTAATGAATGGTGTTTCCCCCACCATGCTTCAGGGTTGGGACAGTGTTGTTAGGGTTGTACTCATCCTTTTTCTTCCTCCAAACATGTCGTGTGGAGATAGCAAAAAAGTTATATTTTGGTCTCATCTGACCATGTGATCTTATCTCATGCCTCCTTTGGATCATCCAGATGGTCATTGGTGAACATTAAATGGGCCTGGACATGTGCTGGCATGGGCAGGGGGACCTTGCACTCCCTGCAGGATTTTAAACCATGAAGGTGTAGTGTGTTTCTAACAGTAAAGTTTGAGACTGTGGTCCCAGCTCTCTTCAGGTCATTGACCAGGTCCTCCTGTGTAGTTCTTGGCTGACTCCTGACCTTTATCTGAAGCATCCTTACCCCAGAAGAAGAGAACTTGCATGGAGCCCCAGACCGAGGAAGATTGACAGTCATTTTGTGTTTCTTCCCATTTTCTAATAATTGTGCCAACAGTTGTTGCCTTCTCACCAAGCTGCATGCCTATTGTCCTGTAGGCCATCTAAGCCTTTTGCAGGTCTACAATTTTGTCCCTGGTGTCTTTAGACAGCTCTTTAGTCTTGGCCATGGTGGAGAGGTTGGAGTGTGATTCACTGAGTGTGTGGACAGGTGTGTTTTATACAGGTAACAAGTTCAAACAGGTGTAGTTAATACAGGTAATGAGTGCAGAGTAGGAGGGCTTCTTAAAGACTATCAAGTCTGTGAGAGCCAGAATTCTTGCTAGTTGGTAGGGGACCAAATACTTATTTCATGTAACAAAATGCAATTTAATTATGGAAAAATCATGCAATGTGAATTTCTTTTTTTTTTCTTTAAGATTCTGTCACTCACAGTTGAAGTGTACGAACGATAAAAATTACAGACCTCTTCATTCTTGCAGGTGGGAAAACTGGCAAAATTGGTAGTGTATCAAATACTTATTTTCCCCCACTGTATTCCTGGTAGACTATTGTAGATATCAAACAGACTCGGATTGTAATATAGAAAAAAAAGTAGGTACAGTGTTTAATTCCTGCTAACACCTATTTACTCCTTTGGCATCTACCGTATGACTTATATTCATCACCATTCATTCAGATGCAATATCAATCAATAGGCGAGTCTTGTCTTCACCTTTTTTGGTTAGTGGATAGCTGCTCTTTAACCCCACATGATATTACACATATGATCCTTTTTCACATTTGGCCTAAGAATATATGATATATTCATTCTTGAAGTTACTACTTTGCTCCTCATATTTAATAATATACACTTACCTTCTATTTTTTGGCCATATGGCAATTAGGATTTACTGTGCAATGAGCATATACAGTACTTTTTTACACTGTATCCTTTTTCTTTGCTGCCTTTTTTTGCATATGTTGTCCCTGTTGATAATATTTTATCTGCATTGTTATTTTAATTTACTTTAATAACATTCTTGATTTTTTATGGCATATAGCTTCCTTTTTTCTTTCTTTTCATGCATATACTTTTGGAAGTGCCATTAATTTAGGCAATCACACATTTTGATGTGTCATTGGAGAAAGGTTCAGTTCAGAATGTACACATCTTTCTCTTTTCTGTGCTTAACCCAGGGTTTGTTGCTAGACTCCAAATACATTTGGGGCACCTTGTGAAACAGATCAACTGGTACGGTAACTCATTGAGAATGCAAAAATTCATTTACGTAGCAATTACTGACGATGGGAAACAGTTGTGGTAAAACTTATTGGCATCCTTGATAGTTTGTTGTAAAAAAAAACCCAATACACAGATATAAAAAGTCCACACACCCTTGTTAACCCCTTTCCGACATCGGACATAATATTCCATCCCTGTGCCCTGGGCCTATTTGACCAGGAACGGAATATTATGTCATCTCGATCGCCCGCGCACACGGTGGATGTGCGGGCGATCAACGCCGGATGTCAGCTGATTCTGACAGTTGACACCCGGCACTAAGTGCCCATGACTTGGGGCTGGTGTTAATAATCTAGGAAAGGGGACAATATCCCTCAAGGTTCCCAGGTTATTAATAACAGCTCGCAGCTGTTTGCTTTAGCCTTTACTGGTTAGGACCCCAGAAAAAAAATTGACTTGGGGTCTCTCTATAAATTCTAACCAGCAAAGGCTAAACAGACAGATGTGGGCTGATATTAATAGCCAGGGAAGGGGCCAGGGATATTGGCCCCCCCACCCAGGCTAAGAACATCAGCCCTCAGCTGCCCATGAAATATTGCATCTATAACATGCCAAATCTGACTATTAGCCTTGCTCTTCCCACTTGCCTTGGTGCAATGGCAAGTGGGGTAATAGGGTTGCTGTTGATGTCAGCTGTTTTATGGCCGCTAGAGGGCAGGTCATTGAGGGATCATTGACCTGTCAGAAGTAGAGTTGAGCGACTTTTGGTTTTTTAGGGTCGCGTTTCGTTTCGTGAAACCCGACTTTTCCAAAAGTCGGGTCGAGCAAGATCGTCCGATTATAGGGAAAAGTCGGGGTCGTCCCGAAACACGAAACCCAATGTAAGTCAATGGGGAATAAAAGTCGGCAGTGAGAGGAGGACAGGAAACACACCTACAGTGCCCATTTGAATCCCAAAAGCATCAATTCTTCTTTCTTAAGCTTGTCAACCTTAATTAACTTCATAATACAAGTTACGCACTGAAATATGGGGGTTATTTGGCTACAAACTGTGGGGGGGGAGGGCTGGCTCCAGGTTTTCATGTGCCCTGGGCGAAAGAGCGCCCCTTTAACACATACCACAACTCATCATGCTCCGATACGGCAGAGAAAAAGCGGTATAGTCCAATGAAAAATACCTCACTTTTTACATCTCATGACGAGGCCCATCTATTTCTCCATACAGAATCATTGGTCCCATATAATGTTTGAAACAGTATATGATGAGCTCCACATAATGCTACAGTATATGTTGGTCCCCATGGATGAAGCTCCACTGTCTTATGGGCCCAAATAATGCTCCAAACATAATGGGCCCCATTTCTAATGCTCTAGTGTATAATGGGCCCTGTAAACGCTGCTCCAGTGTCTGATGTCCACCTTTGGAATGTTCCAGTGTATGGTGGGCCCCATCTATCATTCTCCAGAGTATAGTGCTCCCCAAAAATTGCTGTCCCATCATTGAAAACAATCAAATAAGTCTCCTCGCTAGGGAATCCCTGTACTTGTCTGGACAGGTGCTGTAGCTTGCTTAACAGCTCGCCAGCCGTTCTCACGCCCAGTATGGATTACACGTGATTGCACAAAGGTGAGAAAGGGTACCGTATCCCCAGATAACATGTATGGATAGCGTACACATTCAAAATATATGTCTCAGGAGGCAGGCTCAGACGGTGTTAGGCCCAGTATGGATTGCACGTGATTGCACAAAGGTTAGAAAGGGTACCGTATCACCGGATAACATGTATGGATAGCGTACACATTCAAAATATATGTCTATACAGCATGAGGCAGGCTCAGACGGTGTTAGGCCCAGTATGGATTGCACGTGATTGCACAAAGGTTAGAAAGGGTACCGTATCACCGGATAACATGTATGGATAGCGTACACATTCAAAATACATGTCTATACAGCATGAGGCAGGCTCAGACGGTGTTAGGCCCAGTATGGATTGCACGTGATTGCACAAAGGTTAGAAAGGGTACCATATCATCGGATAACATGTATGGATAGCGTACACATTCAAAATATATGTCTATACAGCATGAGGCAGGCTTAGACGGTGTTAGGCCCAGTATGGATTGCACGTGATTGCACAAAGGTTAGAAAGGGTACCGTATCCCCAGATAACATGTATGGATAGCGTACACATTCAAAATATATGTCTCAGGAGGCAGGCTCAGACGGTGTTAGGCCCAGTATGGATTGCACGTGATTGCACAAAGGTTAGAAAGGGTACCGTATCCCCGGATAACATGTATGGATAGCGTACACATTCAAAATATATGTCTATACAGCATGAGGCAGGCTCAGACGGTGTTAGGCCCAGTATGGATTGCACGTGATTGCACAAAGGTTAGAAAGGGTAGCGTATCCCCGGATAACATGTATGGATAGCGTACACATTCAAAATATATGTCTATACATCAGGAGGCAGGCTCAGACGGTGTCAGGCACAGTATGGATTTGACGGCCCAGATTACACAGCGGAGGAGCAGGGAGAGGTAAAGATTGAAAATGCTGGGGCCCTGCCCAAGCAAGGGGGGCCCACTCGTGGGCGTCGGTACTGGCACTGGGCCCCTCATAGTACAGCGGTGTGTCTGACGGCGGGTGTGCACCACCACCGTCAGAGACACTTGATTGCACTATGAGGGACCCTGTGCCAGTGCCCGCGCCCAAGAGTCGGCCTACCCACCTGTCCAGGGCAACGGCACTCGCACGGTGTCGTGCGTTAGGTGGTGACCCCGGCCATGGGGGGGAGGCAGCACAGTTAGGGAGTTTTAGAAAGTGGCATATGTTGATGTTGGACATTCAGCTGATGCAAAAGGCGAAATAGGTGAAGTACCAGGAAGAGGTGGACCAAAGCAAGCCATTTTTCTGTCACCCTATGTGTCATCAGGGGAAGGTGGGACAAAATCCTTGGAAACCCATGTGTGGTTCATTTTAATGAAGGTTAGATCATCCACATTTTGGGTTGACAGACGGGTCCTTTTTTCTGTCAGGATTGATCCAGCTGCACTGAAGACTCTTTCCGATAGCACACTTGCAGCTGGGCAAGCGAGCTCCTGTAAGGCATATTGGGCCAATTCAGGCCAGGTGTCCAGTTTAGCGGCCCAATAGTCAAAGGGGAATGACCTGTGTGGGAGAACATCGATATGGGAGGAAAAGTAGTTTGTAACCATAGTTGACAACTGCTGTCTCCTGTCACTTTCCATCGATGCAGTATTACCAGTTGTGTGAGCGGTATTTGAAAAATCAGTCCACAACATTGTCATGAAACCCCTGGCTCCAACGCCACTTCTGCTGTGTGCACCACGAACACCTCTGCCAAGCTGCCCCTGGCCCGTACGGCTCGTGTGAGAACCATCACCGCTGCTGTGTGCTGGGAATGCCTCAAGCAACCGATTTACCAGAGTTGCTTGTTTATTAGCCAATATTAGGTCAAGGTTCTCCTGTGGCATGATGTTTTGTAATTTGCCTTTATAGCGTGGATCCAGGATGCTGGCCAACCAGTAGTCGTCATCGTTCATCATTTTGGCAATGCGGGGGTCCCTTTTTAGGATCTGCAAGGCATAATCTGACATGTGGGCCAATGTTCCCGGTGTCAATGATGCACTGCGAGTGCTGGGTGGAGGAGCACTTTCTGGCAAATCCACATCCCTCCAGTCACGCACAAACCCTGTACCAGACCTTGCCACGCCAACATTTTCACTTGCCCCACGAGATGCATCCTCCTCCCCTAAGTAATCATCCCCATCATCATCCTCCTCCTCCTCCTCTTCTTCCTCCACCTCGTCCAGGAGAGGTCCCTGAGCAGACAATGGCTGAATGTCATCAAGGATTCCCTCCTCCTCTTCCTCCTCATCAACATTGGCTGCAGACGCCTGCTCCTTAAGGTGCGTCAAAGTTTGCATGAGCAGACGCATAAGTGGGATGCTCATGCTTAGGATGGCGTCGTCTGCGCTTACCAGCCGTGTGCATTCCTCAAAACACTGAAGGACTTTACAGAGGTCTTTCAGCTTCGACCACTGCACACCTGTCAGCTCCATGTCTGCTCTCAAAGTGCCTGGCCGTGTATCCTCCCACAAATGCATTATGGCCTGCCTCTGCTCGCACAGCAGCTCCACCATGTGCAGGGTGGAGTTCCACCTTGTTGCAATGTCGATAATGAGGCGGTGGTTGGGAAGGTGGAGCAATCGCTGCAGCTTCTGCATACGAACGGAGTGTACAGGCGACCGGCGGATGTGCGCGCACAGTCTTCGCACCTTCTGGAGCAGGGCTGTTAACTCCGGATAATTTTTGAGGAAGCACTGCACCACCAGGTTCAAGGTGTGAGCCAAGCAAGGTATGTGGCTGAGTTTTGAAAGGGCTATGGCTGCCACAAAATTACGGCCGTTATCACTAACTACATTGCCTGCCTCAAGATGTACACTGCCCAGCCATGACTCAGTTTGTCGCTTCAAGTACTCGGCCAGCACCTCGGCGGTATGTCTGTCGCCCAAACACATCATCTGCAACACAGCCTGCTGACGCTTTCCACTAGCTGCTCGATAGGGGGACACATCGTGTGCAACAGTGGCAGCTGCAGATGGAGTGCTCGTACGACTGCGCTCTGTGGACGAGCTTTCGCTTCTGGAGGAGGAGGAGGAGAGTGGAACGCCTACAGCCAACTGTTTCCTATACCGTGGGCTAGGCAGCACTGTCCCACCACCACTGTCCCCTGTGGACCCTGCATCCACCACATTAACCCAGTGCGCAGTGATGGACACGTAACGGCCCTGGCCATGCCGACTGGACCATGCATCAGTTGTGAGGTGCACCTTTCCGCTCACTGACTGCTTGTGTGCATGGACAATGCGGTTTTTCACATGATGGTGGAGGGCTGGGATGGCTTTGCGAGAGAAGAAGTGGCGACTGGGTAGGTCATAGCATGGTACTGCATAGGCCATGAGTTCGCGGAAAGCTGTGCTTTCCACCAACCGAAAGGGCAACATCTCAAACGAGATTAGTTTGGCAATGTGGGCGTTCAAACCCAGTGTACGCGGATGAGAGACTGAGTACTTTCTTGACCTACTCATAGTGTCTGGGAGGGTGAGCTGGACTTGAGAGCTGCATATGGTGGAAGTAGCGGTGGACAGGGCGGACTGAGAGAGGGTTGATGATGGTGATGGAGTTGGTGTTCTTTCTGATGGCCTAGAATCAGTCTTTCGTTGATATAACAGTGGGATTCCCTGACTGCTGTGGCCTTGCAACGACATCTCAACATTTGCTGCTGTGCTAACCGGTGGGCTTACAGTGGGGGAAACAATGTAGCGTTGATGACTACCTTCGTTGTGATCAGTTGCACATGTGGCACTTGAGGTTTGGTGTTGTGTCCACGCTTGCAAGTGCATGCTGGTTAAATGTCTAAGCATGCAACTGGTATTCAAATTTTTCAGATTTTTCCCTCGGCTAAAGGTCTTTGCGCACTTCTTACAGATAACCTTGGCCTGATCATGAGGATTTTGTTCAAAAAAGTGCCACACTGCACTCTTCCTACTTTGGCAGACATTTTGCGGCCTAGCACGCTGTGATCTTTTGACCCTCTGGACAAGCTGTCCAGCAACTCTTTTGATGTTTGGAACCTGTCTTTGGAGTGCTACGGGCCTGCCAGATAACAGCTGTTGCGATGTCGATGTCTGCTGTGGATGCTCCTCATCTGAGCTATTGGAAGCAGCACCCTCTTCCCCCAATGCATGCCAATCTGGGTCAACAACTGGGTCATCCATCACCTCCTCTTCTATGTCATGTGCACCTTCCTCTGTGTCACCGTGTATGGTGGTATAGTGTGCGGGAAGGGGCACCTGAGTCTCATCAGGGTCAGAATCTGGCTCTGTACACTGCGAGGACAATGTAGTGCTCTGAGTGAATGTACCAGCAGAATCATCCATCAGCGGCTGTGCATCAGTGCACTCCATGTCAGATTCATCTTGGCCTGGGTAATTCACCATTTCACTTGATAATCCAGGCATGGTATGTGAAAACAGCTCCATGGAGTAATCAGTAGTATGGCCTGTGTCATCCTTCAATCTTGGTTGGGGTGAAGGACACAAGGAAAGGTGTGGTTCATGAACATGAGCCTCCAATGACGACTCAGTGCTTTTACTTTTTACAACTGAAGAAGAGGAGGCGATAGAGCTGGAGGCTGAGTCAGCAATGTAAGACAAAACTTTTTCCTGATGCTCTGCCTTTAAAAGCGGTTTGCCAACTCCTAGAAAACTAAGCGTTCGAGGCCTTATGTAGCCAGACGATGACGCAGGCTCAACACCTCCTGCATTCGGTCCTATTTTGCTCTTGCCACTACCATCAGATCCACCACCAACACCATCATTACCAGCTGCCAACCCCCGCCCAATTCCACGGCCTCTTCCACCAGCCTTCCTCATTTTTGGTAGAAATGTAGACAAAATCCAACAAACTATATAGTAATGTAAAACAAGGTACAGGGTGTCTATAGGACAGTGGAGATTTTGATTTTCTGCACACACTTGTGGACAGTGGACACTTTTGGATTGTGTGAGGCCCACTGATATCTGAGCGCTATGTGACAGGCTCGATGGCACTGCTGTGACAAAAGTGACTAGAGGATAAGGGAGATTTTGAATATCTGCACACACTTTTGGACAGTGGACACTTTTGGATTGTGTGAGGCCCACTGATATCTGAGCGCTATGTGACAGGCTCGATGGCACTGCTGTGACAAAAGTGACTAGAGGATAAGGGAGATTTTGAATCTCTGCACACACTTTTGGACACTGGACACTTTTGGATTGTGTGAGGCCCAATGAATATCTGAGCGCTATGTGACAGGCTCGATGGCACAGCTGTGACCTAAGTGACTAGAGGATAAGTGAGATTTTGAATGTCTGCACACACTTTTGGACACTGGACACTTTTGGATTGTGTGAGGCCCAATGAATATCTGAGCGCTATGTGACAGGCTCGATGGCACAGCTGTGACCTAAGTGACTAGAGGATAAGTGAGATTTTGAATGTCTGCACACACTTTTGGACACTGGACACTTTTGGATTGTGTGAGGCCCAATGAATATCTGAGCGCTATGTGACAGGCTCGATGGCACAGCTGTGACCTAAGTGACTAGAGGATAAGTGAGATTTTGAATGTCTGCACACACTTTTGGACACTGGACACTTTTGGATTGTGTGAGGCCCAATGAATATCTGAGCGCTATGTGACAGGCTCGATGGCACAGCTGTGACCTAAGTGACTAGAGGATAAGTGAGATTTTGAATGTCTGCACACACTTTTGGACACTGGACACTTTTGGATTGTGTGAGGCCCAATGAATATCTGAGCGCTATGTGACAGGCTCGATGGCACAGCTGTGACCAAAGTGACTAGAGGATAAGTGAGATTTTGAATGTCTGCACACACTTTTGGACACTGGACACTTTTGGATTGTGTGAGGCCCAATGAATATCTGAGCGCTATGTGACAGGCTCGATGGCACAGCTGTGACCTAAGTGACTAGAGGATAAGTGAGATTTTGAATGTCTGCACACACTTTTGGACACTGGACACTTTTGGATTGTGTGAGGCCCAATGAATATCTGAGCGCTATGTGACAGGCTCGATGGCACAGCTGTGACCTAAGTGACTAGAGGATAAGTGAGATTTTGAATGTCTGCACACACTTTTGGACACTGGACACTTTTGGATTGTGTGAGGCCCAATGAATATCTGAGCGCTATGTGACAGGCTCGATGGCACAGCTGTGACCAAAGTGACTAGAGGATAAGGGAGATTGGATTGCTTTTAAAAAAGCAGTTTGCGGAGCAGTGGGTATACAGCAATGCCAGCCTGTCAGGAAGCCTTAAAAGGCAGTCCAACAACCAACACCACTGATACACCACTATATAGCCTCCCCTTGCACTGCACACACAGTGACTGGTGTGTTGTGCAGGCCAAATTGCTATCAGCAGCAGAAGCAGTTTTTTTTTCTTCTCAGCAGGACAAAAAAAAAAAATTGGGATTGCTTAAGCAGTTTGAGGCCCAATGAATATCTGAGCGCTATGTGACAGGCTCGATGGCGCAGCTGTGACCAAAGTGACTAGAGGATAAGGGAGATTGGATTGCTTTTAAAAAAGCAGTTTGTGGAGCAGTGGGTAAACAGCAATGCCAGCCTGTCAAGAAGCCTTAGAAGGCAGCCCAACAACCAACACCACTGATACACCACTATATAGCCTCCCCTTGCACTGCACACACAGTGACTGGTGTGTTGTGCAGGCCAAATCGCTAGCAGCAGAAGCAGTTTTTTTGTCTTCTTCCCTGCCTAACGCTCTCCCTACAGAATCAGCAGCAACCTCTCCCTATGCTAAGATCGGCAGAAGTAAGATGGCGGTCGGTGTGCACGCCCTTTTATACCCCCTGTGACGCCCACCAAAGCAAGCCAATCACTTGCATGCCCTTCTGAAAGATGGTGGTGACCCGTGCCTATGTCATCACGTTGCCCACAGTGTCCATGGATCCTGATTGGCTGAAAAAGAGCGCAAAACAAACTTTTGAAACGCGACTTTGGCGTGTAAGTCGCCGACCTTGTGGCCGACCTCATCCTAGGGTCGGGTTTCGTTTCATGAATCCCGACTTTGCCAAAAGTCGGCGACTTTTGAATTTTTTTGACCCGTTTCGCTCAACTCTAGTCAGAAGCAAAACTGCTGAATACCTATTCAGAGCACCACATGAAGACCCCCCACATGCCGCCCTGGAGCATGAGCATATCATTAACTCAAAACTGAAAATAAAGAATAAACAACAGCCACAAGACAGATTTCATCAACCAAAGTATCATTTTAATCAGTATAACGGCGCCGATCTGACACTAGGTTACTGTGCACAATCCTGCTGACAGGTTCCCTTTAAAGCCTTACATGTCACTTGAAGTGGTAGTTTATGCAGCACATTGATGGAATGGGTCCACAAGAGTGGATCAGCTCTTACAGACTAGCTTTTCGTTCTGACTTATAGAAGAGAGTAGAGGCTTCCCTCTATGATATCTGTATACCCCAGGCATACATAGGGATTGGGTTTGTCTACATGAGATAACCCCTTTAAATCTTTAACCTATTTAATTAAAAGAATGATAAGTGATGTGAAATATCCATGTCTAGGTAGATGATTATTAACACTTTTCCATGGCATTCTTATTTGGAAATAGTGGTGATTTTTGCGATTTTCATCATTTGCCATTTATCAAGTGAAAACAAAGACATTTTGGTAATGACACATTATGATGATGTGGGCAAAACTAATACATAAATCAACAAGCTTGTAGCTGGCATTATGTCAAACCAAAGACATCTGCTGAACACGTCCACAATGTTCTCTATTTTTATGTATTATAAAGTTCATGGACGTATGTATTCCCTTCATGTAGTGGTCTATAAATTAGGGTAATTGGGAGTAATTGATATTCTGGAGTGGAAAGGATGGAGCCAGGTTAATGCTTCTCATGTATTAACCTTGTACAAACCTGCTGTCGTTAAAGTTGACCTGTCACCTAAACACGGGAAAGGGATTTAGACTATTGACTTATCAAGAATGTCAGGAACCTTTGAAGCCTTTCCTGACTAATATTTATAAGGTTTTTATATTCATGAGGCTCAGGTTCTCAAAGAATTAATATTTATGAAGCCAAAAAAATGGATAACTCAGTTGGCACTCCTGTATGAGCTGTAAAAGAGAGAGAAACGGTGCCGTGTGAAACTTGGTGTTTGAACCATTTGCCAACAGTGTCATAAATTACAGCTACTGAGCCCCAATACAAAATCTGTAACATTACCCTTAGAGAACATGTGCCACCATAATACTGGTGCTTTATTATGTATTTTTTATTCACATCAGTGCATACAGAGAGTTAAAACCACAATTTGCGTTTTGGCAATGACACCGGTAGCACTGGTATTATTAACGCATTTCGAGTGACACAGCACTTGGAGTGCTTCCGGTGTGTTTGTTGTCTGCAGAACTGATGTCAGACGATAACTGAGCTCAGCAGCTTTGCCAATGTAGATGGCACAAATCACTCAGGACTAGAGATGAGCGAATGTGTTTGGGTCCCTCCTTATTCGGCAAACTACCGAATAAGCGTTATAGCCCAACAAACAGGCTCTCCATGCATGTGCTGTAACTGTGACACAGCCGCGACATATTCAGCTGCGGTGCCGAACAGCTGATCAGCAGGCACGATCCAGGTAGCCTGGTTCCCTCTGCAGCTTGTTCGGTAAGCGCTATAGCTTGCCAAATAAGGACAGATCCAACAGATTTGCTCATCTCTACTCTACTGTTGAGCTCAGTGACTCTTAGCGGTTCATGCTGTCTACAACGGTAGAGCCGCTGAGCTCAGTTATTGCTTCAGCACTGACAACAAGACATCAACACTGGAAACACTAGGAGCCGAGGTGAAGACAGCACAGCACCTAGGCTGAGTGAGTAAAGCACTTTAAAACATTTCTCAAAGTGGACAACCCCTTTAAAATTTGTAGGCCTTGACTACATTTTCAGTTCTGGTTGTTCTGGAGGCTTATTTGAGTTATTGAGTTAACCTCTCAATGTCCACACCAGAAGGCTCATTACTACTGGGCACCTTCTCCATGAGAGACCTTTGACCTTGCACTGCCTACCTATTTGTTTCTGTTTTGTCTATGTAGTATGTATTGTCTTCTCTCTTTATTATTGATTTATTGAAAATGTTACTCAACATCTCCATGTCTCATGTTGATGTAATTCTGTTGAAATTATAGTGTCTAAGCACAACTTTTTCGACAAACTATTGTAAAATTTAACTTTTTTTTTTTGAGGAGTGGAACAGACTTTGATAATTATATAAATTAGAATTTACCATCGGTGAAAATTGCTCGAACGTACATACAAATGATCATTCATTGACTTGCATCATCCAAATGGTTGTCCTCCGATGTACAATCATTTATGTGAATAACATTTTTTTAGAATACTTGAGAACAACCTTTTTGTGGAGATGGCAATTCTTGGACTTGACTGTTACTAATTGATCCCATCACTGTTCGCGCACAGTTCTCAAAGAAGAAATGTCGTCAAAATTTGTGTTCTGTAATCCAACCTCATAACTGGTGTGTCAGCGTAACAAAAAAACTTATTGATCACTGTTTTCTCTGGTTTCCAGCACCACTCTGGTCCACACGATTGCACTGCAGCTTTGACAAATTGCCATCTTCTCCAGTTTCCAGCCCCACTGCGGTCCCATGTGGCTGCTCTGCAGCTTTGCTGACTCACAACACATTTACTGTGTCGAGTTGTTCTGCTTTCCCATTGTACTGTAAGTTTACAAGACTATGAATAGACTCCATAGACTTACATTAACAAAGAAACTTCTGGCCCTCACATAAACCCCTACGTGAGCTGGCTAGACTGAATTCAGGTCACTTGAGCCAAAAGAGGACCTGAAGATGGGGAAGATGGTAATTGGTTAGTTTTATAATACTCTTACATACATAATTAGGATGGATTATGGGTTATAAGTTTTAATGAGTCCACATGGACTTCTAAGAACAAAGAATAGACAATTTGCAATTTAATTTGTGTAAACACTAATACCCTTATAAAAACCAAAGATACAAGGAATATATAAAGAATGTATCAAAATGAATTTATTTATTTACATACAAATACATAACAATATAATGGATGCTAATTAGTCAAACCAGAAAAACGGGCAGTGACTGACAATTAACAACAGGAAAAAATATATATATACAGTATATATTCTTTGAAGAAGGAACGCCGAAACGTGCGTCGGGGGGAGACGTGGCGAGTGTTCTGACATACTACACAGGAATTTTAACATTCTATGCATATTATGGTGATTTATTAGGATCGACAGTATTTGAGTTTAACCTGAGGCAGAATAATTTCACTTTATGCATAAGGCAGCCTCTCATTGTTTATTGCAATTCTAAATGGAAGATTATTTAATACCAGTTTATGATGATGTTGGGATTTTGCTTTAATATATGAGTGGTTGCTTTTGCATTATATTTAAAATCAATTCTAGTACTTGTTGCATGTTTTTTGAGTTTATCTGCTATCTTAACAGGTTTAACTAGCTGCTATATATAAATCACTAAGCTTCACATTGATATCTAATATATAAAGCTCAATGTGTGTGTGTGTGTGTACGTATGTGGGTGGGTATGTCCGGGATTGGCATCCGCACGGTTGCAGCTACAGCCATACAATTTTGCACAGTCACACGTCTGGACCCCAAGAGCGTCATAGGCTATGTTGTGAGGCGAAATTTTAACCCCGTGCATTCCAATTCACCAAACAATTTTGCCCCTATCTACATAATAGGGAAAAAGTGAAAGGAAAAGTGTTGGAGGCAAATTGACAGCTGCCAGATGTGAACAAGGGGGACTTAAAGAATGAGAGCGATGGCGCCGAAGATTATATACCGTACAGTTGCTAAGGTGGGGCCCTGACATGGGATACTCACCACACACGGGGATATGAACACCCACACAAAATGCGCCACACACTACCACGTGCTTCAACACATATACCACCCTCAGCACACATTTCACCACACATACACCAACCTCGCCACATAAAAGTCGAAACACAAAAATCGCCACTCAAAACTCACCACGCTGTCCCAGAGCTGTTTAAAAGATGAAAAATGAGCTGTGATTGGTTGCTATTGGTTGCTGGTTTTCTTTGTAGACAGTTGTGGTAACTGAGGCCTATTATTCTTATCATTTCTACGGTGTTACCATCCTTCTGTATTGCTGGAAATAGCACAATTTATTACCGTGCCAACACAGACCACCCTCTGACACAGACTGCAGAGGGAGCCCAGTATCACACAGGATAGGATTAGATATACGGCTCAGCAGTCAGTATCACACAGGATAGGAATAGATACAGGGCTCAGCAGACAGTATCACACAGGATAGGATTAGATACACAGCTCAGCAGTCAGTATCATACAGGATAGGATTAGATACACAGCTCAGCAGTCAGTATCACATAGGATAGGATTAGATACACAGCTCAGCAGTCAGTATCACACAGGATAGGATTAGATACACGGCTCAGCAGTCAGTATCACACAGGATAGGAATAGATACACAGCTCAGCAGACAGTATCACACTGAATAGGATTAGATACACGGCTCAGCAGACAGTATCACACTGAATAGGATTAGATACATGGCTCAGCAGTGAGTATCACACAGGATAGGATTAGAAGCACGGTTTTTAGGTGCAATATAATCATTATAATTTGTTATAACTAACCACAGTTGGATTAGATACACAGCTCAGCAGTCAGTATCACACAGGAGAGGATTAGACACATGGCTCAGCAGGCAGTATCACAAGGATAGGATTAGATACACAGCTCAGCAGTCAGTATCACACAGGATAGGATTATTAACACGGCTCAGCATTCAGTATCACACAGGATAGGATTATTAACACGGCTCAGCAGTCAGTATCACACAGGATAGGATTAGATACACAGCTCAGCAGACTATCACACAGGAGAGGATTAGATACATAGCTCAGCAGTCAGTATCACACAGGATAGGATTAGATACACGGCTCAGCAGTCAGTATCACACAGGATAGGATTAGATACACAGCTCAGCAGACTATCACACAGGAGAGGATTAGATACATAGCTCAGCAGTCAGTATCACACAGGAGAGGATTAGATACATGGCTCAGCAGTCAGTATCAGACAGGATAGGAATAGATACACAGCTCAGCAGACAGTATCACACTGAATAGGATTAGATACACGGCTCAGCAGTCAGTATCACACAGGAGAGGATTAGAAGCACGGTTTTTATGTGCAATATAATCATTATAATTTGTTATAACTAACCACAGTTGGTTACTATGCCTGGGCAACGCCGGGCTCTTCAGCTAGTATACTGTATATATATATATACTGTATATATATATATATATATATATATATATATATATATATATATATATATATATTTGCCTGTTGTTATTTGTCAGTCACTGCCCGTTTTTTTCTGGTTTGACTAATTAGCATCCATTATTTTGTGATGTATTTGTATGTAAATAAATAAATTCATTTTGATACATTCTTTATACATTCCTTGTATCCTTGGTTTTTATAAGGGTATTAGTGTTTCTAGTTGTTCACAGAATGTGACCCAGTTGTGAGGTTAAGGACTAACATGTATGCAATTTAATTTGTGTGAATCAACAAAAAATACACACTACCATTTTAAATTAAACAGAAGATTGCAGGAGCCAGAAAAGTCTCAAATGACCTTTGATGTGACTGCGTGGGCTTCCTCATAATGCCTTGCAGCTATAGCATGACATTGTATAGCACATCCAGTAATGAGAGACTATCAGAGCCTGTATAAAAGCAGAAGCAGGGAAGGCAGCATCCATTTTATTGTGAATCTGGATTGTGACTGGACACAGCTGAGCCTGAAAGTTAAGGAGAGAAGACTTTAAAACACTGAGTAAACTTTGCAACTACTGGGTCGCCCTCACACCCAGGGCTGTGGGGTACTTGGTACCGGGCCCGATGGTCCTCAATGGGAGATGTCACGGTAGCTGGAACCCGGAACGTGGCCCTGGGCACCCATTGTAAATGTTCAGTGTCAATGTGTAAGTCGTGACGCCACCTGTGGTGTTCGGCAAGGAAGATGTTAAGCCTACACTGCAGATAGTTCCTCTGGGACAGATGGTGTGGTGCAGCAGTGATGGTATAGACCTCCACAGGCAGGGCTGTAGTCCCAGGGTAGAGTGAATGTGGCGACACTTAGATGGTGTAGTGTCGGGCGCAAGGGATGTAGCGGTGCTGGGCGAGTTGACGCAGGAATAAGTGGAGGACACCAGGGCATGTAGTTCCAAAGCTTTAGTCACAGTCTGTGGTGGCTCCAGAGCCCGCATCGGTGCCATGTCCTCTGGGTCAGGAGCTCAGCCAACTTCCAGGCAAGATGAAGTACTCCTTTCCAACACTCCAGTAACATATGTGCCTTTTCTGAACGTCTCCCTCTTAGCACCTTTAAGTGAAGTACTCACAGTACTGAGTTACACTGGAGTTCCTCCTGTCCGATGTTCCTATGAACTCTACTTGTATGGCAGACAGCTGTAGCCTGCTTCGGGGACTCTCTGCTACCAAGTCCCGGCTCTCTATCTTGTTGCTGTTGTGCCCCCAAGTCTGATGTGGGAATAAAGTGATGACAAACTTCTATTCCTCCGGTGTCTGTTGCGGGACCATAAGTATCCAAACATCCTCGGGGACCGGACCCCGGCCTTGCGCCTAGAACTTGAGAGGGGTTCTCTTCTAACCCTCAATCCTCTGTTCTCTTTCTCTCCTCATGTTCCGTACTAATCCTTTCCTTCTTATGGAGAGTCAGGCTTTCTTTCAGTGTTCCTTTCCTGTGCCAGCGGACCCAGATCACTGAGGTCGGCTGCAGCACTTTCCCACCTTCATCCCTCTCAGGGGATCTCCTTACACAGGGCTGACCTCGTCAGACTCCTGTGACCAACTCCCTATATCCTATCCTCTTCCTGCTCTTTAGTGCAGCCTAAACTCCACCCGCCTCCCAGCACGCTTCGTGTTCCAAGCAGGGAGCCACCAAAGGGTGCTGTGCTACACTACTGTGTTGTGTGGGATGCAGGTGTTGGAGCGTGGTCAGGTGTCTCCACCTTACCTGGATGGTGGGGTACCACACCTCAGGAGGAGGTGTAGTACCTCAGTGGCGACTGAACTCAGGGGCACCACACTAGCGTGTATGATAGCACAGCATTGAAAAAACATCCATTTACCCATATATGTATATTTTAAAGTCACTTTGCCATTACTAGAGCTGTGTTTAGCTTAAAGAGCTTAAAAATGTTCAGTGCAGTCCGAGGAGACCTCAGAGTGTTACACATATGTTTTCAGGGCAATTGGATGCTTTGATGTACATGCGATTGCGGTGAGTCGATTCTCTGTGAATCAAATTTTTAGAAGAATTTTACGCAATTGTCAATTTTTTAATTTCAAATGCATCGATCATCTATAGCAGATACTTCATTGAGTATCCTGCAATAATATGGAATCTTAAGGACATATCATTGGAAGTTTTTGACAATATTGGCTCGTAGATGTCTATTAGTGTCGTTTTATGGAGTCGCATAATGTTTTACTATTGATATGAATGTTATTGACTACTATGTCTAATATAACCATTCTTTATGCTCTGTGTGATTGATACAATAGGTCATTTTTTGTACCTTGAAACATCTTATGTTGGATTACGTGGTGAAAAAGCCCACCTGAAAAGCTTCAAGTGGAAAGAGTCGTCAAGGAATTGTATGATGATGTTTTGGTACTACATGTCATCGAAAGCTACTGGACAAATACGGGTTCTTATAAATGTAAGATATACATTTCACTATTTTTTCCGTAATAAATGAATATTGGTATTCCCATCGCATGCACAGAGCCTTAGGCCTCCCTACCTCCACATTCACACTGGGGGATATCAGATACAATAGCTTGATTTTCATTCACTTTAAGGGCAAATAATTGATTTGCTGAAGAACATAGTATATGAAACTCACCTGTACTGTGCATTTGCCCTCAACGATAGAAATGCAGGTATCACTACCAATGGTTGTAGAGAACCTATTTAACCTATAAGTAATGACTGCAGGGTGTTGAATCTTGCACAAAAAAATAATATAATAATATTTAATCATGGCATTGAAATGTTGAAATGAGACCAAACTATAATTTAACAATATTTAACAAGTTTTGTCTTAATTTCAAGATTAGTTTGTGTCCTGGGTGTATATGTATTTAAGTGCAAATGGTACTCACACTGTCTTCATGCGGTGCATTTGATAAGTGCAGTAAAATCTTAAAATATAATGCTAAGAGCGTCACTCTGTCCGAAGCCTTTATAGACTGCGCAAGTGCGACGTGCCTGCGCAGTCTGGACCCCACAGAGTTACGCATCCGGGGATGAGGATTGTGGCCCAGTAGATCACGGTATGCCCAAGCATTGAACGCATACCGTGATCTCCAGCACAGGTATTGCCGCGGGGTCTCTTCGGATGGAGGGACATGAATCCTCCATCGGAAATGGCGCATGCGTATAGCGCACTTCAGGCACCATTTTGTTGGTGGGCGGAAATTATTGAAATAAGGCCGTGATGTCAGGAGAGGGCGGGTTGTCGTGCTGGAATCGGCACCTGCGCTGGCCACACTTTCCGGTGCCATTTTTATAGAGCACCACATGACAGCATGGGGATGCAGGATAAGAGCACCACATGACAGGATGGGAGCACAGAATTGGAGTAACACATACCAGGATGGGGTCAGCACATACCAGAATGGGGGAGCAGGATGGGAGCAGCACATGACAGCATGGGGGCGCAGGATGGAGCACCACATGACAGGATTAGGGTGCAGGATAGGAGCACATTACAGGATGAGGGCACAAGAAGAGAGTAGCACATGACAAGATGGAGGTGCACAAAACAGGATGAGGGTGCAGGATGGGGGCTGCACATGACAGGAAGGGGGCGCAGGATGGGAGCAGCATATGATGACAGGATGGGGCGCAAGATGGTAGAAGCACAAGATAAGATTAGAGCGCAGGATGGAAGCTGCACATGCAAGGATGGAGACCATATACCAATATGAATGTTCTCCACCCGGGCGCAGAACGGGTTCAATAGCTAGTGTATAATCACAGTTTTGGGTGTACTTTAATCTGATTATATTTGATGGTACTTGGTTTGGAAAATACTGAAATTGTTTATCGTACTTTTTTTCCTTTCTATCTTTCATTCAGTGGTTCTTTTTTTAGTTTAGTGCCACCAGTTTTGGACTACAAATTTTAAAAAAGGATTTTGGTTAGTTAGAGTCAGTTCAAAGGCAGGTAACTAGATTAATACTTGAGACAGAAGACCTCTCATATAATGAGAGGTTGGAAAAGTAGGGCTTAGAAAAAGACGTCTCCGAGGAGATCTCATTTATATGTATAAATACATATGTATGTCAATACAAAGGACTGGTACATGACTTAATCTTTCAAAAAACCTTGCAAAGGACCAGGGGTATTCGTTATGTGTTGAGGAAAGGCTATTACGACAACTAAATAGGAAAGGGTTCTTTTTAGGGATAAACGAACATGCTCGTTGATACTTGGATATCATTTGGGTATCTAAGTGCTCAGATGTGCTCTATACTTGACGAGTAGAGTTGAGCGATACCGTCCGATACTTCAAAGTATCGTATCGGATGGTATCGGCCGATCTTTAAAAAAAGTATCGGTATCGCCGATTCCGATACCGGAAGTCCCATTCAAGTCTATGGGACTTCCGGTATCGGAATAAGAAAAACCCTTTCCTGCCCTTGTACAGCCTCTCTGGGGTCTGTACGGGCCTTTCGAGGGGCTGTGCCGGCCTGCCAGGGGGTCTGTGCAGGCTCCGGTGGTCTGTGCCGGCCTGCCGGTGGTCTGTGCAGGCTCCGGGGGGCTGTGCCGGCCTGCCGGGGGGCTGTGCCGGCCTGCTGGGGGGCTGTGCAGGCTCCGGGGGGCTGTGCCGGCCTGCCGGGGGGCTGTGCCGGCCTGCCGGTGGTCTGTGCCGGCCTGCCGGTGGTCTGTGCAGGCTCCGGGGGTCTGTGCAGGCATCGTCCGATGGGACTACAAGTCCCATCGGGCGATGCCTGCTACCATGACAGTGATTGACACATTAGCCAATGATGGGACAGTAGTAGTCCCATCATCCGGCTAATGTGTTAAATGTAAAAAAAAAAAAAAAAAAATTACATGCTACATACATACAACATGCATACTACATACATGCTACATTCATACTACATAAATACTACATGCAACATACATACTACATATATACTACATGCATGCTACATACATACTGCATGCTACATACATACCACATATATACTACATACATACTACATGCATGCTACATGCATGCTACATGCTACATACATAACACATATATACTACATGCATGCTACATACATACTACATGCTACATACATACTACATGCATGCTACATACATACTACATGCTACATACTACATATATACTACATGCATGCTACATACATACTACATGCTACATACTACATATATACTACATGCATGCTACATACATACTACATGCTACATACATACTACATATATACTACATGCATGCTACATACATACTACATGCTACATACATACTACATATATACTACATACATACTACATACATACTACATGCTACATACATACTACATATATACTACATACATACTACATGCATGCTACATGCATGCTACATACATACCACATACATAACACATATATACTACATGCATGCTACATACATACTACATGCTACATACATACTACATATATACTACATGCATGCTACATACTACATGCTACATACATACTACATATATACTACATGCATGCTACATACATACTACATGCTACATACATACCACATACATACTACATATATACTACATGCTACATGCATGCTACATACATACTACATACATACTACATGCTACATACATACCACATACAAACTACATACATACTGCATGCTACATGCATGCTACATACATACTACATACATACTACATGCTACATACATACCACATATATACTACATACATACAATACATTCATACAATACATACATAGACATACAGTACATATAACATAGAGTAACATACTTACCAATACTTGTCACATTGTTCCCCGAAGCCATTGTCTTTTCCGGAATAAATATTAACATAACAAACCACAAAAATACTCACCCACGATCCGAAGCAGTCCACGAGTGTGTCCCACGACGATCTTGGGTAGAGAACTGCAGCATCAGCTGTTGCTGCCGTTCTCTACGGGCTGCAGGAATCCAATGACGGAAGGTAGGTATCCTTCCGCACTGTATTCCTCCGCCACTTAAAAAAAAAAAAAAGTCCCTAGTCTCACTTTATGCCATTGCTGTGTGGGAATTTCCCACGCAGCAATGGCATAAAGTGAGACTAGGGACTTTTTTTTTTTAAGTGGCGGAGGAATACAGTGCGGAAGGATACCTACCTTCCGTCATTGGATTCCTGCAGCCCGTAGAGAACGGCAGCAACAGCTGATGCTGCAGTTCTCTACCCAAGATCGTTGTGGGACACACTCGTGGACTGCTTCGGATCGTGGGTGAGTATTTTTGTGGTTTGTTATGTTAATATTTATTCCGGAAAAGACAATGGCTTCGGGGAACAATGTGACAAGTATTGGTAAGTATGTTACTCTATGTTATATGTACTGTATGTCTATGTATGTATTGTATGAATGTATTGTATGTATGTAGTATATATGTGGTATGTATGTAGCATGTAGTATGTATGTAGTATGTATGTAGCATGCATGTAGCATGCAGTATGTATGTAGTATGTATGTGGTATGTATGTAGCATGTAGTATGTATGTAGTATGTATGTAGCATGCATGTAGCATGTAGTATATATGTAGTATGTATGTGGTATGTATGTAGCATGTAGTATGTATGTAGTATGTATGTAGCATGCATGTAGCATGTAGTATGTATGTAGCATGCATGTAGTATATATGTAGTATGTATGTAGCATGCATGTAGTATATATGTAGTATGTATGTAGCATGTATGTAGTATGTATGTAGTATGTATGTAGCATGCATGTAGTATATATGTAGTATGTATGTAGCATGCATGTAGTATATATGTAGTATGTATGTAGCATGTATGTAGTATGTATGTGGTATGTATGTAGCATGTAGTATGTATGTAGCATGCATGTAGTATATATGTAGTATGTATGTAGCATGTAGTATGTATGTAGTATGTATGTAGTATGTATGTGGTATGTATGTGGCATGTAGTATGTATGTAGCATGCATGTAGTATGTATGTAGCATGCATGTAGTATGTATGTAGTATGTATGTAGTATGTATGTAGCATGCAGTATGTATGTAATATGTATGTAGTATGTATGTAGTATATATGTAGTATGTATGTAGTATATATGTAGTATGTATGTAGCATGTAGTATGTATGTAGCATGCATGTAGTATGTATGTAGTATTTTTTTTTTTTTTTTTAACATTTAACACATTAGCCGGATGATGGGACTACTACTGTCCCATCATTGGCTAATGTGTCAATCACTGTCATGGTAGCAGGCATCGCCCGATGGGACTTGTAGTCCCATCGGACGATGCTTGCACAGACCCCCGGACATCAGCACAGCCCCCCGGCAGGCCGGCACAGCCCCCCGGCAGGCCGGTACAGACCCCCACAGGGTGCACAGACCACCGTCAGGCCGGCACAGCCCCCCGGCTGGCCGGTACAGACCCCCACAGGGTGCACAGACCACCGGCAGGCCGGCACAGCCCCCCGGCAGGCCGGTACAGACCCCCACAGGGTGCACAGACCACCGGCAGGCCGGCACAGCCCCCCGGCAGGCCGGTACAGACCCCGGGCAGTCCACACAGCCCCCCGGCAGGCCGGCACAGCCCCCCGGAAGGCCCGAAATGACGGCGCATCATGATGCGCACACACCGCGCATCATGATGACGTCAGTCTGTCAATCAACTTTGAACTTCCGATTCCGATGCCGAATTCCGATATTGAAAAAATATCGGAAGTCGGTATCGGAATTCCGATACAGCAAGTATCGGCCGATACCCGATACTTGCGGTATCGGAATGCTCAACACTATTGACGAGCATTGCCTGGTGTTTGCATTTGAAGTGCAAATCCCTGCCCCGGGGATTGTCTTCCAGTCATCGCTTTTCCGTAGCCATCTTGTTAGAGGCATTACTGTGATTTGCTGTTAGCATTACCTCATCAGTGGTTATAAAAGGACTGGCGCCACAGGGCTCGGTTCACTGACCCAATTACACAACTCAAGGACAGTTCTGATTGGAAAGAGAAAGCAGTCACCCATGACTCTATGTGCACAATTAAACTAATCAGAGATATTGGGCTAATCTTGTGCTTTGTTTGTATCAGATACATTCTGCATGTAGTCTAGGGATAGTTGCAGGAGCAGGGAAAGTGGCAGAATACAGCGTCTAGGCAGGGCTTAGGGCTTTGCAGTCTGTTGTTAAATATATAGCTGCTGCATGTGATCACATTTTTTTAAGGGGACGAAAAATTGACTGTATTGTCATCCATGCTTTGTTTTACATTTTGGTGCTATGGAACACTCCAAAAAAGCATTCAAAAATTTTACTGGATTGAATTTGTCATCCATAGATTGAGTTTGTCATACATACACTTTTACTTGCTTTTTTTGTGTTACATTACGATGTTATTGAACTTAGAAAAATGCTTTGACTGTTGCAAGTGACCAATTTTTTTTTTAAGTTAAAAATAAACTTGGTTTCCAGAAACCTAGAAATTAGAAAATGTATAAGGCGTGCGGTAATGATGGGGTTTGGAAGCGCTGATGATGGTGCACACAGATGCCGAGGATGTGGGGCAGGTGCAACTACGTCTGTTGCTGGAGCACAAGAAACACTCCCATCCACTACAAATAGGTTTGTGTCCCACTTTGAAGGGAGGCACGATACACTACTTCTGAAGCCACACCAGTGCAAACAGGGGATCAGTTGCAAAGCAGATAAAGCTTCCAGCATGCTTGGCCGCACCACCCAGTCTTCCACACGGTCCAGTCTCATCAGCCTACAGTCTGGATCACTTAATCCTCACCCTCATCCTCCTTCCTCCCACCATGTTGTGTTCCAGGAGACTACTGATCCCACACTAGTACACTCTGAGAAGCTCTTTACAACATCATTTCTTCATTATGGCCTCTCACCCTGCATGGTCCAAGAAGGACAGGAGGAGGTGATGTTAGTTATGCACAAAACTTAGAGCAGCCACGGCCACAAGAAGATGATGGTGGTGAACAGCAAGTTTTGTCTAAGGAGGAAGATGACGATGAGACACAGTTGTCAATAAGTCAGGTTGTTGAAAAGTCACCACGTCAGGAGGACCAGGGTGTGGCAATGGAAGATTTGGTGGTGGATAATGAAGTCACCAACCAATCCTGGGAAGGTGGCATGCAGAGTGATGCCAGCAGAGCTGAGAGCGAGGGACCAGCAGTAGCAAAACAGACAGTGGGGTGACCAGAGGGAGAAGGAGGGCAACTGTTCCGCAGAACACCAACACGTGTGAATTTCTCCGTCAAAGAGTTAGGAGTTCTGAGACAATAAAAAAGTCCATTTTCAAACTGTGCCATGTCAAGATCAGCAGGAGTCAGACCACAAAGAGCCCAACCTCCATCAGCATGATCAGGCACACATCATCTAATCCCCTGCCTTGGTGGGCTGAACATCTGGGTCCACGATTGGTTCCAGAGGGTGACACCACTGCCTTTTCCCCTGTGCTAGGTGTTTCCCAATACCCTTTCCATGACATTGGCACAGATGCCTCCCGCCTTGCATCTGTCCTTGCATGTTCTGATGCACCATCATCAGGCGCTTCCAAATCATTGTCCCAGTATAGCGTTCAGCTGTCCCTACCCCAGACCGTGTAACAAAAGAGAAAGTCTCCATCCACCCACCCACAGGCCCAAACACTAAACAGGCATATTTCCAGGCTTCTTACCATGGAAATGTTGCCATTAGGGCTTGATAGCAAGGAGGATTTCGCCTACTCATTGCAGCAGCCGTCCCGCATACTCAGTTCCCAGCTGCCACTTTTTCTCTCAGTGTAACATCCCCGCATTGTACCAGCATGTGTCTAGGAACAACTCTTGTGCCCTTACCAATGCACTTACTGGGATTGTTCTCTTAAAGACCATTACGTGGACAAGCACTTGTGGCTAGGGACGCTACATTTCCTTGGCGGCACACTGGGTGAACATTGTGGAGGCTGGTGATGAGTTCCATGTGAGCAGCAGAGGCCAGTTGTGTAATACCACCTCCAACACACCCGCCGGTATTCTGGTCAGCCTCTGCATATAACAACTGTAGAGTGGGCATGGATGTGCTGTTCTCGAAGACTTTGAAGGCTCCAAGATGGTGAGTGGCGATGATGCCAAAGCCAGCGCAACAATCCTGCTTATGTGCTTACTTAAACAGTCGCTGCTCACAATTAAACATGAAGCTATGTATGCGGACCAGGTGGAGATGGAGGAAGACACGAGACAGGGAGATACTACCAAGCCCAGCCTCATCTCATCTGCTCAGCGCTGATTGGGTAACAATGAGGTGGTGGAGGAGGAGGAACAGAAGCTGATTGCTAGCGCAACAGAGGCTAGTACCCATACAACCTTTGTCATGTCTCTACATGAATGAGTTGAGGAGGAAGAGAGGGAGAAGGAGAAGGACATGGAAAGTCATCATTATGGTGGAGACAGGGAAGTGTTGGCTGTAGAAAGGTTGGAAAATATGACCAAGTTTATGTACCACTGCCTTTCCTGTGACCCTCACGTTATATTTATCTTGGCCAATAAAAGAGAAATGGTTGTTTACCCTGCTAGACCCACGGTACATGGAGAAATTTGCATTTCTCCTTTTTGAGGCAGAGAAGTATTCTAAAATGGTGCTATACCAGAAGTCTATTGTTGAAAATGTTAAAATTCCCATAATACAACCCCAGTAGCAGGGGCATGCTTCCTTGCCCAACCAAGGAGGAGAGCCGACTCACAGATGGTACACTGTCAAAGGCCTGGGGGAATTTTATGACACCATCTCAGCGTCCAGGGCCTAATGACAGGGTATTTTTGACAAGAAGGAAAAAGTTTTTAAAGATAGTCAAGCAATACCTGGCCGACTAAACCAGTGTACTCCCTAACTCTTCTGCAACCTTCAACTATTGGGTTTCATAGCTGTCCCTCTATGCGTTGGAGGTGTTGTGCTGCTCTGCCACTAGCATCTTGTCTAAGCAGGTTTTTAGTGCTGCCGGGGGGGTCATAACTGACAGGCGCCTTCGCTTTTCAACAGAGAATACTGACAGGCTCAGCCTGATAAAAATGAACAAAGCATGGATTAGCCTCCAGTTTTCCATACTACCAGATAACAGCATCACATAAAGTGTTTTTAATGTTCAATATTTGAATGAGGCTCTCCAGTTGTTGCCTTCAAGGGTGTATGCATAACCCTCCTTATATTTTGTTTCTGGGTTTGTACTGTGTGCAGAGCATTTATGAGTGTAGGAGGTCCACAACTACACTTTGTTCACAATATTTGAATAAGGCACTACAGTTGGTGCCTTCAATTGTTTATTGATGAAACTGCTTGTAATTTTTGGCAGGCATTGCACTTAGTGCATAGCCTTTATGAATCTAGCAATACCACTACATGACAATTTTAACATAATGCTTATGAGCCCCATCTTTATGTACACTGCTCAAAAAAATAAAGGGAACACTCAAATAACACATCCTAGATCTGAATGAATGAAATATTCTCATTGAATACTTTGTTCTGTATAAAGTTGAATGTGCTGACAACAAAATCACACAAAAATCATCAATGGAAATCAAATTTATTAACCAATGGAGGCCTGGATTTGGAGTCACCCACAAAATTAAAGTGGAATGTAATGTCCTTAAAACAAGTCAAAATGAGGCTCAGTAGTGTGTGTGTGGCCTCCACGTTCCTGTATGACCTCCCTACAACGCCTGGGCATGCTCCTGATAAGGTTGCAGATGGTCTCCTGAAGGATCTCCTCCCAGACCTGGACTAAAGCATCCGCCAACTCCTGGATAGTCTGTGGTGCAACGTGATGTTGGTGGATGGAGCGAGACATGATGTCCCAGATGTGCTCAATCAGATTCAGGTCTGGGGAATGGGCAGGCCAGTCCATAACTTCAATGCCTTCATCATCATCATCATCTTTCCTATTTAGTTGTCGTAATAGCCTTTCCTCAACACATAACGAATACCCCTGGTCCTTTGCAAGGTTTTTTGAAAGATTAAGTCATGTACCAGTCCTTTGTATTGACATACATATGAATTTATACATATAAATGAGATCTCCTTGGAGACGTCTTTTTCTAAGCCCTACTTTTCCAACCTCTCATTATATGAGAGGTCTTCTGTCTCAAGTATTAATCTAGTTACCTGCCTTTGAACTGACTCTAACCAAAATCCTTTTTTAAAATTTGTAGTCCAAAACTGGTGGCACTAAACTAAAAAAAGAACCACTGAATGAAAGATAGAAAGGAAAAAAAGTACGATAAACAATTTCAGTATTTTCATCTTGCAGGAACTTCTGACATACTCCAGACGCATGAGGTCTGGCATTGTCCTGCATTAGGAGGAACCCAGGGCCAACCGCACCGGCATATGGTCTCACAAGGGGTCTGAGGATCTCATCTCTGTGCCTAATGGCAGTCAGGCTACCTCTGGCGAGCACATGGAGGGCTGTGCAGCCCTCCAAAGAAATGCCGCCCCACACCATTACTGACCCACTGCCAAACCGGTCATGCTGAAGGATGTTGCAGGCAGCAGATTGCTCTCCACGGCGTCTCCAGACTCTGTCACGTCTGTCACATGTGCTCACTGTGAACTTGCTTTCATCTGTGAAGAGCCAGTGGTGAATTTGCCAATCCTGGTGTTCTGTGGCAAATGCCAAGCATCCTGCACGGTGTTGGGCTGTGAGCACAACTCCCATTTGTGGATGTTGGGCCCTCCTACTGTACCATCCTCATGGAGTCGGTTTCTACTGTAACCGTTTGTGCAGACACATGCACATTTGTGGCCTGCTGGAGGTCATTTTGCTGGGCTCTGGCAGTGCTCCTCCTGTTCCTCCTTGCACAAAGCCAGAGGTAGCTGTCCTGCTGCTGGGTTGTTGCCCTCCTACAGCCCCCTCCATGTCTCCTGGTGTACTGGCCTGTCTCCTGGTAGCGCCTCCAGCCTCTGGACACTAGGCTGACAGACACAGCAAACCTTCTTGCCACAGCTCCCTTTGATGTGCCATCCTGGATGAGCTGCACTACCTGAGCCACTTGTGTGGGTTGTAGAGTTAGTCTACTGCTACCACGAGTGTGAAAGCACAACCAACATTCAAAAGTGACCAAAACATCAGCCAGAAAGCATTGGTACTGAGATGTTGTCTGTGGTCCCCACCTGCAGAACCACTCCTTTATTGAGTGTGTCTTGATTAGTGTTGAGCATTCCGATACCGCAAGTATCGGGTATCGGCCGATACTTGCTGTATCGGAATTCCGATACCGACTTCCGATATTTTTTCAATATCGGAAGTCGGCATCGGAATCGGAAGTTCAGTTGATTGACAGCCTGACGTCATCATGATGCGCGGTGTGTGCGCATCATGATGCGCCGTCATTTCGGGCCTTCCGGGGGTCTCTGCCGGCCTGCCGGGGGGCTGTGTGGACTGCCCGGGGTCTGTACCGGCCTGCCGGGGGGCTGTGCCGGCCTGCCGGTGGTCTGTGCACCCTGTGGGGGTCTGTACCGGCCTGCCGGGGGGCTGTGCCGGCCTGCCGGTGGTCTGTGCACCCTGTGGGGGTCTGTACCGGCCTGCCGGGGGGATGTGCTGATGTCCGGGGGTCTGTGCAAGCATCGTCCGATGGGACTACAAGTCCCATCTGGCGATGCCTGCTACCATGACAGTGATTGACACATTAGCCAATGATGGGACAGTAGTAGTCCCATCATCCGGCTAATGTGTTAAATGTTAAAAAAAAAAAAAAAAAAAAAATACTACATACATACTACATGCATGCTACATACATACTACATGCTACATACATACTACATACATACCACATACATACTACATACATACTACATACATACCACATACATACCACATACATACTACATACATACTACATACATAACACATATATACTACATGCATGCTACATACATACTACATGCTACATATATACTACATGCATACTACATACATACTACATGCATGCTACATACATACTACATGCTACATACATACTACATATATACTACATACATACTACATACATACTACATGCATGCTACATACATACTACATGCTACATACATACCACATATATACTACATGCATGCTACATACATACTACATGCTACATACATACTACATATATACTACATGCATGCTACATACATACTACATGCTACATACATACTACATATATACTACATGCATGCTACATACATACTACATGCTACATACATACTACATATATACTACATGCATGCTACATACATACTACATGCTACATACATACCACATACATACTACATACATACTACATGCTACATACATACTACATATATACTACATGCATGCTACATACATACTGCATGCTACATACATACTACATATATACTACATGCATGCTACATACATACTACATGCTACATACATACTACATATATACTACATGCATGCTACATACATACTACATGCTACATACATACCACATACATACTACATACATACTACATGCTACATACATACTACATATATACTACATGCATGCTACATACATACTACATGCTACATACATACTACATATATACTACATGCATGCTACATACATACTACATGCTACATACATACCACATACATACTACATACATACTACATGCTACATACATACTACATATATACTACATGCATGCTACATACATACTGCATGCTACATACATACTACATACATACTACATATATACTACATGCATGCTACATACATACTACATGCTACATACATACCACATACATACTACATACATACTACATGCTACATACATACTACATATATACTACATGCATGCTACATACATACTGCATGCTACATACATACTACATACATACTACATATATACTACATGCATGCTACATACATACTACATGCTACATACATACCACATACATACTACATGCTACATACATACTACATATATACTACATGCATGCTACATACATACTGCATGCTACATGCATGCTACATACATACTACATACATACTACATACATAACACATATATACTACATACATACTACATACAATACATTCATACAATACATACATAGACATACAGTACATATAACATAGAGTAACATACTTACCAATACTTGTCACATTGTTCCCCGAAGCCATTGTCTTTTACGGAATAAATATTAACATAACAAACCACAAAAATACTCACCCACGATCCAAAGCAGTCCACGAGTGTGTCCCACGACGATCTTGGGTAGAGAACTGCAGCATCAGCTGTTGCTGCCGTTCTCTACGGGCTGCAGGAATCCAATGACGGAAGGTAGGTATCCTTCCGCACTGTATTCCTCCGCCACTTAAAAAAAAAAAAGTCCCTAGTCTCACTTTATGGCATAAAGTGAGACTAGGGACTTTTTTTTTTTTTTAAGTGGCGGAGGAATACAGTGCGGAAGGATACCTACCTTCTGTCATTGGATTCCTGCAGCCCGTAGAGAACGGCAGCAACAGCTGATGCTGCAGTTCTCTACCCAAGATCGTCGTGGGACACACTCGTGGACTGCTTCGGATCGTGGGTGAGTATTTTTGTGGTTTGTTATGTTAATATTTATTCCGTAAAAGACAATGGCTTCGGGGAACAATGTGACAAGTATTGGTAAGTATGTTACTCTATGTTATATGTACTGTATGTCTATGTATGTATTGTATGAATGTATTGTATGTAGTATGTATGTAGTATATATGTGGTATGTATGTAGCATGTAGTATGTATGTAGTATGTATGTAGCATGCATGTAGCATGCAGTATGTATGTAGCATGCATGTAGTATATATGTAGTATGTATGTAGCATGTATGTAGTATGTATGTGGTATGTATGTAGCATGTAGTATGTATGTAGCATGCATGTAGTATGTATGTAGTATGTATGTAGCATGTAGTATGTATGTAGCATGCATGTAGTATATATGTAGTATGTAGCATGTAGTATGTAGCATGCATGTAGTATATATGTAGTATGTATGTAGTATGTATGTAGTATATATGTAGTATGTATGTAGCATGTAGTATATATGTAGTATGCATGTTGCATGTAGTATATATGTAGTATGCATGTTGCATGCATGTAGTATATATGTAGTATGTATGTAGTATATATGTTGCATGTAGTATATATGTAGTATGCATGTTGCATGCATGTAGTATATATGTAGTATGTATGTTGCATGTAGTATATATGTAGTATGTATGTTGCATGTAGTATATATATGTAGTATGCATGTTGCATGTAGTATATATGTAGTACGCATGTTGCATGCATGTAGTATATATGTAGCATGCAGTATGTATGTAGTATATATGTAGTATGTATGTTGCATGTAGTATATATGTAGTATGCATGTTGCATGCATGTAGTATATATGTAGTATGTATGTTGCATGTAGTATATATGTAGTATGTATGTTGCATGTAGTATATATGTAGTATGTATGTTGCATGTAGTATATATGTAGTATGAATGTAGCATGTATGTAGTATGTATGTAGCATGTATGTAGTATGTAGTATGCATGTTGTATGTATGTAGCATGTATGTAGCATGTAATTTTTTTTTTTTTTTTTACATTCAACACATTAGCCGGATGATGGGACTACTACTGTCCCATCATTGGCTAATGTGTCATTCACTGTCATGGTAGCAGGCATCGCCCGATGGGACTTGTAGTCCCATCGGACGATGCCTGCACAGACCCCCGAAGCCTGCACAGCCCCCCGGCAGGCCGGCACAGCCCCCCGGCAGGCCGGCACAGCCCCCCGGAGCCTGCACAGCCCCCCGGCAGGCCGGCACAGCCCACCGGAGCCTGCACAGCCCCCCGGCAGGCCGGCACAGACCACCGGAGCCTGCACAGACCCCCCGGCAGGCCGGCACAGCCCCCCGGCAGGCCGGCACAGCCCCCCGGAGCCTGCACAGCCCCCCGGCAGGCCGGCACAGCCCACCGGAGCCTGCACAGCCCCCCGGCAGGCCGGCACAGACCACCGGAGCCTGCACAGACCCCCCGGCTGGCCGGCACAGCCCCCCGGCAGGCCGGCACAGACCACCGGAGCCTGCACAGACCCCCTGGCAGGCCGGCATAGCCCCCCGAAAGGCCCGTACAGACCCCAGAGAGGCTGTACAAGGGAAAAACAGGATTTTACTTATTCCGATACCGGAAGTCCCATAGACTTGAATGGGACTTCCGGTATCGGAATCGGCGATACCGATACTTTTTTTTAAGATCGGCCGATCCATTCCGATCCGATACTTTGAAGTATCGGACGGTATCGCTCAACTCTAGTCTTGATAATTGCCAATAATTTCCATCTGTTGTCTATTCCATTTGCGCAACAGCATGTGAAATTGATTGTCAATCAGTGTTGCTTCCTAAGTGGACAGTTTGATTTCACAGAAGTTTGATTTACTTGGAGTTATATTCTGTTGATTAAGTGTTCCCTTTATTTTTTTGAGCAGTGTGTAATACAGGGCGTATCTGAGTCTCTCTGAGTCCCTATTTTTTGGCACTTCTTGGTTCCTTCATAAATTACACTGAAATTTCCAATTTTTTAATAAAAAAATAATAAAAATGTATAAAAAAAATATATTTTTGTTTACTTAAATCATAATTTTTACAATCCTTTTTTTAAGATTTCCTTATATACAAATTATTATACAGGAAAGAATGTTTCTTAACATTTTTGTTCATATGAACTCCAATTCCTCTTCAATTTTGAACGTTTTATTGTCACTCCTTAAAGTGGAGTAAAAGTGTGACACCATTGCTCTCAGCAGCAATATGAGAGTCAGAGATGCTTCCAGGGGTCTTTCCCATGCTGTTCTCCTTCCATTCAGCACTTTTTCCATCCATTTCAACATTTTCACTGCCCCCCCAGAACTCCTTGTAGGGTCTGCCGGAAAAATGCTCAAGCATCCCATTGATTCCTATTATATTCATTACTCAAAACAAGCACCAGAGCATTAGGAATTGCTCTGTTTGAGGAACGAGTATCCGAGCATTTTAATGCTCGCTCATCCCTAGCTCTTTACAGTTAGTGCAGTCAAATTGTGAATGTACTACTAAAAGAGGTAGTAATGACAGATATTATAACAGCATTTATAAATGAGCTAGAAGCTTTCCTTACAACTTATAGCATCGTCGGTTATAAATAAACTAGCGATAGAGAATGTAGAGCTGGTGGAATAAAGTTTAGCTTGATGGACCGAAGTCTTTTTTCAACTTTTAATCCCCTTAACCCACAAGATGTAAAGTTAAAGATGGACAAAGGCATCAGCTTTAGCGTAAACCTTCCCATTTGGATTAAACAAACAAATATTCCTACTGTGAATAAAAGTGGTCTCCATTTTTATTTGGAATAGAGATGATTAATCTCCTGAAATTCATTTGGGGAGCAGATTTGCTTGATTCAGATGGAAGATTCGATTCTGTCTGACTAAAATTGGTGGAATTTGTAAGTACCTATATTGCCATTTATCAAGGTCTAAGGTTTTTCCAGATCCCAAATAATAATAAATTGAGGGGTAAAAAGTAATGCAAAGCATTATAGCCAATTGTCCTAAACCCTAAACTGTCCATATGCCGCCACTGCTGAAGTTCTGCCAGATGTCTCCTCCGGCTTTGAATTGTTTCTGTGCTGAGATTACTAATTGGCCACATGCACTCATGAGTAGAGTTGAGCGACTTTGGTCGGATCGGGTTTCGTGAAACCCGAATGAAACAAAATAAGTTTCAGATGAAACTCGTCCGACTAGAGCAAAAAAAGTCGGAGTTTCGTCCGACTTTTATTTCCCATTGACTTGCATTGGGGTCGGGTTTCGGACGAAACTCCGACTTTGTTTTGCTCTAGTCGGACGAGTTTCATCTGAAACTTATTTTGTTTCATTCGGGTTTCACGAAACCCGATCCGACCAAAGTCGCTCAACTCTACTCATGAGATAGGCAATGCATGTGATTGACATCAGTGACGTGTATTGCCCCTCGTGATCACACAAGGTTAATCATTGGTTTTAACACCAGATGAGCTGAAGACTGGTACGGAGGACCTGAGAACTGCTAAAGAGGCAGAGTAAGGACTTGGAAGTGCCTAGGACAAGTGACAATAAAGTGTACCGGGCGACCATCATTATGCTGAATTCATAAGAATCCATTCACAAAAATATTTAGTTCGCTACAATACAAAATTCTCTAAAATTTCATAAAAAATGTAATTTGTTACAGATCGATATGTTCATGTCTAATAAAGTGAAACAATAGTACTGGACTGCTGAATGTCTGAACTGGTCAATTTCTTCTCTCCTAAAATGTGGCATGCAGCGTTCTACTTTGGGATTCCTTCACCCAGGGCAAATTTCTAATTTATGGTCTAGCCTTATATCTAAATACATTGCTCCTAGTTTGTTGGTGTCTCCCTTGATACCCAACAGACAGGGCCACCCTGATGGTCCAGTCTGCCTACCAGGAAAATAGTAATGAACCCAACAGCAGAATCTCATGTTTGGTAAAGTCGCCGTCCCGGAGTAAATATTCCGTTTGTTTCTTTAGCTTTGTATCTGGATACCTTGGCTCTGGTTTGCACCTATCAGTGCCTAATGGAGATTTTTTTCAAAATCTAGGAACAAAATCAACATAGGATCTATTGTTTGGGGTAACATCATTATGTTTAAATATACTCATAATATTCTCATATTTTTCAGCCAGTGTGTAGACTATAAATATGAAACTTTCATATCCCCCAGCAGACATCTTTTTTGATATGTCTATGCAATCGATAATCTTTCTCTAGCTGAAGCCAAAACCACAGTACATCACATGTGATAAAACATAAAGTCTTCTTCTTTGTCTTCTTATTATGTTACTATGGCATTGTGCAAGTTTTTCGAGCTGCAAACGTTGAATTAGCATTACTTAAAGACTCATTCCCAGATCAAGATAGATTTTTCAATAAAGAAACTAGAAACTAGATTTTTGCTCTGCCGGCCCAACATGTTATAATATTTCTCTGCCGGGAATATGAGTGATGCGGATCAATACCCGAAAGGAGAAACTAAATTTCAAGTTGTCTTCAAGGAACTTTTTGAAAAGTAACACAATTGTATTTAAACTAAGGTGGCAATTATGATGGGCCTTCAGGTAATAGAAGAATCGATAAAGCACTATAAATCCTCGGAGTACTTATAGCCGAGCTGTTGACTGATTACAGGATTTAAGACGCCTTGAGTGAGCAGACGGACATCTTCATATCATAAAAAATACTATTCTTTTGTTATAAGTGTCTCAGATCTCATAAGATGGAGTCAGCTGTACCTATAAACCGTAACCGTCACTGTCAGTCATCTTAGCTGCTCCTTGTCAAATGCAGTTGCTGAACTTTTGAAATTTAAAAATCTCTATTTTTACGTTACCTGCTACATTAAGAGTCTCTGAAAAATTCAGATTTGCCAGAAAATATTTTGCAAATTCAGTTCATGCGAATCCAACCAGTGGGGGTCTCAAGACTCGGGTCTTCAAGGGGTTTAACATAAAAAGTAAATAATAGGTAGACTTTAAGTCTCTTTTATGTTTGTATGTTGAACACTTCATTTATTTTGATATCAGGCCAACACTGTCTATAGACAGATAAAGATTAAATGAGAGAAGGAAAAAAGCCTAGCCTAAATAAATTCTCATTTTATCCGGTATTTAAAAACTGTTTGTGTGTATGTAACTTGGTAGCTAACAAAATCCTGTGATCGCAGCAGCATCAGCAGTGATTAAGGAAGCCATTTCATAGTTTCACATTTTTCATTTTAGGTATACTGTAGACAGATAAAGATTAAATGAGAGAAGGAAAGCTTAGCCTAAATTAATTCTCATTTTATCCGATGTTTAAAATCTGTCTGTGCGTATGTAATCTAGTAGCTAACAAAGTCCTGTGATCACAGAAGCATCAGTTGGACTGAAGAAGCCATTCTATAGTTTCACATTTTTCATTTTACACACACTTTAGAAATAAAAGGATTAAAGAAAAATATGTTTTAATTCTAAGATATATTTTTTAGTTTAACCATGATTTGAGATAATCACAATGGTGCCATTTACCCCTTCTATTTTTAATCCTCATATTAAGGCAACTTTAACTTTCAGGCTGTGTGCACACGTTGCATTTTTTTTTGCGTTTTTGCTGCATTTTTCCACTGCAAAATCGCCACGAAAACGCATCCCATGCAATCCTATGGGATTCCGCAATGCTGTGCTAATGCTGCGTTTTTTTTCCGCTGCGGAATCGCATAGCGGTAAAATCCGCAGCATGCTCATTCCTTTTGCAGAATTGCGGCAATTCCGCACCCATAGGATTGCATTGAAACAGTCACTTTACACATGTGGCTATGCCCACCATGGGTAAAGTGAGCGCTCAATGTGCAGATGGTACCCAGGGTCTGGAGGAAAGGAGACTCTCCTCCAGGCCCTGGGTACCATAATCCTGTAAAAAATAGAATAAAAATAAAAAATAGAGATATAATCACGCTCTGGCGGTCCCAGAAGTCCTTCCCGCCTCTCACCATGCTGCCGGCATCTTCCGGTCCCAGTAATGCTTTGCGCGAATGACCGCTGATGACGTCGCGCTCTCGCGAGCGTGTCGTCATCTCATCTCCTTCACGCAAAGCATTACTGGGACCGGAAGATGCCGGAAGCGCCGCAGAACAGATCATAGGCCGTCGGAAGGCGAGAATAACAATTTTTTTAAAATTATTTTTAACATCATATCTTTTACTATTGATGTTGCATAGGCAGCATCAGTAGTAAAAAGTTGGTCACACTTGTCAAGCACTATGCGTGACAAGTGTGACCAACCTGTCAATCACATTTCCAAGCGATGCTTGAAATCGCTTGGAATGCGCAAGTATTCCGCAAGCGAAAAACGCTTGCAAAACGCTTGTTTATCGCTGAAAAAACGCATGCGAATTCGCATGCGTTTTACCTGCGGCGGGAGTTGCGGAAATCTTGCGGAAATTTCCGCAGCATTTCCGAATGTGTGCGCATAGCCTAAAGGTAATTAACCTTTCCTTGTATCAGCGTGTGATAATCTAGAACCACTGAATAAAAATGTGCACAATCAAACCAAATGGTCACATACACAGAGTCTCACAACTCATATTTATAGATTACATTAAGTAAAATTTTCATGTGCAGCACATTTAATTAATTTAGGATCGCCATCAGGAGATTCCGTAATCTCTGCCATCTTTTGCGAGCAGATTAACTTCCGTAGTAACAATATACATCATCTGAATTACAATTTAATGAAAAATACAGTTTGAATTATAAGAAGCCATGATGCAGACTCTAGTTAAAAGATAAATTTACCATCTTAGATAGAAGGAATACTGAACTATCTATGCAGATAAAAAATAAAATACCTCGTTGGTATTCAAAAGAAAACTGTTAATGGTATTTTATGTTAATTTCGTGGCTCTGTCTGACCAGATTTCTAAAATACATTTTTGTTAACTTTTAACGTTTTCATTGCAGCTGTTCTTTGCAGAACCTTTGTACTAAACTCTTTCTCTTTCGATTCCTCTATTAATCTTAAGTACATTTTACTGTTTGGATTAAACATTTTGTAAAAGTCAGAAGAATGTATGAAATCCAAGGCAATTTATATTTTACTAGACAGAATTAATCATGTCTTGTTAGGTATGGGTCAATGAAACAGTATATAAAATATATAATAATTAAAGGCACGGGTTTTTAAAGAAGATCTGTTGCATGGCTTCTCTATCTCTCATCTTCTTCTTCTAATGCCACCCACCTCTACTCAATCCATCCGATGACTGCCATTGATATAAGCCCTCACTTTAACTTAGAAAGCTGCACAGCTCCACCAATGGTATGGTGGCCGCGTTCGGGTACTGCATATCTGCCCCCTATTGTGTTGAATAGAGAACGAATGTGCAGTACCTGGGGACAGCTACTATACCATTGACAGAGCTATGCTTTGCAGCTTTGGAACTGATCACTTCTGGTCGCTTCCGGCACCAGGGACTGGTGAACGGCGGAGATGTTGGTTCTTGCACCACCACCAATCAGATATTGATGACCTCTCCTAAGGATAGGACATCAACGGAAAAGTCCTGGAGAAGACTTTTCAGTGTATCTATTTAATTTCCTCATTTTTTCTGTAGATATCAGTAATATATTTGAATATGTGAAACTTTATAACACAGCTTATTAGGGGAAAGTGGAATGTTCCTTGCCTTTCAGCAGAGTGCAGGAAAACTGCATATTTTTAGTATGTTCCACAGCTACCAGAATATCCAGGAGAGAAGCCTTTTGTTAGAACCTCTCTTCCCATGAGACTCATGCTGTGAGAGGGGAGAGGGAGCTGCAGAGAGGAAATATCTGATTCATCAGAGGACACAGCTCTCCAGCAACACATCAGGATGAGCCTGTCACTCAGTAAACTTTGAGAGAGAATATCTACATACGGTATTTGCCAGAGAGGATATAGGAAATAAAACCTTTAAATATTAACCAAAGCGGTAATTTGCATCAAATACCAATTATCCAATCAATTATGCTCTGTGGATTACGCTGCAGGAGATCACGAGACTTATTCATAAAACTGGTGACAAGGAGTATGTGAAGATAATGCCCATAGCAACCAATTACAGAAAAGATATAAAATAGTCGAAGAAAAATGTGAAGCATTGTGAACCACGCCTCTGCGTCAATTTTTGCCCAAGGTTTCAAAACTGAGAATAGCTGTTTCTCAATCAAAAACATGTCTGATGGAGAAACCAGTAGGCACTGAAAGGCATATTTCCACCAAGAATAGGCTTTGTGTCTATTAGTTGTTCTGCTTGATTCCTTCTTAATGTGCAGTATGTGTATAAATAGTAATGGACAGATCTTTTTTTAAATACTTGCAACCATGGACTATAACTTAAGAAAGATGATTTAAAAAAAAAAAATCAAAATGCCTATTAAAGGATTTGAAAGACCCTCACCTATTAGTAGCCATGAAAGAGCGTTTCTTGCTCTGGCGTACCTAATGTGCACATCAAGTTTACTGAAAATTGCATAATTAGTCTTTTGTAATGTGTTGGCACTCGCAAAAAAACAAATTCTTCTTCTTTGGCTTTCTCACAACATGAAACTTGGGTTTCTAGCAATGGGACAACCTTTAAACAGCTTCAAAGGGTATTTTAGCCACAGACATCTATCACCTATCCAGGGTACAAGTGATGAATGCAAGATCATTGCGGTTCTGACCAATGGGACCTCAACTAATTTGCTACAACAAGAATATTTGGTCTACAAACCTCTACAAATACATAGCCACAGCAAAGGAGTATTTGGATTGAGTTTTTGTGAATTTGGTCTATTGCCACATTTTAATGAAAGCAGCCGAAGGTCTCCTGATGCAGGAAATTGGTCCAAGACATAGGACACTCCTCCGACCAAACATTGACTATCAATTCAGTGGAATATCCCTTTAACCAACTGAACAAAAAGAGATTATCCAAAGCGGACATCTCTTTCCAGTGCAACCACAATCTCAGTTGTCCATCAAAACAAGTATATTCGTATCTTAACTTTGTGGAAAGTCACATTGAATTTCCTGAGCTTAATACCATTAATGATGTGCATTTCTTTGTTGCGCTGAGAAGTTTAACACGGCATAATAACAGGGTACATCTTAGATAGTCTGTATGGACAAATTGTACATTAAACTATCTATTGCTTGACCTCCGATCCTTGAGATACCTTGTCGCATAATAAATTGACCAGTAGAAACCATATTAGCGTTTTTTGTAACTAACTTGAAAGGACAAATTAATTAACATCACTCAAAATCTGCTCATCTGAGGATTAATGATGCAGCAGATGTAACTGCTCAGGACATTATGTGTTATATATGCAGAGAAATACTGGGAAAATGCTTTGTGAGAGTAGTCAGGTATATAAAGTATAGCATTTAGCACCAGATAGGGACAATGTGCCTCTACTATGTCCTCCGCCGAAAGTACAAGTAAAAAGACTTTTCTTGTTGAATCCATACTGTTATTAAAGCTGGTCAAAACTTTATTGAAAGGGAATGTCTCATGTATGTAACTTTACATAATTATAAAAAAGTCTTTGCAAAAATCGTTTTAATTTACTATTTTTCAAATAGAGAAAGATAGAAAATCTGTAAAATAGCAGATGAATAAGAGCGCTCTGTGTCACCTACGCTGGCACCCCTACATAGTTTCCCTTCTCCCTCCATGCAGAGACGCCGCCATACTCACTATCCCAGCCACGAGGCGTGTTCCCCGGCGTTCTCCCTGATGCCTGTCTCCCGGTGGCGCACCTAGTGCATGCCCGCACTCCCCTGTTCTTAGAGAGGCAGCGCGTGCACCTGCTAAGTTGCCCCTAGCCAATGGCTGGGATCGCGGAGATGTGTTATCTTTACCAGGAGTCCTGGATATTTTTTTTATCCTGGAAGCCTCATGGATGTTCTGGGAAATATGGTATGGTTTTATTGACAAACATCACAGAAAAATAATAATGGCGGGTCAAGCTCAATGTATGTGGCATGCACAAGAAACCTTCAAGGAGCTCAGGTTATTAGGAGGCTTCTGTGGTGCTCAGGAAATTTGTCAACCTGTTCAGGAACCCAAGAGGTTTCCCACTTTTCCCATTAGGCTCTCAGAAGTTCTAGAAGAGCTGTAAATTATAATGTACGTTAATATACAATATGTATTTAACTGGAATACTATAGACCTCCTACTGTTTGTGGCGCTAACCTATGCTAATTTGTAAATTTTCCTATGACTGCTACATCATTTATGGAAGCAGCTTGCTTAGAATAAGTAATTACGTCCGTATGGATAAATGCCATGCATTATTACGACATTAAAAAGGATTATTATATATTACCTGCTATGATGCACTGCTCTTCAATGGTCCCTGCTGTTTTTCGAAACTTTCCACAAATCAGTAGTTCAAGGGAATATTAGAAATCTACCTTTTTCTCTACTTATGAGTAGAGATGAGCAAACTTGTTTGGAAAATGTTCGCCAATCTCAAACTCGACAGGAACGTAGCTAATTCGGAATTGTGTTCAGATTCCAGAGCATTTTTCCTAAAAATTGGCAAAAGTTGGCCAATGGTCGGTAAATGATCGAGTTCACTAAGGGCCCTTTCAGACTTCAATGTTTCCGGTATCCACACAGGCCGCAAAATGTCCCACACACATGCACACTGATGACACACCGATGACATCCCTGTGTCATCAGTGTTACACATACCGATGCCTGGTAATCAGCGGTACTCTTTGCGCAGTTCCCCATGTGCTGAAGTGAACACAGCTTACATCACGGTCCCTTGTTCATGCTGCGACCAGCACTATCAGGGGACAATGTTAAGAGTTGTTAACTTGTTAACTGTTAACAGCACTAAATATATAAATAAGTAAATACAAAAATGTTAAAAATTATGTGGGTTTGATAACTAGTCAGGCAAAACTGACTGCTGCAGGCTGCAACCCTCAACTGTCAGCTTCAGTAAGGCTGTTTATGAAGAATAGAGGGGGTCCCCATGGCAAAATTTTTAATTATTGAAGTAAATAATAAAAAAAATGATGGGGGTCCCACCCATTTTTGATAACCAGCCAAGCTTAAGCAGGCAGGTGGGTATTGGTATTCCCAGGCTGGTAAGGGATTGGATATAGCCCCCAGCCTAAAAAATCGCAGCCCACAGCTGCTCCAGAAAAGGCGCATCTAATAGATAGTAATTCTGGCTCTTTTCCTGGCTCTTCCCATTTGGCCTCTGGTGGTGGCAAGTAGGGTTCTTATTTGTGAGGTTAATGTCACCTTTGTATTGTCTGGTGACATCAAGCACACAGGTTAGTAATGGAGAGATGTCTATAAGACTCCTCTCCATTACTAATCCTAAAATTATATTGTAAATAAACACACAGCCAGAATAAAGTCCTTTAATATAAAGAATGAAACAGACTCCTTTAATGAACCTAAATTAACCCTTACTCTTGTCACTGCCCAGCTCACAGAAGCCATGATCTCTTGTCACAGAATTAAAATAAAAACCAATATTCCTCACCTATCTGCTGATAAGATAATAATCCATTTGTCCCGCAACGAGTCTAGCTCTGCTACTTCTAGGAGTACACTGCGAGATACAGTTGTGAGCTGATTTTAATCACCTGGGAAACTTTATGAATATTGTCTCTTTCCCAGAATATTAACATCAGCCCCCAGCCGTCGGCGTTCCCTCTACTGATTATGAAAATTACGGGGGACCCCGAAGCGATTTTTTTCAATTGCTTTTTTAATTGTCAACAAGAACAGTAAGGTCACTTTAGTTCATAGCAGCTGTTTCTCTTGCTTTGCAAGTGCCAGTGCCGGACTGATGAACGGCCACCAGTTTGGCACTCGACACTCAGGCATTCTACAGTCTGGCACTGGAGCTACCATGAAACACGGTGGCTTGAACTCAGGTGTCCTTTCATGTTACAAGAGTTAAGATCAACCAGGTCTCTTGGCAGCTGCGAGGCCGAAAACCTCATATGAAACTTCGAGGAATATTTTAAGATTACTGAAGTTTTCAGTTGCTGGAACACCTGAAGGCTGCAAACTAAGGTTACCTTCGGTGTGTATTTTACTGTACTAGTAAATAAAAAAATAATTGACAAAAAACAGAGTGGAGTCCCTCATAATTTTCATAAACAGCTGAGGGAAAGCCAACGGCTGGGGTCTGATACTAATATGCTAGAAGAGAAACAATATTCTTAAAGGTTCCCAGGCTATTAATATCAGCTCACAGCTATATACTTAGCCTTTCCTGGTTATTAAAATGGGTGACCCCCCAAAAAATGACTTGGGGATCCCCTAGATTTTTTATAAAAAGGAAGGCAAAACTGACACCTGCGGGCTGCAACCCTCAGCTGTCAGCTTCAGCAAGGCTATTTATCAATAATAGAGGGGTCCCAATGCCATATTTTTTAACTATTGAAATAAACAATTAAAAAGACAGCATGGGGTCCCTCCCATATTGACACCCAGCCAAGCTAAAACAGACAACTGGGGCTGCTATTTTCAGGCTGGTAAGGTGCCATGGATATTCACTCACCCCAGCCTAAAAATAGCAGCCCACAGCCACCTAAAAAAGGTGCATATTATTAGATGTTCCAATTCTGGTGCTTTGCCCGGTTGTTTCCACTTGCCCTGTGGTGGTGGCAAGTGGGGTTCATATTTGGGGGGTTGGTGTCACCATTGTATTGTCCGATGACATCAAGCCACAGCTTAGTAATGCAGAGGCGTCTATAAGACACCTATCCATTATTAATCCTATGTAATTGTATTGTAAATAAAGACACAGCAAGTATAAAGTCCTTTAATTGTAAGAATGAGACAGACTCCGTTAGGGTACTGTCACACTTAGCGATGTACCAGCGATCCCGACCAGCGATATGACGCGGTCAGGATCGCTGGTACATCGCTAAGTGGTCGCTAGTGAGCTGCCACACAGGCAGATCTCACCAGCGACATCGCTGGGGACGGGGGTCGCTACTTACCTGTCACACCAGGCGATCCTGCGTCCTCCCGCCCGGCTCCACGCGTCGCTCGTCGTCACAGCAGGAAGCGCCGCAGGAAGCTGATGACGAGAAACGGTCCAGCCTGTTCTCGCGCGATCAGCGATAACCAGCGGGGGAGCGGGTTGTAGGTAAGTATCAGACACAGCGATATCGCTAGCAATATCGCTATAACGTCACAAGTTATAGCGATATTGCTAGCGATATCGCTTAGTGTGACATGCCCTTTAATGAATCTGTGAGACTTTTTCTCACTGTGCTAGCGGTGAACAAACTGTGTTTGTTAGTTTTAAATAAAAGAGGAAAAGTGTGTTTTGCTTTTATTTCAAATAAAGGACTTTATTCTGGCTGTATGATCGTCGAACCGCTCGGCGGACATCGGGATGTTTTCTGATCCAAACCGAATCGAACCTTGAAAGATTCGCCCATCTCTACTTATGAGCCATTTTACCCTATCTCCCACCCACTTGCTTTCTGAAGTCCTCAGCTGAAATCCATCTTAATCGATGCATGACACTTTCTATTATGCTGTATGGAGAGAAAAGGATGGATGGAGGAGTAAAGATTGTCCAGCACAGTGAGACACAAGCAGACCCCAGAAGACAAAGATGGATCAAGCTGTGGCTTCTAGTAACTGTTTTACCTTACTTCAGTGCTGGATTCACAGCTACATTACCTAGTACTGTTGTATAATGTCTTCCATGCTGGTGCTTTACTCTGTGTGTTACAGAGAATCAAGAGCAGGAATTCATATCTCTATCTGTGCTGTGCACAGGAGACATCAAAGCAGCTGGTCTCCAAGAACTAGACCAGAGATAACTGAGAAGTAAAGATAGAGCCTGCCGAGGGAACACTGATGAAAATGAAGGCTGCACATCATATAATTGTAACAAATGGTGATATTTCACATGTACACACACAGGACAGCTTGTTCTGAAAGGTTACGTGAAACAAGTATTCTTTAACATTTATGTTATTTTATATTTAGACAGAGAAGGACCTAACGAAAGTATGGGGAGAATCCGAGAATCAAGACGGGAAATGGAATAAAGTGGAAATTCACTTGGGGAAGTTGAGAAACTTTGAAGTCATATTTGAAGGTGTACGGATAAAAGACTTTGGAGGAGGAGCAGCCATTGATGACATTGAATTTATAAACTGTTCTCCAGGTAAGTAGCAATATATTGAATAGCTCTGATATTTATCTTCTCAGAAAATTTGCCTATACTCCAAAATTGTACTTATTACCGCCCAGAAATTAGCCATCATAGCTTCTCTCCACCTATGATTAACGATTCAAGAATCATCAGAAAAGAATCATCAGAAAAGGTTTATTAAACCTTGTAAATCATTGTTCTAAATTCCTGCCCAATCTTTGCTTTAAAGTCCGATGGACTGGACAATTCGGGGATTGATATTTCTGTTTATACTGGAAAGGCTGCTAATTAACAAGTGGTCCCACTCGATTTCTAAGCAAAAATATCAACAGGCATTAAGATCAATAAATTATAAGTTATATTGAAACGTTTTCCATAATATATGAATCTTCTCAGCTCCTTCTGCTATATCGCAGATTAACAGTTTGGCGTGACGTGCGAATTTTAAAGGGATTGTTAAGGACTAAGGCTGGTTCACATTTGCTTATGGAGTAGCTGTGGAGGGCTGCGGACTTCCTCCATGATGCTCCGCCCACGGCCACACCTCCTCTGGTCAGCTCTGCCTCTGTCGGCATGCGGCCTGTGTACCCTATCTTTAGCATTAGGTATGCAGGCCGTGTCGATGCATACGGATACCTCCGCATGTGCCGTTTTAATGGTGCAGCGACCTGCGCCGAACGCAACGTGTTGCATTTTGTTGCGGTCGCCGCACCATCAAAGCGACGCATGCAGAGGCATCCACATACATCGGCACGGCCTGCGTACCTAATGCTAAAGATAGGGTACGCAGGCCGCATGCTGATGGAGGTGGAACTGACTGGAGGAGGTGCGGCCATGGGCAGAGCTTCACGGAGGAAGTCCGCAGCCCTCCGCAGCTCCTCCATACACAAATGTGAAACCGGCCTTATATATGAAGTGACCGATCATTAGATTAGGTCAACAAAATATGATGTCAGACCCCCACAGATCAACTCTTTGCAGTTCTCGCAGTGATTAGATTTACAGTATAGAGAGCTAGAACAGCATGGCTTCGAATGCTGTGTAGTCATCGTTCTCAGGTGCGAAAGCTCAGCTCCTACTATAGTACAATAAAGAAACCTCCACTCCTAATGAAGTACTTGCGTCTGCCACCGGTGCTGCAAACAGCTGATTGTTGGGAGTGCCATGAGTCGGACCTCCCCTAGTTAGATATTGATAACCAAAGCTAATGAGAGGTCATTAATATATAAGTTGTGGACAACGCATTTAAGTGCTACACACACCACATCTGCCCTAATCTGTCAGCCAGGTAATAAACTTTAGGTTCTGTCTCTCATTCTCAATTTGAGACCTGTATAGTTGACACGCCAAGTCTAACTGCGGGCGAAACTTACTAATGCTATTCTTTAGCTCTTTTGGTCCAAAAAAAGTGGTCAAAAGTTCTTTGAATGTTATAACTGTATCCTACCCAAAGGCAATACTAGCTCTGTGGGTGCCAAAAGAAAAGGCTTAAGCATGAGCCCTGCTACCCTTCCTTAAAGGAGCACGAAACCTAGAAATGAATGTGTGAACAAGAAATTTGATTGCCCTCACCGATTGTTATTCTGCAGCATTTTTGGCATGATGCTGGAACAGTCAGTCATGTAAAAATCCTGCAGAGACCTAAAGGCATAATCTCCTTCTGATAAGTTCTATCTTAGGGTACCGTTACACCTAGCGATGCACCAGCGATCCCGACTAGCGATATGACGCGGTCAGGATCGCTGGTGCATCGCTAGGTGGTCGCTAGTGAGCTGCCACACAGGCAGATCTCACCAGCGACATCGCTGGGGTCGGGGGTCGCTACTTACCTGTCAGACGCGGCGATCCTGCGTCCTCCCGCCCGGCTCCACGCGTCGCTCGTTGGCGTCACAGGAAGCGCCGCAGGAAGTGACCGACGAGGAATGGTCCAGGAGCTTCTCGCGCGATCAGCGATAACCAGCGGGGGGAGCCAGTCGGAGGTAGGTATCACATGCAGCGATATCGCTAGCAATATCGCTGCTACGTCACAAAATCGGTGACTTTACAGTGATATTGCTAGCGATATCGCAGTGTGTAACGGGGGCTTTAGGCTGGTGACAGACTGAAGTTCCACTTACTTGCTCAAGGGGGTGTAGATTAGTGATGTTTGTTCTACCACAATAAGAGTAGTAGGGAGAGGCTTCTGCTGCAGACATTTGTCTTACTGTTAACCAGAGTACAGTGAGGAGCAGAACACGGTGGAGTTCTTTATCTGTTTCTCAGTTTTAATTGTAACATGACTTAAAACTGGATCTAAGAAAAGGTGGAGAAGGAAGTGATAAGTGATGGAATATTTTCTGTCTTTGGAGTTCTTAAAATCTAGTATGATATTTTTTGGAAGCACAATCATCCATGTAATTGCACCTTTTCCCACCAATCCATAGTATTCTTATTCATACAAGGAACCACAGATTGGCAGTGACCCCGTAATCTATTCCTACATTCTTCAGTTCCAGTCCTCACTAAATTGAGGTCACTAATAATTTCAAATTACGGTAAGCTAGATTTCTTACACAAGGAAAGTAGGGGCGACAGTGACAACTTTAGGGAAACACTATTTTTTGAAATAAGATAGTATAGAAGCCTTCATGGCTACGAGGCAGCTGTAGATTTTCTTGGACAGACTCTTGATTTAATAAACGCTTTAATATTGTCTGGTATCATTGCTAATTCTAAGAAGCTGAAGAAGAGGAAGCTGCAAATATATCAGCTGCACTCATTATACAAGCATTTTTCTTGGGTACGGTTTCAGAGATAAAAGTCTATGCTTCTCATCATGGAGGGGAAAATCTTTGGGAAGGGCTTACATACAGTAATATTATAAAAACACCGAGACCCGATTGATATCGGAGACTCGGAGAGGTATCGCTAGAATCTAGGGAGGGTGAAGATCTACTGTGTTCATTATTTTGGGAATTATACAGCATTTGAGGTTCTCTTTCCTGAAAGTGTACAACCCCTTTAATTTAATGAGAAATCCTTTTTTTTACTGTATGGAGGATCTGGACCTCTGTGGATCTATAACCACCATATTAAACAGGTGAAGAATTGGAGTAGATGTTCCAAATTCATTACAGTGGCTCATTCTTGATAATAAATGTTGTACATTTTTAGATCGTCAAGTCTTACTTTACTCCACCTCTTGTTTGGCTTACTTAAGTTACTTTAGACTATTTTTTGCGCCTATTTTTGGCACCTATTAAAATAGCTCTCCCATCAAAGTTTTTATCCTCTTAATATACTGCATTCATCATGTTATATACCACTATCTACTTACAATTGCTCATTTTGCCTTTCTATCCAGATAATTCTTCTCTTTTCTCTCCTCTATGTAGAAACAGGAAATCTCTTATCCCAGCATAAATCATTGCCCTCTTCAACCCCTGACTCAGCTGCTCTCTCCTCCCCCATGCTAGGGATTTTAGCGGCGACTGATGACTCATACAGGGAAAATTAACCTCCTGTTTCTGCATAAAGCTTAGAAGGATTCAGCTTGTCAATTTTTAATCACATGATGTCATAGACCTAATGGAAAAGAGAAGAATTAAGTGGGTAGAAAGGCAAAATGATCAATTGTTAGTACACAGTGCTATATAATATGATGATTGCAATATATTAAGAGGATACTAATTTTGATAGGAGAACTTTTTTTAAGATTCAAAAAGTTTCACATGAAACCACAAACTCATGTCTCCTTATCAGTTTCAGGGGAAAAAATGTCTAAAAATGATGTAGTTGGTTGATATTGAGAAATAAGAGAATTTGGGAAAGAGTTGGTAATAGCGATGAGTGAATCAATTCTTTGCAAATTGAAATCACTTTAATTTTTTGTGATTTGCTTTGTATGAATCCATCAACATGGTTATTTTGCTTGACTATATAGACCTGGGAAGAGGTTAGAAAAATACAAATTACAGGGAGAGTGATTACCCAAGCGGGGCTCTGCAGGAGACAAGTAAATGCCGGGGCCAGTTGAGTATAATTTTTTTTCACTACATTTATTATGGTCTGGAGTCTGAGGTTTGGAATCAGATTTCCCACTTATAATGGAGCAAAACTGCACAATTCAAATTTCGGGTGATTTGTTCATTTTTTCTGCAGGCAAAACCTGCTTTCTTGGCAATGAAGAAGCTACGTACAAAAAGCAGATTTTACTGGATGAAGCAGGCGTTAGGGAGAGAGAGGCCGCGCTGTCTGGAGCAGTATCTGCAAGGGGCTGCAGCGCTAAGAGGCCGCTGAAACAATCCAGGGTGCCGCCGTGAGAGGAGGACCTCCAGTCACATTGTATCCAGCCCCTTTGATAGACTCGAGCTCCAGTAATTACAAAATAAACAGGATTTCATTCCTGCCTTAGGATATCTTTTACCCTACTTTTCTCCTCCAGACGCAGAGAATGCCCCCTTGTGACCGTCACCTTCCTTGGTATAAACAGATCCTCGGAGAGATATTTGTATTGTCCCCTTATATACTTATACATGGTTATTAGATCGCCCCTCGGTCATCTTTTTTCTAGACTAAATAATCCAAATTTTGCTAATCTCTCTGGGTATTGTAGTTCCCCCATCCCCTTTATTAATTTTGTTGCCCTCCTTTGTACCCGCTCTAGTTCCATTATATCCTTCCTGAGCACCGGTGCCCAAAACTGTACACAGTACTCCATGTGCGGTCTAACCAGAGATTTGTACAGAGGCAGTATAATGCTCTCATCATGTGTATCCAGACCTCTTTTAATGCACCCCATGATCCTGTTTGCCTTGGCAAAGTTTATCATTAACTAAGATCCCCAAGTCCTTCTCCACATCAGATTAACCCAGTGGTTTACCGTTCGGTGTGTAATGGTGATATTGATTCCTTCTTCCCATGTGTATAACCTTACATTTATCATTGTTAAACTGCATCTGCCACCTTTCGGCCCAAGTTCCCAACTTATCCAGATCCATCTGTAGCAGAATACTATCTTCTCTTGTATTGACTGCTTTACATAGTTTTGTATCATCTGCAAATATCAATATTTTACTGTGCAAACCTTCTACCAGATCGTTAATAAATATGTTGAAGAGAAGAGGTCCCAACACCGACCCCTGTGGTACCCCACTGGTCACAGCGACCCAGTTAGAGAATATACCATTTATAACCACCCTCTGCTTTCTATCACTAAGCCAGTTACTTACCCATTTACACACATTTTCCCCTAGACCCAGCATTTTCATTTTGTGTACCAACCTCTTGTGTGGCACGGTATCAAACGCTTTGGAAAAATCAAGATATACCACATCCAATGACTCACCTTGGTCCAGTCTATAGCTTACCTCTTCATAAAATCTGATTAGATTGGTTTGACAGGAGCAATTCCTCATAAACCCATGCTGATATGGCGTTAAACAGTTATTCTCATTGAGATAATCCAGAATAACATCCCTCAGAAACCCTTCAAATATTTTACCAACAATAGAGGTTAGACTTACTGGCCTATAATTTCCAGGTTCACTTTTAGAGCCCTTTTTGAATATTGGTACCACATTTGCTATGCACCAGTCCTGTGGAACAGACCCCGTCGCTTTAGAGTCTCTAAATATAAGAAATAATGGTTTGTCTATTACATTACTTAGTTCTCTTAGTACTCATGGGTGTATGCCTTCCGGACCCGGAGATTTATCTATTTTAATCTTATTTAGCCGGTTTTGCACCTCTTCTTGGGTTAGATTGGTGACCCTTAATATAGGGTTTTCTTTGTCTCTCGGCATTTCACCTAGCATTTCATTTTCCACCGTGAATACCGTGGAGAAGAAGGTGTTTAATATATTAACTTTTTCCTCATCATCTACAACCATACTTTCCTCACAATTTTTTAATGGCCTACACTTTCACTTTTGATTCTTTTACTATTGATATAGTTGAAGAATAGCTTGGGATTAGTTTTACTCTCCTTAGCAATGTGCTTCTCTGTTTCCTTTTTGGCAGCTTTAATTATTTTTTTAGATAAAGAATTTTTCTCCTTATAGTTTTTTAGAGCTTCAGCGGTGCCATCCTGCTTTAGTAGTTTAAATGCTTTCTTTTTACTGTTAATTGCCCCTCTTACTTTTTTGTTTAGCCACATTGGGTTTTTCCTATTTCTTGTCCTTTTATTCCCACAAGGTATAAACCGCTTACAGTGCCTATTAAGGATGTTCGTAAACATTTCCCATTTATTTTCTGTATTCTTATTTCTGAGGACATTGTCCCAGTCAACCAGGTTAAGGGCATCTCTAAGCTGGTCAGACTTTGCCTTCCTAAAGTTCAGTGTTTTTGTGACTCCCTGACATGTCCCCCTAGCGAAAGACAAGTGAAACTGTACAATATTGTGGTCGCTATTTCCTAGATGCCCCACAACCTGCAGATTTGTTATTCTGTCAGGTCTGTTAGCTAGTATTAGGTGTAAAGTGCTGCTCCTCTGGTTGGATTCTGCACCAATTGTGAGAGATAATTATTCTTGGCTATAAGCAGAAACCTGTTGCCTTTATGGGTTTCGCAGGTCTCTGTTTCCCAGTTAATATCCGGGTAGTTAAAGTCCCCCCATAACAAGGACCTCATTATGGGTTGCAGCTTCATCTATCTGCCTTAGTAGTAAACTTTCCATGATTTCTGTTATATTTGGGGGTTTGTAACAGACCCCAAAGAGAATTTTGTTACTATTTTTCCCTCCATGTATTTCGACGCATAAGGACTCGACATCCTCATTCCCTTCGCTAATATCTTCCCTTAAAGTGGACATTAGACAAGACTTTATATAAAGACAAACCCCTCCTCCTCTCCGATTTTTACGATCCTTTCTAAACAGACTGTGTAGCGCCCCTGAGGCTTCAGTCGCCACAGAGGTACTGCACCTTCTCCTAAGGTGTAGTGCCCCACCATCCAGGTAAGGTGGGAACTCCTGACCACGCTCCACACCTGCATTCCACACACAGGATAGTTCAGTGGGGCCACCTAACAGCTTCAGGCCGGGGGTTAGCAGAGCACCCCACGTGGAACCCTGCTTCGTAACACGAGATGTGCTGGGAGGCGGGTGGAGTGAGATGATACAAAAGAGTGGGAAGAGTGAGAGTTAAGAGTTAGTTGGAGAGAGAGGGAGAAGAGTGAAGATGGGTGTCTGAAGGACGTGCTGCAGCAGGTCCCAGTGATCTGGGCTGCTGGCACGAGAAAGACCAGAGAAAGAGACTGATAAGATTGATAACCTAACCTTCCATAAGAGAGAGAGAACAGATCGGAACGAAGGACAATAGAAGGACGGTGGGAAGCTGGTTGAAGAAAGATAGAGAACCCTTCCAGTCCAGAGCGCAAAGGCCGGGGCCCGGTCCCCGAGGTTGATTGGATCTTTATGTCCGGCAACAGACACCGGAGGAGTAGTGAGCCACTAACGCCTTGCTCCCATCATAAACTTGGGACACAACAGCAACTGAATAGAGAGCCGGGACGCAGTGAGGAGTCCCCGAAGCATGCTACAGCTGTTTGTCATACAAGTAGAAACTAGGAACACCTAGAGAGAGGCATTCCAGGATAACTAAGTACTGGAGTACTTCGCACCTAAAGGCGCATTGGAGGAGTCGTTCAGTGAAGGTACATATTGGCGGAGTGTGGAAGGGAGAACCCTATCTGGCCTGGAGGTTGGCTGGAGCCCTGACCTGGAGAACACAGTACGGAGGCAGGCGTGTGTGTGCACTGCAAACAGTGAGTAAAGCCTTGGAACCGCACACACTGGTGTCCTCCAGTTATTCCAGCACCGCTACACCTGGGTAACAACATCTATACCATTCTGTGCTTCTCCGCATCCATTGCACCTACACTGCCCCGGGACTACAGCTCCACCTGTGGGGAGCTTCACCATCTTTGCTGCACCACACCATCAGTCCCAGCGGATCTGCATGCAGCGTTGGCTCAACATCTTACTTGCCAAACACCACGGGTGGCGTCACAAACTATTCTACCATTAACTACATCTCCCCCATTGCTTGGGCGCCCAGGGCCGTGGACCGGGTCACCGCTGCTGTGACACATCCCCCTGACACCGGCCCAGTACCGAGTAACCCACTGCCCTGGGAGGGTGACCCAACTGTAACCCTGTAAGTTAACTGCCCAGTCATAGCTTTCATCTAACCATGTCTCGGTTATTCCCACTATGTCATAGTTACCTGTAGATATTTCTGCTTCTAGTTCTTCCATCTTGTTTGTCAGGCTTCTGCCGTTTGCGAGCATGCATTTTAGAGAATTTTGCTTTGTTCCAATCTCCTCCCTGTTGATTGTTTTAGAAATTTTCTTATCTCCCTTCTGAGTATGTTGTCTTGGATCTTCTTTGCCACACCTCATATCATTCATCAGTATAATATCTGGTTTCATGTTTGTGTCTAACGTTTTTCTTCCCATCCCCTCTTCTTCTAGTTTAATGCTCTCCTGATGAGTGTAGCGAGTCTTCTGGCGAACGTGTGTTTCCCAGGTTTGTTGAGGTGTAGTCCGTCTCTGGCGAGGAGTCCATCGTACAGGTAATTCACACCGTGGTCCAGGAATCCGAATCCTTGTTGTCTGCACCATCGTCTTAGCCAGTTGTTCGCATCAAGGATCCTGTTCCATCTCCTGGTGCCATGCCCGTCTACTGGAAGGATAGAAGAAAAAACTACCTGTGCATCCAGTTCCTTTACTTTCTTCCCCAACTCTTCAAAGTCCTTGCAGATTGTCGGTAGGTCCTTCCTTGCCATGTCATTTGTGCCAACATGTATCAGAAGAAATGGGTGGACGTCCTTGGAACTGATGAGCTTTGGTATCCTATCGGTCACATCCTTGATCTTCGCACCGGGGAGGCAGCATACTTCTCTTGCGGTTATATCCGGTCTGCAGATGGCTGCTTCTGTGCCTCTCTGTAGTGAGTCTCCCACCACTACCACTCTTCTTCGCTTCTTGGCTGTACTTTTTGTTGTCACTTCTGGGTGTTGCTGTGTGCCCTTTTCTTCTTTGCTTGCTGGTAGTGCCTCATCCTTAGGTGTACCATCGTCATCCTCTGCAAGGCCTTGGTATCGGTTTGTCAGTTGTGTGGTTGGTGATGTCTCTATCGTCTTCTTACTTCTTTTGGTCACATGCTTCCTCTTGTCTGCTTTTGGAGGTTCTCTGACACTTTCTTCACCTTCTGTGACCAGTAGAGATGCTTCTGTTCTGTCTAGGAAGTCTTCATTTTCTTTGATGAGTTTCAAAGTTGCAATTCTTTTTTCCTGACCACGCACCTTTTCTTCTAAAAGGGCCATTAATCTACTCTTCTGGCAGGTGAAGTTGGATTCTTCTTCTGGTCGATCTGTGAACATGTAGCACATGTTGCAGCTCACTATGTAGGTTGTCACATCTGCCATATTGCTCCTAGATCCTGCTGACTTGCTGCGTATCTTCCTTCTTGTGTAATCTACTCGATCAGGCAAGCTTTCTTGCAATAATGTACTAGAGGCGAAAATTTGCGTGCCGTAAGGCGCACGGTTCGGTGATGCTTTCCAAGCAGCTGGTCCCGGCTGCATCCATCGATCCTCTTGCTTAGGGAGACTCTTCGCTTTTCCCAGAAGGCACCTGGAATATGCAAATTATCTTCCTCAAGCTTCAATCCCTGGAGATTGTATGACACTGTTTACTTTCACACATTGGTCAGCTATTGTTCAATCTCACAGCTTGGTTGGCCAATGTTTACTTTACACATATTACTAATTTAATTAAGGGTGGTTTCACATTAGCGCTTTTTAAGCGCACGCACGGCCGGGGGTAGCTCCGCCCCCGAGCCGGCTCTCTGCCCGGCGTGCCCGCCCCTTGCTTGTAGCGCCGCCTCCTAGCGCACAGCGGCGCCTGCGATCGGCGCACCCTATCTTTAGCATAGGGTGCGCAGATCGTGCGCAGGCCGTGCGCTAGTTGCGCTTTGACCTGCGCTGCGCACTTTTGACGGTGCGCCGTGCGCGCCAAAATCCGAAAAGTTTGATTTTGGCGCGCACGGCGCACCGTCAAAAGTGCGCAGCGCAGGTCAAAGCGCAACTAGCGCACGGCCTGCGCACGATCTGCGCACCCTATGCTAAAGATAGGGTGCGCCGATCGCAGGCGCCGCTGTGCGCTAGGAGGCGGCGCTACAAGCAAGGGGCGGGCACGCCGGGCAGAGAGCCGGCTCGGGGGCAGAGCTACCCCCGGCCGTGCGTGCGCTTAAAAAGCGCTAATGTGAAACCACCCTAAACTGTACTAATCCTAACTGCCATCTCAGGTGAGGAGAACAAGACATTATGGTTTAAACTTGGGAAAAGCACAAAAATGAATGGCACGAAGACAATAAATTAGTCCTGTAGGAGCTTTACTTTTCTCGGTTTCTTTCATACTTTTTATGCAGTGATTTTTTTTTCTTTGTTTAGCTTTTCAAGAAAATACCATAAATTTTATGCGTTTTTTAAAACTCTTCAATCTTTTTGAAACTTTTTAAAACCCCCCTAAATATCTTTGTTTTCACATATTTGTTTTTCCTAATAGCAAAAGCTTGCAAAAATACTATGCCTAGAACATGATGTATATGGAAAAAAAAATTTTTTGGCTGCAAAAAAAAAAAAGATAAAAACGACGACAAAAGCATAGCCCAACCTCAATTCACAGCAACTGCAAAATGGAAGTCAGAGACAGATGCAATTCCCCTCGGTGAGACCCACATTTTGTGGATGCTCCGTAAGGCCACTTTCCCACGCTCAGTATTCGGTCAGTATTTTACATCAGTATTTGTAAGCCAACAGCAGTAGTGGGTGATAAATCCAGAAGTGGTGACGTGTCTCTATTATACTTTTCCTCTGATTGTTCCGCTCCTGATTTTGGCTTACAAATACTGATGTAAAATACTGATCAAATACTGAAGGTGTGAATGTGGTCTAAATGTCTGCAATGAAAATACCTGTCATTACTCTTCATGGTAGCAGAAAAAGTTATACTTATTTCAACTAGAGCAGAAGAGGGTTAAAGAGATCGAGGACCCGGACACATCAAAGGGCTTGGGATATAAAATATTTTTTTATGTATTTTTCAACATTGCAAAATCATTCCAGTGCAAGCGTGACGCTGGAGGGAAAGGTATCGACTCTGCTCTTCTAGTCTTCTAGATGTAGGTGAAAGGCAAAGAATCAAATGAAAACCTACAGAGATAAAACATGTAGGGCCGGGATCAACCTCAACGGCTTCAAAATATTGGAAAATATCCCGCAGTTATAAGGGAAAGGACAACAAAGCAAGCCAGGCCCTGTGTTCTGCATCTCTTTGAGATATGACCTCCCTTCTAATAAACTCCTCTTTTCATGAATGAAATATTTGCTGTTCCTTTTTTTTTTTTCATTCAGTCCTCTCTTAACGCCGTGCACGTGTGTAGAAATATATTACACTTTAACAGCAGCCTCAAGAATGGGAATAAATGAAAAACATATAGATTTTTTTAATTTTATTTTTCTTAATTCTCTATATGAAAAATGCAATAAATATAAAACATATAGTATTTGTCTACATTTTGGCATTTTTTTTTATTCTTTGTCACTACAATATACAATTTAAAAAAAAAAATCACTGCAGTCTTGCAGTTTTCACTCTGAGCCCAGAGAAAGAAAAATTTTTTTCAGCTCCAAAGTTTGGGTCCCCATTGTTTTCAATAGGGTTCGGTTTCAGATTCAAGTTTGGTACAGTACCAGTTCCAGAACCCAAACTTCTACCAGTCTGATCATCCCTACTCATTATCATCACAGACAGGATCACAATGACAGGTAACATAATAGATAACCCAGTGTCCATCATTGACCATAGATGATGAGCACAGCTCACCTCCTCCCCTCCCTGAACAATGATCTCTGCACAGCTGACAGAGCATGCCTGTAATGTTCTCACATATAAGTCAATGACACCATTTTCTTATGTCCTTGTGGTGGCTGACCTCTGATTTATTTCTTAAAATTTAAAAAAAAAAATCACTCTTGTTGTCATTTTCTGAGAGCCATAACGTTACCATTTTTCAGGATCTGGGGCAGGGTGAGGGCTTATTTTTTTGTGCTCTGAGCCGATGTGTTTACTGATACCATTTTGGTGTAGATACTATGGTTTAATCGCCTCTTATTGCATTTTATTTCAATGGTGCGGCGAGTCTGGCGACCTAAAAAACATAATTATGATGTTTTGATTTTTTTTCTCTTCTTGCGCCGTTTAACAATCTGATTCATTTACTTTTCTATTTTCATAGATCAGACATTTCTGAATGCAGCAATACAAAATATGTGTATTTTGAATTTAATTTAATTTTTAATGGGGCAAAAGGATGTGCTGAAGGCCCCTCATAGAATCATAGAATGTTAGAGTTGGAAGGGACCTCCTGGACCATCTGGTCCAACCCCCTGCTCAAAGCAGGATTCGCTAAATCATCCCAGTCAGATGTCTGTCCAGCCTCTGTTTGAAGACTTCCATTGAAGGAGAACTCACCACCTCTCGTGGCAGCCTGTTCCACTCATTGATCACTCTAACTGTCATCACGATCCTCCTGTGAACGTTTTAAAATATTATATTAAAAAAGCACAAAAATTAAAATCATCAATGATTTTAATTTTTGTGCTTTTTTTTTTTAATATAATATTTTAAAACGTTCACCGGAGGATTGTGATGACTGGCACAGGGGTCTTCAGCACATCCTTACTGCCATGACAACCCATCGGCACCCCGCGATCACGTGATGAGCGTGGTGATGGCCGAGATCAATGACGCGCTTCCGGCCGGCGCGTGTTAAATGCTGCTGTCAGTGATTGATAGCCGCACTTAACTCAAAGATCCACTTTGCCGAAACTGTAAATGTTTTTCCCCTATTTTTTGTTATTTTACGTTTCTTTTAGCTACAAACGTTGCCTGGACTTCGATTTTGGACATTTAGGATGATATTATTTCACCATAAAATTGGGATGCAGAGGCTCACAATGTTTCCATCCGATCATGAAGGTCGAATTTGCGTCTCTATGAAGTTCCACATTATGTTAAACTTTCTATTTGTTCCATTTCCGTCAGTAGTGTTTACTTCTGGAAAAAGATACCAGCTCTTGATGTTTAATATTCTGTATACTCCATTTACATCGAACTGGATTTGGAAAATTCAAGGCTCAGATTTTTAAGTACTTTGCAATTCAGCTGATCTGATGATGCTCGGCCGGGCTCCTTGACAGCACATACCCAGCACAGAATGCAAAAATGGTCCTGATTGATCAATGAGACCAAAAAAACATATTTTTGTTTGTGTCTGTAGTGCGTTTTCCTGGACACTGAGTACACACTCCAACGTCTGCCATACAGAGCCATCCATCATTTTCATCGCAACTTGCCTTGACTTGACCTTGTCCGAGCAAGGCGTCTTCGTAGTGAACTGACATACAGGATGTGTCTTCAGTCTAGACTAAGATGTATGCATCACTCAGTGCCGGTAACAATCCTGTATTTTTATCCAGTGAATTCTTCTTTTCTGCTGTCAGAATAAAAGTGAACAACCTGCTGGCAATACACAAATGCCCCGATTCACCGTTTTCTTTTTTCCTTTTTTTCCCCTTTTTTTAAAGGGATTCTGACACCAAGTTTTTGGGCACCTAATCTCAGTGCAGCATAAAGAGACAGAGACTCTGATTCCAGCAATGTGTCATTTACTGGGCTGCTTGCTGTAGTTTTAATAAAACCATTGTTTTATCAGCAGAAAATTAGCAATAGTGGGCTAGTAAACTTGCAGCCATGTAGTCCTCCATCTTCATGAGCTCGACATAACTCCGTCTCCACCATTGATTGGCAGCTTTCTGTGTATGCACAGTGTACACAGAAAGCTGGAAATCAGTGTTATGGGCGGTGTTATATAGCGCTCAGCATTCAGAGAACTGCTAGATCTGCAGCAGATAAAAGAATGATTTTATAAAAACACAACATGCAGCCCAAAAAGTGAGCTATGTTGCTGGAATCAGCTTCTCTGTCCCTACATAATGCTGTTCTCAGGTGGGATAGCAAAAATCTGCGGACAGATTCCCTTTTTATCGCTTTTTGTCTTGTGGAATTTGTTGACTTTTTTTGCACCATATTCTTCAAAATGGTGGGCACAATTCAAGAATTTTGTGCAATTATCTTTTATAGTGAACTTTTAGCTCAAAATGTTGCCTGTTTCGCAAAATGTTGCAAAAATTGAGCAATAATTCTCAGGCGTATGTAAAACCATTCCAAGGAGAGAAGACGGGGGGGGGGGGGGCAGACTGGAGTGGAGTATAGTTGCAATAAATTTTCTGACTTCTACTAGGAGCACAATGGCGAGCATAGAAAAAATACAGGCGCACACATGATAAATAGATTTTAAAAAGGAGCAAATGAAAAACTGTTGAAAAATGCCAAAAACTAAACAAAAAATGCACCAATGCAATAAAGAATCGGGCCTATGGTGTCTAGGAACAGATGGAAATTACAATTTATTTTGACCAGTGATTCCCTGACTTGGCCTTCAGTAGACTTACCAAGCTTATGGTATTTCTCCAGATGGTGATGGAACAATCACAGAGAGGGATGTAGGATTGGTCATCTTTCAGGAGTTGTCCACTACTCAAGCAACCTCTTTAAAGCATCTATGCACTCGCTCTCCCTGGCATCATGTGACATTGGGTGCAGGGATCGCGTGACATAACAATCAATGCTAACTTTTTTCTCCCCACCTTCGGATGTATTAGACATCATGGGGAAATGAGCGGCCAGTTGGATCTCTGAATGTCCAATTCCTCTTGATGTCCAATTCTTCCAAAGGCGGGGACAGTGAAGTTAGCAATGATTGGGCACAAAGATGAAATGACATAACAATGTGACACTATCCCAGGGAGAGCAAATGCCAATGCTGATTGAGAAAGTGTTGTCCGAGTAGTGGACAATCCCTTTAATTATGTTAAAATGTTCCCCGCCTTTTAAAAGTAGCCTTGGCCCCTTTAAGAGGGAAGGTTGGGTTCAATTGCCCTCCCATAATAAGAACTGTTGTACTTCTTGTATGCAGCAGGTTTACGATGCCCAGAGGGCAACTTGAGTTGAAGCCTCTCTGCAAGAGTTTTTATGGCAGAGTTGGACAAACTTTAGCAGGCAATGAAACAAAAAATGAATCACAGATATATAACTTTTTGGATTATTTTAAATTCATATCAACAAAAGTTCTAATTACTTGGTCCAGTCATCCATTTTATGTTCAATTCAACTGTGTTGACCAAGGAAGGTAACTACCCAAGGACTTCTTAAAAAGGATTTTCAGACTATCTCCAGAAATGGTAAAAAAAAAAAAATATCAAATGAAGCCGTATAGACCAATTTGTTTTCCCAGTGCTCCATGCCATGGCTCTATTCCTTCTGATGATCTTCTGTTTAAATCAGGAGTGCGCAACTCCAGTCCTCAAGGCCCACCAACAGTGCATGTTTTCAGGATTTCCTTAGTATTAATAGCACAGGTGATAATTTATATACTACATGTTAGGATTCCAACACCTTGTCCAATGGGAAGAAATCCTGAAAATATGCACTGCTGGTGGCCCTTGTGGACTGGAGTTGTGCATTCCTGATTTAAATGAATGCAGCATTAATCTCCTGTATACCCTTCCTAAAATTATAATACAAGTGGCGCATTGGTAGACGACTATGTCATTTGGCCGAACTCCAGATGGTGTTGCCAGGATCCCAATACTGACTTGGGAGAACCAGTTACTGACCTCTTAATATGTTATCCAAATCATATTTCTCTAATCAGAACTGGAAAATCTTCACCCACCCAAACTCTAATTTGAGGTTCTGTACAATGGGGCTTTAAGCATCTACTGCTTCTCAATTCATAAGCGTCAGATCAATGACGTTTTTGAACCCTTCACTGTCTCCTAAAATAGCACTTCATACTGATTTCCTAACATATGAAGAAGATGCACCCATACATAAAAATGGTAAGAAAATACCAAAAAAGTTGCATTATTAATCTACGGTATTTCCCTAATGGCCTCAATGATTTTGCATTTATCATTGAGATTTGTGATTGGCTGCAGCAATAACGGGACGTCATTGCTCTAGCCAAGTAAGCCGCGGACCACTGAGAGGGCAGGAGATGCAGTGCAGAATCGGCAAGGTAATAAATTGTTACGCTCAGCTTCTTTTCCCATTTTATTACCGTTACTGGCTTTCAGAATTTTTTTTTTCACATATCAGGAAACCGGTTTAAGGATGGTCACCTAATCATATGGTTATCCAAAAATGTACCAGCCTCGAATTCAATTTTTAAGAAAAAAAATTGTGCAGTACTTTGATTGAAAGGACCATGACGATGGCACTTTGAATAATTCTAAATCACACTTAGCTCAATTGAGTAAAAAAATTAGAAAAAAAACCCCCAAAACTATAAAATAGTATCACGGTTATATACACTCATGCACGCCTCCCTACTTCTTCCAAAAAAATAGACTAAAAATAGACTTTGAAAAATATAGCACAGATATAGAATTTCATTAGAATTTTACAGAAAGGAAAAAAATAGAATTGCTAATGCTGGTAATCACGGGGAACTGAGTGCAGGAAGACAATAGTAAGTGAAGCTGGTCCATAAGATGACTTATTTATATAAGGTTACATTTTTATGGAAATATAATTTGGAGCAACGTGCAGAATATCGCATTAGAGAGAAGGAGCAGAAGGGTGAACTCCAGCAGGATTAACTACATTTACAATGTCAATGAGAAGCATCCCTAGACAACGCAATGGAAGAAGAGTGGTTGGACAATAAGAGCCAAAATGTGATAATGGAGGGATTCAGAACCCAAGTACCAGCTTCAAATATTAGGTCTGCATCTTAACATTTGCATTCGATGCCCTCTAATGTTCCTTCGTAACATAAAAAGTCCTGCATTGTTTTAGAACTGTTGGAGGAGAAAGAGCATTGCTGCAAGGTTGTTGCTGGTATAAAATTCTTTACTTATAGTTTTCCTAAAATTTCTATCAACAACAGTACTGCTATAACAGATGCAGAAATAGCTGTTGTGCCTATTGACTCGCCCCCAGAGACCGTGGGGTACTCGGTGCCGGGCCCATTGATTACAATGGGAGATGTAACAGTGGCAGTGACCCTGTCCGTGGCCTCAGGTGGTCAATGTAAAAGGGGTAGAGCGATGGGGATAAAGTCATTGAGATGATTCGTGACGCCACCTGTGGTTTCTGGTCAGTTTGACCAGCGCTGCAGGGTTGCTTCTCTGGGACAGATGGTGTGGTGCAGCAATGATGTTGTAGCCCTCCACAGGTAGGGCTGTAGTCCCAGGGCAGAGTAGATGAGGTTGGTGTAGATGAGGAGATAGTGAGAAGGAGATGGTGCAGTGTTAGGCACAGAGATGTAGCAGTGCTGAGGGGGTTGGCGCAGGATGAAGGCAATGAGACAGATGAATGCAGTTCCAGTTCTTTTACTCACGTTCTTGGCACAGACAGGTGCCCGCTTCAATGCCGCGGTCTCCAGATCAGGGGCTCAGCCAACTCCCAGGCAGACGGAATTAACCTTTCCAGCTCTCCCTTTCGTGTGCCTGTTCTGAACGTCTCCTTTCTAGCACTTATACTGAAGTACTTGTAGTTGTGTGTTAAACCCAAGTTCCTCCTCTCAGATGTTCCTTGGACCTCTACTCCCATGACAAGTGTCTGTAGCCTGCTTCGGGGACTCCATCCGTCATGTCCCGGCTCACACATAGGTTGCCACCGTGTCTTCGAGTCTTTTGTGGGAATAGAGTGGTCACAGCTCCTATTCCTCCGGTGTCTGCTGCTGGAACATTAGTTTCACAAACAGCCTTGGGGACCGGACCCCGGCCATGCGCTCCGAACTTGAGGAAGGGCTCTGCTCTGACCCTAGTCCTTAGGTCTCTTCTCCTTATGTTCTGCACTAATCTTCCTTCTGAAGAATCAGGCTTTCTATGGCTCTTTCCTGTGCCAGCAGCTCCAGGTCACTGAAGTCTGCTGCAGCACCTCCTTCACTCCATCCTTCTCAGGGGATCTTCTCTCCCAGACTAACCTTTTCCTAATATTCTCCGGCTCTCTTGTGCAGTCTAAGCTCCACCCACCTCCCAGGACTCTTCGTGTTCCAAGCAGGGAGCCATGAAGGTTGCTCTGCTACACTACTGTGTTTGTGTGGGATGCAGGTGGTGGAGTCTGGTCAGGTGTTCCATCATATCTGGAGAGTGGAATACTACACCTCAGGAGGAGGTGCAGTACCTCTGTGGTGACTGAACCCTCAGGGGCACCACATACTCCCTCCGTTAACCGCAGCACATCCGCGGGCTGTAACCAAATGAGAATTAAGATGTTATCAGAACATACAAAAATTCTCTTTAAATTAACAATGTAACAAACAGCTTCTCTTAAGGAGAGGACTAAGGCTTGAACGTTGCATAACAAGTTTACAGAATAAAGTGCTATTAGCAGTAACCGTTACCAAGAAGTTCACTGCTAGATCAAGTATTACCATCCTTGGTTCAACACATTTTTCACATTCTACTATTACTCCTATTCTTTTAGAACTATAGGTGACAACCGCTGCCTCCTGGTTCGTCACCTGGATTCAAATTTTTATTCAAAATTTCACATTTTTATTAAAGATTACTTCTAGACTACTTTCTGCAAAACATCTACTTCTAATGCTGCAGCTAAACATTGCTACCAACATTTTCAAGGCACATTATGTAAAACTTCACATTAAAACGTCAATTTTTGCAAGTGCTGGACACCGCTCCCAGCCGGGATTTCTTGCAGTGTCCTTGCGGTTGGCGCAGAACTCCAGGTCTGAGGTAGTCCTTGTTTGAAGAAGGTTTGTGTAAAACCGAGAGAGCACCTTAAGAGGCGCAAACTATTTACAGGAAAGTTTGTGACTCATTCCCAGCTCATGATCACTGCAGTTCTGATTTCAGGCAACAAGTGTCAAACTGAGGCAAAACTGAAGAAAACAGCAAAAAGCAAAAGCAAACTTTGAGGCACAACGGTGCCAATACCCTCCTGGGTAACAGTTCAGTTACTGGTAAATGTTCTAGTGATGGTCTCCTCCTGGGGTGGTAGAAGCAGATTTCTTTTGTTTCCAGGGAAGACTTTCAGGATGTCCGCATCCTGCTGGCTTAACATAGGGTCCATAGTCCTCCTGTTGGGCTTTGGGGATGGATGCCTGGGGTGGTAGCTCAGCAGCTGTTGATGGTGCGGTAGCTGTTATGGTTTTTGGCCTTACAGCTGGTGGTACTGCTGCCTATGGTACAGCAGGGGTAGCAACTTGTACCAGGGGATGTTGTACTTCCATGGAGTTGCCTGCTTGGCCTTGGTGGGTGCAGTAGCTTGTTGTCGTTTGCATAGTGAAATGCGGGGGATGACAAATCTCTGGTAAGGGAAATCTGTGATGCATGGTAACACCTACCAGCAGCTCAGGTCCCTCCGCTGAGATCAGAAGACGCCGGATGGGACGCGTCTGCTCCAGCTTTGCTCTTTTCAGCAGGGACTTCTTCCAGCTCTCCATTGCAATCAGCTTAGCGTCTTGGAATTGAGAACGCAACTCCTCCATTTGTTCCATGCAAAGTACCGGCCTGTTGCACGCAGTGGACGGGAACTCAGGGGTCAACCCGGTTGCAGGGTCGGCGGTCATACCTGACGCTTTCCAGTGATGTCTTGGCTCCGGTGCAGGTGCTGGACAGCAGCTGGTGGCAGCGGTGGTTACTGGAGCTGGTTCAGGAACTGCTGAGGCCTTCGGTGGGACCTGCGCGGCCGCGCCAGGTCCAGGCAAATTCACAGTCTCTGCCTCACATTCAGCTCCCGGGTCCTCTGGTAACTCCTCCTGGCAGGCAGCACCCAGCGGCGGTAGCAGCGTGGAGGTGGTGACAGGCGCTGCCGATGGCATCGCAGCGGCCGCGGGTTCCACAGGTGCTGCCTGGGGGAGAACTGATGCAGCGGCGGCGGGTACCGGTGGTGGAGGTACCGTTTCTGCAGGCCCCTCCTGGGTGTGCTGCCAATCCAAGGCCTGCAGAGCCTCCTGCTTCAGCCACAGACTGCGGTTCAGCAGGCCAATTTCTTCCTCTAGCTGCTTGCGGTCCATCATAGAAGCAGGGTAGGAGCCTTCGACTAGTGCGTCGGGGAAGACAAGCTCAGCTTCCTCGTGCTGTTCAGGCCTCCATCCTTCTTGCAACATGGCGTCCTGGCATTCTAGCTTCTCCCTGGGCTCTGCTCCTCCTTCCTGGGGCGGTGCCTTCTTCCTCTTCCTCCATACCAAGCCAGTACATGAACCCGTCTGGGGGTGGGCCATGTTGCTGTTGCATAGAAGTTCAGGCAGAGGAGGCCCAGGACAGTTCGTGCTCTTTTCTTAGGACCACCCATGTTGTCACGCCCTTCTCCACCGCGACGGCGGCCATTTTGAGACTCCATTTTACAGTCTATCATTTTGGTTATTTTGCACATTTTCAGCAATTTTAAGTCCAATAAATCTTCAGCACACAGGACATTGCCCCCAGAGGCCATAGGGTACTTGATGCCGGGCCCGTTGATTACAATGGGAGATGTCACAGTGGCAGTGACCCAGTCCGTGGCCTCAGGCGGTCAATATAATAGGGGGTTGAGTGATGGGGATAAAGTCATTGAGATGATTCGCGATGTCACCTGTGGTTTCTGGTCAGTTTGACCAGCACTGCAGGGTTGCTTCTCTGGGACAGATGGTGTGGTGCAGCAATGATGTTGTAGCCCTCCACAGGTAGGGCTGTAGTCCCAGGGCAGAGTAGATGAGGTTGGTGTAGATCAGGAGATAGTGAGAAGGAGATGGTGCAGTGTTAGGCACAGAGATGTAGCAGCGCTGAGGGGGTTGGCGCAGGAAGAATGCCATGAGACAGATGAATGCAGTTCCAGTTCTTTTACTCACATTCTTGGCACAGGCAGGTGCCCACTTCAATGCCGCGGTCTCCAGATCAGGGGCTCAGCCAACTCCCAGGCAGACGGAATTAACCTTTTCAGCTCTCCCTTTCGTGTGCCTGTTCTGAACGTCTCCTTTCTAGCACTTATACTGAAGTACTTGTAGTTGTGTGTTAAACCCAAGTTCCTCCTCTCAGATGTTCCTTGGACCTCTACTCCCATGACAAGTGTCTGTAGCCTGCTTCGGGGACTCCATCCGTCATGTCCCGGCTCACACATAGGTTGCCACCGTGTCTTCGAGTCTTTTGTGGGAATAGAGTGGTCACAGCTCCTATTCCTCCGGTGTCTGCTGCTGGAACATTAGTTTCACAAACAGCCTCGGGGACCGGACCCCGGCCATGCGCTCCGAACTTGAGGAAGGGTTCTGCTCTGACCCTAGTCCTTAGTTCTCTTCTCCTTACGTTCCGCACTAATCTTTCTTCCTTCTGAAGAATCAGGCTTTCTATTTCTCTTTCCCGTGCCAGCAGCTCCAGGTCACTGAAGTCTGCTGCAGCACCTCCTTCACTCCATCCCTCTCAGGGGAGCTTCTCTCACAGACTGACTTTTTCCTAATATTCTCCCGCTCTCTTGTGCAGTCTAAGCTCCACCCACCTCCCAGCACTCTTTGTGTTCCAAGCAGGGAGCCATGAAGGTTGCTTTGCTACACTACTGTGTTTGTGTGGGATGCAGGTGGTGGAGTCTGGTCAGGTGTTCCATCATACCTGGAGAGTGGGTTACTACACCTCAGGAGGAGGTGGATAAGGGGTTGGTGGGGGGATTTATTGCAGATTTTACTTTGTACCTTTGAGCCTGAGGTTATGCCTATGCCTATGGTTAATAGATTTCACATAAAAACTGCTTTAGGATATGTGCACAGGACCTCATTTACATAAGTGCAAACCCACCTAGTTTTCAAAGAGTAAGATACTTCAGGACACGTCAGTGTTTTTTTTGCCTTGAAGAATCTTTTTTTGCTTCTATTTGGTCATTTTCTTAGTTCTTCATCATATTTTTGACCACCTGCAAGTTTTTTTCTAGCATTTTTACATTATTTTTGGGTCATTTTTCGTACTGGTATTTTCTGGGTGCTTTCTTCATCTCCATTTAACAATGAAGAAACATGTTTTGATTTCTAAAGCAAAAACTATGAAAAAATGCTCAAAAAGACATCCGCGAGTCTTCTGGGCATTTTTTTGAACCATCTTAATGACATGAATTGTAAAGTATAGAGCGTCTTCAGAGGAGAAAACACCAGAAGAATGGCCGTATGGCATCTTGTTAAACCTGAAGTGGTTAAAAGAAACTCAAAAGAATGGACATATGCACAGCAAGTCATTTTCACATACTGTAGAAATCCATATGTTCCTTTTTTTGGGTCATTCAGTTAACACTGCAGGTCTTAATTAGATGCATCTGCCTAGCATTTTACCAGAACCAGGGCCTAGAATCAGTCTGTAAGATGGAGCAGAGTCTGGTGTTCTGCTGGTGAGTGTCCAGCCAGAATGTGACCTATAGCTGAAAGAAAGACCTACCAGGGTCCCTCTCTAAATGGAGACTGCATGGGTCAGCTAGGAAAGCTGAGTAGTCTGTGTGTTGGAGCTGCAGAGAATTTTGTGGAAGCTGCAGCCTGTTCAATGTGAACTGTGCACGGAGTTGAATCCTTCTGTTTGGCGCTGGAAGCTGCTGGAGCTCAAGCTGAAGGGGTTACCGAAACATGGTAGGATCAGGCTTCTCCTCTGTATAAAATTTACTCTGGGATAAAAGACTGACATTTACATGCACTATTGAATGGACTGTTGTTGCTATTATACCCTTTTGCCCAGAAGACGTTTTTTGGTTTTGATTCCTTTAGCGTTTTATGAAAGCAATAAAACTGCACTTGTTTGGACCAAACTGTATGGCCTGTGTGAACGCTACTTAATGCCTACCTGACAGCATGAATACCTACAATATCTACAGTATGTATATATGTATTCCTTTCCCAAAACGCATCATTACTATGCAATGCGTTTTTGTCTTGCTTGGCTACGTGGTGTGTTAGTTTCAGTTTTGTTCTCTGCTGTGCTAAGCCCTAACCTTGTCCCCCTCCTACACTAAAGATCGGGGTCTGTTTCATTGATCCAAATGCTCTGTACCCTAATATTATTGTTACTACATTATAGGAAAGTGGATTTGTAAGTGGCTATAATGTAGTTTTACAATTGACTATTCTATTAGGCTACTCCTAAAATTAGTTTTTTATCCCCTCCTGCAAAAAATTGCTATAATAGCATGGTCCAAAGGAATGTAATAAGTCCAAACGCTTCAGTCAAGGAACAATTTCTGCTTTCAATGACTACTTTTTCCTCTCTTATGTAATGTTTTAAATGATGTGACTCATGGCAACTGTGTCATCTAAGTGTTCAAATATTGGGAGCGTGCTCCCTCTGTCACCCGCTCACTATTTCAATAGGTTTCATGGTACCCGGGGACATAATGAAGGACTCCAGGTGTCTGCCATCTTGCTACCCCAACATAACGCTGAAAGGCCAATAAACTGCAAAAGTATTTTGATGTAATGAACGGTCGATTAAATAATCGCATGTTAAAATCCATTCTTGGTACTAAATAGAAGGTAAAAAAAAAAATCACTCTTTGAACATCAAAATACACCAAACAAAAGAAAATAAAATTTGCAGAAAAAAGTTACCATAGTATTAAAATATTTTGAAGGATATAAGAAAAACAACAAAAATCAATGTCAGAATTTCTGTTTTTGGATCACCTCCCTCTAGACTTACAGGCTACAGCTCCCCTGGCATAAAACAAGCCTTACATTGAAAAATACAACTTATCCTGCATAAACACAGCTACAGTATGTCGACAGATAAAAAAGGTTAGGCTGTTGGAAAGTGGAGGTGAAAAAATAAAAAGTTACAGCCAGACATGACTTTGTCTGAAAGGGGTTAATCTACGTTGCAGATTGAGAAAAAGGAATTCTATCAAGTAATTACGGTAAAGTAACACGGGCGCTACCTATCCAAAAAACTCAGATGCAGCTGGTGAAGAGACAGGACTGTGTCGGCTCCTGTTATAAAGTCTGAGCGAAACGTATATTTATGTGATTCACCGTGCTATGCTGAGCAGGGCTAACGAAGAGGGAAGTCCCCCTCGAAACATGTTGGTTGGTTTGTGCCTCTCGTGCACCTGTCCTCCTCCCTGCCTGTGACGTCACAGTAGCTCCGCCCCCCCCACTCTCGCCGCGTCCTCGTCAATACTTCCGGCCGGAGTACACGAGGTGCTGGCGTCTACCCGCTCCCCTACTACACGCTGCATAGCTTATCGCTCCATCAGCAGCCGCTGCCTCAGCCAGAGCCGCTGTCTCAGCCAGATTGCGCCAGAGCAATCACCAGAAGTAAGTGCATAGAAGTCCTATTAGGACTAACTGATTATTGGAATGCTAGCATAATTAGGGTGTCTAGTGGATCCCTCCTTACACTGCATCGCTTATCACTCTATCAGCAGCCGCTGCCTCAGCCAGACTGTGACAGAGCAATTACCAGAAGTAAGTGCATAGAAGTCCTACCAGGACTAACTGGCTACTGGAACACTAGCACTATTTGTGGGTTTAGTGGATCCCTCCTTACCCAGCACTTTGTCATTTTTTTCAACAGTGGATATCGTCCCTACACTGGCTCTAAATAAAGCCAACAAAGACCATTATAGAGAGTCTAGCAGGATTTACACCTGGGTAGCATAACAAATCTAGCACAAGTAAGTGCATATGTACCCCAGGAACTGGGACTGAATATCAAGGTTGTGGTCACTGTTAATAATTGAAATTCTCTTCATATTTAGTATTGTATCAATTGATCCACCATAAAGGGAACACCCCGAAGAGAATATAAATGTTAAGATACAACCAGTGAGTATGGTGGACATGCAAGGAGTGGTGTGACCTTTTGTATGTTTTATTGGTACCTTAATATATCATTGTTCCAATAGCATCAGCAGCTATAAAAACGAGATCTCTACCATCAGATAACCTGCAAACTACTTACCACGTAGACATCTCAACTTACACAGAATATTCTACATCAACTTCATTTTTAAGTAAGTATGTATAACTGCTGTTAAGTACTATTTCCCTTTTTTTTTTGTATACATCTGCTCAGCATAGCGCGGTGAATCACACAAATATAGAATTCTATCAAGTGTCCAGCAGTGTTACATCCTAAATACCAGCACACGGGGCAATTTCTTAGTGGGCCAGACTAGGTATTAATTGGCACTAGTGTATAATAACATGAGTGGTGATAATAATTTAATCTATAGGGACAGTGATCTGGTTAGAACTGCAGCCTTGCATCGCTGGGGTTCTGGGTTCAAATCCCACCAAGGACAACATCTGCAAGGAGTTTGTATGTTCTCCCGGTGTTTGCGTGGGTTTCCCCCGGGTTCTCCAGTTTCCTCCCACATTCCAAAGACATACAGAGAGGGAATCTAGATTGAGAGCCCCATGGGGGCAGCGATATTAATGTATGTGGAATTAATGGTGATATATAAATGAGTAAAACAAATAAATAATAAGACTGAACAGTGACTCAGTGACCTGCTGGGAATCGCACCAGTAGAAATGATGTGACAGAAGTAGCTTCAGGGCGAAGATAACAAAGGAGGCAGCGAGAGGCCACATAACAATTCATCAAGATGAAGTACAACAAATGAAAATGATCAGTGTGATAATGAATGGTGATATGGGGAAGACTGAATAGCTGGACTCAAGGAAACATGCGGGTATATATATAAATATGTATGACAACTAGGCTTGTCAAGTAGGCAATATAAAGTGATATTTATTTTCCAGTTCCCTCAACTAAAAGTCTTCCTGGGTTTGGTCTCCCATATGTATTACCAGGAGAAAACCTCTTAATACATATTGTGTATTTTTAAAAGGGTATTCCAGCTTCGGTTCTATCTACAGTAAGAGATTTTATGCAGTGATTACAAACCTCCCTTGTTTGATCATGAACACATAGATGGCCATCAACTCATGATTAGAACTGCCCACTAGCCTTTATTAGAATAGGGGTGGTGAGTGATAACTGCAGCTCCTGAGTGCAAGCCGACTGGTGAGTGATAACTGCAGCTCCTGAGTGCAAGCCGAAAGATATCTTTAGACATGACATCACCTGCCCCGTTCCCCACCCGATGCGAAAGAGATGGGGCTGGATTAAACCTTTAAACCTGTCCATGCGCCGTAAAAGGATATTTACACCAGCTATGAGCAATGCATAATAGTTTTCTGATGTACATAATAGTAAAATATTATGCAGAGGGAAACTCCTTCTGCTTTATAGAAAAGTGTCAGGCCAGCAAAAACTGGCAAAAAGTTGCAAAATTAGCAAAATTCTCCTTGCTTTAAATGTTTAGACTTTTTGTCTCTTTGAAAACTTATGTAGAGAGATAATAAACAGTATATCGAACAGGAGCTGCTGAAAAGGACAGATTCTGTTCTGGAGGGCTCAGTTGAAACTCACATACAACTTGTGCTGCCGCTTCAGCTTATCGAGGGTGGAGAAGCGGTCCCAACTTCTTTGGTGATGTGCTGACGACAGGAAGGGATGGGAACTTTGGGTGACTCTCTTGAACTACGTTTACCTTGCCTTCATTAGGATTACTTACAATTATACACTGGTGATTGGCGCAGTCTCTGCTCTCACCTCTGTTTCCAATGCCGGCTGACTATCATCTGCGCTGTATACGTAGATGTAAGATACTGTGTGAAGGACTCAGTTCCCAAGTCTTGATAGGGGTAATGTTCATTTTCAATACCTCAGGTATCTAGTGTAATATGCACCCACGATAAATGTGAACAATTTTTCTTAAAGGGGTTGTCCACCCCTAGGACAATCCATGTGCTCTTCTTTAGCTGAGGCTCAGGGAATCCACCTCCTCCGCTCTACTTTCCTGTATGTAGCCATAAGACAACTGGCTGCAGCAGAAGCCTCTCCCCTATCTATTAACTACAGAAGGGTAATGTAATGTATAATGATTTGACCTGTCTCTTTAAGAAAGGAAATCTTGTGACTGGAAGGTTATAGACAGGAAGTGGGTTGGGAGAGTTTTAGTTTCAGTTTTAGCCTGATGAGGGAAATGAGATGCTGTGTGCTGGAGGAAGAACGAGAAGAATAAAGTACAGCTAAAGCGTTCTCTCTTGAATTCCTTCTACCGTGTGGACATTACATCTGGCGACAAGGATGGGATACAATCACCTGCTGCCGTGAATACTAACCCCTGCTTTACCGCTTCACACGCCAGCGCCACTGAGAGACTCCATCATGGCTGACTACTTGCACACGTTCCCCCCAGTTTGATATGACTGATGTCATTAATCTCTCTCATAACTGGAGAAAATGGCTAAACGGGTTTGAGAACTTCCTGGAAGCTATGGACATAAAAGAGGAGAAAAGAAAAAAATCTGTGCTCCTGCACTGCGTGGACACAGGAGTCTATGACATATACAGCATGTTACCTGCACCGGAGACCGACACGTACAGCAACTGCACCAAAGCTCTCACTGACTGCTTCAACCCCAAAGAGAACATCAGATATGAGAGATACAAGTTCAGGATTGCTAAGCAGCTTCCAGAAGAATCCATTGACACCTATGTCACAAGGCTAAAAGAGCTAGCCCATGGATGTGCATTTACGGATGTAGATGATGAAATTCTAACTCAAATAATTGTCACCAGCTCATCTAATAACATAAGGCATAAAGCTCTGCAGCAGGATCTCTCTCTGCATGATTTACTCAAGATGGCCCGGGCTATAGAGATAGCAGATCATCAGGCCACCGCAATGGAGAATGGGGATAATTTACATGTGCATAATCTCAAACATAAAAGTGCACAAGACAAGCAAGCCCCGAAACAGAAGAAGTGCGATAGATGTGGACAAGATTTCCCTCACCACCTGAAAAAATGTCCAGCTATAGGACAAGCATGCAGTAAATGTGGAAAAGTGAACCATTTTGCAGCTGTCTGCAAGTCAGCGCACAACAAGTCTCCTCTGTCTATGACAAAGCACGCAAACATATAAATGGTAAATCAGGATACTGAAGAAATGTCTGTGGCTGAGAACTACGTGTTCACGACCTCTGTCACTGGCTCAGTGCAGTCTCCGTGTATCATGCCCACCATCTGCGACAGGGATATCACCTTTACAATACATACGGGAGTTTCAGTGGATAACATAGACAGCAATGCATATGAACAATTGAAAACAAAGCCAGGCTTACAGCAAGTGCATACTAAAATCTTTCCATATGGATCTAAAACACCTCTAATTACAATGGGACAATTTGACGCTGAACTTAGTTATAAAGAAAATAGGCAGAAAACCACTTTTCACACATTATAAGGATCAGGAGGCTGTCTTCTCAGCTATCACACTGCCCTGAAGCTAGGACTAGAGTTGAGCGATACCAGCCGATACTTGAAAATATCGGATCGGAATGGATCGGCCGATCTTAAAAAAAAGTATCGGTATCGCCGATTCCGATACCGGGAACCAATGCAAGTCAATGGGGCCAAAATATCGGAATGAAAAAAAACCCTTTCTTTCCTTGTAGGTTAATTCTACATGAAGAAAAACAACTAAGAATAATGTAGAATGTATTGTGGCAGGTGGAGGAGACATTAAAGCCATAGAGGTTTAGCCCAATCAAATGGAATAGCAGGAATTAAACTTTTTTTTAAAGACGTTAGGAGTTACAAAGATATTGACTATGTTAGCCTCATTTATATTTTGCCAGACATGTATGTCTTCTTCTTCTTTCTTCTTTCTTCTTCTTTCTTATTCTTCTTCCTTTTTTTACCTTCTTCTTCTTCTTCTTATTCCTTTTTTTACATTCTTCTTCTTCTTCCTTTTTTTACATTCTTCTACTTCCTTTTTTTACATTCTTCTTCTTATTCCTTTTTTACATTCTTCTTCTTCTTCCTTTTTTTAAATTCTTCTACTTCCTTTTTTTACATTCTTCTTCTTCTTCCTTTTCTTACATTCTTCATATTCTTCTTATTCAACAATTATTATTCTACATATTCAACTTCTTCATCTTCTTCCTATTCTTCTTCATCATATTCTTATTTGTGTCAGGCATTCCTGTAGTTGTTATCTAGAAAAGTTAGAAGTTTACACCTTCCGTTCTGCCTGTCACAAAAGATTTACAACAGGATTTGTCCGCGTTCAGTTTGGCCTGCAGCAGCAGGCCTTTTCCAGGGGCACCACGAGGAGGAACGGACTCACCCCCATACACTGCTTAGTCTTCTTCTGCTTATAAATAAGATAATATCATTTGCTCAGAGTATTAGTCTTATGCTTAATGTTCTTCTGCTTTGTTTTTTTATGCTTCTTTGTCTTCTCTCTCTTGTTGTTCTGCATTTTGGTGGTTGTCTTCCTGTTCTTTGTCCTCTTGAACTAGCTGACGGTACTGGCACCCGGAGGGGCAGCAGAAGGAACAAGAGCCAATGGCACTACCGAGGACCAGCTGACGGTGCTGGAACCCGGTTACTAAGCAGGAGGTACCTGTGCTACAAAGCACTACCAAGGACCAGCAGACGTTGCCGGAACTCGGATACCGAGATGGAGGCACCTAGGCCAAAGGCTTTGCCGAGAACCAGCTGACGGTGCTGGAACCCGGATGGGTAGCATAAGCTGCAAGAGCAAATGGAAATAGCGAGGACCAGCTGACAGTGCTGGCACCCGGAGGGGCAGCAGAAGGAATAAGAGCCAATGGCACAACCGAGGACCAGCTGACGGTGCTGGAACACGGTTACTAAGCAGGAGGTACCTGTGCTACAAAGCACTACCAAGGACCAGCAGACGTTGCCGGAACTCGGATACCGAGATGGAGGCACCTAGGCCAAAGGCTCTGCCGAGAACCAGCTGACGGTGCTGGAACCCGGAGGGGCAGCTGAAGTTACCCCTGAAAAGCAAAGTTGGCATGCCGCAAGCTGGCCGCAGTTACCGAATCACACAGTCCTACAGGGGGTGCTTGTCCTACTGGCACTACGGAACAAGCCTTTCTTACCAGAACCCGCAGTCCACATAGGAAGCACCTAAACTGCTGGCACCCTAGCCTCGGCTAACCCAACCGCAACACGACATGGCAACTTGGGGTGGCAAACTGACATTGACACTTCCCGGAAACAGCAGGCAGGGCTGGGACCAAGCTGGGCAGGAGGGAGTACCCGTGCCAAAGTCAGTTATGAGCAGCAACTGGCGATGTTGGAGCCCAGGGACAAGCACTTAGCAGGCTGAGGCCTGATGTGCTGTCAATTGGTAGGCAGCAGGACAGATTGCCATCAAAACAGCAGGGGAACAGCTGACGTTACTGAACCCCACAAACACAGGAGCTAGTGTTTTACTCTGTGAAGACGGCACTTCCGAGCAACAACTGGCTGTGTTGAAGCCCAGGGACAAGCACGGAGCAGGCTGAGGCTGCATTGAAGAAATTTTAAGATCGGTTGTAGACTTCTACTAATTTTAACCAAGCTCCACTTAGGCCTGTGGCTTCACTGATTTTCGTATTTCCCCTGTCCTCCAACCCCGCCAGTTACAGCTCTGAAGTGGCGTCTGCACAATCCACACTTGTTCCTGTGTTACAGGTGTTCAGTCCGGTCAGTTAATCCCCTGATGTGTGTCCGGCAATGTCGCCTGCTCTGTCCACATTCCCATAACTAGACACGGCATCAAGTGTCTCTTTCCGTGTGGACGGCACTTCCGAGCTACAACTGGCTGTGTTGAAGCCCAGGAAATAGGAGGGTGTAGGCAGAGGCCTACTGTCTTTGGAATGCGGAGACAGCAAGAGAGACTGCCATCCACACAGCAGGGGATCAGCTGGCGTTACTGAACCCCACTGAGACACGGGAGCAAGTGTCTCTTTCCGTGTGGACGGCACTTCCGAGCTACAACTGGCTGTGTTGAAGCCCAGGAAATAGGAGGGTGTAGGCAGAGGCCTACTGTCTTTGGAATGCGGAGACAGCAGGAGAGACTGCCTTCCACACAGCAGGGGATCAGCTAGCGTTACTGAACCCCACTGAGACACGGGAGCAAGTGTCTCTTTCCGTGTGGACGGCACTTCCGAGCTACAACTGGCTGTGTTGAAGCCCAGGAAATAGGAGGGTGTAGGCAGAGGCCTACTGTCTTTGGAATGCGGAGACAGCAGGAGAGACTGCCATCCACACAGCAGGGGATCAGATGGCGTTACTGAACCCCACTGAGACACGGGAGCAAGTGTCTCTTTCCGTGTGGACGGCACTTCCGAGCTACAACTGGCTGTGTTGAAGCCCAGGAAATAGGAGGGTGTAGGCAGAGGCCTACTGTCTTTGGAATGCGGAGACAGCAGGAGAGACTGCCATCCACACAGCAGGGGAACAGCTGGCGTTACTGAACCCCACTGAGACACGGCAGCAAGTGTCTCTTTCCGTGTGGACGGCACTTCCGAGCTACAACTGGCTGTGTTGAAGCCCAGGAAATAGGAGGGTGTAGGCAGAGGCCTACTGTCTTTGGAATGCGGAGACAGCAGGAGAGACTGCCATCCACACAGCAGGGGATCAGCTGGCGTTACTGAACCCCACTGAGACACGGGAGCAAGTGTCTCTTTCCGTGTGGACGGCACTTCCGAGCTACAACTGGTTGTGTTGAAGCCCAGGAAATAGGAGGGTGTAGGCAGAGGCCTACTGTCTTTGGAATGCGGAGACAGCAGGAGAGACTGCCATCCACACAGCAGGGGAACAGCTGACGTTACTGAACCCCACTGAGACACGGCAGCAAGTGTCTCTTTCCGTGTGGACGGCACTTCCGAGCTACAACTGGCTGTGTTGAAGCCCAGGAAATAGGAGGGTGTAGGCAGAGGCCTACTGTCTTTGGAATGCGGAGACAGCAGGAGAGACTGCCATCTCCACAGCAGGGGAACAGCTGGCAGTGCTGAACCCCACTAACACTTGAACGAATGTGTTTGGCTCTGTGGAGACGACACTTCTGAACACCAACTGACGCTGTTGGAGCCCAGGATCAGGCGTGGAGCAGGCTGGGGCCTACTGGATTTTGGCAGGTGTAGGCAGCAGGAGACTTGCCATCTCCACAGCAGGGGAACAGCTGGCAGTGCTGAACCCCACTAACACTTGAACGAATGTGTTTGGCTCTGTTGAGACGACACTTCTGAACACCAACTGACGCTTTTGGAGCCCAGGATTAGGCGAGGAGCAGGCTGGGGCCTGTTGCTTTTGGCAGGTGAAGGCAGCAGGAGACTTGCCATCTCCACAGCAGGGGAACAGCTGGCAGTGCTGAACCCCACTAACACTTGAACGAATGTGTTTGGCTCTGTGGAGACGACACTTCTGAACACCAACTGACGCTGTTGGAGCCCAGGATCAGGCATGGAGCAGGCTGGGGCCTACTGGATTTTGGCAGGTGTAGGCAGCAGGAGACTTGCCATCTCCACAGCAGGGGAACAGCTGGCAGTTCTGAACCCCACTAACACTTGAACGAATGTGTTTGGCTCTGTGGAGATGACACTTCTGAACACCAACTGACGCTGTTGGAGCCCAGGATCAGGCGTGGAGCAGGCTGGGGCCTACTGGATTTTGGCAGGTGTAGGCAGCAGGAGACTTGCCATCTCCACAGCAGGGGAACAGCTGGCAGTGCTGAACCCCACTAACATTTGAACGAATGTGTTTGGCTCTGTGGAGACGACACTTCTGAACACCAACTGACGCTGTTGGAGCCCAGGATTACGCATGCCGCATGCAGAGGCCAATGGGCAGCGGTTTTTATGGAGGTTGTTGACTACTACTGATTCCAACCATGCTCCACTTAGGCCTCTGGCTCCACTGTCTCTACTATTTACCCTGGGCTCCAACCCCGCCAGCTACATCTCTGAAGTGGCGTCAGCACAATCTACACTTGTTCCTGTGTTACTGGTGCTCAGTCCCATCAGTTGATCCCCTGATGTTTGTCCGGCAAGTTCGCCAGCTCTGTCCTCATTCCCACTACTGGTTATGGGAATGTGGACAGAGCAGGAGACCTTGCCGGACACACATCAGGGGATAAACTGATGGGACTGAGCCACAGGAACACAGGAACAAGTGTAGATTGTGCTGACGCCACTTCAGAGATGTAGATGGCGGGGTTGGAGCCCAGGGGAAATAGTAGAGACAGTGGAGCCAGAGACCTAAGTTGGGCACGGTTAAAAATCAGTAGTGGTTTGAATGTTGATGGAGCTGGTGACTTTGCCGTCCACACAGCAGGGGATCAGCTGGCGTTACTGAACCCCACTAACACAGGAGCTAGTGTGTTTCTCTGTGCAGACGACACATCTGAGTGACAACTGGCTGTGTTGAAGCACAGGGATTATAGTTCAGGTGGTAGAAAAATGAACACACCAGCAGACCTGGATACAGTTGCCAACCACTAATTTAGTCTGTAAGAGGAATGGCAAAGTCTTTGGAGATCCAGGCCTTGTTCATTTTCAGAAAAGTCAGCCGGTCAACATTATCGGAAGATAGTCGCGTGCGACGGTCTGTTAGTACACCACCTGCGGCACTAAAGACGCGTTCCGATAATACACTGGCAGCAGGGCAAGCCAGCACCTCCAATGCATACTGGCTAAGCTCTGGCCATGTATCCAGCTTAGAGACCCAAAACTTGAAGGGGGAAGAGCCATCTGGGAGTACAGCGACAGGGCAAGACATGTAGTCTGACACCATCTGACGGAAGCGTTGCCTCCTGCTGACTCGAGGCGTCGCTGATGGTGTAGACAATTGTGGTGGACACACAAAACTTTGCCACATTTGGGCCATAGTGGTCTTGCCTTGTGCTGCGGCGCTGCCTCTGCTCCCTCTTTGTGCAGAGTTTCCTCCACTGCCTCTACGCACAGAGCTGCTTTGTAAAGCACTAGCAACAATGCTGTCGGGTGGAATGGAAAACATTATGGACTGCACCAGTGACTCTTCGTACTCCCGCAGTTTACGCTCCCGGTTCAACGTTGGTATGAGCCTTTGTACGCTGTCCCGGTAGCGAGGATCTAGGAGGGTGTACACCCAATAATCAGCCGAGACGAGAATGTGGGCGATGCGGCGGTCGTTTCTCAGGCACTGCAGCATGAAATCAACCATGTGCTGCAGACTCCCAACTGCCAAAGAACCGCTATCCCCTGTTTGAGGCGTGACCTCGGCCTGCTCTGCATCACCCCACCCTCGCTGTACATACTGAGTAGAGGTTTGTGTACCTCCCTCCTCTGGAGAGATGTCTTCCTCCTCCATCGACTCCTCCTCATCCTCCTCACAAAGTGTCCCCTGCCTAGGCCTTTGTGAGGAAACACGTAGCGCAGACTGTCCAGAAGCAGATGGCATTTGGGACTCCTCATCCTCCACCTCTTCCGAAACCTCATCCCTTAGTGCTTGCAGTGTTTGTTGAAGCAGGCAGATAAGGGGGACAGTCATGCTGACTAGTGCATCATCTGCACTCGCCATCCACGTGGATTCATCGAAGGCACGCAAAACGAGGCAGATGTCCTTCATAGAGGCCCACTCAATGGTGCTGAAGTGTGAACGGTGCACAGTGCGACTTGTTTGCGCCTGATGCAGCTGGTACTCCATGACTGCTGCCTGCTGCTCACACAACCGCTCCAACATATGTAACGTTGAATTCCACCGGGTGGGTAGGTCACATATGATGCGATGTTCCGGAAGGCCAAATCGTCGCTGCAGAGCAGCGAGGCGCGATCTTACCGTGCTGGAACGCCGCAAGTGAGCGCACTCTATGCGGACCTTGTGCAACAGTGCATCAAGATCCGGATAGTCCCTCAGAAAGCTCTGCACGACCAAGTTAAGCACATGTGCCAGACATGGGATGTGTGTGAGGTTGCCTAGGCCAAGAGCTGCCACCAGATTTCGGCCATTGTCACACACTACCAAGCCCGGCTGGAGATTCGCTGGCCCAAACCACACATCGCTCTCCTGCTTGATAGCATTCCAGAGCTCCTGCGCTGTGTGGCTTCGATTCCCCAAAGAAATTAATTTGAGTACAGCCTGTTGACGTTTGGCCACGGCTGTGCTCATATCGGTCGTAACAGGCTCCTGCTCTGCTGTTTCTGAGGAACTTGAGTAGGAGGAGGAGTCTATGTGTACAGACTGGAGTCCTGCAATCCGTGGCGTTGGAAGAACACGTACAGCGCCACTCTCCAGATCTGTACCCGGCTCCACAACATTGACCCAGTGGGCAGTGAGGGAAAGGTATCGTCCCTGTCCATGGTTACTGGTCCACGCATCGGTGGTCAGGTGGACCTTGCTACTAACGGCGTTTAGTAGCGCATGTTTTATTTTGCCCTCAACATGTTTCTGCAGGGCAGGGACGGCTCACCTGCTGAAATAAAAGCAGCTGGGCACGTTGTATTGGGGGACTGCCAATGCCATTAAGTCCCGGAAGGTGTCAGTGTCCACCAGCCTGAATGACAGCATTTCAACTGCCAGAAGTTTGGCAATGCCAGCATTCAGAGACTGTGCTCGGGGATGGTTTGCCGAGTAAGGGCGCCTTTTATCCCATGCCTGTGCTACCAATGGCTGTGATGGATGGGAACGTGCTGCTATGGGTGGAATCTGACAGGGTCTCCGGACAACAGTGGCAGAGGTTCTTCCTTGGCGATCCTGTGAGGAAGCCGAACCAGCAGTGTGTGAGCTGGAGGAAGAGGCCCCAACACGAACTGAAGAGGTGGTAGGTGGTGCTGTACGTTGGCCTACGTCTTCAGGGTGTCTCTGCAACTCCAACTCGTGCTTGGTGCGCACATGTTTCCACATATTTGTGGTATTGAGGTTGCTGACATTTCTCCCTCTTTTGACTTTCTGATGACACAGCTTGCATTTGACAAAACAAATGTCATCTGCAACTGTGTCAAAAAAGGACCACACACTGCAAGTCTTGGGAGCGCCCGTTTTGCCTTTGGAATGAGGAATGCTCCTAACGGGTGCCGAAGTGGAGGGTACAGGCAACCAAGTCTTCCCCCTCCCTCTGCCTCCTGTTTTGGCCGGTAGGGGAATCTCTTCCTCCGAGCTGCTCCCACCACCTTCCTGTTCCTCACGCCATGATGGGTCAAGGACCTCATCATCTTCCCTCCCCTCTTCAAACAGCTGCTTCTCCGGGGTTGTCTCGCCAGCACCGTACGCACCAGAAAGTGGCAACTGAGTCTCGTCATCATCTGATGCGTACTGAGGTGTGCTGACCATAGGCACTGGCCCACTCGCCTCTTCAGATTCAGAGGGACAAAGAAGTTGCACATCACTGCATACCTCTTCTTCACATTCAGGAATGCTGCTTGGCTGGCCCCCTCTTTCCAAGCCAACAGATTCCGAGAACAGAAGTAGAGCCTGTGATGGCTCCTGTCCATGTCTCTCTGACTGCCTGGGCACTTTGGCAGGTGGTGAAGAGACAGATGGTTGCTCTTCGGTGCTCTGGTCCTGAGAGGCTGTGGAAGTAATTGAAGTCGATGCGTTAGCTGCCATCCATCCGACAACGGCTTCAATTTGTTCCTCCCGCAGCAGTGGGGTACGTTGAGGTCCTACAAAGCTGCGCATAAAGGACTGTTGCCTGCTAAAACTGGGGGATGCTGATCCACTGGTGCCCGCAGCAGGCCCAGAATCCCCACGTCCTCTACCTGCAGAATCCCCACGTCCTCTCCCTGCAGAATCCCCACGTCCTCTCCCTGCTGAAACTCCACGCCCACGCGCCTTACTCCCTGCCTTCTTCATCTTGCCAGACTGCTTAAGATAGGCAGAAAAGTACAAAGGGGGGCCTTAGTGTGCTTATTCCTGAACAGCTGGTTACAGGTACAAGAAACACTAATTTTATGAAGTGTGTGTGTGTGGACTACACTTTAATAGGAGCTGATGTGGCCTACACAAGTTCCAAATGTAGTGTTTGGTGAACTTTTTTTGTGGTTTCTTTGTTGGAAACAAACTCAAAGTATGTGAACAAAGAATTGAAACTGATAGTATCACCAACTTTTTGGAGCTATTACAATGCAGGCAGGTAACCTACAATGCAAAAGATGAGGCTCCAAAAAAATTGGGTAATACTAATCTGGCTGCGCCGGCAGGGCACAAGCCAGAAAAAAAGGCTCCTCTATCTACTCCTATATAGTGTTTGCAACCAACCAATGTTGATGGATACGGATGGATGCACACTAATAGGAGAAGAAAAAATGAGCTGCACTCAAAGACAAATATGTGTGAGGCAGTGACACACGTTGAGCGTCCTACAACCAGACGTAGCTGCAGGACACTCTACTCAGCGTGAGCTGCACTCACACACAGTCAGAGACCTCTCAGACAGCCGTGAACAGTGCAGCTAAGTGGGCACTGGCACTGACAGGCTGCAGAAAGGCTCCGCTGTGTACTCCTATATAGTGTTTGCAACCACCGTAGATGGAGACGGATGGATGCACACTAATAGAAGAAAAAATGAGCTGCACTCAAATAAAAATATGTGTGAGGCACTGACGCACGCTGAGCGTCCTACAACCAGACGTAGCTGCAGGACACACTACTCAGTGTGAGCTGCACTCACACACAGTCAGAGACCTCTCAGACAGCCGTGAACAGTGCAGCAAGGTGGACACTAGCACTGAAAGGCTGCAAAAAGGCTCCGCTGTCTACTACTAGTGTTTGCAACCAACGTATATGGATACGGATGGAAGCACACTAGATTGAAATTATGTAAAAAATGCAGCTCAAAAATTAAAAGATGATGAGGCAGCAGTGAGGCACGCTGGGCAGCCTACAACCTGACGTGGCTGCAGGACCCACTCCACAGCGTGAGCTGCACTCACACAGCCCTTGCAGACAGCTGTGAACACTGCTGCTAGGGCAAAGAAGGCTACAGTGGTGGTTTATGTAGCCTGGGTAAAGCACTAGATGTTTGGTGGAATCGCTATTTCTAACTGTCCCTCACAGTCTTCTACAGCAGCCTGTCCCTAACTGAATTCACAGCAGAGTGAACCAGAAATGGCGGCTGCGGTGGCTTTTATAGTGCATCATGACATCATTTCGGCAGCCAATCACAGCCATGCCAATAGTTAACATGCCTACATGCCTAACAGGATGTGCCCACACTTCGGATGATTCCCATTGGCTTAATCAAAGCAAGCAGGCTCATAGCATAATGGGAACTTCCGATTCCGGTATCCGATATGACAAAAGTATCGGAAGTCAGTATCGGAATTCCGATACCGCTAATATCGGCCGATACCCGATACTTGCGGTATCGGAATGCTCAACACTAGCTAGGACTCATCCAGATTATTCATACTATAACTGACCCAGTGGATCTGGATGTACAAGCCATGGTGAACAGCTTTCCATCCTTATTTAGTGGTTTGGGAAAACTAAAGAACTCTCAAGTGCATCTTCATGTAGATGACAGTGTTCGTCCAGTAGTCCAGGCTCACAGGCGCATTCCATTTCACCTGAGAAAGAAGGTAGAAAAGGAACTCCAATTGCTCATGGATGAGGACATTATTGAAACTGTTACTGGTCCCACTCCGTGGGTCTCTCCACTTGTGGTATTTCCAAAACCAAAGACTCCAGAACAGGTGAGACTGTGTGTTGACATGCGCCTGCCCAACACCGCTATTCACAGAGAAAGACATATCTCACCTACAATTGATGACATCTTTCATTTATTAAACAGAGCAACCGTTTTTCAAAACTTGACCTCAATAAAGGCTATCATCAATTAGAATTGAGTCCTGAATCCTGATACTTAACAACATTTTCCACCCATGTGGGTCTCAAAAGATATAAAAGATTGATTTTTGGGGTCTGCTCAGCAGCGGAAATTTTTCAAGACACGATAAGGAGCGTCATTCAACACATTCCGAATGCCTTTAATTATAGTGATGACATGCTGGTTTTTGGGAAAACTCAAGCTGAACACAATCGTGCTCTATATGCTCTCTTCGAATGCCTGCTCTCTGCTGGACTTACTTTGAACAAAGAGAAATGTGAATTTGATAAAAGTTAATTGGAGTTCTATGGTCACATCTTCTCGGCGGAAGGAGTACGACCTGATCCCAAGAAAGTGGAGTCCATAAGAGCAGCCTCAATTCCACAGAATGCCAGTGAAGTGCGCTCTTTTCTTGGGATGCCAGCTACTGTGCTAGATACATTCCAAATTTTTCAACAATCAGCACTCCATTAAGGGAACTTACAAAACAAAGTTGTGTCTTTCAATGGTCGCAGGACTGTCATGTCTCTTTTGACACAATTAAAAATGAACTCTGCTCAACAACCACCATGGCTTATTTTGATCCAGCTCTTTGAACTGAACTGATTGTGGATGCCAGTCCTATGGGACTGGGTGCTATTTTAGCGCAATACTAGGATGACAATCAAAGTCCCCACATCATTTCTTATGCAAGCAAAAGCCTAACAAACACTGAAAGAAAATATTCACAACCTGAAAAAGAAAGCTTGGCAGTTGTCTGGGGATGCGAACACTTTCACTTATTTCTCTATGGAGCTCCCTTCACCATTGTCACGGATCATCAAGCTCTCCTTACAATTTTTGGAAATCCCAGAGCTAAAATGCCTACACGGATCGAACGATGGGGTCTACGTCTACAGGACTACAATTATAACATTGTTCACAAACCTGGAAAATATAGCAATCCAGCTGATTATCTCTCAAGACATCCTGTGAATGATGATATACCTGGGCATTCCTCCATGGAAGAATACATACGATTTGTTGCAGCTCACGCCGTGCCAAAAGCACTTTCTGTTAATCAGTTTGTGAATACAAAAACAAGTGACAAAACACTCTGTGCCTTAATACAAATCATCTAAAATCGAAGGTGGCATGAAATTCAAAAGGAAAAATTTCCTGATTCTGGGATTGATCCGAAGAAATTAAAACTATTTTCAAATGTGCATGAGGAATTGTCAGTCACTGAAGAGCACCTCATCCTTCGAGGTACCAAACTGGTTGTACCTAAGGCCTTGCGCAACTTAGTCATACAGACGAAGGTCATCTAGGAATTGTTGGTACAAAAAAGTTACTCAGAGAAAAAGTGTGGTTCCCAAATATGGATCAATTGGTGGAAGAGAAGATTAGACACTGCTCCACTTGTCAATTAATTACACCATCATCAAGGTTAGAGCCATTACAAATGTCTCCGTTACCCACTGCTGTCTGGGAGGAAGTGGCCGTCGACATATATGGACCATTACCAAATGGCCAATACATTCTAGTAACAATTGATGAATATTCTAGATACCCTGTTATTTCGTTCATCTCTTCAACGTCGGCTAATAGTGTCATACCAGAACTGGACGACATATTCTCTGCCTATGGCATTCCAAGAGTGGTTAAAACAGACAATGGACCTCCATTCTATGGACATATATTTACACAGTTTTCTGAATACATAGGGTTCAGCCACAGGAAAATCACACCTTGCTGGCCGCAAACCAGTGAAATTGTAGAGTGTTTCATGTGCACTATGGGGAAACGAATCAAGGCAGCTAGTCTGGAGCACACCCCACTGAAACAGTCAGTATACAAATTCTTATGCAATTACCGCAATACACCACATTCCACCACTAATGCTGCTCTAGCTCATCTAATGTTCAGCAGAACTCTTCGTATACGGATCCCTGATGTGACTAGCCATCCCCTGCCAAGTGACTCTTCAGTGCGATCAACAGATTTCTCTAACAAGCAAGCCATGAAACATTATGCAGGCAGAAGGCGAAGGGTACAGCCAAGTGCCATCAAAAGAGGTGATGTTGTTGTTGTGCATCAAAGATCAACCAACAAAACCTCAGTTGTATATGGGCCGGCAAAATATAATGTTACTGGTAGAAGAGGCAACATGGTCAAGGCTGAACAAGATGGACACTCTATAACCCGAAATTCCTCACATTTTAAAATTTTACCGCATGCCAATGGTAATGAACTCCCACCGGTGGAAGATTTGGTACCCGACGGTGGAGAGGGCCAACAGGGGGTAGTTGATCCATCAGCAATGGACACCCCCCAATGAACCCAGACATTACCCTACACGGGAAAGAAGGGCTCCATCGAGACTTATTGAAGAGATGTAATTAAAATTCCTGATTTGAAATGAACAAATAAGACAATACAGACATACACTGTGTGCAGAATTATTAGGCAAATGAGTATTTTGATCACATCATCCTTTTTATACATGCTGTCCTACTCCAAGCTGTATAGACTTGAAAGCCAACTGCCAATTATGTAAATCAGGTGATTTGCATCTCTAATGAGGAGGGGTGTGGCCTAATGACATCTACAACCTATATAAGGTGTGCTTAATTATTAGGCAACTGCCTTTCCTTTTGCAAAATGGGTCAGAAGAGAGATTTGATGGACTCTGAAAAGTCAAAAATTGTGAGATGTCTTGCAGAGGGATGCAGCAGTCTTGAAATTGCCAAACTTTTGAAGCGTGATCACCGAACAATCAAGCGTTTCATGGCAAATATCCAATAGGGTCGCAAGAAGCATGTTGATAAAAAAAGGCGCAAAATAACTGTCCATGAATTGAGGAAAATCAAGCGTGAAGCTGCCAAGATGCCATTTGCCACCAGTTTTGCCATATTTCAGAGCTGCAATGTTACTGGAGTACCAAAAAGCACAAGGTGTGCCATACTCAGGGACATGGCCAAGGTAAGGAAGGCTGAAAACGACCACCTTGGAACAAGAAACATAAGCTAAAACATCAAGACTGGGCCAAGAAATATCTTAAGACTGATGTTTCTAAGGTTTCATGGACTGATGAAATGAGAGTGACTCTTGATGGGCCAGATGGATGGGCTCGAGGCTGGATCAGTAAAGGGCAGAGAGCTGCACTCCGACTCAGACGCCAGCAAGGTGGAGGTGGGGTACTGGTATGGGCTGGTATCATCAAAGATGAACTTGTGGGACCTTTTCGGGTTGGGGATGGAGTGAAGCTCAACTCCCAGACCTACTGCCAGTTTCTGGAAGACACCTTCAAGCAGTGGTACAGGAAGAAGTCGGTATCGTTCAAGAAAAACATGATTTTCATGCAGGACAATGCTCCATCACATGCATCCAAATACTCTACAGCGTGGCTGGCCAGTAAAGGTCTAAAAGAAGAAAAAATAATGACATGGCCCCCTTGTTCACCTGATCTGAACCCCATAGAGAACCTGTGGTCCCTCATAAAATGTGAAATCTACAGGGAGGGAAAACAGTACACCTCTTGGGGCTGTGGTGGCTGTGGCACGCAATGTGGATCGTACACAGATCAAGCAACTGACAGAATCTAAGGATGGAAGGCTTTTGAGCGTCATCGTAAAGAAAGGTGGCTATATTGGTCACTAATTTTTTTTTGTTTTGTTTTTGAATGTCAGAAATGTTTATTTCTAAATTTTGTGTTGTTATATTGGTTTATGTGGTGAAAATAAACAAGTGAGATGTGTATATATTTGGCTTTTATTAAGTTTCCTAATAATTCTGCACAGTAATAGTTACCTGCACAAGCAGATACCCTCCTAAGATAGCCAAATCTAAAAAAAACCCCACTCCAACTTCCAAAAATATTAAGCTTTGATATTTATGAGTCTTTGGGGTTGATTGAGAACATAGTTGTTATTCAATAATAAAAAGAATCCTCTCAAATACAACTTGCTTAATAATTCTGCACACAGTGTATGTCTTTTCTTTGATGTTCTTCTTTGTTTTTTCTTTTTCTCTCTTTTCTCTTTCTTATTTTCGCGTTGTTGCCTTGTCAATATTTTTTTTGAGGTTGTTAATATGTAAAAAAACAAGAGGGACGATGTAATGTATAATGATTTGACCTGTCTCTTTAAGGCCTGTTTCACACATCCGTTTTTCCCCATCAGTCAAAATCCGCTGTTTTGCAAAAAAAAACGGATCCGCCATTTCTCTTGGCGGATCCGTTTTTTTCCCCATTGACTTGTATTAATGGCGGATCTTGACGGATGGTCATCCGTTCGATCCGTTTTTTTATGGATCCGCCAAGATTTTGCCATCCGCTGAGCAGAGAGGACGGACAATGAAACGTTTTTTTTCCCCGGCCGGATCCGCATTTTCTATTGCGCATGCCCGGGAGAAATGCCTGTGTCAGAAATTTAACCCTAAACTCAGTTCTGGTGACTGAAAAAATTCTTTCTCTCTCTCTCCAGCGGTTCCTTTAAAATTCTTCCTTCTCCGGATCCGTTAAAACGACGTTCCGGTGGCAAACGTTGTGGTCAGTACAGGAATGGATCCGTTGTCCGCCATTTTAGCGGATTTTAACTGACAGAAAAAACTGATGTGCCTATGAAAGGAAATCTTGTGACTGGAAGGTTATAGACAGGAAGTGGGTTGGGGGAGTTTCCGTTTCAGTTTTAGCCTGATGAGGAAAAATGGGATGCTGTGTGCTGGAGGAAGAGCGAGAAGAATAAAGTACAGTTAAAGCGTTCTCTCTTGAATTCCTTCTACCATGTGGACATTACAGGTAACATTCACTAAACCACACCCCATTAGCCGGACTGGACTTCAGGCAGCCATCAGCTGAAGACTGAATTTATAAGTAAGAGGATTCCCTTCTGATTTCACTACAGGGTTCCTACAAGACTGACAGCTAGGTTTCTTGCTTAATTTACCCATTATTTTCTAGGTTTATTGTTTTTGTAAAATTAATTGACTGTTGGTAGAAACCCTTACTAATTATGTGCATGTTTTTTTTTCACCTAACTCCTTCTATGTTATCAATCTATTTTGTTTTATTATTTATTTGAAGTATTTTATTAGCTAAATTGAATAACTGTAGAAAAAGTTCAAAACTTCCATGGTTGATGGTTGTTATTATCTCCTGCATAAAATAGCTTGTTAATGGTTTTAATAAGGAGAATCAATCACCAGGTTTATGTCACCTTATCTGAGAGTGGCATGATGTAGGGGCAGAGACACTGATTCTTGCAGTGTGTCACTTAATTTACTGCACATTGTTTTATCCGCAACAGATTATCACTAGAGGACTAATAAACCTGCTGCCAGGTAGTCCATCATATTCATTTATAACACCCCTCTACAATTAATTGGCAGTTTTCTGCCTATGAACAGTGCACACAGAAAGCTGCCAATCATTGGAGTGGGCGGGACTATACAGGACTCAGCATTCCGAGAACTGCTAGATCGGCAGCAGACAAAACTGTGATTTTATCAACACTGCAGCAAGCAGCTCAGTAAGTCACACATCACAGTAATCAGGGTCAATTTCCCTACATTATTCTGCTCTCAGGTGGGGTGGCAAAAACATGGTGATAGATTGACTGTAAGATATATTTTACTTTCTGGTAGGCATAAAAGCAAGATGTCCCCAGGTTGTATAGTATTATAGCTCAGTCCCAATCACTTTGATGGAGCTGCGTTGCAATGCCAGACACATCCTGCAAGTGGCGTAGCGTGGGTTGTCAGTGCTTTGGACAAGGGAAATATTTTGTGAAATTAGCCTGTGATCCATTAGCGCTCCCAGAGTTCCTTCCATCAGTCCAGCACTGAACCCCTTTTCTCACAAGCACATACCGATGTAATCATGTCAGCGCTTTGTAGTCCTGCTTTCTTTTCACCTTTTTTTACTGAAATTTTACAAATAGAAAGTTATATATTATTTTTATGCAGCAATTTTTATTAACCTAGCTCTATCCCTAACTCTAGCTCTGCGCCTAAACCTGAGACTAACCATAGGCCTTCGCTGAACTCAAAGCCATATCCTAGCCCTAATTCTAGCCATAAATATAAGTCTAAACCTGAGACTAACCAACTAACCATAGCCCTTAGCTTAACTCTCAGCCAACTCCTAGTCCTAATTCTAACCCTAAATATAAGCTGAAACCTGAGACTTACCATGGCCCTTAGCTTAACTCTCAGCCAACTCCTAGTCCTAATTCTAACCCTAAATATAAGCCGAAACCTGAGACTAACCATAGCCCTTAGCTTAACTCTCAGCCAACTCCTAGCCCTAATTCTAACCCTAAATATAAGCCGAAACCTGAGACTAACCATAGCCCTTAGCTTAACTCTCAGTCAACTCCTAGTCCCAATTCTAACCCTAAATATAAGCAGAAACCTGAGACTAACCATAGCCCTTAGCTTAACTCTCAGCCAATTCCTAGCCCTAATTCTAACCCTAAATATAAGCCGAAACCTGAGACTAACCATGGCCCTTAGCTTAACTCTCAGCCAACTCCTAGCCCTAATTCTAGCCCTAAATATAAGCTGAAACCTGAGGCTAACCATGGCCCTTAGCTTAACTCTCAGCCAACTCCTAGCCCTAATTCTAGCCCTAAATATAAGCTGAAACCTGAGGCTAACCATAGCCCTTAGCTTAACTGTCAGCCAACTCCTAGCCCTAATTCTAACCCTAAATATAAGCCGAAACCTGAGACTAACCATGGCCCTTAGCTTAACTCTCAGCCAACTCCTAGCCCTAATTCTAGCCCTAAATATAAGCTGAAACCTGAGGCTAACCATGGCCCTTAGCTTAACTCTCAGCCAACTCCTAGCCCTAATTCAAACCCTAAATATAAGCCGAAACCTGAGACTAACCATGACCCTTAGCTTAACTCTCAGCCAACTCCTAGCCCTAATTCTAGCCCTAAATATAAGCTGAAACCTGAGGCTAACCATGGCCCTTAGCTTAACTCTCAGCCAACTCCTAGCCCTAATTCGAACCCTAAATATAAGCCGAAACCTGAGACTAACCATGGCCCTTAGCTTAACTCTCAGCCAACTCCTAGCCCTAATTCTAACCCTAAATATAAGCCGAAACCTGAGACTAACCATAGCCCTTAGCTTAACTCTCAGCCAACTCCTAGTCCTAATTCTAACCCTAAATATAAGCCGAAACCTGAGACTAACCATAGCCCGCAGTTTAACTCTAAGCCAGTTCTTAGCCCTAATTCTAACCCTAAATATAAGTCTAACCCTAAACCAATCCCTAACTTTAGTTATGAAAAAAAAAAGTAAAACTATAAAACCACCTCTTAAGTAATGTAGGAAGACAGCATTGAATCGTGCTCTCAGCACTTGTCCTTCTCATAAACTTTGTACTTTTCCTTTGAGTTGCACAAAACTTTTAATGCCATTTACAGAAATACTTTAAAGAAGTGCAGAGAGAACGACAGAAGAGCGGAGCATTTGACTTTGAAGCACACATAAGAGGTCACTGAAGTAATGAGCCCATCATCGGGCAATGACCCTGCAATGTTCATTTCAATTCACCTTCAGGTTTCTGACTTCTGGGTAAATAGATGAAACTGACTTGTCCTGAATCTGATGAACAGATAGAAGACACCTTGTAGCTTCCTTGGGTCTTGATTTTCTCCTGACCTTGTTCCGTAACTGAAAACCAATGAGACTTATATCGCTGACTGATGCACTAAATATTGAGCTATTATAACCTGCCGAAAACATTTATGTATACCATATGTCATTGAGGAGGGTGATATGTGCAACCTTTACCTCTATATACACACGGAATATAAAACAAACCTTACAGATTGGTAACGTGAAGCTCTTGGGCCACCCAACTACCTCTATAGTTGCTGTGGGACCTTCAAGCCCCTGAGGCAGCAGATCCTTGGTCTGACTGCTGCCTCCACATCTCCTATAGCTACGTCCCTGTACAGCTGCCTCACTATTCAATCTTTTTTTTTTTTTTAAAACCCACAAATATATGCAGATATACTCACCGTCTTCTCATCTGACCCATGCTTTACTTCTGCAATCTGGCTTAAAGTATAATCCAGGTTATGTTCCTCGACTTGATTTTACACATTTATTAAGACTAGCTAGAGCAAAATATGTTTAATTTATGAAAAGTCAAAAGTCTCTTAAAAAAAAAATTGTTAGTGATATCAACCACCCCAAACAGCATGTAAGGGCATGTTGGTCTTTAAAAGCTATTTTAATTGGCAACTTTATATCTTTTATCTGCTGTTGCACTCCTGAAAAAAACAGCGTTTTAATATATTCAAATGAGGGCTTTGGGCATGGCAGAGCTCTTTCCGAGCCTCTGCAACTTGAGGGTGTTTCCCCTGCCTAGCACCAGCCTCTTCAGCTTCAGTGTCTGATGGATCCTGATGGCACATAGACAGTGAGCTATGGATCAGGTTAAAAAATCTGATGCTTTGTGGAATAACAACTGCAGGAGGCAGAGGAACACTTATCACACCCCAGAGCATTTAACTTCTCATTTACATTTGATTTGCAATGCTGATTTCTCAGGAGTGCGGCAACAGATAGAAGATATAAAGGTGTCGATGGATTTCGCTTTCAAAGATCTGCAAGCCAATTTATGTAGTTTGGGGGTGGTTCTACGTAGCGCCCTGAAATGGAATCTCCAACCTGGGCCCCTCCTGAATGTCTCACAAAGTTAAGTCCTACAACTTTCATACTCTTATGAATGATGTGCAGTATACAGTATGGGCTCTAGGCTACTGTCTATCATTTCATGAGCTGCTGTCTCTCCATTTAAATTCTCCTTTAATTCTTAAATAAAAACAGAAAAGCCAAGTATTAAAACCGGTACAAATAATGGTAAAGAGATGACACGATGTTAATGGAAACAACGTGTTGCTAAACTTAAATCAACAAATGAAATGGAGCATGCATCGATTCGGCTGAGTATTGATTTTAATGTCTTGCCGGTTGCAGTTGGAGAGGAGCCTGGAAAATGCCCTGAAGACACAGATTTTATATGCAAAAACCAAAAATGTATTGAATCCAACCATGTCTGTGACTACAAGGCTGACTGTGAGGACTCTTCAGATGAAGCTGACTGCAGTATGTAGCTGTTACTACTATGTTATTTTTTATTACTATTTTACTCTATCTATGAGCTTACATATTTATTATGGTGCTTATTGCCTGATTATATCTGTCCTGTAGCTATTGTATCTCCAGCATATCCATAATATATTGTAACATTAGTATATACTGTATACATCAGGGTTTTTTTTTTTTTTTTTTTTACCCCATGCTGCAGACTTGAAGTTGCATTCCTGAATTAGGCTAAGTTCACACGTAGCGGAACTCTCGCAGAAATTACCGCAAGAGTTCCGGAATTCCATTCTGCAGGAAAATCGCATTTTAAATTCTCGTGATTTTCCCTCGGAAAAACAAGCATTTTGCAAACATAATTAGCTTGCAGAATGCTAGCGTTCTCCAAGCGATCTGTAGCATCGCTTGGAGAACTGATTGACAGGTTGGTCACACTCGTCAAGCATAGTGTTTGACAAGTGTGACCAACTTTTTACTACTGAGGCCGACTATGCAGCATCAGTAGTAAAAGATAAAATGTAAAAAAAAAAAATAAAAAATAAAAAATGGTGTTATTCTTACCTTCCGGCGTCCCGCGCAGCCTTCCCGCTTCTCTCCACGCTCTTGTTCCCAGTAATCCTTTGCGAAAATGCCCGCGATGACGTCTGTTCTCGCGGGATCGCGACGTCTCTCGGTAATTCTCGATGACGTCGCGCGAAAGACTGCGAGACTTCGCTATCCCGCGAGAACGGACGCCATCGCGGGCATTTTCGCAAAGGATTACTGGGAACGAGAGCGTGGAGAGAGGCGGGAAGGCTGCGCGGGACGTCAGAAGGTAAGAATAACACCATTTTTTATTTTAAATTCTAGTTTTACAGGGATATGGTACCCAAAGCCCGGAGGACAGTCTCCTCTCCTCCGGACCGTGGGTACCATCCGCAATTGTTCTGCTTACTTTTTGCATGGTGTGCACAGCCACATGCGGGAAGTAAGAGGAACAATGCATTCCTATGGGTGCGGGATCGCCACAATTCCGCAAAATTAATGAGCATGCTGCGTTTTTTACCGCAAAGCGATTCCGCCGCGGTAAAAACCGCAGCATTAGCACAGCATTGCGGAATCCCATAGGAATGCATGGGATGCTTATTTTTCACGGCAAAATCGCGCGGTTAAAACCGCCGCGGAAACGTGAAAAAAAACGCCACGTGTGAACTCAGCCTTATTGCTATGTAATGGCCCAAGGTCATTGAGACCTTTATTTGTATGATACGGCATTAATGCCACTTTATTTAATTCTTTACTTTTACAAATATTTTTGTATCAGTCATTATTTTATGTCATGTGACATCAAATCTGCCATATTGTTATAGGAATTTAAGAAAAAGTCCTCATAATAGCAACCATATTGTACAGTGAGGAAAATAAGTATTGGATAAAATGCTGATTCTGCAGGTTTTCCCATCTACAAAGAATGGAGAGCTCTGTAATTTTTATCGTTGGTGCACTTCAACTGTGATAGACAGAATCTTAAAACAAAAATAAGAAACTCACATTGTATGATTTTTACATAATTAATTTGCATTTTATTGCATGAAATAAGTATTTGATTACAATAAAAAACAGAACTTAATATTTGGTACAGAAACCTTTGTTTACAATTACAGAGGTCAGACGGTTCCTGTAGTTCTTGACCAAGTTGGCACACTCAGGTTTCGGAGCTGTCGCTGGGCAACATTGAGTTTCACCTCCTTCCAAAGATTTTCTATTGGGTTCAGAGCTGGAGACTGGCTAGGCTACTCCAGGACCCAGAAATGCTTTTTAAGGAGCCACTCTTTAGTTGCTCTGACTGTGTGTTTCAGGTCATTGTCATACTGGAAGATACTGGAAGACACAGCCACAACCCATATTCAATGATCTTACTGAGGGAATGAGGTTGTTGGCCAAAATCTAGTGATACTTAACCCCATCCATTCTCCCTTCAATATGGTTCAGTCGTCCAGTCCCCTTTGGAGAAAATCACCCCCAAAAGAGTGTTGTTTCTCCCACCATGCTTTACAGTTGGACAGTGTTCTTGGCGATGTACTCATCCTTCTTCTACCTCTAAACATTGCGAGTGGCGTTGATACCAAAAAGCTCTATTTTAGTCTCATCTGACCACATGACCTTTTCCCATGCCTCATCTGGATCAGGCAGATGGTCATTGATGAACTTCGTAAGGGCCTGAAGATGTGCTGGCATGAGCAGGGGGACCTTGCGTGCCATGGAGGATTTTAATCCATGATGGCATAGTGTGTTACTAATGGTAGTGTTTAAAATGGTAATCCCAGCTCTCTTCAGGTCAGGACCTCTCATATAGTTCTGAGCGGATTCCTGACCTTTGTCAGAATCATCCTTACCCCATGAGGCGAGACCTTGCATGGAATACCAGACCGAGGAATGTTGACAGTCATCTTGTGTTTCTTTCATTTTCTAATAATTGTGCCAACAGTTGTTGCCTTCTCACCAAGCTGCTTGCCTATTGTCCTGTAGCTCATCCAAGCCTTGTGCAGCTCTACAAGTTTTTCTCTCGTGTCCTGATGTAAAGGGAAGACCGGAATGTCAGAGCTGCTGAAGCCCTGAGTCCGTAACTGCTGGGGCCGATCCTCCTGTTCCTGGGGGGAACGAGATTGCAGACGGAGTGAGCCGGTAACCAGGATGAAGGGGGCGTAGCCAGTAAGTGTGAGGTAAAATGGGTTACGTGGCAACAGAAGCGCTCTTCCCGCCAGAACGCTGATGAGGTACAGACTGCAAACGCTGAGGGGAGCGACAGGCCACAATGTGAAGAAAAAAGGTGGCATAGTGAAGGACTCACCAAAACTGGCGGGTGCACAGTGGAGCATACGTCCAACGGAACATTGCAGCTCTGACATCCAGAGAGGCGCTCATCGGGCAGAGCATTGCAGTGCAGCCCTTCAGGTGACAGTGACTGCTCAAAGAGACATGCGCCGAGAGGAATCCTGCGGAGATCTATATTCTTTTGCTCCGCAGATATTTGGACTAGGGGCTCAGAGGGCAAAACAGGAGACCGCCTACTGCTGCCAGAAGTAGGACCGTGTGTTGGGCGAGGATGCTAGCAGACACCACACTGACCACCACCAGCATCCTTCTACCAATGGGACCTTCACTGAGTGACAGGCTGTGGAGCCACGATAAGTGAACTGTTAACCAGAGACTGTTAGTTAAACAACTGTTTATTCAGTTTGGTTTTGTACCCTTTTACCCTGCAATCTCTCTGCGCGGAGTTCCCTACTGTTGATTAACTAACTATAGTTAACCCCTGCTCTGCAGCATTTGTGTTACTGCATCCGAGCACCTGCATATTTCACTTAGACAGCTCTTTGGTCTTGGCCATGGTGGAGAGGTTGGAGTGTGATTGATTGAGTGTGTGGACGGGTATCTTTTATACAGGTAACGAGTTCAGACAAGTGCAAATACAAGTAATGAGTGCAGAGTAGGAAGCTTCTTAAAGAAAAACTAACAGGTCTTGAGAGCCAGAATTATTGCTGGTTGGTCGGTGGTCAAATACTTATTTCATGCAAAAAATGGAAATTAGTTATGTAAAAATCATACAATGTGATTTTCTGTTTTTTTATTTTTAGTTTCTGTCTCTCACAGTTGAAGTGTACCTACGATAAAAATTACAGACCTCTCCATTCCTTGTAGGTGGGAAAACTTGCAAAATCGGCAGCATATCAAATACTTATTTTCCCACTGTATGTCAGGTTTACTTTTTTCAATGTCAGGAATATATTTCATTGGAAATGTAAATGATCTTATTTACAATTTTCACACTCGGTTAAATGGCGCTGAAGCAAGTACTGATATGAAGATGAGGAATTCCTTTGTGAAATTAAGTAAATATGTTAAGCCAGGATGAGCTAATCCCTTAATAGACTTATAGGAAATCGTCCATAGTTCCAGCAGGCGAAGATGGCATAGCTGGAGAGGAGGGTAAATCAGATTTTGATTTAAGTAAATTAAGCATTTATCTTTCTGCTTTCATAGTAAAGTGATTTTTGCTTGAATTTCTGAGGACATATTGAGTGAATGTCTCCCATGTGCTTATCCATTAAAAAAACAACTTTACTTCCAAAATACATAGATGAGTACACCAATGTTCCTGGGAGCTGTAATTTCGAGAATTCAGATGGGACCAATTTTGGATGTGATCTCTCTCAAGACGATACAAATGATTTTATCTGGACGGTAGAATACAAAGTCACCAATCACCTACACGCAGACCACACTCCAGGTAAGTGGTCATCTACGTTATCAAACCTTAGGTCACAAAAATATCCCTAAAAATTATGTAGAAACCCGATACCAAAGAGTGACCTCCATTATTTCCAATGGTTTATAGGTTTGAATCACTGACTTTATAGAGTTGGAATACGCAAATTTTAGTATGTTTTTGTATATATATACATATATATTTATCTACAGTTGTGGCCAAAAGTATTGACACCCCTGCAAATCTGTCAGATAATACTCAGTTTCTTCCTGAAAATGATTGCAGACACAAATTCTTTGGTATTATTATCTTCATTTAACTTGTCTTAAATGAAAAAACACAAAAGAGAATGAAGCAAAAAGCAAAACATTGATCATTTCACACAAAACTCCAAAAATGGGCCAGACAAAAGTATTGGCACCCTCAGCCTAATACTTGGTTGCACAACCTTTAGCCAAAATAACTGCGACCAACCGCTTCCGGTAACCATCAATGAGTTTCGTACAATGCTCTGCTGGAATTTTAGACCATTCTTCTTTGGCAAACTGCTCCAGGTCCCTGATATTTGAAGGGTGCCTTCTCCAAACTGCCATTTTTAGATCTCTCCACAGGTGTTCTATGGGATTCAGGTCTGGACTCATTGCTGGCCACCTTAGAAGTCTCCAGTGGTTTCTCTCAAACCATTTTCTAGTGCTTTTTGAAATGTATTTGGGTCATTGTCCTGCTGGAAGACCCATGACCTCTGAGGGAGACCCAGCTTTCTCACACTGGGCCCTACATTATGCTGCAAAATTTGTTGGTAGTCTTCAGACTTCATAATGCCATGCACACGGTCAAGCAGTCCAGTGCCAGAGGCAGCAATGCAACCCCAAAACATCAGGGAACCTCCGTCATGTTTGACTGTAGGGACCTTGCTCTTTTCTTTGAATGCCTCTTTTTTTCTCCTGTAAACTCTGTGTTGATGCCTTTGCCCAAAAAGCTCTACTTTTGTCTCATCTGACCAGAGAACATTCTTCCAAAACGTTTTAGGCTTTTTCAGGTAAGTTTTGGCAAACTCCAGCCTGGCTTTTTTATGTCTCAGGGTAAGAAGTGGGGTCTTCCTGGGTCTCCTACCATACAGTCCCTTTTCATTCAGACGCCGATGGATAGTATGGGTTGACACTGTTGTACCCTCGGACTGCAGGGCAGCTTGAACTTGTTTGGATGTTAGTCGAGGTTCTTTATCGAACATCCGCACAATCTTGCGTTGAAATCTCTTGTCAATTTTTCTTTTCCGTCCACATCTAGGGAGGTTAGCCACCGTGCCATGGGCTTTAAACTTCTTAATGACACTGCGCACGGTAGACACAGGAACATTCAGGTCTTTGGAGATGGACTTGTAGCCTTGAGATTGCTCATGCTTCCTCACAATTTGGTTTCTCAAGTCCTCAGACAGTTCTTTGGTCTTCTTTCTTTTCTCCATGCTCAATGTGGTACACACAAGGGCACAGGACAGAGGTTGAGTCAACTTTAATCCATGTCAACTGGCTGCAAGTGTGATTTAGTTATTGCCAACACCTGTTAGGTGCCACAGGTAAGTTACAGGTGCTGTTAATAACACAAATTAGAGAAGCATCACATGATTTTTTCGAACAGTGCCAATACTTTTGTCCACCCTCTTTTTTATGTTTGGTGTGGAATTATATCCAATTTGGCTTTAGGACAATTCTTTTTGTGTTTTTTCATTTAAACAAATTAAATGAAGATAATAATACCAAAGAATTTGTGTTTGCAATCATTTTCAGGAAGAAACTGAGTATTAACTGACAGAATTGCAGGGGTGTCAATACTTTTGGCCACAACTGTAGGAGGTTCTAAAATATTGGAATGTCCTCTAGTGTTCGCCAGAAAAGGAGTTTTTGTAAAATAAACCCTATAGCAATAAAAACTGAAAGTAGCACAATAAGATGGGGTACAGTTGTCACATCCATTGTCCTAGGTCCCTCCGTTGTCAAACTTAACCCATTCACGACATCTGCTGCACATGTATAGCGCAATGTATTTAGCAGGCTCACGGGGAGAGCTTTCTCCATGCTCAACAGGTAATGAACATGTATTACAACCAGGACCTGACTCTAAAACTCATTGGTATAGGTAGGATGTACGTCATTATGTATAAAAATGCATTGTCAGGATAGGAAACTACTCCATATACTCAGTGAAGAAAGAATCCGACACTCAAAGACTTGCAGAAAAATAATAACAGATTTATTAGCAATGCAATCCAAAAACAGTAATGTTTCAGTCAATAGGGCCTTCTTCAGACAAATTGCATATGGTACACTGCATCACTGTACACTGATTCAGTGCTCATAGGATTTGAGTGCAGATTTGCATACAGTGGGATGAGCCCCGGCCCGTGCGGGCTTTGTAGAGACATCCAGGCCACCGGACAAGAGCACTCACTGACCCTTGTGTTTCCACGGGGAGTGCATTAATCCATCCGCCTATCTGCGCACCTGGACCGTGATCGAGGGTTGCCGATGAGTTGCTTTGACATCCGTTCTTGTCAATAGAGAGATCCCTTGAAACCCCTCTGTGACCGGACTTCAAAGGAGACCGTGATTTTTACTGTATGCCGCAATGCTGCAGTATTTGTATGTGTAGCAAAAGTTGTCAGATGTTTGCAGATTATAGTCCCCTAAGGGGACTAACAAGTACAGTGAAAAGTAAAAAAAAAATTATTTAAAAAAAATATGAAAAGTCTGATCTACCAAAACATAAAAATAATTAGATCGGTAAACACTATAAACTGAGAAAATTCAGGTATGACAAACGTATGTTTTTTTTTTATTACTGCAATGCAATATAAAATTCTGTAACACGTGATCAAAATGTCACATCTACAGTATGTGTTGCCCCACAAAACAAATCATCACACAGCTCCATTGACTGAAAAATGGAGACACAACTCACACATTTTTTTGTCAAACTTCTGATTTTTTTTTCCACCATGTAAAAAAAATGGAACTTGTTTGGCATCGCCATAATCATACCGATAAGGATAACCATATTGCAAGTTCATTTTTACCACTCAGTGTACACCGTTAAAACAATTCCCAAAAAACAGTGTCTGAATTGCGTTTTTTTTTTCACAATTTCTCCCCATTTGAAATTTTATTTTGCCGTTTCCAGATCGTTATGCTATAAAATGAATGGTGTCATTCAAAAGCACAACTCGTCCTGCAAAAAAAACCAAAAGCCCTCATATGTCTATGTGGACTGAAAATTAAAAAAGATATAACTCTTGGGAAGAAGGTGAGGAAAAAATTAAAACTCACACAATTCCTTTTTTGTGAAGGGGTTAATGGGTAGTCAGCAGGATGGAAGTCCAGTTAGTACTCTTAACCCTTGGGTGCATATCTCTGGTCCACTTTGGACAGTATCTACACATGTCCTAGGCAGATTGGGGACACAGGACCCCAGGTACGAACTGGGACTGAAATTCACAGAGGCCCATGGTGTCCCCGTCCCCATGCACCAGATGGGATATATTACTAATATATATTACTACCCTGGATGGAGGATAGCAAGATTTACTACAAGACCAATATTTCTAATGATACGCATGGCCTGCCTGGGTAAGTGACGGAGTCAGCGACTTTGTGCTCCATCACAGCCCTGTCTTGAGATCAGCCATTCTGTTAACAATGTAGTTGACAAGGTGGCCCATGACCAGACAGGCCCTTTTTACATTTGCCAGAATTGCCAGATGGCCAGTCCGGCCTTGCAGGACTCATATGTTGTGATATCAGCCAATGAATGCTTGCAAAGTGGATGAAAGTAAAGCCGGTCTTGTAGAGTATTACAACTGAAGTCAGGCTGCAGATTGAGCTCTGTGGGCTGACTCGCTGCCCATCACTTCTACGCTATATATTTTGCTAATTAGAAACTTTACGTTTAACTAAAGAGGTTTTTCCATCTAAGATAAATGAGAGTTTGTTTTACCTACCATGCTGGTTACATCCAGGAAAAGCATGAATGTAGACCCTAATCACCATCCATAAGACGTGTTATGGCATATTTTAGAGATGCCGTAGAGGGACTGTCCACTTTAACTTTACAGATACAGTGGGGAAAAAAAGTATTTAGTCAGTCAGCAATAGTGCAAGTTCCACCACTTAAAAAGATGAGAGGCGTCTGTAATTTACATCATAGGTAGACCTCAACTATGGGAGACAAACTGAGAAAAAAAAATCCAGAAAATCACATTGTCTGTTTTTTTTTTTCATTTTATTTGCATATTATGGTGGAAAATAAGTATTTGGTCAGAAACAAGCAATCAAGATTTCTGGCTGTCACAGACCTGTAACTTCTTCTTTAAGAGTCTCCTCTTTCCTCCACTCATTACCTGTAGTAATGGCACCTGTTTAAACTTGTTATCAGTATAAAAAGACACCTGTGCACACCCTCAAACAGTCTGACTCCAAACTCCACTATGGTGAAGACCAAAGAGCTGTCAAAGGACACCAGAAACAAAATTGTAGCCCTGCACCAGGCTGGGAAGACTGAATCTGCAATAGCCAACCAGCTTGGAGTGAAGAAATCAACTGTGGGAGCAATAATTAGAAAATGGAAGACATACAAGACCACTGATAATCTCCCTCGATCTGGTGCTCCACGCAAAATCCCACCCCGTGGGGTCAGAATGATCACAAGAACGGTGAGCGAAAATCCCAGAACCACGCGGGGGGACCTAATGAATGAACTGCAGAGAGCTGGGACCAATGTAACAAGGCCTACCATAAGTAACACACTACGCCACCATGGACTCAGATCCTGCAGTGCCAGACGTGTCCCACTGCTTAAGCCTGTACATGTCCGGGCCCATCTGAAGTTTGCTAGAGAGCATTTGGATGATCCAGAGGAGTTTTGGGAGAATGTCCTATGGTCTGATGAAACCAAACTGGAACTGTTTGGTAGAAACACAACTTGTCGTGTTTGGAGGAAAAAGAATACTGAGTTGCATCCATCAAACACCATACCTACTGTAAAGCATGGTGGTGGAAACATCATGCTTTGGGGCTGTTTCTCTGCAAAGGGGCCAGGACGACTGATCCGGGTACATGAAAGAATGAATGGGGCCATGTATCGTGAGATTTTGAGTTCAAACCTCCTTCCATCAGCAAGGGCATTGAAGATGAAACGTGGCTGGGTCTTTCAACATGACAATGATCCAAAGCACACCGCCAGGGCAACGAAGGAGTGGCTTCGTAAGAAGCATTTCAAGGTCCTGGAGTGGCCTAGCCAGTCTCCAGATCTCAACCCTATAGAAAACCTTTGGAGGGAGTTGAAAGTCCGTGTTGCCAAGCGAAAAGCCAAAAACATCACTGCTCTAGAGGAGATCTGCATGGAGGAATGGGCCAACATACCAACAACAGTGTGTGGCAACCTTGTGAAGACTTACAGAAAACGTTTGACCTCTGTCATTGCCAACAAAGGATATATCACAAAGTATTGAGATGAAATTTTGTTTCTGACCAAATACTTATTTTCCACCATAATATGCAAATAAAATGAAAAAAAAACAGACAATGTGATTTTCTGGATTTTTTTTTCTCAGTTTGTCTCCCATAGTTGAGGTCTACCTATGATGTAAATTACAGACGCCTCTCATCTTTTTAAGTGGTGGAACTTGCACTATTGCTGACTGACTAAATACTTTTTTTCCCCACTGTATGTTGGGGACAAGTTTTTGTAGCACTTACTATAAGTCAGTGTTACAGGTTCTCCTCCAGAACTTGTTAGTGCTTCCTTCCTCATAGAACGCACAGCTCCTGTTCTTAGAATGGTTGCTGATGAAGTAGTGTGTGACCAGACTTGTCCAGGGTCCTCCTAAATACTGCAGGTGGGACTTTTGTTTGATAATTGGAGGAGGCAGATGGAGAACCAGGCGATCAGACCTGTCCATCAGAAACCATTAATAGAGCAGAAAAGCTTTGGAGACTTGCGGAAGAAGGAGGACCTGTAATACATGCAAATTAGTGAGTAGAGGTAAGAAAACAAGGCAAATCAAATTCGCCTTAAAAAAAAAACTTGAATATGGAAAAATTTCAAACTTTAATTTTTCATTATTCTCTCTAGAAAAAGAGTGGCAAACTGGTTGCTATTTTGCTGGAATAACATAGTGCCAGGAAGGGGATAAAAAATAATACTCACTTGGTCCTCATCTGTCCCGTCACCACCGCAGGTCTATATCTGATACGGTATCTCCCTCCAGCTCTTGGAATCTTCGGTGCTGATTAGTCCCCTCACCCTCGGAAAGATAAAGTAGTCATCCCCTTTAATTGACTTAGTTGGGAAGACACAACTTGGAAAGGTCCAGAATTTAGTAAAAACTTTTCTTCTAGATACTGCACCTCACTCATTCATTGATTGTGTCTGGTATTGAATGGGACAGAGCTGCAATAAAAGATGCAACCAATGGGCAAAAGTGTTTAATAAAAATAGGAAAGCAAAACGCGTTTATCCTGGACTAACCCTTTTGACACCCATCATTTTATAGTATTTCAGGTGAGTAAAAGGTTGTCATGGTACTATTCAGGATTTCTACATTCTTAAGTTGAGAGTTGCGGCTGAATCGGAGCATTATACATTGACTCTTTGTACCGCCATCTATTCTTGGCTTATAATTAGTTTTCTGACCACTTAATGAACGAAGAACAGAAGATTCAGAAACACAAGAGAACATTGCGTCCTTCTATTTATTTTCTGCATTTGGATCACATACTGGTGTCAGACCTTTCGCGCTTAGCATGTTTGTCCTTGAGAACTAATTAGGTAGAGACGATTGTAAACCACGTAAGCTTTAGGAAGCCGGGACTATCTATTCCCTCTCCGAAAAGTCAGCCAGGGGCTCAGAACTCTACGTATTCTGCTTCAAAACACCACAGCATTACTCGCATTTATGGAAGGTGGCGGGTTGATTCCATTACTGCTGCTCACAATATAGACTCATGATGTTACAATAAAATATAATATGCAAAAGTGTCATATAACTTTTGTAAGAAACATGCAAAACCTCCAAATGAGATAACACAGTGTGCGCTCTGTCAGTATCAACATGTGTGGTGCTCTGCATCTTTATCGCCACAAAAGGGTTAAATATGACCTGCTCTGTATGTGTTTTGTGAGCAATGGGAGTTATGCTTTCTCTGCTACAGACCACAACACACACACAATTTGCCTCATTCCCTCATTTGTCTGAAGCTGAGAGCTTTGCAGACATATCCTAACTGGGAGGGGGAGGGGCCGACTTGTAGTTCTCAGTGTGAAGGAGGAAGTAAGCTTGGAAGCCATGATGACATGTGGCTGATCCAGGAGTGAGAGCTAAATAGCAGGGAACCAGCCCCTAGATCATCCATGCTTTCAGAGCTGGGTGGTAAGCTGAGAGACTGCGTGGGATTACACAACCAGCAGAAAAGTGTTTTCCCTCTGAAATACTGCAATAACCTGGAATCAGTGAAGGATAGTGCAATTGGGAACTTGAGCTGCATCACAAAGGATTCAAGCTGCAAGTTGCTGAAGGCGAAATACACAATGAGTAGAGGCAATGCTGGGAAGTTCTAAACTCCGGAAAGCCTTGGTCCCAGAAGGGATTAGAATAGCAGGAAGCTTACACTGAATCACAGCAGAGGGAAAGATAACCCCCATTCTGCAGAGCTGACTGTCACCTGGTGAGAGTTGTAATATCTCCTCTGAACTGTACCTGAACTACAGTAAATGATAAAGTGACTTTCCTTGTCTCCTGCCTTATTACTCCATGCCTTCTACTTGCATCACAATCCCTGGGGTCCTGCCCTGGTTGGAGAGGGTTTTAACATCTGCACTGCCATCACCATCTACCCCCCCAGGGATCATCTGCAGTTCCGGCTATACTACAGTCGAACACTCCAACTGGTGTCACGAATCACTACATAAACTTTATCCCCATCCAATTCTACCCCTTTTACATGACCGCCTGGGGCCACGGACCGGGTCAGTTAATGGGCTCGGTATCGAGTATCCCACGGCCCCTTGGGCGTGTCACATGCATGTATTCCAATGTTTGGATTACAGAGGCATCAAAAACAGGACTACACCCCACCGTCACTTCAAGAGTCAGGAGAAAACTCACCTTCTCCATCTTCTGGTTCTCCACTTGCATGAAGCCACTGGTGCTATCAGAAGAGGCAGAAGAGTACATCTGCAGAAGATTGCGATTCCCCCCTCTACTAAGTATCAGTAGGGGAAAATGGCTAATACTTTAGCAATATACCAGTGTCATAGGCGTGTGACTGATATTAACACTTTTTGGAAACTAGACGGTCAGCAAATGAGGCCCTGTCTAGTCTTATAGTGGGGGGTCGGAAGTAAAAAAAGAACACAAAAAAATCCAGAACACGGGCATCTCTGTGTTCTGGAGGACCTGAGGATCTTCATCCAGTGCCCTCAGGTGAGGGCACTGGATGAATATCCTCAGGTCCCTCTCTCTTGCAGCTCTCACTCTCCTCTCCCAAGATGGCCACCCATCAGCACTGTCCTGTGATGCACTTCCTCCTATTTGCTTGCACTGTCCCCCCCCCAGTCTGAGGCTCTGTCTGGCGTTGGCAAAATGAAGTTCAGACCAGCAGGACAGAGTATGTTTAACATGGCACAAGTCTCTGCCAACAGAGGAGCTGTTTTTATGTCTCCTAACTGAACTGGGTATCAATATGTGTATATATGTCCTGTACGCAGGTTCCAACAAGAGTCATAGAAGAGTCATAGGGGAAAGTGGCCTCCTGTGGCCGGTGGTTAGGTATGAAGTGTAAAGCAGAAAAAAACAACACAAAAGGAAAAGTGATTTTGAATGGAGAAAAAAATCTGTGTTGAACGTATTGATGAATGTGGTTTATAAATCCAACATGGCAACTATCATCCCAAACTATAGTACGATGATAGAATCAATAAACGGAGTTGTAACTGGAGGTCTAAACGATTCTTCCATTGCCTTGTCTATATCGTACACACATCCAGATTGTCACTTTCTGGAAGAGGATCTTCAGCCTATCGGTCAGCACTAGGTTGCAGTAATACAAGAAAAGCAAACCCGAGACACAGGTTAAATAGTTGAGTATCGAAGTATCAAGAAGATGTTATAAATAAAATTACCTTTAGTAACTAATACAATGGCAAGTGGTGACACAGGAGGCGCTCATAAAATTAAATAGTGGATAAATAAAAACTATTAAAAAGAATAATCTGGTATAGATGGAAAGACAGCAGCAGACGAAATATAGAAATATATTATATCCATAGATTGTGCATTAGGGCGAGGAGGTGAGCTGTGACATCCTTTATTATTAACAGTCGATCCTGTGTTATTTACTGTATATAGAGATGTTATCAGGCAATGTACAGGAGGAGGAGGAGGTGAGCTGTGACATTACCTATTGCGAATGATGGATCCTGTGTTATCTACTGTATATAGAGCTGTTATCAGTCATTGTACAGGAGGAAGAGGAGGAGGTGAGCTGTAACATCATGTATTATGAATGTTGTATCCTGTGTTATCTATTTAATATAGAGGTGTTATCAGTGATTGTACAGGAGGGGGAGGAGGTGAGCTTTGACATCACCTATTGTGAATGGTGGATCCTGTGTTAGCTACTGAATATAGAAGTGTTATCGGTCATTTTACTGGAGGAGGAGGAGGTGAGTTGTGATATCACCTATTGTGAATGTTGTATCCTGTATCTAGTCTAGTCTCAGGCCTAGCGGTTAGTGTTAAAATTGTAATACTTCAGATTGTTTTATATAGATACTGATATACAAAAAAAATATTAAAAACAGAAAAAATACATTTAACCTAAAATTCTGATTTAAACCAATATGTAATTTTCCCTATAACATTGAGCACTAGAGTTGAGCGACTTTTGGTTTTTTAGGGTCGAGTTTCGTTTCGTGAAACCGGACTTTTCCAAAAGTCGGGTCGAGCAAGATCGGCCGATTATAGGGAAAAGTCGGGGTCGTCCCGAAACACGAAACCCAATGTAAGTCAATGGGGAATAAAAGTCGGCAGTGAGAGGAGGACAGGAAACACACCTACAGTGACTATTTGAATGCCAAAAGCATCAATTCTTCTTACTTAAGCTTGTCAACCTTAATTAACTTCATAATACAAGTTACGCACTGAAAAATGGGGGTTATTTGGCTAAAGTTGTGGGGGGGTAGGGCTGGCTCCAGGTTTTCATGTGCCCTGGGCGAAAGAGCGCCCCTTTAACACATACCACAACTCATCATGCTCCGATACGGCAGAGAAATAGCGGTATAGTACAATGAAAAATACTTCACTTTTTACATCTCATGACGAGGCCCATCTATTTCTCCATACAGAATCATTGGTCCAATATAATGTTTGAAACAGTATATGATGAGCTCCACATAATGCTACAGTATACACTCACTGGCCACTTTATTAGGTACACCTGTCCAACTGTGTGTTAAGACTTAATTTCTAATCAGCCAATCACATGGCGGCAACTCAGTGCATTTAGGCATGTAGACATGGTCAAGACAATCTCCTGCAGTTCAAACCGAGCATCAGTATGGGGAAGAAAGGTGATTTGAGTGCCTTTGAACGTGGCATGATTGTTGGTGCCAGAAGGGCTGGTCTGAGTATTTCAGAAACTGCTGATCTACTGGGATTTTCACGCACAACCATCTCTAGGGTTTACAGAGAATGGTCCGAAAAAGAAAAAAAATCCAGTGAGCGGCAGTTCCGTGGCCGGAAATGCCTTGTTGATGCCAGAGGTCAGAGGAGAATGGGCATACTGGTTCGAGCTGATAGAAAGGGAACAGTGACTCAAATTGCCACCCGTTACAACCAAGGTAGGCAGAAGAGCATCTCTGAACGCACAGTGCGTCGAACTTTGAGGCAGATGGGCTACAGCAGCAGAAGACCACACTGGGTACCACTCCTCTCAGCTAAGAACAGGAAACTGAGGCTACAATTTGCACAAGCTCATCGAAATTGGACAGTAGAAGATTGGAAAAACGTTGCCTGGTCTGATGAGTCTCGATTTCTGCTGCGACATTCGGATGGTAGGGTCAGAATTTGGCGTAAACAACATGAAAGCATGGATCCATCCAGCCTTGTATCAACGGTTCAGGCTGGTGGTGGTGGTGTCATGGTGTGGGGAATTTTTTCTTGGCACTCTTTGGGCCCCTTGGTACCAATTGAGCATCGTTGCAACGCCACAGCCTACCTGAGTATTGTTGCTGACCATGTCCATCCCTTTATGACCACAATGTACCCAACATCTGATGGCTACTTTCAGCAGGATAATGCGCCATGTCATAAAGCTCGAATCATCTCAGATTGGTTTCTTGAACATGACAATGAGTTCACTGTACTCAAATGGCCTCCTCAGTCACCAGATCTCAATCCAATAGAGCATCTTTGGGATGTGGTGGAACGGGAGATTCGCATCAGGGATGTGCAGCCGACAAATCTGCGCCAACTGTGTGATGCCATCATGTCAATATGGTCCAAAATCTCTGAGGAATGCTTCCAGCACCTTGTTGAATCTCTGCCACGAAGAATTGAGGCAGTTCTGAAGGCAAAAGGGGGTCCAACCCGTTACTAGCATGGTGTACCTAATAAAGTGGCCAGTGAGTGTATGTTGGTCCCCATGGATGAAGCTCCACTGTCTTATGGGCCCAAATAATGCTCCAAACATAATGGGCCCCATTTCTAATGCTCTAGTGTATAATGGGCCCTGTAAATGCTGCTCCAGTGTCTGATGTCCACCTTTGGAATGTTCCAGTGTATGGTGGGCCCCATCTATCATTCTCCAGAGTATAGTGCTCCCCAAAAATTGCTGTCCCAACATTGAAAACAATCAAATAAGTCTCCTCGCTAGGGAATCCCTGTACTAGTCTGGACTCCTCGTCGTCCCCATCTTCCATCTCACTGCACAGTATTTCAACCTTGCAAGTGCTGTGATCCTGAGCAAGCAGGGGGGGCCCACTCGTTGGCGACGGCACTGGCACAGGGCCCCTGATAGTACGGTGGTGTGTCTGATGGCGGGTGGGCCGAACCTGCACTTTCATCTGCAGCTTCCTCTTTGTCACCGTGTAAGATGGAACTGTATATGGGAAGGGTAACCTGAGTTGCATCAGGGTCAGATTCAGGCCGTGTAGCGTGCGAGGGGAATGTAGTGGTCTGGGTCAATGTACCAGCAGATTCATCGAGCAGTGGCTGGGCATCAGTGCACTTGTGTCGCCCCCAGGAGTACGGTCGCCACAGTGGCATTACCTTCCTCCTATGGAGTGTGATGTCATGCTTGGGAGCAACGAAGGATCTCTCTAGCAGGTTAACTGATTGGGCGGCGTTATTCCCACGAGTCATGACCCTCCAAACAGCGTTCATGAAGGCAAAGTGTTTGTTTTACGTGGGCAGTATGGTTGCAAAGCTGAACCTTAAAGGAATGTCCAGAAGGGCACCACCAGGAGTGGAGCCTACGGTTAAATTCGACTCCACCTGGGAAACCTCAACCATGCCAGCTACAGAACAGATGCACACATTGCAAGCTTAATTCCGTTAACGAATGAGACTCCGTCATGCCCCGCGGTCCGAGTCCGGCTTACTAGAGGGACACGTGAGGCTCTGGCACATGAGATTGGCCAATAACTGGTGTGTCATGCCCTTACATGTCCGTGGCTGCATGTGCGCTACACTGAAAAGGCCAGCGTTTGTCGCTTACAGGTGCAGATAACCCGCTGAACAACGTTAGTGATGGGGATCACTGATTACAATTATTACCCGTGAACGATGATTTCCCAGTAAGTGCAGGTCAACCGCAGTTCCGGAATTAGGCCTAACCGTCATTCCTGAAAAAATGAAAAACTTACGTGTGCAAACCACAGGTGCTGTAGCTTGCTTAACAGCTCGCTAGCCGTTCTCACGCCCAGTATGGATTACACGTGATTGCACAAAGGTGAGAAAGGGTACCGTATCCCCAGATAACATGTATGGATAGCGTACACATTCAAAATATATGTCTATACATCATGAGGCAGGCTCAGACGGTGTTAGGCCCAGTATGGATTGCACGTGATTGCACAAAGGTTAGAAAGGGTACCGTATCCCCGGATAACATGTATGGATAGCGTACACATTCAAAAGATATGTCTATACATCAGGAGGCAGGCTCAGACGGTGTTAGGCCCAGTATGGATTGCACGTGATTGCACAAAGGTGAGAAAGGGTACCGTATCCCAGGATAACATGTATGGATAGCGTACACATTCAAAATATATGTCTATACATCAGGAGGCAGGCTCAGACGGTGTTAGGCCCAGTATGGCTTGCACGTGATTGCACAAAGGTGAGAAAGGGTACCATGTCCCCGGATAACATGTATGGATAGCGTACACATTCAAAATATATGTCTATACATCAGGAGGCAGGCTCAGACGGTGTTAGGCCCAGTATGGCTTGCACGTGATTGCATAAAGGTGAGAAAGGGTACCGTATCCCCGCATAACATGTATGGATAGCGTACACATTCAAAATATATGTCTATACATCAGGAGGCAGGCTCAGACGGTGTTAGGCCCAGTATGGATTGCACGTGATTGCACAAAGGTGAGAAAGGGTACCGTATCCCCGGATAACATGTATGGATAGCGTACACATTCAAAATATATGTCTATACATCAGGAGGCAGGCTCAGACGGTGTTAGGCCCAGTATGGCTTGCACGTGATTGCACAAAGGTGAGAAAGGGTACCGTATCCCAGGATAACATGTATGGATAGCGTACACATTCAAAATATATGTCTATACATCAGGAGGCAGGCTCAGACGGTGTTAGGCCCAGTATGGCTTGCACATGATTGCACAAAGGTGAGAAAGGGTACCGTATCCCAGGATAACATGTATGGATAGCGTACACATTCAAAATATATGTCTATACATCAGGAGGCAGGCTCAGATGGTGTTAGGCCCAGTATGGCTTGCACGTGATTGCACAAAGGTGAGAAAGGGTACCATGTCCCCGGATAACATGTATGGATAGCGTACACATTCAAAATATATGTCTATACATCAGGAGGCAGGCTCAGACGGTGTTAGGCCCAGTATGGCTTTCACGTGATTGCACAAAGGTGAGAAAGGGTACCATGTCCCCGGATAACATGTATGGATAGCGTACACATTCAAAATATATGTCTATACATCAGGAGGCAGGCTAAGACGTGTCAGGCACAGTATGGATTTGACGGCCCAGACTACACAGCGGAGGAGCAGGGAGAGGTAAAGATTGCAAATGCTGGGGCCCTGCCCAAGCAAGGGGGGCCCACTCGTGGGCGTCGGTTCTGGCACTGAGCCCCTCATAGTACGGCGGTGTGTCTGACGGCGGGTGTGCACCACCACCGTCAGAAACACTTGATTGCACTATGAGGGACCCTGTGCCAGTGCCCGCGCCCAAGAGTCGGCCTACCCACCTGTCCAGGGCAACGGCACTCGCACGGTGTCGTGCGCTAGGTGGTGACCCCGGCCATGGGGGGAGAGGCAGCACAGTTAGGGAGTTTTAGAAAGTGGCATATGTTGATGTTGGACATTCAGCTGATGCAAAAGGCGAAATAGGTCAAATCCCAGGAAGAGGTGGACCAAAGCAAACCATTTTTCTGTCACCCTATGTGTCATCAGGGGAAGGTGGGACAAAATCCTTGGAAACCCATGCATGGTTCATTTTAATGAAGGTTAGATCATCCACATTTTGGGTTGACAGACGGGTCCTTTTTTCTGTCAGGATTGATCCAGCTGCACTGAAGACTCTTTCCGATAGCACACTTGCAGCTGGGCAAGCGAGCTCCTGTAAGGCATATTGTGCCAATTCAGGCCAGGTGTCCAGTTTAGCGGCCCAATAGTCAAAGGGGAATGACCTGTGTGGGAGAACATCGATATGGGAGGAAAAGTAGTTTGTAACCATAGTTGACAACTGCTGTCTCCTGTCACTTTCCATCAATGCAGTATTACCAGTTGTGTGAGCGGTCCGTGAAAAATCAGTCCACAACATTGTCATGAAACCCCTGTCTCCAACACCACTTCTGCTGTGTGCACCATGAACACCTCTGCCAAGCTGCCCCCGGCCCGTACGGCTCGTGTGAGAACCATCACCGCTGCTGTGTGCTGGGAATGCCTCAAGCAACCGATTTACCAGAGTTGCTTGTTTATTAGCCAATATTAGGTCAAGGTTCTCCTGTGGCATGATGTTTTGTAATTTGCCTTTATAGCGTGGATCCAGGATGCTGGCCAACCAGTAGTCGTCATCGTTCATCATTTTGGCAATGCGGGGGTCCCTTTTTAGGATCTGCAAGGCATAATCTGACATGTGGGCCAATGTTCCCGGTGTCAATGATGCACTGCGAGTGCTGGGTGGAGGAGCACTTTCTGCCAAATCCACATCCCTCCAGTCACGCACAAACCCTGTACCAGACCTTGCCACGCCAACATTTTTACTTGCCCCACGAGATGCATCCTCCTCCCCTAAGTAATCATCCCCATCATCCTCCTCCTCCTCCTCCTCTTCTTCCTCCACCTCGTCCAGGAGAGGTCACTGATCAGACAATGGCTGAATGTCATCAAGGATTCCCTCCTCCTCTTCCTCCTCATCAACATTGGCTGCAGACGCCTGCTCCTTAAGGTGCGTCAAAGTTTGCATGAGCAGACGCATAAGTGGGATGCTCATGCTTAGTATGGCGTCGTCTGCGCTTACCAGCCGTGTGCATTCCTCAAAACACTGAAGGACTTTACAGAGGTCTTTCAGCTTCGACCACTGCACACCTGTCAACTCCATGTCTGCTCTCAAAGTGCCTGGCCGTGTATCCTCCCACAAATGCATTATGGCCTGCCTCTGCTCGCACAGCCGCTCCACCATGTGCAGGGTGGAGTTCCACCTTGTTGCAATGTCGATAATGAGGCGGTGGTTGGGAAAGTGGAGCAATCGCTGCAGCTTCTGCATACGAACGGAGTGTACAGGCGACCGGCGGATGTGCGCGCACAGTCTTCACACCTTCTGGAGCAGGGCTGTTAACTCCGGATAATTTTTCAGGAAGCACTGCACCACCAGGTTCAAGGTGTGAGCCAAGCAAGGTATGTGGCTGAGTTTTGAAAGGGCTATGGCTGCCACAAAATTACGGCCGTTATCACTAACTACCTTGCCTGCCTCAAGATGTACACTGCCCAGCCATGACTCAGTTTGTCGCTTCAAGTACTCGGCCAGCACCTCGGCGGTGTGTCTGTCACCCAAACACATCATCTGCAACACAGCCTGCTGACGCTTTCCACTAGCTGCTCGATAGGGGGACATCTCGTGTGCAACAGTGGCAGCTGCAGATGGAGTGCTCATACGACTGCACTCTGTGGATGAGCTTTCGCTTCTGGAGGAGGAGGAGGAGGAGGAGGGTGGAACGCCTACAGCCAACTGTTTCCTATACCGTGGGCTAGGCAGCACTGTCCCACCACCGCTGTCCCCTGTGGACCCTGCATCCACCACATTAACCCAGTGCTCAGTGATGGACACGTAACGGCCCTGGCCATGCCGACTGGACCATGCATCAGTTGTGAGGTGCACCTTTCCACTCACTGACTGCTTGAGTGCATGGACAATGCGGTCTTTTACATGATGGTGGAGGGCTGGGATGGCTTTGCGAGAGAAGAAGTGGTGACTGGGTAGGTCATAGCATGGTACTGCATAGGCCATGAGTTCGCGGAAAGCTGCGCTTTCCACCAACCGATAGGGCATCATCTCAAACGAGATTAGTTTGGCAATGTGGGCGTTCAAACCCAGTGTACGTGGATGAGAGACTGAGTACTTTCTTGACCTACTCATAGTGTCTGGGAGGGTGAGCTGGACTTGAGAGCTGCATATGGTGGAAGTAGCGGTGGACAGGGCGGACTGAGAGAGGGTTGATGATGGTGATGGAGTTGGTGTTCTTTCTGATGGCCTAGATTCAGTATTTCGTTGATATAACAGTGGGATTCCCTGACTGCTGTGGCCTTGCAACGACACCTCAACATTTGCTGCTGTGCTAACCGGTGGGCTTACAGTGGGGGAAACAATGTAGCGTTGTTGACTACCTTCTTTGTGATCAGTTGCACATGTGGCACTTGAGGTTTGGTGTTGTGTCCACGCTTGCAAGTGCATGCTGGTTAAATGTCTAAGCCTGCAACTGGTATTCAAATTTTTCAGATTTTTCCCTCGGCTAAAGGTCTTTGTGCACTTCTTACAGATAACCTTGGCCTGATCATGAGGATTTTGTTCAAAAAAGTGCCACACTGCACTCTTCCTACTTTGGCAGACATTTTGCGGCCTAGCATGCTGTGATCTTTCGACCCTCTGGACAAGCTGTCCAGCAACTCTTTTGATTTTTGGAACCTGTCTTTGGAGTGCTCCGGGCCTGCCAGATAACAGCTGTTGCGATGTCGATGTCTGCTGTGGATGCTCCTCCTCATCTGAGCTATTGGAAGCAGCACCCTCTTCCCCCAATGGATGCCAATCTGGGTCAACAACTGGGTCATCCATCACCTCCTCTTCAATGTCATGTGCACCTTCCTCTGTGTCACCGTGTATGGTGGTATAGTGTGCGGGAAGGGGCACCTGAGTCTCATCAGGGTCAGAATCTGGCTCTGTACACTGCGAGGACAATGTAGTGCTCTGAGTGAATGTACCAGCAGAATCATCTATCAGCGGCTGTGCATCATTGCACTCCATGTCAGATTCATCTTGGCCTGGGTAATTCACCATTTCACTTGATAATCCAGGCATGGTATGTGAAAACAGCTCCATGGAGTAATCAGTAGTATGGCCTGCGTCATCTTTCAATCTTGGTTGGGGTGAAGGACACAAGGAAAGGTGTGGTTCATGAACATGAGCCTCCAATGACGACTCAGTGCTTTTATTTTTTACAACTTCAGAAGAGGAGGCGATAGAGCTGGAGGCTGAGTCAGCAATGTAAGACAAAACTTTTTCCTGAAGCTCTGGCTTTAAAAGCGGTTTGCCAACTCCTAGAAAACTAAGCCTTTGAGGCCTTGTGGAGCCAGACGATGATGCAGGCTCAACACCTCCTGCATTCGGTCCTATTTTGCTTTTGCCACTACCATCAGATCCACCACCAACACCATCATTACCAGCTGCCAACCCCCGCCCAATTCCACAGCCTCTTCCACCAGCCTTCCTCATTTTTGGTAGAAATGTAGACAAAATCCAACAAACTATATAGTAATGTAAAACAAGGTACAAGGTGTCTATAGGACAGGGGAGATTTTGAATTTCTGCAGACACTTGTGGACACTGGACACTTTTGGATTGTGTGAGGCCCACTGAATATCAGAGCGCTATGTCACAGGCTCGATGGCACAGGTGTGAAAAAAGTGACTACAGGATAAGGGAGATTTTGAATTTCTGCAGACACTAGTGGACACTGGACACTTTTGGATTGTGTGAGGCCCACTGAATATCAGAGCGCTATGTCACAGACTCGATGGCACAGGTGTGAAAAAAGTGACTACAGGATAAGGGAGATTTTGAATTTCTGCAGACACTAGTGGACACTGGACACTTTTGGATTGTGTGAGGCCCACTGAATATCAGAGCGCTATGTCACAGGCTCGATGGCACAGGTGTGAAAAAAGTGACTTCAGGATAAGGGAGATTTTGAATTTCTGCAGACACTAGTGGACACTGAACACTTTTGGATTGTGTGAGGCCCACTGAATATCAGAGCGCTATGTCACAGGCTCGATGGCACAGGTGTGAAAAAAGTGACTACAGGATAAGGGAGATTTTGAATTTCTGCAGACACTAGTGGACACTGGACACTTTTGGATTGTGTGAGGCCCACTGAATATCAGAGCGCTATGTCACAGGCTCGATGGCACAGGTGTGAAAAAAGTGACTACAGGATAAGGGAGATTTTGAATTTCTGCAGACACTAGTGGACACTGGACACTTTTGGATTGTGTGAGGCCCACTGAATATCAGAGCGCTATGTCACAGGCTCGATGGCACAGGTGTGAAAAAAGTGACTACAGGATAAGGGAGATTTTGAATTTCTGCAGACACTAGTGGACACTGGACACTTTTGGATTGTGTGAGGCCCACTGACGCTGTATGGTGTGAAAAAATGCACGCTCAGTACCTCAGTAGGACAAAAAAAAAAATTGGGATTGCTTTTAAAAAAGCAGTTTGCAGAGCAGTGGGTAAACAGCAATGCAGCTGTCAGGAAGCCTTAGAAGGCAGCCTAACAACCAACACCGCTGATCCACCACAATATAGCCTCCCCTTGCACTGCACACACAGTGACTGGTGTGTTGTACAGGCAAAATCGCTAGCAGCAGAAGCAGTTTTTTTTTCTTCTTCCCTGCCTAACGCCCTCCCTACAGAATCAGCAACCTCTCCCTATGTTAAGATCGGCAGAAGTAAGATGGCGGTCGGCGTGCACGCCCTTTTATAACCCCTGTGACGCCCACCAAAGCAAGCCAATCACTTGCATGCCCTTTTGAAAGATAGTGGTGACCCCTGTCTATGTCATCACGTTGCCCACAGTGTCCGTGGATCCTGATTGGCTGAAAAAGAGAGCAAAACAAACTTTTGAAACGCGACTTTGGCGCGTAAGTCGCCGACCTAGTGGCCGACCTAATCCTAGGGTCGGGTTTCGTTTCATGAAACCCGACTTTGCCAAAAGTCGGCGACTTTTGAAATTTTTCGACCCGTTTCGCTCAACTCTATTGAGCACATACCTGTCTTCTCCTGTTAGAATGGCACCCAGTCTTAGTAAATTACCCCAAATACAGATTAAAAAGCATTGTTCGGTAACTTTCACTATATATCATAACGGGAAAGCACTGTAAGATACCTGTGGGATAATGGTGTGGTGCTTTGCTTCATTGGATGATGCTAATTACTATTTATTTCTCCATTAAAAGGTAAAGGAAGATTCTTTCTCTATGCCAATGCAGACAAACCAAAAGATGGAGATTCTGCACGGATATTTACCAGCAAAGCTTTTCCAGCCACCGATGAGAATTGCCGAGTCCGATTTTGGTATTACATGTACGGACCTCCACAGTCTGGGATGTTAAAGGTAAAAATAAAATGGGAAATAATAATTTCCTTTAATTGATAATTTATAACTTTTTAATGATTTTTTTTTTTACCTTATATCATTATCAATTTCCAAAACCTAGGCACCATGTACAGTACACACGTAATAGAGAGTGAGCTGTACAATGTTCTGTGCCATACAGTATGTACAATGCTATACACCCATAAAAGCTATGCCACGGGCAGAGCTAGGCTTCATATATACAGCATTACAACATCGATGGGAAAACCTGATAACTTTGGAAATAATGGGGTGGCCCAGCTAGGAGTCCTTGTTCTGTAAGTTCCATTGATCAACTGTTGTGTTTGTTCGCTGTACCACCTTCACACTTTAAATAGTTTATCATGATAAGACAACCTGTATGGGGGGCATAATATTCCAAAATATAAACAAATGTTTAGGCTAAATATTAATATAAAACACTTTTTTTTTTCAAACATTACATCAAAAATAAAAACTTACATTTATTAGGTGTTCACACAACTGTAATAACTTGAAGATATAATTTACCAGGGTAATTTATGTTACATATTAATATAGTAAAAAAAATGCTAAAAACTGATGAACTGAAAAAAATGTAAATAATAATAACACTTTTCCTGGCCTATATAACCATGTCAGAAAAAAAAGGCATAGGAGAAACAAAAAATGTTTGCAAATTATTAAAGCCCTGGTTATTGCGGGTTAAAGAAATTGTTCAGCACTTTTTTGTTCCAAAAAAACACTACAGCATGGCCAATTTTTTTTTTTAAATATATATACTCACCTTCCTAGTGCTCTCTGTAATGCTGCTGGGACCTGGATCTGGAAGCCTTCCACTAGGGATGTAAGAAGAATCGATGGTACCCCTGGAGAGCGCCTGTGTGATGTGGCATTTGTGAAGAAAGACTGCTAATTGCTGGCTGGACAAAGCAAAGAGGAACCAACCGGCACCAGAACAGTTGCAGGGGGAACCAGTTCATATGCGGGACCCGGTCAGGTACTTGCATGATGGAGTTCCCAGATGTAAAAGTCTTGTGCCCGAAACCGCAGTGGAATTTGTCACCAAGCAGTGGAGGGGTTCAGACATGGGCCAGAGATGACGCTGAAGCCAGTGTGACAGGTTTCAGTGGAGAGAAGACATCAGCAGGACGCTGGCCGCCGTCAGACAAGGCCCGGACAGCGCCCGACATCAGACAAGGCACGGCTGATGTCCAGTGAAACCAAAAGAACTGACCATGCCGGTCAAGACCCGAAGATCCGACCTGCGCTGCTCAGGACCCATAGCTCAGATTGCGCCAGTCAAGGTCAGAACCTTCAACCTATGCAGGTCAAGATCCAGAGCGCAGATGACGCTCGTCGAGAGCCAGGACCAAGCCCTTTCTTCCCCAAGCCTAGTAGACGCTAGCCATTGGTCAAGCACTGAAGATCAGCGAGGAGACAACTGGATGATAAAAGTGAGCCGGGCTGTCATTTCCCGCTATTACGTACGGGACAGGGGTCAGCCAGGGTTAGGACCATAGGTGAGGTGGGGGCCAGTTGGTGCACAAGAACTTAACGTTACTTGATAGACATTTTCAGAAGGACTTGTGGCCTAGTGGGAAACCCCGGTGACCCCACTAGGGTCATTGTTGCACAAGAGATAATGTTGTAACTCCCAGGAATGGGTGTACCACCCTTGTAGGAAGGACAGAAACATAGTTCTTGAGAGACATTTCAGTTATTCAAATTGTACTCTTTAAGTCACCGTATGATTATTGTTGTATGGTTTACTGCTGTTTACATTGTTTTATAGTATTAACTGTTTCTAAACCATTGCGAATTCCTGCTATATCAGATAGAAATAAATTGTTTCATGACTGTGTCCGCCTCGTGCCTCCTGTGTGCTGCATTCGGTCTCCTTCTTTACAGGGACGTCACGTGACTGCTGCATTCTGTGGTGGCCGTAGTGAACAACACATCTCCTCCTATGGGCATTGGCTTCACGTTGCTTCTGCACAGGCACCGGCGAGTCACTGGAACTCCCCTGCGCAGGAGCAATGCCTATAGGAGGGCAGAACACTGAAGAGGAACAATGGCCGTGGGAATGCGCAGGCGTGAGATTACAGGATGAAAACCCAAGGTCAGAGGAACACAGTGACCCTGTGGGAGGTGATACATACGATAATGGGAGTGCAGAGGAAGAGTTATCTTCCAGGCAGCGCCCTCCCCATAGCCTTGAAGAACTCATTTACATAATGTGATAAAAGACGATTTTTTTTTAATTTCTCCGTAACAAGGCATCTGATATGACACATACAGATAGGACTTTTTTCAGCATTCTATAGCCTGTTTGCCCATATCATTAGTTTAGATAAGTCAAATGTGGTGACAGACTCCCTTTAGGAAATGCCTTAAAATCTCCCCAAAGAAAACAACAAAAATGCTGAAAAGACACTTCACTTACTAAAGGACCAATAAAAAGTGTTTCCAAACCGGTTCAGGAAACGCTGAAAAAATGCGCAAAAAGGTACTTCAGGAGAATAAATGCCAACGTTTCCTGCATTGGCTTCCACATGAAAACCGCACTGGTTTGTCTCACCCTGGAAAGACGTCATGTGCACATATCCTTAGGGAAGGTTCACGCGACCGATTTGTGCACATCTGAGAAAAACGGTCCAGTTATGCTAGTTAGACTCTGAACAGAGTATGACCACAGGGACATTATTTTTTCTCAGACGTGGAGAGGAAAAAAAGGATTTTCCACCTTATTCCACTGACAGTCTGTGAAAATCGGACCACACGTGGATGTCATCCAGGTGTGGCCTAAATTTATCATGGACCCATAGACTTGCATTACCTATTTTGAAATGACGTTCAGATCAATATTGGACTTGTTTCCGATTTTTTTCTGCAGATCATTCAGTCCTTGGAAAAAAAATAGTACATGTGCGAGCCCAATGAAATATAATAGGAATGAGTACTATCTGTGAAAACCATGGATTGCCCTCGTAGGCGAAAATCGGTTGTGTGCATGCGCCCTTAGAAAGGCAGTCAGTGGGAACTGTGTAATGCCTCATTTCTCATGTAGGGGCACTGTAGGCAAACTGGGCGCTTCTCACCAAAAAATACATACCAGCACTATCTGAAAGCCAACGATTTCCCCACATACTGAACTAACAGGAGATGCCAAACAAGAGGATCCCCTGGTGCTACCAGAACTTCAGACCAAAGTAGAGGTAATGAGGCCGCGCTCACCGTCCCTTTAAAATTCTTCTCTTTATTGACACAACATTAAAAGAACAGTTTGCAGGAGTGGATGAAATACATGTTGTGGACGACGGCCATTTTGCACCTATTTGCTCATCAATGGGTCCTTGCATGCACAGATTACTGGAGATCTCAGGGGTGGGTTTACAAGGAGGGCACCCAACGATCAATATATTATTGGTGGAGTCTTTAAACAAAAACGGATTGTTCAGGACAGACAACACCTTTAATATTCCAATCTCAGCAAATATTCAACAAGGTAACACAGTCCAATTTCTCTCCAATAGCTGCGGTGAATGTCGGAGCTTCATGCTTCTCGCTTCCGTGTGGTAAACACATTCCTGAATGTCACCTTTTCCCGCTTCTCTCATCTGCATAGAATAAGCAGGATTTCTTGCATATTGCCCTGTTTATGCATGTATTTCCTGTTTCACATCACCGTATTGTGTCAGTGGAATATGAGACAAAATTGATTATTTAGACATTTGCCTTTTGCAGCTTTTCAAAGTCATTCACTTTTTATGATAGGTTTGCATGCATCATGCACAGAGTCCTTTAAAGCAAGACTGATTAGCTTTATCATCGGCATAAATTGCTGTCTGGGTGACGCTGTCTATACCATCAATCAGCATGTACCATCTGCGGTGCTGGAGATCCGTCTAAATCACGTAAATTGTGATTAATGGCGGTTTTGCCATAAGTTAATAACACGCAATATTTAACGTTCTGTGTTTTATATGACGCTTTTGCAGGTATTTATAGTCACTGAATATGGGCTGAATATTCTTCTGTGGTCAGCGACTGAGAGCATGGAGCCAGGGTGGATGTACAGCAGTGTCATTTTGGCCAGCCACAGTCCTTTTCGGGTGGCCTTCGAAGCTCAAGTAGGACGGAACAAAAAAGTTCACATTGCTTTGGATGATATATCATTTACATTGGCCTGCCAAGGAGAGGGTGAGTGGATTTAGCTCATTATTTAACTGGTTTACATGTAGACTAGAGACATCTAAGCAGCGATGTATGTAGGACTGGAATGACGCATATTGTGCGACTATGGCTTTGTAATGAAAGTTAAAAGTGTATGATGGGAGATAGGAAAGGTCACGACTCACAAGCAAAAAATTCCTATTTTAATACCTGCTCTCCCCAGTACTGTAGTACTGGCTAAAATTTTTGAAACGGACAGCAAATTTTGTTTTTTACACTTTGGTGTTTCAGTTTCTATAGCGACTATTTGCATCAGGTTTGTTATGCAGAGTGATCAGATGAATTGTAAAGTCATTCCTTGCCATGAAAATTGACCTAATTACAAAAAAAACACATTTTCACTGAATTTCACCCTCACTCAAAATGACCTATTTACATTGTTTTGTGATCGCCTCAATAGTTCAGGAAAAAGTGTTAGTAAGGATAAGGCAGCTAATATAAGTTAATCAGAATGACGGAGAGATCAGAGAAGTGTGATTGCTTTAAAAGGGTGCTTGAAATCATTGTTTTCTTCTGATAACTATGATTATCTCCAAGGAAACACGTCATCATTGCTTTGCATCAAAAGGCTTTACAGGCAAAGACATTGCTGCTTGTAAAATTGCCCTTAAATCAACCATTTATTGGCTCATCAAGAACTTCAATGAGAGAGGTTCAGTTGCTGTGGAAAAGGCTACTAGATGTCCAAGAAAGTCCAGTACATGCCAGGACCATCTCGTCAAAGAAAATTCAGCTACAGGATCTGTTAAACACCAGTGCAGAGCTTGCTCAGGAATGGCAGCAGGCAGGTGTCAGTGTATCTGCACAATCAGTGTGGTAAAGGATTTTGGAGTCTGGTGTGATGTCAAGAAGGATAGCAACGCACAAAGGTTTTCTCCAAGAAAATCACCAAGAACAGATTGCCTTTTTGCAGTTAGTACAATGATTGGACTGCAGAGGACTAGGGTAAAGTAATTTTCTCTGTTGAAGTCCTTTTCATACTGTTTGGGATATGTGGAAAAATGATTGTCCACTGCCAAGAGTCATGCGTAATGCAAATAGTAAAGCACACTGACACCTTTCATATTTGGGGTTACTTTTCATCCAAGGGAGTGGGCTCACTCACAATTTTGTCAAAGAACACTGCCATGAGAGGGCAAAACACCCTGAAACAAGCGTCTGTGAAGACAGTGTGAGATTTGGCTTTTATCCTAGGTCCTCTGGCAAGGCTCATTAAAGCGTTAATATTGACTTTTAGAATTGCTTCTTCCAATAGGTGGCACTAAAGTTCTAGGCCTCTTCCTCTCTGAAGAGGCAGTTAACTTATTTAATTTCTCAGATGAGCATTGCATGGCCTATAAGTCTCCTTTCACTAGTACCATGTCAAGCATGTCACTCTCCTCAAGAAGAGACGTTACCTCTAGACGTAGAATGTTCACTTTTAGGAAACTGTAAATTACATAAAATCACAAACTCAGTAGGTATTCACTCTCCCTGAGTACAGCCCGATTCCCTGCAGATGCTTCGGTCCCGGTGCTTTGACTACAGCTGTGACATCACGCTAACAGCGTGCGCACCGTTCTAGCCAGTCATTGAGTTCAGAGCTTGAGCACTGAAGTTACGTAGACCAATGACTAGGTAGAGCGGTGATGCATGCTGCTGAAGTGACCTTACTGCTGTAGTCAAAGCATTGGAGCAGTGGAGGAAAATAGGAGCTGAACGGGGAGGGGGGTGGGGGGCTATGGAGTGATCACCTGTTGCCTTTTTATTTTATGTATTTTACACAATTTGGGACCCCCTTTCATGAAAGTGAACATCCCCATTAAGGCGTTGAAATACCTAGAAAATATTTTTCATCCACTTTCTTGTTCAAAATATAAACAACACTAGTACAATGAGCAGTGAGATTGTAACAGTATATCCCCTGGAGTCACTTAATAAATATAAAGGACAAGAGTACAGGCCCCAACCACGGAGCTTCGAGCTGACGATCTGGCCAATTACTTCAAAGAAAAAATTGACCAGATCCGGCAGGAAATTATCTCCCAATCCCCTCATACTATGCACTGTCCTCCCTCCCCAACTGCATCTAGCTCACTCTCTGATTTTGAACCAGTCACAGAAGAAGAAGTAAGCAGGCTCCTTGCATCTTCTTGCCCAACCACTTGCACCAGTGACCCATTTCCGTCACATCTACTCCAGCCCCTTTCCCCTGCTGTCACCCCTCACCTAACTAAAATATTTAGCCTCTCTCTCTCTTCTGGTATCTTTCCATCCTCATTTAAGCATGCCGTCATACATCCACTACTTAAAAAACCATCCCTCAACCAAAACTTTGCCGCTAACTATAGACCTGTCTCTAATCTTCCCTTCATCTCCAAACTCCTGGAACGCCTGGTCCACTCCCGTCTTATCCGCTATCTCTTTGATAACTCTCTTCTCGACCCTCTCCAATCCGGTTTCCGCTCTTTACACTCTACTGAAACTGCCCTCACTAAAGTCTCTAATGATCTACTAACAGCTAAATCAAATGGTCATTACTCCATGCTAATTCTCTTGGATCTCTCTGCAGCACTCGACACTGTGGATCATCAGCTCCTCCTCACTATGCTCCATTCCATTGGCCTCAAGGACACCGTTCTCTCCTGGTTCTCCTCCTATCTCTCTGACTGCTCCTTTACTGTATCTTTTGCTGGCTCCTCCTCCTCTCATCTTCCCCTTACTGTTGGTGTTCCTCAAGGATCAGTCCAAGGCCCCCTCCTCTTCTCTTTGTATACTGCCCCTATTGGTCAAACAATCAGTAGATTTGGTTTCCAGTACCATCTCTATGCTGACGACACCCAATTATACGCTTCTTCTCCTGACATCACGCCAGCCTTTCTAGAAAACACCGGCGATTGTCTAAACGCTGTGTCTAACATCATGTCCTCTTTGTGTTTCCTCCCTCTACTAATGTACCTATACCCGACATTGCCATTTCCGTGTGTGGTTCCACTATTACTCCCCAGCAACATGCCCGCTGTCTTGGTGTCATACTTGACTCCAAGCTTTCCTTTGTCCCCCACATACGATCACTGGCTCGCTCTTGTTATCTGCACCTCAAAAACATTTCTAAAATTCGACCTTTTCTTACTTTTGACTCCGCAAAAACTCTTACTATTTCTCTTATTCATTCTCATCTCGACTATTGTAACTCTCTTCTAATCAGTCTCCCTCTTACTAAACTCTCCCCCCTCCAAACTGTCTTGAATGCTGCTGCCAGGATCATATTCCTCGCCAATCGTTACACCGATGCCTCTACCTTGTGCCAGTCATTACACTGGCTACCCATCCACTCCAGAATCCAGTACAAACTTATTACCCTCACCCACAAAGCTGTTGATGGCTCAGCACCACCCTACATCTCCTCCCTTGTTTCAGTATACCATCCTACCCACGCCCTCCATTCTGCTGATGACCTGAGGTTAGCATCCTCAATAATCAGAACCTCCCACTCCCGTCTCCAAGACTATACACGTGCTGAGCCAATTCTTTGGAATGCACTTCCCAGGTCAATACGATTAGTCCCCAATCCCCACAATTTTAAGCATGCCCTGAAAACGCATTTATTCAGACTGGCCTACTGCCTCAACACATTAACCTAATATATCCCTATGTGGCAGAGCCAAAAGTTTTTACCATAACCAGGTTCCCCGCATCATGTTCCCACATGCTTTATACATCCATTAGCCCTCTGCGTCTGTACGTTACACACTTAACATTATGGCTGGTCCATACAATCAGGGCAATTGTTACCACCCACCTTTCGTGTCTACCTTTTTTCCTCATAGATTGTAAGCTTGCGAGCAGGGCCCTCATTCCTCTTGGTATCTGTTATGATCTATGTGATTATTGTTATGCTGCAATGTCTATTGTCTGTACAAATCCCCTCTGAAATGTAAAGTGCTGCGAAATATGTCAGCGCTATAGAAATAAAATGTATTATTATTATTATTATTAAAGGACGGCAACAGATGATGAAATAATTTCTACACTTCTGCAAAAGAATAGCAGGTGATTAGGAGAGCTGAGTGTGTCATGAAATGCCATATCATGATGTATATTCGGTAGTTTTACATAGGACTGCAGCCACCTGACAGAGTATATGGTAAAAGCCCACGATACAAAGGGTTTACATATGATAATAAAAGGTATCCAGGGTGTAATGTGATTAAAGATCACTAAGCGCTAGGACATGCTCATGTAACTATTTTATATATATATATATATATATATATATATATACATACTACTCATAAAAATAAAGGGAACACTTAAACATCAAAATGTAACTCTAAGTCAGTCACACTTCTGTGAAATCAACACTGATTGTGAGAGTGTCTAGCGTTCCCTTTATTTGTTTGAGCAGTATATATACTGTGTATATATATATATATATATAGTATATACTGTATATACTGTATATGTGTATTATATACATACATACAGTTGTGCTCAAGTTTACATACCCTGGCTGAATTTTTACTTTCTTGCCCTTTTTTTCAGGGAATATAAATGATAGCACCAAAACTTTTTCTCCACACATGGTTAGTGGTTGGGTGAAGCCATTTCTTGTCAAACTACTGTGTTTTCGCTTTTTAAATCATAATGACAACTCAAAACATCCAAATGACTCTGATCAAAAGTTTACATACCCTGGTGATTTTGGTCTGATATCATGCACAGAAGTTGACACAAATGGCTCTGAATGGCTACTAAAGGTAACATTCTCACCTGTGACCTGTTTACTTGTAATCAGTATGTGCATAAAAGCTGAGTGAGTTTCTGGGATCCAGACAGACTCTTGCATCTTTCATCCAGCCACTGACGTTTCTGGATTGTGAGTCATGGGGAACGCAAAAGAATTGTCAATGGATCTATGGGAAAAGGTAGTTGAACTTTATAAAACAGGAAAGGGATACAAAAAGGTATCCAAGGAACTGATAATGCCAGTCAGCAGCGTTCAAACTGTGATTAACAAATGGAAAATCAGGAGCTCTGTAAAAGCAAAACCACGGTCAGGTATACCAACAAGAATGTCGCCCACAACTGTCCGGAAAATTGTTTCTGATGCAAATAAAAACCCACAAATAACATCAGCTGAAATACAGGACTATCTGAAAAATAGCGGTATGGCTGTTTCAAGATGCACAATAAGGAGGCACTTGAAGAAAAATGGGCTACATGGTCGAGTCCAGAAGAAAGCCATTACTGTGCAAATGCCGCACAGTATCTCACCTACAGTATGCAAAACAGCACAGAGACAAGCCTCAAAACTTCTGTAACAAGGTAATTTGGAGTGATGAGACCAAAATTGAACTTTTTTTGGACACAACAATAAACGTTACATTTGGAGAGCGGTCAACAAGACCTATAATGAAAGGAACACCATTCCTACTGTAAAGCACGGAGGTGAATTGCAGATGTTTTGGGATGTGTGAGCTACAAAGGCACAGGAAACTTGGTCAAAGTTGAAGGAAAGATGAATGCAGCACATTATCAGCAAATATTGGAGGCAAATTTTCACTCATCAGCCAGGAAGCTGCACATGGAATGTACTTGGAAGTTCCAACATGACAATAATCCAAAACACAAGAACAAGTCAACTTGTCATTGGCTACAGAAGAGCATAGTGAAGGTTCTGGAGTGGCTATTTCAGTTTCCTGACCTCAATATCATTGAGCCAATCTGGGGAGAGCTCAAGCGCGCAGTTCATGCTAGACAGCCCAGGAATTTACAGGAACTGGAGACTTTTTACCAAGAAGAGGTGGCAGCTTTACCATCTGAGAAAATAAAGAACCTCATCCACAACTACCACAAAAGACTTCAAGCTGTCACTGATGTTGGAGGTGGCAATACATGGTATTAAGAAATGGGGTATGTGAACTTTCGATCAGGGTCATTTGGATGTTTTGGGTTGTCTTTATGATTTGAAAAAAGAAAACACAGTAGTTTGACAATAAATGGCTTCACCCAACCACTAACCATGAGTGGAGAAAACGTCTTGGTGACATTCATATTCCCTGAAAAAAGGCCAAGGCAGCAAAAATTCAGCCGGGTATGTAAACTTTTGAGCACAACTGTATGTATGTGCATGTGTGTGTGTATATATATATATATATATGTGTGTGTGTGCATATATATATATATATATATATATATATATATATAAAGCTCAAAGTGTGTATGGATGTGTGTATGTATGTGTGTATGTGTGTGTGTATGTCCGGGTTAGGCATCCGCACCGTCGCAGCTACAGCCACAAAATTTGGCACAGTCACACGTCTGGACCCCAAGAGCGTCCTAAACAGTTGTGAGGCGAAATTTTAACCCCGCGCATTCCAATTCACCAAACAATTTTGCCCCATCTACATACTGGGGGAAAAAGTGTGTGCGTGTCAAGCCCCGCCCCTCATTGTGATGTCATAATGCCCCTATTTGCATACTGGGGAAGCAGTGTGTGTGTATCAAGCCCCGCCCCTCATTATGATGTCACAACGGTTGCCATGGCGATGCTGATGTCATCATAGGTCGCAAGCACCGCCGCCGCTCATTATGATGTCATAATGGTTAACTATGGGATGGAGGATGTGTGATGGGTATATGGGCACTGGACTATGGGATGGAGAATATGTATGACGGGTATATGGGCACAGGACTATGGGATGGCGGATATGTATATGGGCACAGGACTATGGGATGGAGGATGTGTGATGGGTATATGGGCACTTGACTATGGGATGGAGGATATGTTTGATGGGTATATGGGCACGGGACTATGGGATGGCGGATATGTATATGGGCACGGGACTATGGGATGGAGGATGTGTGATGGGTATATGGGCATTGGACTATGGGATGGAGGATATGTATGATGGGTATATGGGCACGGGACTATGAGATGGCAGATATGTATGATGGGTATATGGGCACGGGACTATGGGATGGAGGATATGTATGATGGGTATATGGGCATGGGACTATGAGATGAAGGATGTGTGATGGGTATATGGGCACTCGACTATGGGATGGCGAATATGTATGATGGGTATATGGGCATGGGACTATGGGATGGAGAATATGTATGATGGGTATATGGGCATGGGACTATGGGATGGAGGATGTGTGATGGGTATATGGGCACTGGACTATGGGATGGAGGATGTGTGATGGGTATATGGGCACTGGACTATGGGATGGAGGATATGTATGAAGGCTATATGGGCACGGGCCTATGGGATGGCGAATATGTATGATGGGTATATGGGCATGGGACTATGGGATGGAGGATGTGTGATGGCTATATGGGCATGGGACTATGGGATGGAGGATGTGTGATGGGTATATGGGCACGGGACTATGGGATGGAGGATATGTATGATGGGTATATGGGCACGGGACTATGGGATGGAGGATAATTATAATTTGCTACAACTAACCACAGTTAGTTACTATGCCCGGGCAGCGCCGGGCTCTTCAGCTAGTATATATATATATATATATATATATATATAATGAAAAAAGGAGGGAGCACTCCAAAATAAGCAAAAAGATAAAAGAGTTTTTTTTAGACAATGTGGCATGGCCAATATAATTGTATTAAATTAATGTTTGTTTGCTTGCTTTTTGTCTCATTGATGGATATGGTCTCTCAGATGCTTTCACTGACTTCAAGTAGAAATCTAGCAGAAGGAATTTATACATAACACATCAGATGTTTGCAGAGGTTTTCATTGCACAGCAAAAAATTACTATAGCTTCCTATAGCAGATTACCCTGTGTTTTATAAGTTAAAAGTTATATGATTTTTCTCAGTATAGAACTCAGTCCAGCATAGAAGTTTCTAGGTTTCAGTTTTAAGCCTTTGAGAACAGAAGAAAATAACACATATGTGATTTCCAACAATCTCCAAGATTTACCTGAGTGTTCGTGTATTTTATACCCTTTACGAATATAGGTGTTCATACATAACAGCAAACAGAATTCTTTGTAGCTGCATAACTAAATGACACTACCTGGATCCACCCAGCTTGGTCATACCTCCATCAATTCTTTGCTTGAAGGACTCGTGCAAATGACTGCATTTTTGGTTCCAGTGCGATCCGACAAAACATGAGGTTGCACTTGGACCGCTATTATTCTTTAGGGCCTTGCACATATCTAATTTTTTTCCTCGGACGGAGATGAGGAAAAAAATCTGAGCATGTCTGAGTTTGTTCCAATATTCAGATCCCAAGTCAATAAGTCCGTGGAAAACGTCAGACCGCACTTGGATGACATCTGCAGAAAGGAGAAGATGGAGAATTTTTTTTCTCCATCTTCTCCACATCGGAGAGAATTGGGTCACACTCTGATCAGAGTTTGATCAGAATGTGATTTTCATAATCGACACAATTTTCTTAAATGAGCAAACCTAAGCTCTCGTGACCCTAGTCTAATAATTCTGATAGCTACCACATCCTGTGAGATATGGCAGGCCTGAAGGCATGAGCCCCTTCCTTACACAGTATGCAAAAATGTATAAATACAGCATATATGGCACAGGATACACTGTAGTTGACTGCTTGGTACAACAGTATCAATACATGTAGTAAAATGCTTGCCATGGCTGGATACAGTTGGATCCACCTTTCATCTGTAAGCAAGGTTAGATCTGTTTAGAACTTCTTGAGGTAAAGAAGAGTGTTTTCATTCTCTGCCAGCAAGGTAATCTTAAAATGGGGAAAACTGAAAACAAAGTATTTTAGAAAAAGTTTTAGTAAACAATATATATTTTTAATATTTTACAGTACAATTAATAGTAAAAATAAATTCAAAAATTATAATTCAACAGTATACTTAGTAGGAGGATCATTTTGAATGTTGAAGCTGCCACGTTTATAGGCACATATAAAATAACGGTATCACACTGGCAGCATATTGCGTTAATATGTTTTTGCCTCCTGGTAGCATATGTTAAATTAATCTGTGGCCATCTGGTACTGACTTGGGGCATTCTGGCCAGACTCTAAAGGTATCATATAGAAAGGATTTGCTCATGAGTGGATGATGAATCCTTTTTATGCCAGGAATGAACGGCTTAGGTTCTTTGTAGCTTTTTACTGTGTGTTTTAGTAGTTAGATCAGAAAGTTTACATGCATGATATGTATCCTCATTGAGGCCAGCATTATGTCAGACGATCCCGGAGAGCACATGTGCTTATCTATAATACTTCAGCCAACAGAACACAATCACAAACCTTTGAAGTTTTTCCCTGATTGTTCTTTGTAAATGGCAATCCAGCCTGTCAAAAAAAGCAACGAGTACGCTGACTTGGCAAATAGCAATCTACACACTCTCATCAATGCGAAGACATAGGGAATGAGGGCCGCAATTGCCTCTAAAATACCACTTCATGCTTGTGTGAGAGAGTAGCTACATTTTCTGTAGGGGGTTCTGTTACCTAGTTAAATGCCGCTGTCAATCTCTGACAGCGACTTTTAACTTGCGCTTACAGGAAGCGGGTCACTAGCTCCGCCCATCTGTGACCCCATCTCATGATCGCTGGTCACCGATGGATCGGCTTGACCTGTGTTGTTGTCATTGCCGTATTGCTGTGAGCGCCGACCCCATGGTTGGTGCTCATAACAGGAGAGCATTTCTGCTACAATCAGGCAATCTGGTCATCTACGTATAGAAGAGGCGATCAAAGTACTGCAGCTTTTAGTCTCCCATGGAGACTATTGTAGCATGCAAAAAAGTAAAAAAAAATGTTTTTAAAAATATTAGAAAAATTTAAAAAAGTTTAACCCCTTTACTGCCATGGGTGGTTTGCATGTTAATAACTGGCCAAATTTTATAATTCTGACCACTGTCCCTTTATGAGGTTATAACTCTGGAATGCTTCAACGGATCCCTGGTGATTCTGAGATTGTTTTTTCGTGACATATTGTACTATATGATAGTGTAAAAATTTCTTCAGCATGACATGCATTTATTTGTAAAAAAAACTGAAATTTGGCGCAAATTTGGAAAACTTTGCAATTTTCAAACTTTGAATTTTCATGCCCTTAAATCACAGAGATATGTCACACAAAATAGTTAGTAAATAACATTTCCCACATGTCTACATCAGCACAATCTTGGGACCAAATATTTTTTTGTTAGGAAGTTCAAGTCATAAGGATTAAAAAAAAAGTTGACCAGCGATTTTTCATTTTTCCAAGAAAATTTACAAAACCATTTTTTTAGGGACCACATTTGAAGTCACTTTGAGGGGTCAGTGTGAAAGAAGATACCCAAAAGTGACACCATTCTAAAAACCGCACCCCGTCAAGGTGCTCAAAACCACACTCAGGAAGTTTATTAACCCTTCAGGTGCTTCATAGGATTTTTTTTGGAAAAAAAATTAACATTTAATTTTTTTTTCATAAAATGACTTCAGATGCATTTTTTTTTATTTTGACAAGGGTAACAGGAAAAAAAATGGACCCCAATAATTGTTTTGTAATTTTTCCTGAGCATGCCAATACCCTATATGAGGGAGAAAACTGTTCAGGAGCACGGCAGAGCTCGGGAAGGGAAGGAGCGCCATTTGACTTTTTGAATGCAAAATTTGCTGGAACAATTGGCCGACGCCATGTCGCATTTGGAGAACGTCTGATGTGCCTAAACAGTGAAAATCCTCCACAAGTGACACCATTTTGTAAACTAGACCCCTCAGAGAACCATGTGGTGAGCACATTAAACCCTCAAGTGCTTCACAGAAGTTTATGTTGAGCTGTAAAAATAAAAAATAATCAAATTTTCCCTTCAAATATGTTTTCTGCACAAAATATTGTATTTTCATATGGGTAACAGGAAAAATTGCACCATACAATTTGTTGTGCAATTTCTCCTGACGTTTTGACGCACTGCAGCGCTCGGTAGGGAAGGAGCGCCATTTGATTTTTTAAATACAAAATTTGCTGGAACAATTGGGGACATAATGTCACATTTGGAGAGCTCCTGATGTGCCTAAACAGTGGAAACTCCCCACAAGTGACACCATTTTGGAAAATAGACCCTAAGGAATGTATTTAGATGCATGGTAAGCACTTTGAACCCCCAGGTGCTTCACAGAAGTTTATAACGTTGAGCCTTGAAAATAATAAAATCACATTTTCCTCACAAAAATGTTGTTTTAGCCCCAAGTGTTTAATTTTTCTAATGGCTAATAGCAATTCTTTTTACATCAAACTGAAGTCCATATTTTCTTGAGTGCGCAAATACCCTACATGTAATTGGGAAATATTTTTCAGGCACAGTACAAAGCTCAGAAGGCAAGGAGCGCTAGATTTTACTGTTATGGTTTGCAGGTACCATGACACACTGGGAGATCCCATGAGGTGCCGAAACAGCAGAACCATACCATAAGTGACCCCATTTTTCAAACTACACCTCTCAGCGAATTCATCTAGGGGTGCAGTGATCATATTGACGCCATGGGTGTGTCACAGAATGTTATACCATTGAGCAGTGAAGAAAAAATAACTACCGTACATTTTTACCATCAAAATTTAGTTTTAGCCACAGAGAGACTCGGGAGGAATGGAGTGCTATTTGCCTCCTGGAGCGCAGATTTTCCTAGAAGAGTTTGCAGAATCCATATACAGAGCCCCTAATTGCTAGAAGAGCAGAATTCCCCATCAAGTGACCCTATTTTGGAAATTATACCCCTCTGGGAATTTATTTACAGGTGTAGTGCTGATTTTGACTCGATGGCTATTTTCAAGAAACAAACAGCAATGAATGTTGCCAAGTGAAAATTGCAAACTGCCGTTGCAGTGACCAATACGCTGCAGTGACCAGTATGTTGCAATCACCAGTACATTATGCTCAGCCCGTGTGTTCTGGAGACATGCACCCATTAAGTTAGGTGGGCTCTCATTGCTTCAGGAATTCCAAATATTAATGCTATATGTTGTTTAGGTACACTGTGGGGCTCAGGAGGGAGGGAGGCATTTGGATTTGGGAGCGCAGAATTTTGTTGAATTTCTTTTGGTGGGTGAGGAGCCATTTAGCTTTTCCAGTGCCTTTGTGCTACCAGTAACGTGGAAGCCCTCTATATTTTTGTTAACAGGTGATAGACCTAAGGGAGGACTTGTTTTTTTGTGGATTGAGTTGAAGCTTTTATTGGGAACATTTTACATAACGTTTGGGATCACATTTATCTGGCGCTCTATGCTGAGCACTTACTTTGGGATTTACATCTAAATCTCTGAGTGACATGACTCAGATGAAACCCCCGAGATATCCATTCACTATAGTGAGGCAGCAGTTACTCTGTACTCCATATGGCCTCTGTTTAGTGGTGCCCTTCTTTTCAAAAGTGCACAAAACTGTGGTCAATGGCACTTTTATGCACGCCTAAAAATATGGACACCAACAGATCACAGGTCAGATGGTGTCCACTGTGCCTCCATCTGCTTCATTATAGGGAATCTTCCGCCAGAAGTTCCGTCTGAATCACGTATTTCAGAGATTTACAAGGAAACCCTGGTGTAAGTGTAAATGTCGGCCAGGGCAGTAGTCGTGGCATTGTATACCCTGGCCTCCCTCTACAGGAAAACGGTACCCTTTCTCTTACATGGTACAATCAGTACTAACGGTGCTGTCAGCGTCTTCTTTGCTGCACTGACTTGAAGCTGATACTGGATCCCAAAGAATAGAGACACAGTCCAGGGCAACTCTTAACTGAACAAATTTATTTACTTCAGGACACAGCACATCCACGTAGTATCCAGCATTTTCACCACAGTAAAGACGGCACATTACTTCATCTTTCCCTTCACTGTTCTTTGCGTCACTAAGGCTAGTTTCACACTTGCTTTTTTTTGCAGCGCGTTTTTCCCGCAAAAAAACGCATTGAAAAAACGCATACATAAGCATACAACTGCTGCGTTTTTTTCAAGCATTTTTATGAGCATGCATGAAAAAAACGCAGCGTTTTTATGCGTTTGTATGCGTTTTTAGTGCGTTTTTACCGCGTTTGCGTTTTTTTCCAACATTTTTAGGTGGCCCCTCACACTACCCAAACCATGACTTTACTAACCCTAACCCTGACCCTAACCCTAACCCTAACCCTGACCCTAACCCTAACCCTGACCCTAACCCTTAACCAAATCATACTTAACCCTAACCCAAACCCTAAACCCTAACTAACCCTAACCCTAACCCTAACCCTGACCCTAACCCTAACCCTGACCCTAACCCTAACCCTAACCCTGACCCTAACCCTTAACAAAACCATACTTAACCCTAACCCTGACCCTAACCCTAACCCTAACCCTAACCCTGACCCTAACCCTAACCCTAACCCTAACCCTGACCCTAACCCTTAACAAAACCATACTTAACCCTAATCCTGACCCTAACCCTGACCCTAATCCTTAACAAAACCATACTTAACCATAACCCTGACCCTAACCCTAACCCTGACCCTAACCCTAACCCTAACCCTGACCCTAACCCTAACCCTGACCCTAACCCTTAACAAAACCATACTTAACCCTAATCCTGACCCTAACCCTGACCCTAACCCTTAACCAAACCATACTTAACCCTAACCCTGACCCAAACCCCAACCCTAACCCTGACCCTGACCCTAACCCTAACCCTAAACCCCCTTAACTAACCCTAACTCTAACCCAAACCCCTAAATTCCATGGTTAAAAAAAAAAAACGCATATGCAAAAAAACGCATACATGAGCATGCCAGTGCGCACATATGCGCATCCATAGGCTATAATGGCCATTTTTAGCGCAAAACGTGCGCATATGTGCGCATGCGCTTTTTTGCAGGGCCAAAAAATGCAACATGCTGCGTCTGGAAAATCCCAACGCACACCCCAAAAAAACGCAGCGCATGAAAATCGCATACATGCGCTTACCAGCGCGCAGGTATGCGCACCCATGTTAAATATAGGGGAAAAAACGCATGCGCAGGTATGCGTTTTTTTCCAGCGCTAAAAAACGCAAATGTGAAACCAGCCTAAGTGTTTCCATGGGACAGAGCATCTCAGACGACCCCTTAGTGTTCTCCCTGTCAAGCGTTACCACGGTGAAGTGTTCTCCTGTCCGTTTCACCCCGGTCATCAGAGATCCAGCCCACGAGGCTATCCGTCACATTCTGGAGTTACCTTCTCGTACACTTTTACGGTGACCTTCAATCTTCCTCCACTTCCTTCTTTTCCTAAATCCTAACATTGAAACAGCACAGAAAGAGGACTTAAAAATCCACCAATAATAGAAAACAGCAAAAGAGCAAAAAGGTTCACCCGTCCAGGCCTCTAGACAAATGCACTATCAGGATGCAGTGGACCTATATAATTAAGATGTCAACACAGGTGCAAGAATACCGATGAAACAACCGCTCACAGCCTACCAATACATGGAGGGGGCGGTTGCCTGGTATGTTAATGCACAATAAAAAACTTGTATGCGGCGCTGTTCACACTATGGCCATGCACAGCATCCAGGCCAGCCTAGTAGTGACACCCTTCTATTAGCTCAGGCGGGCTGGCCCAGCGTTATCAAAATGCATTCCATGTGAACAGACACCACAGTTTACAAGACCAAATGGGCCCAACTGCACCCTGAATAAAAAGTGCAAAAAACACATTAAAAAAAACTTATATGGGTCCACTGCATCCTGATAGTGCATTTGTCTGGAGGCCTGGACGGGTGAACCTTTTTGCTCTTTTACTGTTTTCTATTATTGGAGGATTCCTTCTTTTCCTCTCTACTGCTGGTTCTGCTGTACCTTGTTCTTCTCCAAGTACCCCCTTGGATGGCTGGGAATATGCTTCAATGTTACGGAGTAGTTAGGCAGCTAGTGCAAATAGCCCTCCCGAGCACACAGGGGTGAGGCTCCTGACTGACTATTATAGGAATCCTGTTCCATGTGTGGTAAAATTGATAAGGCAGTAAGGCAGTTTAATTCTTCGGGCTAGTACCATTCCAGCGATATCGCTTTTATATCGCTTTTTTATGTTTTGGTGCTTTTACACAATAAAAACTATTTTATAAAAAAAATAATTATTTGTATCCCTTTAATGTGAGAGCTATAGCTTTTTTTATTTTTTCAGTGGTACCATGTTTATTTATATCCATCTTTTTTATTGCGTTTTATTCCACTTTTTGTTCAGAGGTATGATGATAAAGCGTTGCTTTTTGCTTTGTTTTTTATTTTTTATGGTGTTCACTAAAGCAATACCAAATATGTATACTTTTATTGTTTATATATTTTTTGTTTTATTCGAATATTTATTTGTAGATACAATATCTTTAGATTTTTTTATTATTTTATTACTTATTTTTGATTTTTTTTCAATATTTTTACAATTATTTAAAAAATTATTTTTTTTCTTTCTTTTAACTTTTTTACTTTGTCCCACTATGGGACAATTATTTTTTGCAGGCTGATCACTTATGCAGCATGGAGATGCAGCAGCATCCCCATGCTGTAGAAACTGTCAGTTCTGCACTGACAGAGAGAATTGCTGATAATGCACTGCTCATGATCAACATGTTTCCTAGCTGTGGTGACCTGGATGTCATCATGACGACATCCAGTCACCATGGCAATGATCGGCACCCCTCGTCACAACACTGGTTCTCCAATCCAAAGGCAGAGGGGTTATCAGCCCTCCGCCGTCACCCGGAATTCTGCGATTTCTGGGGTTAAAGTGCCAGGAGCGGTCTGTGACACTTAGTGATGGGTGTCAGCTGTCAGAATCAGCTGACACCTGACGGCGATCACGTGTACACCACCCATGGTCTGTGACACTTAGTCCTGGGTGTCAACTGTCAGAATCAGCTGACACCTGGTGGCAATCGCTCGCACACCACCCGTGGTCTTTGACACTTAGTACTGGGTGTCAACTGTCAGAATCAGCTGACACCTGGTGGCGATCACCCGCACACCACGTGTGTGCGGGCGATCACGTAGGTGTAATAATCCGTCCCTGGTCACATAGACCTAGGTCACATGGTTGGATTATTACGCCTAATGTCAGAAAGGAGTTAAATCACCTCCCTTTCACCCCATTCAAAATAAAACAGTAAAAAAATCAAATATACACATATTTGGTATCACCGCGTTCAAAATCGCCCAATCAATATAAAAAAAGAAATAACCCGATCGCTAAATGGCGTAACGAGAAAAAAATTCAAGATGCCAGAACTACTTTTTTGGGTCGTTGCTACATTGCAATAAAATGCATAATAGGTGATCAAAACATTGTATCTACACCAAAATTGTATAATTAAAAATGTCAGCTCAGTGCGCAAAAAAGAAGCCCTCACCCATCACCAGATCACGAAAAATGGAGATGGTACATATCTCGGAAAATGGCGCCATATTTTTATAACAAATTTGGATTTTTTTTCACTACTTAAATAAAAAAAGAACCAAAACATGTTCGGTATCTACGAACTTGTAGTGACCTGGAGAATCATAATTGCAGGTCATTTTTAGCATTTAGTGAACATGGTAAAAAAAAAAAAAAAAAAAACAACTGTGGAATTGCACTTTTTATTGCAAATATCCTAACACTTGGAATTTTTTTCCTGTTTTCATAGAGGGCCGTATTAGTAATATTGGCAACCATAAGCAACAGAAATGTGCTCAGAGCAGTTGTCTTTTCTCAACTACCTTAGTAGTAATAAAGCTTCTTGTGTTTCCTCCCTGCACTAATCTACCTATGCCCTTTATTGCCATTTCCGTGTGTGGTTCTATCATTACTCCCCAGCTACATGCCTGCTGTCTTAGGGTCATACTTGATTCCGAGCTTTCATTCACCCCCATATCCGATCACTGGCTTGCTCTTGTTATCTACACCTCAAAAACATTTCTAGAATTCGACCTTTTCTTATTTTCGACTCTGCAAAAGCTGTTATTGTTGCTCCTATTCATTCTCGTCTGGATTATTGTAACTCTCTACTAATCAGTCTCCCTTTTACTAAACTCTCCCCTCTCCAATCTGTCTTGAGTGCTGCATCCAAGATCATATTCCTCTCCAACATTTACACCAATGCCTCTTCCCTGTGCAAGTCATTGCACTGGTTACCTATCCACTCCAGAATTCAGCATAAGCTTATCACTCTCACCCACAAACTACTCCACAGTTCAGCACCACCCTACATCTCCTCCCTCATCTCAGTTTACCACCCTACCTGTGCCCTCCATTCTGCCAATGACCAGAGGTTATCATCCTCAATAATCAGAACCTCCCATTCCCGTCTCCAGGACTTCTCGCGTGCTGCACCAATTCTTTGGAATGTACTACCCAGGATAATTCAATTAATCCCCAATCCTCACAGTTTTAAGCGTGCCTTAAAAATGCATTTCTTCAGACTGGTCTATCGCCTCAACACTTTTATCTAACTATCCCTGTGTTGTCCATTCAAAATTTTCTTCATTACCAGACCCTCTTATCATGTTCTCATATGCTTTATCCATTTAATAGCCCTCTGTGTCTGTACTGTTATATATTCAGGCTGATGACCGGTTCCTGCAGCATTACATGAACACCCGATTTCTTACATTATGGCTGGTCAGAACAATGAAACCAATTGTTACCACCCACCTTTCGTGTCTACCTTTTTTCCTTATAGATTGTAAGCTTGCGAGCAGGGCCCTCACTCCTCTTGGTATCTGTTATGATCTATGTGTTTATTGCTATGCTGTAATGTCAATTGTCTGTACAAGTCCCCTTTAAAATGTAAAGTGCTGCGGAATATGTCGGCGCTATAGAAATACAATTATTATTATTATTATTATTATATTATAGGGCATACAAAAAATATTACACTGCAGGAGGCGACATCGAGACTGGGAAAAAGCACTTCTCAGGGTATAAAATGGTGTGAAATCTGTGCTTCATCCTCAATCTCATTCCATTTTTATGTTAACATGGCGGCTCCGAATCTTTGTGAGGTTATTAAAAGTTGTATAAAGTGTTTTTAGCATGAAGTACGTCTATAAAATTCAGCAGAAGCCACACAGAAACTCAACAAACACTTCCCATAGATGGCTGTCTCCAGTGAAAATAACTTATTTCTTTTGGGAATTGTGAACATTCCGACCACTGCGGAGATAAAACAATCCACACCACAATTCAGGGGGGGAAGATTTCATTCTCACAGGCATCTTAATAATTCATGTGCATCTTATATTACAATTCTTTTGTCAACTAAAGTTATTGTGGTTTTCTTTTTCCTTGGCTGTTAAATGGTTTCTCCAAAACTTTAGAAACCTGGCCGTTTTTTGGCATTCAGAGCCAGACACAATTTTTAGATCTTTAATTTCTCCATTCATAAAGTAATAACTTTTTTTTCCATCCTCACAGCAATATGGGGGACTTATTTTTTTTAGGATCTTTTGTAGTTTCTACATGTACCATTAAGGGGAAACAATATGTTATCCTATGTTACCATCCTATGTTTAGGAGTACCAAAGTTGTGTTTTGCTATTCAAAAATATACATTTTTTAAGAATATTTTAATTGGTTGTGTGACGCAGAAAAAAAAATGGAAGAATATTCTACTAGCATCCCTGTGGATCCAGAGGAAGCCGATTGAGAAGTGTGCAACGGCTAAGGAAGCGATGTCAACTCCTTTTAGAAGTCATATTATCTCTGATACTGGTGATCGTCTGCAGTGGTCAGGTGACTCGAAGAGTATGTCATCAGATGTTTCTCTGATGACCACTGCAGACGATCACATGAATGGCTGTTGGTAAGTGAGTATGCCTTAATTTTTTATTTTAGAAAGGTTAATGCTTGATTTTTTTTTTTTTTTTAGTTTTGGACAACCCCTTTAATTCTATTTTTTTTTCTCTTTAATCCCATAAATGGATGATTTGTAATGTGTAAGGCCGGTTTCACACTTGTGTTTAGAGCCGCAGCATCGGCCTGCACACAGCCGCTAAGCCCCTCCCCCTGTCGCGCCTCCTCCAGTAGCTCCACCCCCGGGCGCATGACACTGCATGCGTCGTGCATCCCCTATCTTTATCACTGAGGACGCAGGCCGTGCACAGTATGCGTTTGGCGGCGCCTGCGTCCTTTTGACGGTGCGCCGACCAGCGCCAAACGCAACCTGTTACAATTTGGTTGCGCTCGGCGCACCGTCAAAAGGACGCAGGCGCCGCCAAATGCATACTGTGCACGGCCTGCGTCCTCAGTGATAAAGATAGGGGACGCATGACGCATGCAGCGTCATGCGCCAGGAGGCGGAGCTACCGGAGGAGGCACGGCAGGGGGCGGGGCTTAGCGGCGGCCATGCGCAGGTTGACGCTGCGGCCCTAAACGCAAGTGTGAAACCGGCCTTAATTACAGTATAATTGCAAGCTCGTTTGTAAAAAAAAAAAAAAATTAGGAAAATGCACATTAAAAAAATGCATACAATGCCCCAATATACTTTACAAGTGTCAAATCTGGAGACATTTATCCAGGTCCAGACTCTTGCATGGTGACACCAGCTCTTGGTAGTAATGGCATTGGACTGGCAATCAAGGTCACCAAGTCTCAACCCCTTATACAGTGCCCCATTCCATTTGGAAGGGTAGCTGCAGGGGTATCCATTGGAACAGGGGCATGGCTGTGCATTAAAGCTGTCCTCCTACTAGTTATTAGGGCAAATCCATGGCAGTGCCAACAAAATCACAATGATGTACGAGTATATACGAGTGCCTCAACTACCTGTGGTGCTTTACTGTATATGGACATATTTTGGGAGCAAATTTTCTTACTTATAAGGAACCCTCTGTCCAAAAATCGCCTATTAGCCTAGCCCCTGTGCAACTGTAGGCAATTACATGATAACTACAATGCGGTTTGTAGATAACATATGTGTTTTGTGATTTTGCTATTGTTATAAATTAAAAATTTGCTCCTGTGCATGTAAAATCATTAGACCGAGTCATCCGGGTAGTATGGTAACTTGGCCAAGTCTTGTTTTAAAAATAAGCCCATTGTCTTTGATTTACTGCTTTAGTTTTTGATGACGTCAGTGCAGATCTCTTTGAAATCCAGCACATATGTTAGAAGATATGTTGATGCAACAGCGCACACAATGAGAAGACAGTGGTACTTAAACCAACAACTATTTATTCAGTTGACGCCATCAAAGGGAAGCCTTCGGCAAAATATCAATGGATAGCACAAATGCTGACAATGAAACAAGTTGTGTTACAAGAAGAATACAGTAATTCAGATTAACATGATATTGACTCAATGCTATTTACACACTATCGTTCTATTATTAACATTAAATAACTGTAATTGTCAGTGATGTCTTAGTCCTAATATGTCAATCCACAGGACGACACTGTCACTACTGGGCCCGTCACCATTGTCACTCTCTTGGCAACACAAAACGTCACACAGGCCCCAATGGGGGTTGACGATGTAACCTGCTAGGCCGCAAGTCCCAGGTTGGTTAGTTACTTGGCCCACTCATCACGCTGGCCACCATCATTCCCTAAAGCACAGCCCCGGTCCCAACTTTTTACTTGTCATCTACCCTACACTGGAAGCAAACGCGCACACAAACATCCCTCCGCTGCGGCCTAGTCTTCTTTCTCTCGGCTCTGACTCTGCTCATTCGGCTCTCCCAGCTCTCGTCTCTCTAAAATCTTTACTTGGGTCTGGTCTTTCCCGGGTATTCACTCGGGTCTAGTCTCTTTCAGGTCTTCACTCGGGTCTGGTCTCTCTTTCTTCACTAGGATCTGGTCTTTCATAATGACATCTACACTACAAGCCAGCCTGCTGCAGTGCACGTTCGTCCAGCTACAGATTACAACTCCTCCCCTTCACTGCTCTCCTGGGCCTTTTATAATTATTAACTGCACCTCAGCTATCACCTGACCTAGTGTCTTCTCCAATTCATTCCCCGAGGGAACATGCACTTCACTCTTGGGTTCCTACTAATTAAATTCTTTCTTCTTTCACTATCTCTATCGTCTTTGACCAGCAGATGGTGGTGTTCACTTGCAGCCACTCAACTGTGTGCATCTTCTAAACTTATCTATCTCCTTACACATATACTTTCATGATCTTGGCTCAGAATGCCTCTTGCATGTGCAGTGAACCGAAGTGCATACATCTCAGCCTCAACAAGTTCACTGCTCATGCACTCCATTTGCAGCCACATGTTTCAGAGTGTTTGCTCCTCAGCAGTGCATAGCATGAGGTCTTATTTGGCAGGATTTGAGGCTTCTAACAAGGTGATAAGGAAAAATCTTACTCCTTGTGGAGAGAACCAAGTTGGGGTAAGGAGACTCAGAAGCCATGGAGTGATTTTCTGGGAATTTAAATAGTCAAATAACCTCTTTAGGGAGGAAAAGGATTAGAACTCTAGTGTTACCTTCTGAGGATGGCAATCCCAAAAAGTCAATTGCGACCTTTTAAAGGGGTGGTCCGGAGCTAAAATTTATTTTAATCGTAAATTCTTGTCATTATACAATATGCACAGTGACAGTGCGCTCCTTTGTCAAATGTGATCAGAAGTAAGGAGCCAGCAAGCGAGCGCACTGTTACTACGCATTGTAACATGAATGCTCGGCATGTACAATAAGCAGAGACCAGTGCTGCCCCACAAATGTCATTTTAAATTAAAGTATATTAGCAAAGAAAGGAGTTTATAATATTACCTACGGACCACCCATTAATAAGTCTTGCCACAATAAACCCCAATAGGTGGCAATAGAGTTCTAGTTTTTTCCTCTCAAAAGTGGTTATTTGCATATTTTTTAATAACTTATAGGATAGTATTAGTCTAATATGTAGTCATTTATGTAACCAGTTTGATGATTTTTTTTCAACATTTTTTTATCTTCTTTCCCTGAAATCTATTTACGGTAATTCCTGTTATGTTTAACCCATATCTCACCGATTCATTATTTTATCTTTTTTCTCACTTAGATCTTTCTTTTCCTCTTCCTCCTATCTTTTTTTTCTGTTATCACCCACGCTCCTCGCTTTTGCTATACGCTATATTTACTGCACAATCCATTAGACGCCGCTAATCTGTCACTGCACACTTATCAATTTCACCATGTCATGTCATGCAAACGGCCATATTCATTTTCTACCAATCTCTCATGGAAAAATCAATGATCTACCAATATGTTATGCTAATCTCCGAGAGGCAATCAGAAGGAAGACGAAATTCAATATACATAGACCGTCACACTGCTGTAATAAGAGTTCCCAATAATAAAGTCACGCATTTAAATGCCAGGCATGCTCGCCCAAACAGAAAATACTACAAGGAGGTGAAAGGGGTGACGTGCAGATTAATGAGAATATTCTACAAATTGTTTGTTGATCATGCTCAAATTGCTGCTGAACTGTAGATTTTTAATGTCACTAAACGTTCCCGAGTTCCCGCTCGCAGTTTAATGGAATTTATTTGGCTTTAGTAAAATGTAGAAGAGCAGCATAATAATCTTATGTTGACAGTGGGCTTAGTGGAGCGACAGAACGGGAGTCCTGTGCATGTGCCGCTTTGTTGTTCACTTCTTTTTTTTCTTTTGGTCATTTTTTTTTTAAATTTGTTAGCATTCCAAAGACAATGTATGAATAATGGACTTCATCTGTGAACTCCCCTGAACGATAATAGTGGGAGACGCCGAGTGTCAAAGAAGGGAACAGGCAATTATAAAACTAATTAGATTCTCATGCATTAGTCTATTGGATGGAAGTCATTGATACACCGCAACTGACAAAAATGTGCTGATCTGGAAATGGAAATGCACAGCTAATTCGATTCCATGTTGCTAAGAGAATTTAGGCCAGAACATATGATAATAGTTATGTACAAGCTACAAGTTCATATGCAAAACTGTATAATGCTTCTATTCAAGCTTCGAGTTTAAGCCTATGTTCCCACAATGAGCTTTTGGTGAGTTTTTGATGTTGCAGATTTTCTACACCCATTAAGTAAAATAGGTTACTTGCATTTTTTCAAAAAACACAGAGTAAAAAAATCACCAAAAACTCATCTTGGGAACGTAGTCATAGGGAGCTGTGATTTGGCATCAGTAGAAATGAATGAGACTCCATACTTGTCTGCCATCGTAACAGGAGTGGGGTGCCATCACCTCCTCCACCCATGGACCTCAGGTAGCATTTTATCTATTATTATTAGGCAATAATGTTCATTTGCCACATATTATTACAGGTTTTGCAGCAACATTTTCGGTCTGAGTGCTGTCCATCAAAAACGGGCAACACTTGGATCAGTTATTCAATGGCGAAGAAATGATGAGCAGTTTTTTTCACTGACTCTACGTGTCACAGTACATCAGTCTACTACATCTGAGCATCCACCTCCAGTAGGCGTATACACTCGAAAATGACGCACAACACAGCGCACGTTCACTCTGTCACCATTATGATCTATGGTGCATATGCTCTAATCCAATTTTGAAGTTTCGTACCTAAGCCCTGACAGAGCCACTTAGCATGTGACAAAACACAATGTGAAAGCACCCTAAAGTTTTATCAGACCAAAGAAATAGGAAGTGACAAAACAAATCAGTTTATTTACAACATGACATACTATAAGGGGACAAAAATCACAGCATAAAACGCACGCAAAGAAACACACTCAAAAATGCAACAAAAAAAAATCACAAGTAACCTAATTTAGATAATAGGTACAGAAAATCTGCAACATCAAAATACTCCTTGTGGGAACCTTAGCATTCTATGTTATTACAGGTTTGGTTATGAAAACATGACTATACTGGTTGTACCCTGCTGTAATAGCTCAACCTATGTGATCCATTGTTAGTCGTAGCTGTGAGGTCTTGTCTATCATGATGTCAGGGAGAATTTCACCTTGAGCATCATATTGGGAAGACCAACTTTCTATTACTCACCAAGGTTTTGCCTTGTTTTAAGCTTCAGCGAGCAAATTTGTATTGTGGAATGGGAAACTAATGGTTCTTGCTCCACCATCATCCTCTGGGTGCAGGTACAGTTAAAAGCGAGACTTGCCACTGACTTCCCGTGACAGTGAACAGCTTCCCAAACCCAAGGCTGTCCTGTTGAATCCAGGACTGTCCTGTAAGATCTAGTACTATCTTGTTGGATCCAGGACTCTCTTCTTTGATTCAAGACTGTCCTGTTTGATCCAGGACACTCTTGTTGATTCCAGGACACTCTTGTTGGATCCAGGACTCTCTTGTTGGATCCAGGACTCTCTTGGATTCAAGACTGTCCTGATAGAACAAGGACTGTCTTGATGGATCTGGGGCTCTTATGTTGGATCCAGAACTGTCCTGTTGGAGCCAGTATTGTTCTGTTGGATCCAGGACTCTTTTGTTAGATCCAGGACTGTCCTGTTGTATCAGGACTTTCCTGTTGAATCCAGGACTCTCCTGATGGATCCAGGACTCTCCTGATGGATCCAGGACTGTCCTGATGGATTAAGGGCTCTTTTTTTATGGATCCAAGACTGTCCTGTTGGATCTAGGATTGTCCTGTTGGATCAGGACTTTCCTGTTGAATCCAGAACTATCCTGTTAGATCCAGGACTATCCTGTTGGCTCTAGGACTCTTCTTGGATCTAGGAGTTTTTTGTTTTATCTAGGACTGTCCTGTTGGATCCAGGACTTTTTTGTTGGATCCAGGACTGTCCTGTTCGGTTCAGGCCTATTGAGAAGCATGCACACGCGACTGAGTACACCAACAATGCTCTCCGATAGAAATCAATGGGTTGTTTTCTGCCATTGCTATGTTCAGATGGCTGCAGTAAAGCAAACAGTTCAAACTGCTATTGAAGCAACTCAGGCAAAATTTTCGCTCCCATCATCATAGAGCAAATATTTAAACTAGCAAATATGTTTTGGTGTATATTTTTATGTATTCCTGTTCTTTAATGTTTACAGATGTTTCCTGTTATTTTTTCAGCTGCTCTGTTTTTTTTTTTTTTGCTTTTCAGGACCATCTATACCACAACCGTCCTGCCCCCAGGATTTGTTCACCTGTATATATGGAAAGCAATGTGTTTCCTTATCAGCAAGATGTAACGGGACAGCAGAATGCAGGGATGGTACAGATGAAATCTTCTGCCCTACTCCATCACCACCCGCCAGCCCTGGACCACAGTGCGGTGCTACCGAGTACCAGTGCTCTGATAAATGCATCCCATTGATTATGCAGTGCGATGGCGTGACAGATTGTCTCTTTGGGGAGGATGAGAAAACCTGCAGTGAGTAGCTCCTATTTAGTGCACATGTCTTGCTAGGATCCCAATCTTTTATTATACAAGTGAGCTAAATTTGCTTGGCATCCATCACAACAATTACATCATAATGTCCATTTTACTTGCCAATTCTCCCGAAACATCCAGAAGACTCCTGAGAAATGGAGAGACCTCCTGAAGTCCCACTAGGGGCAAATCTCATGAGTGGTGGGACCCCCAGTAATCAGCATTTTCCATGATGGTTTGCTTATTGATATAAATATCAGAAGACTGACCGTCACGTCCAAATAGATAACAGGTATGAACAGGTGCTTACTAAGAGTAGATATCTCCATATATAACCAACAAATATAGTTGCATCTGTAGTGCTATAGCATGTAAACATGAAATATATGCAATTTCAATTGCATGACTGCCTAGAAAATATGAAAAATTGAGAATGCTTAGCACATAAATTGACCAATCCATGTGTGCCCAGCAGCCAGGATAAGGTGATTCCTGTTGCTGGGAACCTGCCTAATGTGAATCCTCTCTTAGACTGAAGTCTAAATCCATATGAGAAGGTAGTTTCCTGCTTTGCTTATTATTCACAGCAGCACAGTTTTGCAGAAATAGCGCAGTCAGCCAGAAAAATCCACATGCAGAAACTGCTTCTAAAAATCACATAGCTTGTGATGCGGTTTTGCAAGAATATGCATTTTTGTTGCTCTTTCGATCCAGTTTTAGGAACGTTTTTAGGCTGTGTGCCCACGTAGCGATTTTTAAGCATTTTTGCCGCGATTTTCGGCGCGAAAACGCTGCGAAAACGTTTAAAAATCGTGTACAGAACGTCCCCCATGCATTCCAATGGCATTCCGCACATGCTGTGCTAATGCTGCGCTTTTTTCCGCGGTGGAATCGCATCGCGGAAAAAATCGCAGCATGCTCATTCTTTTGTGCGGAATCGCAAAGAATTGCCGCGATTCCGCACCCATAGGAATGCATGAGAACAGCTGACTTCCCGCATGTGGTTATGCCCACCATGCGGGAAGTTAAGCGTCTCATGTGCGGTTGGTACCCACGGTGTGGAGGAGAGGAGACTGTCCTCCAGGCCCTGGGTACCATACCCCTGTAAAAAAAAGAATAAAAAATAAAAAATCGGGGTATATTTACCTTCCGGTGTCCCGCGCTGCATTCCCGGCCTAAGCGTTCCCAGTAATGCCTTGCGGCAAGGCCCTGTAATGACGTAGTCTCGCGTGACTCTAGCGGTCTCGCGAGATCGCTATAGCAACGAGAGACTACGTCATCACAGGTCTCGCAAGGCATTACTGGGAACGCTGTGGCCCGGGATGGCAGCGCGGGACGCCGGAAGGTAAATATACCCCGATTTTTTAATTTTTTTTAGCATTTTAACATCCTATCTTTTACTATTGATGCCGCATAGGCGGCCTCAATAGTAAAAACCTGGTCACACTTGTCAAACACTATGTTTGACGAGTGTGACCAACCTGTCAATCACTTTCCAAGCGATGCTTCAAATCGCTTGGAAAGTGCTTGAATATCGCACGCGAAAATTGCGGCAAAATCACGATCATAATCGCGGTGAAATCGCGCGGAAAAAAACGCGCGATTTCTGGGAAGGAGTCCGGTTTTTAGTGAGCGTTTTAAAACGCTAAAGTGTTTTGTTTTTATACATTTTTAATTACATAATATAGGTTTTATGAATACGGTGTGGTTTTTAGTGGATTTCCGTAGCAAAAACCTTGCCAAAAACTGCATAAAAAACACAATAAAATCCACGTAAAAATGCAAGTTTTACTGTGATTTACACACCAAAGAATTGACACAACTTTTTTAAATATGCAAAAAAAAATAGGATTTGTGCTCTGTAGCTGACTTTTCTCATTCAGATGAATGGATAGCTTGTTGTAAGCTGCAGATTTCACCTATGAGCAGTCTGCAGTGGAAAGTATCCTAAACGGGTAATTTCATTTCCGCAAATGTTATTCTGTGAATTGGGAAGAGCTATATAATATTCCAATCAATTGTTTTAATTTTTCATATTTTAAAGATTTCATCCTTCTGTAATTTATGGTTAGTGGATGTGACTGTGTCCTGGTTTAGTGATGTTACAAGACAGAGTTCTGAACAAGCCTATCACATTACCACAGCAGTTTTTTATACCTTGAAAGTAAACCAAAAAGGATTGTTATTGATCTACAGCAAGCAGGGATCTTGAAAACCATGAAAAATGTGGGGGTTTTTTCACGACTAATCATATTTAAAAAAATTATCCCATTGTGTTGCTAAAAGAGAAAAAACGTACTGATCCTCTGGATCTCTGCAACTCCTCCATCCTACAGCTGGAGTCTCCCACCAATCTCCTGTCTTTCTCTTCCAGGGAGGGACATCAATCAGTGGCGGTCATGTCTACTAATCATTGGTAGTGATATGTATTAGCTTACTCTTCCAGGAAGGTTGCTGATTGGCTGCAGCAGTCATATTTAGTCTGATCCAGAAGACACAGTCTCTTCTCCAGAAGAAAGAGTCAGACGACAGTTTCTTCCGGCTTAGACGGAATGTGACCACTGCAGCCAATCAGTGGCTGCTGATAGGTTATAGTGGTCACCTGATTCCCTACGTCAGAGGAGGAGGTCAGGAGACAGGTGGGGAACACAAGCAGAAGTAGAGAGGAGTGGTGAGTGCCCAGTAGGTAAGTATGTTTTTCTTTTATTTTAGTGCTGTCCTGGGCCATATTAAGTCTCAGCCAGAAGAAACAGTCTCATCTTCCAGGAGACTGATTTTTCTGGCTTAGATGGAATGTGACAGCTGCTGCCAATCAGTGGCTGTTGATTGGTTGAAGTGATCACATGATGCCTCCCTTCAGAGGAGGAAATCAGAAAACAGGTAAGGGACATCTGCAGTGGTACAGAGGAGTGGTCGGTGTCCAGTAGGCATGCTCTTCTTTTATTTTATTGCGCCATTTTTAAAACATTTATCAGTGGACAAGTCATTTGATATAGGAAGTATTAGTACAAATTGCATTATTCTTCAAAACTATCTTTAAGAGGATAATTTCTCAGAAACAAAATGCATAAGTTATTAATTAGTGTATATATAGCAGTGACTCTATGTACAGTCCAATGTAATTTTGGTCCATGTAGGTAAGGCCTCTTTCACACTTCAGTTATTTGCATCAGTTGAAATCCGCCAAAAAGGCAGACAAGCGGATCCGTTCTCAACTGATGTGAACGGATGGCACAGGATCCGTTTTTAGACGGATCCTGAAAATGAGGAAATTTAAAGGAACCGCTGGTCGGGGAGGAGAGAGAGAGAGAGAGAGAGATAATTTTTTTTTTTGTCCAGCACCAAGACAGGTTTTGGAGTTAATTCAGTGTCTGGAGGATCCGCCGGCCAAAAAAACGTTGCAAGCTCCGTTTGGAAATCTTTTAGGATGTTGACGGACACTAACATTGTGGCGGATCCTCAAAAAAACGGATGCAACGGACGGCAATCAGTCAGGATCCGCCAATAATGAAAGTCAATGGGGAAAAAAACGGATCCGCAAAGAAAAATGGCGGATCCGTTTTTTTTTCAAAATTGGCGGATCTTGACTGATTGTCAAAAACGGAAGTGTGAAAGAGGCCTAACAGACCACACATGGAGACCACACTGACTAATTTAAAGTCAGCGTGTTCGTGCACATAAGTGATTTTCTATACATACTGAAAAAATTGCAGCATCCACTAGAATGGCTCGCTGTGTAATTTGTGAACGGGACTGGCCTGTGTATTATAAAGTTCAGCAGATTATATGGGTTTTTGCCAAAAACATTGCCCGATGCTGTACCAAAAGGAATTTCATTGTATATATACTGTATTTTTCCATATGTAACATTTTGTGTCTCAGTATCACCGAGCCTATTTTGCATTATTCGGGTGCAAAGATGACCTATTACAGCACCCAGCCCGAGCGCCATACCTAAAGCTGTCATCTGCAGCCCATGGGGCCACGTAGCTTCCCAGACATCCTCGGGACAGCAAAGAGCAGGCCGAAGGATGAGAGTGCCAGTGCCCCTTCATGACATCACACTGGGTCACAGTGTGTCGGAGTGGAGGCGTCTTTTTCCCTCGCTGGTGGTAGATGAATATGAAGACTCAGATTTTTCTAAACCCCTTCCCAGCACATCTCCCATATATGTGCAGCTCAATGAGAGGTGACTCTCCGCAAAAGGTCATACATGTATGGAGCGATAATGTCGAGCAGAGTCGGCAACATCATCACCGGTTATTAGCTATATCAAAGTTGACACCCAACTACAATGGTCATGATTAGTATTACTGGAAAGATGTATATCTTTGTACCGTGTTAGCCAGTAGATAGAAAAATATTCAGGATTGAGAGTCCTCAGTGGTTGATACCTTTTAATGGCTAACTGAAAAGATGGTAACACATTGCAAGCTTTCGAGACTACCCAGGTCTCTTCTTCAGGCTGGACTAATACAGAATCTGAAGAGTCACATATTTATTTGTTGTATTGTGCATGAATATGTGACTCTTCAGATTCTGTATTAGTCCAGCCTGAAGAAGAGACCTGGGTAGTCTCGAAAGCTTGCAATGTGTTACCATCTTTTCAGTTAGCCATTAAAAGGTATCAACCACTGAGGACTCTCAATTCTGAATATTTTTCATGGTTAGTATTAGCACCGATCATGACTGTTTTAACCCTTTAGTTAATAGTCAACAGTGACAGCGGTATCTAAATGGTCGAGGGAGGTGGCTCATTCTTTAAGCCTATCAGCACCTATCATTGGGTGCCGGCAGTTGCATTGGCAACCCAAGGCCTTTGGGTCGAGTCAGCCAGCTACTGTCATCTGTAAGGCTTTGCAGTGATCAGGGTCTAATAAGCAAAGTGCTGGAATAAAACTGGCAAATCAAATATCCTGCAGTGCAGAATTATTGTAGGATAATTATTGGAGATGAACGATTAGGCAAGTAAAAGACCTATATATTGGCTAAGTTTAAAAATTAAATGAAATACCGTAAAAAATAAATAAAAATTAATTAAAAAATGAAGTATGGAAAAATGACAAAACAATAATTTATCACTATTTTATGTAAAAACTATGCAAAAAAAGTACATATTTGCTTTTGCCACATTCTGAACAAGTCAAGCTATAAAACTGTACCATAACTCATATGACGAGCACTGTTAATATATATATATATATACAGTTGTGGCCAAAAGTATTGACACCCCTGCAATTTTGTCAGATAATACTCAGTTTCTTCCTGAAAATGATTGCAAACACAAATTCTTTGGTATTATTATCTTCATTTAATTTGTCTTAAATGAAAAAACACAAAAGAGAATGAAGCAAAAAGCAAAACATTGATCATTTCACACAAAACTCCAAAAATGGGCCAGACAAAAGTATTGGCACCCTCAGCCTAATACTTGGTTGCACAACCTTTAGCCAAATTAACTGCGACCAACCGCTTCCGGTAACCATCAATGAGTTTCTTACAATGCTCTGCTGGAATTTTAGACCATCTTCTTTGGCAAACTGCTCCAGGTCCCTGATATTTGAAGGGTGCCTTCTCCAAACTGCCATTTTTAGTTCTCTCCACAGGTGTTCTATGGGATTCAGGTCTGGACTCATTGCTGGCCTCCTTAGAAGTCTCCAGTGGTTTCTCTCAAACCATTTTCTAGTGCTTTTTGAAGTGTGTTTTGGGTCTTTGTCCTGCTGGAAGACCCATGACCTCTGAGGGAGACCCAGCTTTCTCACACTGGGCCCTACATTATGCTGCAAAATTTGTTGGTAGTCTTCAGACTTCATAATGCCATGCACATGGTCAAGCAGTCCAGTGCCAGAGGCAGCAAAGCAACCACAAAACATCAGGGAACCTCCACCATGTTTGACTGTAGGGACCGTGTTTTTTTCTTTGAATGCCTCTTTTTTTCTCCTGTAAACTCTATGTTGATGCCTTTGCCCAAAAAGCTCTACTTTTGTCTCATCTGACCAGAGAACATTCTTCCAAAACGTTTTAGGCTTTTTCAGGTAAGTTTTGGCAAACTCCAGCCTGGCTTTTTTATGTCTTGGGGTAAGAAGTGGGGTCTTCCTGGATCTCCTACCATACAGTCCCTTTTCATTCCGACGCCGACGGATAATATGGGTTGACACTGTTGTACCCTCGGACTGAAGAGCAGCTTGAACTTGTTTGGATGTTAGTCGAGGTTCTTTATCCAACATCTGCACAATCTTGCGTTGAAATCTCTTGTCAATTTTTCTTTTCCGTCCACATCTAGGGAGGTTAGCCACAGTGCCATGGACTTTAAACTTCTTGATGACACTGCGCACGGTAGACACAGGAACATTCAGGTCTTTGGAGATGGACTTGTAGCCTTGAGATTGCTCATGCTTCCTCACAATTTGGTTTCTCAAGTCCTCAGACAGTTCTTTGGTCTTCTTTCTTTTCTCCGTGCTCAATGTGGTACACACAAGGACACAGGACAGAGGTTGAGTCAACTTTAATCCATGTCAACTGGCTGCAAGTGTGATATAGTTATTGCCAACACCTGTTAGGTGCCACAGGTAAGTTACAGGTGCTGTTAATTACACAAATTAGAGAAGCATCACATGATTTTTCGAACAGTGCCAATACTTTTGTCCACCCTCTTTTTTATGTTTGGTGGGGAATTATATCCAATTTGGCTTTAGGACAATTCTTTTTGTGTTTTTTCATTTAAGACAAATTAAATGAAGATAATAATACCAAAGAATTTGTGTTTGCAATCATTTTCAGGAAGAAACTGAGTATTATCTGACAGAATTGCAGGGGTATCAATACTTTTGGCCACAGCTGTGTATATATATATATATATATATATATCTCACTGAAAACATCATCTCTTCTCAACTTCAATTTTTTTCTGTGCCCATTTACCCTGCCGAGTTTGAGACCCCTGTATTACAAGGAAAACTTAGTGTTATTAAAGAGATCACGGACGGCATCGATATTCCCCTAACCTTGGAATATCTTTTAAGGGATCTGATTGTAACAAAGTTCTTTTTTCCCCCTTTTTATTTTCTAAAATTAATAGAATAGAAACTATTGTACCAACACGTTGGCTGAAAGAACACAATAGTTTCCTTCTAATGATTTCATTTACTTTGAAATATAATCACAGAGCGACAAACGCTGCCTTCACTTTGTAGCTGCACATACACTTTCCTGATAAAATAATCTTTGTAGGTTATGACATATCTCAATGAAAAATCTGTTTTTTCGAGATAAAATATAAGACCTGAAAGACGGACAAAAGAAGTAAAATAAACAAGACTTAGAATTCTGAAAAATAATTCTATAAAGTTTCTAACGAGACTCCGAGATCTGAACATTTATGCAGGGCTTTAGAGTTGGATTTTCGTGTACGTGTTTCTGAAGTTTGCTACGTGGCTTCTACTCAACTACTTTACATCAAGAATAAGAAACACAAATATTAATCTAGTAGTGAATAGCAACGTCTAAGCCTCATGACCACGACCATATTGATCCTCTGCACAACTCCGGAGTTGTATAGAGGTACTCAGAGTCAGCAACATTAACATAAAATTCATTACTTTTAAACACCGCTCTCATGAAACCATGAAATGCCTCCAAAAATGCCCAAGAATGCCCCTTTTAGGTGTAGTTTTATTAAGCACCATCCTTTGGAAGTCTATTTTTTCATTTTTCAAAATCAGGGCTCTTGGGAAGTCTGTACCGAGCTGTAAAGAGGCACCTATAGTATTATATCGGTCATATGACAGGTGTCTTGTATATTCTAGTGGAATCCAATGCATGATGTATTAAGGTATGTGAACACAATGTCTTTTTCAGGTGGATTTTGCCTAAAAAGCACTACAAAAATACTACAAATAATGAACATAATACACAGCCAGTACAAAATAACTTGCTGTGCCGCAAAAAAAGTCAGAAAAAAATCTTTATTTTTCCGTTTTAATCCACATATGATTCAAAGCATAAAGGAAATATTAAAGGAGAATACTTCTTCTTGATTGATCCAATTCGTATTTGCAGTGGAATTCGTGGCTGGATCTGAGACTTTAAAAAAGTGCACTAAAAACTGCTTGTGTGAAGTGAACCTCACATGGTATTCGCCTCCAGAAGGATCAGTTCTTTGAAAGAATAACTTTCTAATATGGCACCATCAAAAAGGCACAGCTCTCTGCTTACAGCTCTACTGTAGTTGGCAATACGTGATTTCCATCCTAAGGGCCAAATTGTTTGTATGTATACACAATACATAAAAGTCAGCCAACACCACCAATTTTAACAGGATGGGCTTACCATCTAATGTGTATAGGGATATGCCGACTCAAACAGATTTGTTGAGGGAGATAAGGATCGGGCAATGGAATTCAATATTGCCTAGTCCTTTTGTTCTACAAGCTATAAGGATGCAGCTGGACATTTCCTGAATGGGAGATATGTGTCACCGAGGTGGTTAGCCTTGGTGATGTGAAGCCTGGAGAGAAATCTCCAGCAAAGTAGTTGCTGAGAGGTTTTTAATGGGCCCGGATTTAGGAGTGGCCAGAAGAGCTGGGTGGGACTGGCCGTTCCGATATCTCCACTCCACTGTATTGTTTAGTCTTTGCCAGAGCTGAACATTTATCTGAACATGTGAGCCCATATGTGCCTGTGTATGAACTCTTTATTCTGTTTTGAGGAGAAAAGGTTGTTTTGTCTAGTGAGCTGGGGCTACTTTCCTGGACTTTAATAAACTGCTTGATACAAGAACTTTGTTCCTGTGCATACCAAAGACTCTACGAGAGAGTCACTCCCCTACAAGGCAGGTAAATTACTCTCCCCATAGAGAAAACAGAAATGCTTGGCTGAGTGTTATTGGGTTTGTGGGTGCTGTCGGCCGAACAATAGTTATCTAATATGTATGGTCAGCTTTATGGTGAATTGAGACGTACCAATACTGGACCCTCAGTGCACTATTAACAATCACTATTGTCCTAATATCACTACTGATGTTTACAAGGGACAAGGTGCTGCCTCTAACAATGATTTGTTTTCCCGGAATAAATGATTCGATCAACCAAAGCGATGAGTGTTTTACTAGTTCATCAATTGATCGCCTACATATTTACACCAGCGGGTAATTGGGAAGAATATTTTCTGCAAACACTAATTTACCAATTGTAAATTGTAAATGCACCAATGGACTTTTCCGGGAATTAAATAGGACAAAGCCTAAGTCATGTTCGGCTTTAAAAATAGTTGTATCCTAGTACGAGATAAAGCAGAATATTGTCTTTGACTTCTCACCATATCTATCACACACAGTAGCCTTCTTCTTGTTCCTCCCTGGATATATTTCTATAATTTACCTGTACAAATGTACATTCAAGACTTGTAATATTTCACAATACAATTTTAATACCTTAACGTGACGTCGTAATTTACACGATCACTGCTGCATTTGGCATCAACAGAGTATAACAAAATCATGTTTTTTCTCTCGAGGGTTTTTCCTATCCGGGTATTTTGTGACACATCCACAGGTTCCACATCTAGCTCTAGAAAGGGACTTCCATTGTTCACCACTAAGAATGGAGAGGTGGCCAGTGCCACAAACTTGCAGATCTCTCCTTTTACTTCTATGTGAGTTCTGAAAATTGCCAAACAGTTGTGCTTCTCAGTTATTTTTCGAACTCCCGTACAATTGAATGTTAATCCATTCTGGATATGTCATAAATGTCCCAGATGTAATATTTCAGGAAATTTCTTCTCTCGGAGGTAAGGCTCTTTGACCATTATTGCTTCTTGGGGGACGATGCCAATTTTACTGCCATTAACTGAACTCTTTGTCTCTTTTACAATGCGGCAATAACTTACAAGAAACCTCACTTTAATAGTTTAGGAAATTCCCCCGTCTTTATTTTTGAAGCACTATTCTTCACAATTTGTAGCCTAAAAATCCATTTCCAGCATTCACCCCTGCGTGTACCGTCTGGCAAGTGAAGAGCGGCATATTCCCACTCGTTTTCGCACATTACCAATCTCGCTGCTCATAGTTCACCCTGCTGTTTAATGGAGCACATTAGATGACTAACAAGGGTGCATTTCTATAAAGCCTTATGGTACAAACAGTTGGCTAAATGCTTGTAGCTGATTAATTTCGTTTTATGAAATCTATCATAAAAAAAAAATATTTTTCTTGCAAATATCCATGTGCAAGAGAATAAAAGCAGAATAGATATTTCATATAAAATTTACTTCTAAGACCCAGTTCATAGTTTTTTTGGTGCAGTTAATATCAGGTTTATTTTATCCAAAAATAGGAACGGATCCATTCTGTCTCTCCAGGAGTGGTGAAACCTTGAAGCCTTTGGTCTGGATGAGCTGTTTTTAAAGGGAATCTGTCACCTCATTTTTCCGATATGAGATGCGGCCACCACCATCAGGGGCTTATCTACAGCATTCTGTAATGCTGTAGATAAGCCCCGCTGTAACCTGAAAGATAAGAAAAACGAGTTAGATTATACTCACCCCGGCGTCCGGTCCGGGTCCGATGGGTGTCGCAGTCCGGTCCGGCGCCTCCCATCTTCTAGTGATGACGTCCTCCTTCTTACTTCTCCCTCGGCTCCTGCGCAGGCGTACTTTATCTGCCCTATTGAGGGCAGAGCAGAGTACTGCAGTGCGCAGGCGCCGGGAAAGGTCAGAGAGGTCAGCTGTCACTTGTACACTATAGCTGACAACTTGCTGCATCACAAACGATCAGTGTTGGCACCGTCCATATGTTTAACCCCTTAGTTACTGCTGTCAAAAGTGACTACAGCAAATAAATGGTTAATAGATTGTGCGGGCTTCCACTTTAATCTAATTGACACACAGATCATGATTGTGTGGTCCTGATGTTTGCCATAGCAGTTCATGGCCAAATAGCGGCCTTAGAGTCTGCCGGCTATAGCAGTCAGTTCAGAAGTCAGTGACATTTAGGTGATAATCAAAACACTTTTTCATTCCTGCTATACCACTTTGCATTAATTCCTGAAAATCACCTGAAGGGTTAATAAACTATCTGACAGACGTTTTCAATATGTCATTGGTCACTGTTTTTAAAATGGTATCACGTTTGGGGTTTTCCAACATATAGGACCCCCAAATGCACTTCAAACCTGGATAGGTCCCTCAAAGAAATACATTTTGTAAATTTCCATGAAAAAATGAAAAATTACTGCTACATTTTTAAACCTCCTATAAGGCTAACATAATAAATCAGCGTTTAAAAAATGGTGCTGATGTAAGGCAGACATGTGGGAAATGTTATTTATCAATGTTTTTGTGTGGTATGACTATCTGGATTAAAGGTATAATCATTCAAAGTTTGAAAATTGCAATTTTTTCTACATTTTTGTCAAGATTCTGATATTTATTTATAAATAAACACAAAACATATTGATCTAAATTTACCATTATCATAAATTATAATGTGCCACGAAAAAATAATCTCAAAATCAATGGGATTTGCTGAAGGGTTCCAGAGTTATTACCACCTAAAGTGACATTAGTCAGAATTTAAAAAAAAAAAATGGCTCTTTCACTAAGGGGTTAAACATCCATATCCATCATTAGGACACAGCTCAACTGCATTGTCTAATGGATGCATGAATAGTTTGAAAATCCACCTCCCTTCTGCTTTATATGCTGCTACTGGTTTCCTTTACGATTTTCATTATCACAAGGGAGATCTATGGCAGTCTTTCAACAGTGGCAGACAATGCATCTTATAGGACTGCCACAGGTCCCTCGCTTTGAATGTTGCCTTAAAGAAATGTCAGCAGAATTTCACACCCCAAACGGTATGAGCATGTAGCTCTTTCAAAGACAAGTCCGGTAATACCTTTACATGGCCAGTCTGTTCCTCCATTACTGAGAAATCAATGTTTGAATTCGTATGCAAATGAGGCTAAAGGACTATGGTAGATCTGAAGCCTTGGTCACTCCAGCTCTATTCCCCTGCTTGACTGATGACTCCTTTGCCTGAAGTCACACAACAAACAGGCTGTCATTCAAGTAGGAGGAGGTGGCACTGGGCGGGATAAAGAGATCGAGTGACAGAGGCTTCGGATCTACCACAGCTCTTCAGCCTCATTTGCATATAGTTGTAAACGCAGATTTCTCAGTAATATAATACTGGACTTTTGTTTGAAAGATCTACATCTGCATATAAATAGTTTTGGGGTTGAAATCCTGCTGACAGATTTCCTTTAATACAAGTTGTACTTGGAGAGGTAATGATAAATTACAGTACAAGATTTTTTTTTTTCCAGCCAAGTAATAGTTCTGTCTGTTTTATTTTAGCCATAGTGATGGTTGTCAACGGCTCCGTGTTTTGCATTCCCTCAAACACCTGGGTGACTATTGAAAAGCGATGTGATGGATCAGCAGATTGCCGTGACCTTATTGATGAGTCCGGCTGTTCAGGTACTAAGGTTAAATTAAATATACAATAATAAAGACCAATACATTTTTTTTAAAAGGGAACCGGTCAGCACACTGGAATTAATGCTTTGCTGTCTAGTTGCTAGTCCCCTAATAAAAATGATAATGTTTGTGTAGAGATCCAATGTGCTTTTGGAACAACCATTATTTTGGTCCCATTGATGGCACTTAGTTAACATTGTTTTGATACAAAAATAAACATAAAAGCCATCCCACCACAACAAGGTGTACCCAAATCTGGAGAGTACATAACTGTTGTAGTCAGCAGACTGTTCAGACGCCTGCCCAAGGATAGCTATGGTATATAAACAAAATGACCAGCCCAAGAAAGAGAAGCCATTCCCCTGTTTGTATAAAGTACAAAAAGATAATCCAGAACGACCCCAAAAAAATGTTTTTCTGGTCCGGAATGTGATTATTCTATCATCCCTTATACTATGACTATGCCATATATGTCTAAGATGGAAATGCTCCGTCAAAGGCCATGCTGAAAACCAGGAGGTGACCTTCCAGAATTTAGTCTGTAGGATCTTCTATATAAATTTTCTAGGAATCAGACAGGGTAATTTTTCTTTCTGATTCCTTCTATTTTTGACTTGGAGATGGCTGATGGGTAGAGCTTGCCATCTTGGTCTCCTAATAGAGACTTAGCACGGGATGGGGGCAGCCACTGTCAGAAACGAATGAGGCGAAGAGAGTAATGTGGCTGTTTTCTCAGGACACGTGTTTTTCTGGGGTAGTGTTGGTTTAGTCGAACATCCGAAGTCATGATGTCTTTTTAGGAATTTTAGCGATTTACTTGGCTCTTTAGGATGCAACAACAATTTACAGATCCATGTTGTGAGCCCATACTACGCTTGCAAGTGCCAACTTTTTAAGGAAGCATTTGGTATTAAAATTGTTGCCCACAACTAACATTTCCATCTATCCGCAGTTGGCTGATGGAGAAAAATTTCTGATCTCTGTAGGCCCTATCAATTGCTAAAACAGTGGCCCCATTGCTTTCTTCTTACCCTCAGTTCTTCATCAGTTGAACAGCCAAATCTCGTTATATCTGTAAGCCCTATGGACGTTAATTAGAGCGGCATCCTAGACCATCGCTCCAATTAACTATCCTTCAATTCAATTCTGCATTGGCTAGAGATCTATGAACTAATGATTGTGTTTATTCCAATGGTCGGGTCCTAAGTAATCAGAGGGTAGATAGGTAATAAATGTCCATTGTGATTTAACACCTCTGACATTATCCCTAATTATGGGGGGTTCTGCATTCTCCACTATGGGGCTTGCATCTAAGAGGGAATACCAGGCTCTACATAAATGTCCTCGTTCCATTGAACACCAAGTATAAATTTATACATTATATACCATTTTGATATTTTACAGAATGTCCGGATAGATACTGCAGAAATGGAGGGAACTGTTTTCTAGAAAACAAGGTTCCAATATGCAGGTAAGGGTCATAAAAACATTCATGCCTTTAAAAACAGAATTACCATATACTGTACCCAAAGTATGTACTGATATATTGTCGGTCTGGCCAAATCGAGCCTTGTAGTGATACTTAAACAAACCACAAATACTGGTGTTTCTTGGTAGTACCACACCCTCACCGCAGTATGGATACCACTATGCATATATATTTGTAGTCAGAAAAATATATCTTTGTACCATGTTTGCCAGCAGATAGAAAAAATAATGAAAACTGAGAATCCTCAGTGGTATCGCAGCTTTTATTATTTGTACATGATCAGCTGAGGTTCCAATCTACTCCAGCCTCTTGGCCCACATTGAAAAATGTTCCTGATTCCTAACTTACTAATATCCAATATAACACTACAAAAAGAGATCGATGTGCTGCATGGCAGGAAGAGGAGGTTTGAGAACAATGAATAAGGAGCAAACAGTAAGACATTGTCTTTACGCAACCTGTATAGAAGCAAGCATGTGTGCCTTAAAGAACCTCCATTATGTCTCTTGTCCGGGGGTAGTAGTGGAAAGAAGGAAAGATACTGAGTTTAAGAATGTATACTATATGTGATTCAGGATTTTACTGTAAAGCTTTATACAGTAAATGAGGTCAGTACTCGTTGAAAAGCCTGTGAGTGCCGCTTCCCCCACACACTCAAAGGAAAAGTCTGCAAAAGCTGCTTCCCCTATACACTTGTAAGGAGATGGCCGGTCCCCTCAGTTGCACCCACTCCTTCTGCCATGTGATTCCCCTGCGCACTTCCTATGTACCCATGTTACTTTCTGTAATGTTTTGTAATGTGTTATGTCATGTCATGTCATGTGAATCAAATTGTCTTATAGTGTTCTCCTTTAAATGCCTGACTAGTTAGAGACAGCAATGGTTAAATGTGAGGGCCTGGGCCAGCAGCAGAGAGAGGAAGCTGCTGTTTCCCTCCAGTTCTCCCAGAGTGTCAGCCAGGGCAGACGTTACAACAAGAGGGGCATTGCCAGACTCCCGGATGGGAAAGATCTGCTGCGCTGGACCAATAACCTTTACAGACTAAAGGATTGCAACACAGGCAACACAGGCCCTCAGGACTTTGAAGGGCCATTCGCTGAAGGGTTCTCAGGTGCCCAGATTCCAGTGAGCGATTTACTGTGAACTTTGGCTGCTGCGGCCGTTGTGGGTGCGACTGCAGCAAACGTCAGGGAAAGAGCAGGAAAGCCAGTGTTGTATTTGTCTTTCATGTCCATTCTTCAACTTTGTTCAATAAATAAGTTACTATTCCCTGTTGGAATGCAGCTGCATCCCTGGACTCTTAATAGCCCGGACTGCTGTGACCAGAAGAAAGAGAAGGTAACTCTGTTTGGGTGAAAGATTGAATCCATACCAGATTTCATATACAAGGGGCCGGGATGTCTACAGAATGTGTTTAGTGGGTCCTGACTAACAACCTGGTGCCCTTTGTATTACACACTCATAGAAGAAATCCTGTGAGTGCCGATTCTCCCACCCACTCACAGGAGAAAGCCTGATGCAAGTGCTGCTTCCTACCTCCACTCAGAAAAAGGTTTGCGAGTGCCGCATCCTCACCCATTCACAGGAAAAGCCTGCAAATGCTGCTTCCTCCATCCACTCAGAAAAAGGTCTGTGAGTGCTGCCTCCCCCATACTCACATAGAAGAAATCCTATGAGTGCCGTTTTCCCCACGCACTCACTGGAGAAAGCCTGCATGTGTAGCAGCCTCCATCACCTCAGTAAAAGGTCTGCTTACTCACAGGAGAAAGCCAAGGACTGCAACTTCCCTCACCCAATCACAGTAGAAAGTCTGTGAGTGCAGCTTCTCCAGATGAGTCGCGGGAGAAAGTCTGCAAGTGCTGCTTCCCCCTCCCACTCACAGGGAAACATACTGAGTTTAAGAATGTATACTTGCCCATAATGTGATTCAGGATTTTAATGTAAAACTTTGTACAGTAAATGAGTACAGTACTTGTTGAAAGCCTGTGAGTTCCACTTCCCTCACCCACTCACAGGAAAAATCTGCAAAAGCTGCTTCCCCTGTACACTCATAGAAGAAGTCCTGTGAGTACTGATTCCGTAACCCACTCACAGGAGATAGCCTGCTGCAAGTGCTGCTTCTTCCATCCACTCAGGAAAAGGTCTGTGAGTTCTGCTTCCCCTGCCCACTCATAAAGAGAAAGCTGTTGCGAGTTAATTTTTCCCTTCACCATTAAGTTCTGATGAACTCCCTCCTCTAGTGAAGGAAGGTAGTGAGACTGATTACCAAACACCTGGGCAGCTAGATGATGACTGGGTGGCTGGAATTGAGGACTGGATATAAGGCTGCCGACGCCCGTCTTCCTGGCTGGTGATTTTCCTGCTGGATTCTTGGAGACCAGTCTGATTCCTGCATCTCAAAGCTAAGTTTTTCTGCTCTGCTTTGTACTCTTCAGTTTTGTTCTTGTTTTGCCTTGTTTTTTGGGCGTTCTGCCATCCCCGGCCGGGGGGTGAGCTGAATTCCATTTTTGTCCCTGATCTGTTGATATTTTGCTCTGTCTTCAGAATATACCTGAGTGCTGATGTAGTCTTTTTGAAGTCTAGCGACTTCAGGGCCTGTTTTTCCTATCAGTCGGTTGGCTCATTTTGATAGGGTTTTTGCGGATGGCAGACAGCAGCTTTTCTATCCTGTCCTATGTAGTTAGCTTGGGCCCCATCATTTGCTCAACCTATCTTTCTATCTGTGTTAGTGTTTTCATCTTGCTTCACCGTCATTATATGTTGGGGCTGCCTATTGCTTTGGGGTCTGCTCTGGGGCAGTTTAGTTTTTCCCCTTTCTGTCTTTAGGCTATATAGTTCTCCGGCTGTGATCGAGGGGTCTAGGGCACCATAGGAACCCCCTACGGCTACTGCTAGTTGTGTTGATAGGTTCAGGGGTCTGCAATCCGATAGCTGCCAACTTCTCTGGTTTTCTGGACTTAGCTAGCATTTCTATTTTTGCCTCCTACGGTGACTCAATCATAACAGAATCACCCGCCATACCGCAGATCCTAGGGTACTCAATAGCAGGAAAGAAGTTGTTGTGGATAGGTTCAGGGGTCTGCAATCCGATAGCTGCCAACCTCTCTGGTTTTTCTGGACTTAGCTGGTATTTTGTTTTTTCCTCCTGCGGTGACTCATCATAACAGAATCACCAGCCATAGCGCAGATCCTAGGGTACTCAATAGCAGGAGAGAATTGTAAAAAAAAAGGGAAAAGTGTCAGAATTTTTTTTTTTTGTGTGCATATTTTTTCCTCTATATCTCTGAGGCCGTAGGGGGAATTTTTCTCTCAATGGAGATGAAGCAATTGTCTGATCGTGTGGAGCAGCTCGCTGCTGAAGTGCGGGGAATTTCCGCCTATCTTGCTCATTCACATGCTGCTGAACCAAAGATTCCTTCTCCTGATGTATTTTTGGGGGATCGGTCTAAATTCTTGAATTTCAAGAATAATTGTAAATTATTTTTTGCCTTGAAGCCTAACTCGTCGGGGAACTCCGCGCAGCAGGTTAAAATTGTCATCTCTTTGCTGCGCGGCGATCCCCAGGATTGGGCGTTTTCTTTGAAACCTGATGATCCTATTCTGAATAATGTGAACGCATTTTTTCAAGCCTTGGGGATGTTGTATGATGAACCTAATGCTATTGATCAGGCTGAAAAGACCCTGTTGGCATTAAGCCAGGGTCGGGATTCGGCAGAGTTGTACTGTCAAAAATTCCGAAAGTGGGCGGTCCTTACTACCTGGAATGATGGTGCCTTGGCAGCCCTCTTTTGGAAGGGTTTGTCAGAAACTGTAAAAGATACTATGGTGGGATTTCCTGTTCCCTCTGGTCTTGACGATTCTATGTCATTAGCCATTCAGGTGGATCGGCGTTTACGTGAACGCAAAACTACACGAGAGATGTTACCACCTATTGAACAAATGTCTGAACCTATGCAATGTGATAGTTTTGTCTAGGGAGCAACGTCAGGAGTTCAGAAGGCGTAATAAGCTGTGTTTTTTATGTGGAGATGCCTCGCATATTATTTCTGTCTGCCCTAAACGAGAGAAACGTTGTGCACACACGTTTTCTGTGGGTGGTGTTCAACCTAAGTTTCTTCTGGCAATTACTCTGATCTGCTCCCTGTCCACATTTTCCGCCAAGGCTTTTGTGGATTCAGGAGCAGCTCTGAACCTGATGGACTTGGATTTTGCTAAACGTTGTGGATTTCCTATGACACCTCTGCGGACGCCTATCCCTTTGAGGGGTATTGATGCTACTCCTTTGGCGAAGACTAAACCTCAGTTTTGGACCCAGGTGGTAATGCGGGTCGCCCCAGACCATCAAGAAAATTGCAGATTTTTGGTGTTGCATAATTTGCATGATACCATTGTTCTGGGGTTTCCCTGGTTGCAAATCCATAATCCAGTTCTGGATTGGAAATCTTTGTCTGTGGTGAGTTGGGGTTGTCGGTGTGCCCTTAGTGATGCTCCTGTTTTCTCCACCTCTCCCTAGTCACTTGATGTTCCTGACTATTTGGCTGACTTTTATGATGTATTTAGTGAGAATGAGTCTGCGTCTTTGCCTCCTCATAGGAGTTATGACTGTGCTATTGAGCTGAACCCGGGGTGTAAATTCCCCAAAGGTCGGCTTTTCAATTTATCTGTACCCGAGCACGAGGCTATGCGATCCAATATTAAGGAGGCATTGGAGAAGGGTCATATTAGACCATCCTCTTCACCCTTAGGTGCTGGGTTTTTTTTCGTGGCTAAAAAGGATGGTTCATTAAGGCCTTGTATTGACTATAGTGCCCTCAACAAAATTACTGTTAAATATCAGTATCCGTTACCCCGATTTCTGATCTATTCTCCAGAGTTAAAGGTGCTTGCTGGTTTACCAAGCTTGACCTCAGGGGAGCGTATAATCTTATTCGCATTAAGCATGGGGATGAATGGAAGACGGCGTTTAATACTCCGGAGGGACATTTTGAGTACCTGGTGATGCCTTTTGGGCTCACTAATGCCCCTTCTGTCTTCCAGTGCTTCATGAACGATATATTCCGAGACTTTGTGGATAAATTTTTGATTATCTATCTGGATGATATTTTGATCTTCTCCAAGAATTGGGACTCTCATGTGGAACATGTTCGGACTGTGTTCCGGATTTTGAGGGAGAATTCCCTGTATGTCAAGGGATCGAAATGCCTTTTTGGGGTACAGAGGATTTCATTTTTGGGATTTATTTTGTCTCCGTCAACTATTGAAATGGACCCGGCCAAGGTACAGGCCATTTATGATTGGGTTCAGCCCACTTCTTTGAAGGCCCTCCAGAAGTTTTTGGGTTTTGCTAATTTTTATCGGAAATTTATAGCTAATTTTTCTGGTATTGCCAAGCCATTGACGGATTTGACTAGGAAGGGTGCTGATGTGCTGAATTGGTCTCCGGAGGCTGTTTCTTCCTTTCAGGAGCTGAAGCGAAGATTCACTTCTGCTCCGGTTTTGCGGCAACCTGATGTCTCACTCCCGTTTCTGGTGGAGGTGGACGCTTCTGAGATTGGTGCAGGAGCGGTGTTGTCCCAAAAAGATCCTGTGACATCTAAAATGAATCCTTGTGTTTTCTTTTCCCGAAAGTTCTCCCCATCCGAACGTAACTATGATGTGGGGAATCGGGAACTGTTGGCCATGAAACGGGCATTTGAAGAGTGGAGACATTGGTTGGAGGGAGCCAAACACCAAGTCGTGGTCCTTACTGACCACAAGAATTTGATTTACCTGGAGTCGGCAAAGCGCTTGAATCCTAGACAGGCTAGGTGGGCCTTGTTTTTCACACGTTTTGATTTTGTGGTCTCTTTTCTTCCGGGCACTAAGAATGTCAAGGCAGACGCCCTCTCTAGGAGTTTCCTTGCTGATTCTCCTGTTGTGACTAAGCCTGCTACCATCTTAGGCGAGGGGGTAGTTCTTTCTGCCATCTCGCCCGATTTGAGACGTGCTCTGGAAGAGTTTCAGGAGGACAAACCTGAGCGTTGTCCCAGTGGAAAATTGTATGTTCCTGACCAGTGGAGGAAGGGAGTGATGTCTGAAGTTCATTGCTCTGCATTGGCTGGTCATCCAGGTATTTTTGGTACTAGAGATCTGGTGAGTCGATCTTTTTGGTGGCCCGCCTTGTCTCGTGATGTCAGGAATTTTGTGCAGTCCTGTGGGACTTGCTCCCGGTTTAAACCTTGTTCTCGCTCTAGTGGCTTGTTGATACCTTTGCCGGTGCCCAGGAGGCCATGGACCCATATTTCAATGGATTTTATCTCTGATATGCCTGTCTCTCTGAGAATGACTGTTATTTGGGTGATTTATGATAGATTCTCTAAGATGGTCCATCTTGTACCACTCTCTAAGTTGCCATCTTCCTCTGAGTTGGTGCCTTTGTTTTTGCAACAGGTGGTTCGCTTGCATGGAATTCCTGAGAACATTGTATCTGACAGAGGAGTTCAGTTTGTGTTTAGATTTTGGAGGACTTTCTGTTCCAAGCTGGGAATTCAGTCGTCCTTCTCCTCTGCGTTTCACCCTCAGACCAATGGGCAGACGGAGAGAACAAACCAGACTTTGGAGTCGTATTTGAGATGGTTTATTTCTGCCGATCAGGATGATTGGGTTTCATTTTTGCCCTTGGCCGAATTTGCTTTAAATAATAGAGCTAGTTCTGCCACTTTGATGTCACCTTTTTTTTGTAACTTTGGTTTTCACCCTCGATTTTCTTCAGGGCAGGTGGAGCCTTCTGCCTGCCCAGGCATTGACACTGTGGTGGAGAGAATGCAACAGATCTGGGACCAAGTAGTGGATAAGTTGTCTCTCTCCCAGGAAAAGGCCCAGCAGTTTTCCAACCGGCGTAGGAACGTTGGTCCCCAGTTTAAGGTGGGTGATATGGTTTGGTTGTCATCAAAAAATATCGCTATGAAGGTGACTTCTCCTAAGTTTAAGCCTAGATTTATTGGACCTTACAAGATTTTGGAGATTATTAATCCGGTCTCTTTTCGGTTGGCTCTTCCTGTCACATTTAAAATTCATAATGTGTTTCATAAGTCCTTGTTGAAGAGGTTTGTTGAACCAGTAGTTCCTGTGGTGGCACCTCCTGACCCTATATTGGTTGAAGGTAACATGGAATATGAGGTAGAGAAGATACTGGATTCCCGTCTGGCTAGACGGAGACTCCAGTATTTGGTTAAGTGGAAGGGTTATGGTCAGGAGGATAATTCCTCGGTCTCTGCCTCTGATATTCATGCCGAAAGATTGGTGCGTGCCTTTCATCGGGCTCACCCGGATCGCCCTGGTGGCATGGATGAGGGTTCGGTGACCCCTCCTCAAGGGGGAGGTACTGTTGTGAGTTCATTTTTCCCTTCACCATTGAGGTCTGATGAACTCCCTCCTCTAGTGAAGGAAGGTAGTGAGACTGATTACCAAACACCTGGGCAGCTAGATGATGACTGGGTGGCTGGAATTGAGGACTGCATATAAGGCTGCCGACGCCCGTCTTCCTGGCTGGTGATTTTCCTGCTGGATTCTTGGAGACCAGTCTGATTCCTGCATCTCAAAGCTAAGTTTTTCTGCTCTGCTTTGTACTCTTCAGTTTTGTTCTTGTTTTGCCTTGTTTTTGGGAGTTCTGCCATCCCCGGCCGGGGGTGAGCTGAATTCCATTTTTGTCTCTGATCTGTTGATATTTTCCTCTGTCTTCAGAATATACCTGAGTGCTGATATAGTCTTTTTGAAGTCTAGCGACTTCAGGGCCTGTTTTTCCTATCAGTCGGTTGGCTCATTTTGATAGGGTTTTTGCGGATGGCAGACAGCAGCTTTCCTATCCTGTCCTATGTAGTTAGCTTGGGCCCCATCATTTGCTCAACCTATCTTTCTATCTGTGTTAGTGTTTTCATCTTGCTTCACCGTCATTATATGTTGGGGCTGCCTATTGCTTTGGGGTCTGCTCTGGGGCAGTTTAGTTTTTCCCCTTTCTGTCTTTAGGCTATATAGTTCTCCGGCTGTGATCGAGGGGTCTAGGGCACCGTAGGAACTCCCCACGGCTACTGCTAGTTGTTATGGGTAGGTTCAGGGGTCTGCAATCCGATAGCTGCCAACCTCTCTGGTTTTTCTGGACTTAGCTGGTATTTTGTTTTTTCCTCCTGCGGTGACTCATCATAACAGAAAGCCTAGGAGTACCGCTTCCCTTGCCTACTCACAGGAGAAAGCCTAGGAGTACCCCTTCCCCTGCCTACTCACAGGAGAAAGCCTTGGAGTGTCTCTTCCCCTGCCTACTCACAGGAAAAAGTCTTGGAGTGTCTCTTCCCCTGCCTACTCACAGGAAAAAGCCTAGGAGTGCCGCTTCCCCTGCCTACTCACAGGAGAAAGCCTTGGAGTGTCTCTTCCCCTGCCTACTCACAGGAAAAAGCCTAGGAGTGCCGCTTCCCCTGCCTACTCACAGGAGAAAGCCTAGGAGTGCCGCTTCCCCTGCCCACTCACAGGAGAAAGCCTAGGAGTGCCGCTTTCCTCACCCACTCACATTAGAAAGCCTGTGAGCACCACTCCCCACCCACTCACAGGAGAAGGCATAGGAGTGCCACTTCCCCGCCCACTCACAAGAGAGAGCCTATGAGTGCTACTTACCCTGCCCACTCACAGGAGAAAGCCTCTGTGCTGCTTACCCTGCCCACTCACAGGAGAAAGACTCTGTGCTGCTTACCCTGCTCACTCACAGGAGAAAGCCTAGGAGTGTAGTCCTGACTGATTTTAAGAACATGTACAGTGTTCGAAATGCGCTTGGTAATTTTCATTCACCTTCCATACTCCAACTACACCTAACAGGTGAGTCACAGTAATGCCAATGATTTTAAATTGATCTAATAAAAACATTTTGAATTTTTACTTGCTATAGCTGGATCTTCACTTCCATTTGTGCACACAGCTTTTCACACCTTTTATTGTATGAGTTTGTAAACAGTATTGACTGTCCAATCGCTGTGTGCGAGCAGTGAAAGCAGAACTCACGGGCTTTCTCTACGAGTCTTAAAATCATTCATCTACAGATGTGTCCTTGCTTGCTGAATATATCCTAAAACGTGAGAAGCTAGATGACCACCTGAAAAAAAAACATGATTTTGTGCTACTCTGTCAGGAGTTGTCTATGCTAGATACGTATGTGTGGCCACCTAGTGGTTGTAATGTGAGTTGCAGTCTACCTAGGAACTTGCTGACATGCCTTTTGCTTAAGCAAGGCTATAGATGGACACATCATTAATCATTACTTACATGAAATAAGCTCGGTGCCTACTCCTCCATCATCTCCTACCCTCGTATGGGAGATTTGACAGATTGCTTTATTTTTGCAGTAGAACATAACAATAATAATTTCTCAACAACATGCATTCATTCATTAGTTCAGTGACAAAACCACAGTGTTTAGCTGGAGATATCACATTTGTTCCTGCCCATGACAGTCCACGTTTCTGAATCTCAACATTTTTATGATATTTTGCAACCTACTTTTTGCAGTGCGGCGTGGTCATTAATCACTCGGCAATGGCCTGTCTGAGATGCTATATGTGATTTCATGGACCTAATTCCTAAGATCCCAGGTGGAAATTTTAGCAGTTATGGAATTGAACGTATCATCTCTCCGAAGAACAGAACTCAAAGAGATTACTTAGTAGACATCAATGAGTTCACACTGCAAGATAATTCACAGTTTTTCTGTAATAACGCTCTCTAGAATAGAATGTAACATTGCGGCCGAGTATGAAAATTGTATGAGGTGCTGGGCAACGTGTATTGATTTATTAAACTAATCAGCGTCCATTATGACAGTTATGTGATATAGAAAACATTGGCCTGTTTGTCCGCCGGCTGTAGACTCTGCCGCATGATCTGAATGTTCTCCCAGATATTAATAATGTTCTACAGTTTAGGAGCATTATACAGCCATTCAGTAAATTAGAAAGCGTGTTCTGTCACTTTTTCTTATTTTCAGCAGTAAAGAAGTAAACTGTTTCTGAATATAAGCCAAGATTATCCTTAGTGTACAGCAGACTTCAGCTTTACCCATACTGTATATAATATGGCATTTTAAGGGGTTTCCCAGTTTAGAAAATATGCAGAAAGGAAGAGGACAGGAACTCTAGTACCACCTGCTGGAAGCAACAAACCTAAAAGTCAATATCGACTCTCTTTTAAGCCTTGCTACATGACTTGTATAAAAGCCAAACCAGATACTGTATTTGCAGACACATGTTCCGGGGTGTTTACCCTTCATCAGTTTGAAGCAGGATGTGTGAGTTGGATGAATGAGAGGCCTCTAACTCGCATTTCAGTGGTAACTTCTCTCATTATGGAAAGAGTTTCATACTAGTGTAAGGAGACTTATAGGCCTTGCAATTCTCCTCTATCCTACGTCATGTGACAAGGCTCATTAAAGGATCAATATTGACTTTTGGGATTGTTACTTCTAGTAGGTGGCTCTAGAGTTCCTGCTCTTGTCCTCTGTGAAGTGGCAATTTGCATATTTAATTTCCAAGAGGAACATTGCATTGCCTATAAGTCTCCTCACACTGGCATGCCAGGGATGTCACTCTCCACAAGGAGAGACATTACCTCTTAGATTCCACTTAAGAAATACATTTACAAACTTATAATAATTCAATTATTTGTTAACAAAATACTGACTAAGTATGACTTCTTCATGCCCCTGCCACCACACGAGGGCAGTGGTTGTGACATCATATCTACAACATATGACCTCTGCACACAATCAGTGAATTCAGTGGTCTTGTGCTGTCTACCTTGGGATGACTGCTGAGGGCAGTGATCGTTTGCAGCAGTCATGTGTTGTAGAAGTGACGGCTTAACCTTAGCTCTAAAGAACTCCAGGAAGAATCTGGAAGGTAGCACTGTTACAGCAGGGGCATCAACATTACCAAAACTATGTATAATGCTAATTACAGACTCTCTATATGCTGTATAGTTTTTTTGTTTGGGATCTTATAGTTCAATGCAGCCCCGAATTACAGCACTTTACTGAAATTCCTAAGACTAGAATCAGTAGAAAAAGCAGAGAATTCTACTTACCAGTCTCTGAAATAATTTAATATGTATAGTGGTCCTTCAAGTTACAATACTAACTGAACAGCTAGGCCCTAGGAGATCCAGTCAGATCTGTTATGCAGGAAGGAGGTTGAATTTCTACTGTAACTGGAGCCAATATAACAGCCCCAGTTACAGGGGAAATAAGCAATAGATAAATAAATGTATTAATATGTAAAAAATCTTTTAAGACTTTATGGGGGGCACAGTGTGTAAATAATAAAAAAATACATACATTGCCAGTCTGAATCACTATTTGTAGCCATGCCCCTATTGATTAAAAAAATGTCCAATTTATAAAAATAATTTCTACGGAAAGGGTAACACAATTTAAAATGTTTAGCAGTCATTTCTGGTAAAAAAAAAAAAGTAAAAAATATACACGTGTTTTCTATTTTTCTTTATATTTTCCCCTGATTATCAGCAAAATAAAAAAGGGAATAGAATAATGAAAATAATTAAGCCCCTTTTTTCACGAAAAATGGTGCAAAAATCATGGGAGTATGCAGATGCTAAAAGCGCTTGTATAATAAAACCTGAAAATGTGCCTTGACAGGAACCTCCCTTGACCCATCCTCTGTGTCTAGCTATCGCTTGATATCTCGTCTCCCTTATGTCTCAAAACTACTGGAACAGCATGTCCATCTTGAAATGTCCTCCCACCTCTCCTCCTGCTCCCTCTGTGACCACTTACAATCAGGCTTCTGACTGCATCTCTCAACAGAAACTGCCCTAACTAAAGTCACCAACGACTTACTAACCGCCAAGAGCAAGCGACGCTACTCTGTCCTCCTTCTCCTGGATCTGTTTTCTACCTTCGATACCTTGAACCATTCCCTCCTACTCCATATTCTCTTATCTCTGGGCATCACAGTCTTGGCCCTATCCTGGATCTCATCATATCCAACAGACCAAACATTCAGTGTCTCCCTCTCCCACACTACCTCCTCACCTCGCCCTTTCTCTGTCGGTGTTCCTCAAGGCTCAGTTCTAGGACCACTACTCTTCTCCATCTACACCTTCGGCCTGGGACAGCTCATAGAATCCCACGGTTTGCAGTATCATCTCTATGCCGATGACACGCAGATCTACCTATCTGGACCTGACCTCACCTCCTTACTGTCCAAAATCTCACAATGTCTGTCCACTATTTCAGCTTTCTTCTCTGCTTGCTTTCTAAAGCTGAACATGGGCAAAACAGAATTCATAATCTTTCCCCCATCTCACTCTACCCCTCCACCAGACCTATCCATCAATGTCAATGGCTGCTCACTTTCCCCAGTCCCGCATGCTCAGTGCCTCGGGGTGATCCTCAACTCTGCCCTCTCTTTCCAGCCACATATACAAACCCTAGCCTCCTCCTGTCGTTTGAAACTCAAACATGTTTCCCGAATCCGTGCATTCTTTGACCATGACACCACAAAAACACTAGTGCATGCCCTTATCTCCTGCCTTGACTACTGCAACCTCCTACTCTCTGGCCTCCCCTCTAGCACTCTGGCACCAATCCAATCCATCCTACATTCTGCTGCCCGACTAATCCACCTGTCTCCCCATTTTTCCCCAGCCTCTCCCCTATGCCAAGCCCTTCATTGGCTTCCTATCGTCCAGAGGTTCCAGTTCAAATCCCTAATTATGACATACAAAGCCATCCACAATCTGTCTCCTCCATACATCTGTGACATGGTCTACCGGTAATTACCCACACGCAACCATCGATCCTCTCAAGATCTCCTTCTCTACTCTCCTCTTATCTCTTCCCACAATCACATACAAGACTTCTCCCGTGCTTCCCCCATACTCTGGAATTCTCTACCCCAACACATCAGACTCTCGCCTACCATGGAAACCTTCAAAAAGAACCTGAAGACCCACCTCTTCTGACAAGCCTATAACCTGCAGTGATCTTCAGTCTACTGAACCGCCGCACGACCAGCTCTACCCTCTCCTAGTGTATCCTCACCCATCCCCTGTAGACTGTGAGACCTCGCGGGCAGGGTCCTCTCTCCTTCTGTACTTATGTGTGTCTTGTATTGCTGATGTTTATTGTACTTGTCTATATTTGCCCCTTTTCACATGTAAAGCGCCATGGAATAAATGGAGCTATATAAATGTATAATAATAATAATAACTGGCCAGATCATGAACAGGTTAAGGTCACATATAGGCAGTGTACCTGAAAGATAAAATAAACCCTCCTGATCTGGCATCCAGATGGGCAGCTTATCATGACACAAATAGAGGGCAGTACTGGGCACGTAGACATGCAGTACCGCACTGTACTGCAGAAGGGCGCTACTATGCAGCCAATTAAATGCTCCACAGTACTAAAGGGAGTTTTGCCAGTAAAATATCGATACTGATTGGTTGGATTTGCCGGTCACCACGTTGTTGATCCGGACTGACTGTGATGCTGAGTGTGGCTACAAATGACAGTTTCCCTGGTTAGACCATTGTATGTGGACCATAATGTAACCTGAGCCATGGTAAATTTAGCGTCCACTGTTTTCTTTGTGAAAAATTTCCTACGTTGGGACTTTATACTTTGAAGTTTTTTTCAAGTTTTAAACTTTGCTTTTTATAACTGATAATCCAGAATATCTCAGAAACAGCTACCTTTCGACTCCCACTGGAGCTTGATTTAAAGGGGTATTCCCATCTTCAAAATCCTATTCCAATATGTAGTCGGCGTAACAATAATAATATTAGCAAACACCTCTAATTAGAAATGAAGTATAGTTTTTCTGATTTGCTATGTCACTTTCCTCATGTGCAGGCATTGCAGGACCTTAGGTATCCATGGTTATGACCACTGATAAAATGACAGCTAGTTGCTAGTGATTGTAACCATGGATACATAAGGTCCTGCAATGCCTGAACATGAGGAAAGAGACATAGCACATCAGGAGAACTATACTACATGTCTAATTGCAGGTGTTTGCTAATATTATTAATATTACACCTGCTAGTACTACATATTGGGATAAGATCTTGGAGATAGGAATTTCACTTTAAGGGATTTTACTCTATATGTTTTAGATTTTGCTTAGGTTTTTAGTAAAAATCTTGATGCTTCTTGGGGGAAAAAATTCAGGGTCAAATGAATAAAACATGGGAGTTTTCTTAAAACGATGACTGGAGAAGTGTAAACCTCGGTTGCATCATTGTCTGTGTGCTCATAGATTATAGTGTTTTTCTTTTGAGGATTATGCTATGGCTCGGTGCTACGGAGATTTAGGTGCAGCATCCTTTTGTCTGCATTTCTTTCTACTTGCAGAAATCAAAGCAGAACCCTGGGGAGGTTTATATCCCAGGAAACGAATAAAGCTTGAAGGATTTTCAGTAAAAAGTTGTTTTTATTACAACATCGGAGCTCTTATTTTTTGATGTAATCCATACAAACATGATTATACCTTCATGGAATGTCCAACATTTTATCTACAAAGAATTTGGAACTTTTCCCTTCTTATTATATATTTTATTATGTATAATGAAATTAAAAAAATATATATAAGCAGAAATCAGTTTATATATATATTTTTTATATTTCTTTATTCACCCCTAATAGGAGGGCTTGTTTTTGCAAAACAAGCTGTAGTATTTTCACATGCCATAGGATTTTTTTTATTTGAGGTTTTTTTTTTTTTAAGTTTTTTTGATAGGTGAGAATAGCAAAAACACCAATTGTGGCATTGTTTTTTCACCTTTTATTTTGTTAATTTACACAGTAATTGAGTAGGTCGAGTCACTATGAAGGCTGCGATGCCGGTGATGTGCAAATTTTTTAATGTTTTTATTTTTTTTTCATTACAAAGCATTTTCATGGGAAAATAACTTTTTTTTCTTTTTTTATATTTATAAATATTTTATGAATTATTCTGACTTTTTATTTTAGTCTGACTAAGGAACTTGAACCTTAATGAACTTGATCAGTCATATAATACACTGCGATCCCTCATATAGATTAGATGAAAGCCCACCATTTTTGGTAGGACCGGACCAACCATCTGACATGTATGGGAACCTCCAACAGATGATGGCACTGGAGAGAAAGAATGGGATGTTGGGATTTTTACTTCTAATCCTTTTGTTTTTAGGGGAGATAAGCAGGAATGTCTGGAAGTGGCATTCTCCTCTCTTCCTGTGAAAAGCACATGAACACTTGACTTAGATGAACCAAATAAATTAGCTGAAACTCATGTTGGCATGAATGCAATGTTCCAGCCCATTCGTTTAGTTTCTTTATTATTAGAGTATTCTTACCTTTGACCTTGTTTGTAGAAGAGAATGGGAAAGATTTCGGAAACTGTCTAAAAAAAAAAAAGATTTTCTGCCCGTATCAACAAATCGCAGCCTAGCTTTCAGCTTTCATTTTTAAGTTCTTGAAAAATAAAAGATGAGTTGTGATTGGTTCCTAGTGGACATAAAGACCATTTGTCATTTAGACAGTTTTTTATAATCCACCCCAATATTCTATAATACGGTCTATTGCTGTTCAAGGGAAGCCATATAGAGGTTCACAGATCGCCTATTGATTTATTTTATTCATTTATATAGCGCCATTAATTCCACAGCGCTTTACAGACATTATCATCACTGTCCCCAATGGGGCTCACAATCTGAATTCCCTATCATGCCTTTGGAGTGCGGGAGGAAACCACGCAAAAACAGGGAGAACATACAAACTCCTTGCAGATGTTGTCCTTGGTGGGATTTGAACCCAGGACCCCAGCGCTGAAAGGCTACAGTGCTAGCCTCTGAACCAACGTGCTAACCATATGACTCTATTGGGACTCCATATGCTCCAACCCCCAAGCTATTCCATGTATATGGGGCCTAAACAAAATACTTATATCAAAGGAGTTCTCTGGGAAGTTGACCAGAATGGCCACATCACATATTTCAAATTGCAATATGTTCTAAACACAGAGAAGGGCTGAAGTAGGACAAGAACTCCTACTGCTAATTGAGTAGAAAAGGCTTTTTTGTTTTCTGCTCCTTGTCCAGGATGAGGTAGCAGATCAGTTATGTTCCTTCACAATGTTGCTCCTCAGCCTGAGATGAACTTGCTCTAACTCTAACATTGCCTAGAGACATCTGACTCGTACACTGATTCTCCAAGCAACCCGTCCAAATTGCGTGCTTAAAGCAGATTACAGCCTAACATAGATGATGGCCACTTAGGATAGCTTCTCAGAGAATCCCTTTTATTACACGGACAGAATATAATTGTCAGGCTTAGCTGATATTCTGACTCATGATATTTTAATACCTAGCCATTTATAAAGTTTGGTAGGAAATTTTTTTTAAATTTGTACCCTCTTGACATATTTTTTTTAAAGCCAAATTTTTGGTGGAGATTTTCCTTGCATTTTTTTTGCCAATTTTCTTCTGGTTCTAAGAATTAGAACCCTGTGGCCGGATGCTAATTGTAAGTCTATATATATATATATATATATATATATAAAAAATGGTATTTGGAGTTTATCCACTTCTATAGAAGCTGAAATGCAGTCCACTACTCAGTACAGCTCCATTAACAGTCGGTGGAGCTGATAACGGGTGATCAGTGGCGTTCCCGGGTGTCAGACCTCCGCCAATCTGAAACTAATTCACTATCCTTAGAAAAGATCATCCAAAATCAAGAGCCGGGAGAACCCCTTTAATAAATTCTGAAAAGTGAACTTACCCTTTAAGATACACATTCCCTTTAACAAGTTGGATATCTTGCTGGTTCGTCCATTTTTTTTTTTATAAGTTTAAGGCTGTGAATATAATTTATATCCATTGTTCGAGAAGATGAGAGATGAAAGGATTACTAAACTTCACAGACCGTTCTATTAACTAGATGTTGGCGTAGCGAGCGTCGGCGGAGAATGTTTCATTATACCTATTGTTCTGTTATAAATGAGATATATATCTTGACTATAAGCCATTCCTCTCTTTTAATTCACACTGCGCTGACACAAACGAAAATGAATGCAATTAATATCCAAACCTGTCAGAAAAGAACAGCTTTATTCATGACTTTTATGATTTTCGGGAAGTTTTAATAGTGATAACCAGCAGAATTTCCATTTATTTAAGATAATTATCCTGCTTGTTTTGCATTCACACATTAGCAGATTTATAGCAAATTAGAATAAAATATAGGCAAAAAAAATTTGCTGCTTTAATGAAGAGGGTTATACGTTTATTTTATGATTTTTAGAATTTTCGTTCCTGATGTGAATTGAATTTTAGGCCAATATTTTGAGAATTTGGCTGTGTATGGGGTAAAGGACAAGAAATAGGTAGACCATAAGCTCTTAAAGGGAATCTGTCACCCCATTTTTGCTCTATAAGCTGCGGCCTCTGTAATGCTGTAGATTAGCCCCCGATGAAACCTGAAAGATAAGAAAAACACGTTAGATTATATTCACCGGGGGGCACGGTCCGGTCTAGCGCCTCCCATCTTCTAGCGATGATGTCCTCCTCCTTAGGCTACTTTCACTCTTGCTGTTTTTTGCGCACACAAACGCATCATGCGTTTGTGTGCGTTTTTTTGTGGGTTTTGGTGCGTTTTTTAAAAAAACGCATGCGTTTTTTTGCACATACGTGCGCATTACAATGCGCACGTATGCGCACCCATAGACTTTAATGGGTGTTTTGCTGTAAAAAAACGCATTGCGTGCGCATGTGTTTTTTGGGGGCAAGTCGGACACACAGAAAATGCAACAGGATGCATTTTGTGCGCCCGAGCGCACACTACAAAAAACGCATGCGCGTACAAACGCATGTGTATGCGCACATATGCGCACCCATGTTAAAGTATAGGGAAAAAAGTATGCTTTTTTTGTGCTAAAACACAGCGCAAAAAACGCAAGAGTGAAACCAGCCTTACTTTTGCCGCAGCTCCTGCGCAGGCGCACTGCTCTGCCCTTTGGAGGGCAGAGTAAAGTACTGCAGTGCGCAGGCGCCGTAAAAGGTCAGAGAGGTCCGGTGCCTGCGCACGGCAGTACTTTACTCTGCCCTCAACAGAGCAGATAAAGTATGCCTGCGCAGGAGCCGCGTCAGAAGTAAGAAGGAGGATGTCATCACTAGAAGATGGGAGGCGCCGGACCGGACCGCGACACCCACCGGACCGGACCGGACCCCCGGGTGAATATAATCTAACTCGTTTTTCTTATCTTTCAGGTTACATCGGGGGCTTATCTACAGCATTACAGAATGCTGCAGATAAGCCCCTGATGGCGGTGGCCGCAGCTCATAGAGCAACAATGGGGTGACAGATTCCCTTTAATGTACACATGGGTTTAAAGGTGCTCATATTGGTGACCATCTGTCACCAGATCTAAGCCACAAGCCAAATAATTTGGAAGTCCTAAAGAATATTGGTTCTTGGGCTGCGGAAGACACTGGAGATGTGACCTCCATTAAGTAGATACCTCACTTTTTAATACTCCATAGCACATTCATCTTTATTTTTCTGACTCCTATAATATGGTTGAGCTGCCCGACTGCCCTAGGATAATTTCCAGGAGATCTAGAACCATTAATTATATTCTTGCATCTAGCGTAAAACTAGAGCAAACTGCTCCCTATCGACCTTACTTACTATTAATGGTGGCAGTATGTTGGCTGTACCACCCTTAGCTTGAGTGCCTGTATCTCAGACATATAAAGCACCAGAGAAGCAGGGATTCCAAAATGTTGACAGGACTGAGTTTTATAGAACAAATTCATAACATGAAAGTAAGGTTAGTTACTGTATATAACTTTCATTATAAAATCTTCAGTTTTACCCAGATTTGTTGATGAAAAAATAAATACCCCCTCATGAAAAAGTACTATGCCTAGTATTTTGCATGATCTCCATGGTTTTTAAGGACAGCATCAAGTCTTCTAGGCCTGGAATGAACAACTTGGTGACATATTGCAACATCTACCTTTTCCCATTCTTCAAGAACGACCTCTTTTAGAGCCTGCATGCTGGATGAAGAGTGATGATAACTTGTCTTTTCAGAATTTCCCATAGTTGTTTGGTTGGAGTGAGAACAGTAGACACTTGGCCACTTAATCACTTTCACCCTATTCGTCATCAGGAATTCAACATATATGTGTTTGTGATCATTCTCATGTTGGAAAAGTCCATGTCTACCAAGGCAACGGAGTGATGGCAGCATCTTCTCTTTCAATACTGAACAGTGCATCTGTGAATTAATGATACCATCAATTACATGTAGCTCCGAACACCAGCAGCGATCATGTGGCCCCAGATGAGGACACGGTCACCATCATGTTTCACTGTATGCACCCTGCATTTTTCTAAATGCATGGTGCCTAAAGTGATGCATGGTGGTAGCAGCATCGTCATGTGGGGCCGCATGAGCACTGCTGGTGTCAGGGATATACAAAATACGAAATGTAGTAGTTTTTTACGTGGGGTGTATTCATTTTTGCATCAACAAATTTGAGTAAAACTGAATTTGTAAACTGAGTTATATTATTAACCTTTCATGTTATGGAATAACGTCAAAATTTTGGATATCATTCTTGTATTCAGTGAAATATTTATTTAAATGAGGTGTGCTCATTGATGATGAGCACTGCGTATGTATATATATATATATATATATACAGTTAGGTCCATATATATTTGGACAGAGACAACAGTTTTCTAATTTTGGTTCTAGACATTACCACAATGAATTTTAAACCAAACAATTCAGATGCAGTTGAAGTTCAGGCTTTCAGCTTTCATTTGAGGGTATCCACATTAAAATTGGATGAAGGGTTTAGGAGTTTCAGCTCCTTAACATGTGCCACCCTGTTTTTAAAGGGACCAAAAGTAATTGGACAATTGACTCCAAGACTATTTCATGGACAGGTGTGGGCAATCCCTTCGTTATGTCATTCTCAATTAAGCAGATAAAAGGCCTGGAGTTGATTTGAGGTGTGGTGCTTGCATTTGGAAGGTTTTGCTGTGAAGGAAACAAGCGATCAAAGGAGCTCTCCCTGCAGGAGAAACAAGCCATCCTTAAGCTGCAAAAACAGAAAAAAACCATCTGAGAAATTGCTACAACATTAGGAGTGGCAAAATCTACAGTTTGTGCATCCTGAGAAACAAAGAAAGCACTGGTGAACTCATCAATCCAAAAAGACCTAGGCGCCCAAGGAAGACAACAGTGGTGGATGATCGCAGAATAGTGTCCATGGTGAAGAGAAACCCCTTCACAACAGCCAACCAAGTGAGCAACACTCTCCAGGAGGTAGGCGCATCAGTATCCAAATCTACCATAAAGAGAAGACTGCATGGGTTCACTGCATGGTGCAAGCCACTCATAAGCATCAAGAATCAAAAGGCTAGACTGGACTTTGCTAAAAAATATCTAAAAAAGCCAGCACAGTTCTGGAAGAACATTCTTTGAACAGATGAAACCAAGATCAACCTCTACCAGAATGATGAAAAGAGAAAAGTATGGCGAAGGCGTGGTACAGCTCATGATCCAAAGCATACCACATCATCTGTAAAACACAGCGGAGGCAGTGTGATGGCTTGGGCATGCATGGCGGCCAGTGGCACTGGGTCACTAGTGTTTATTGATGATGTGACACAGGACAGAAGCAGCCGAATGAATTCTGAGGTATTCAGAGCCATACTGTGTGCTCAGATCCAGCCAAATGCAGCCAAACTGATTGTCCATCTGTAGTATGAAACGACGACCAATGACCCAAAACATAAAGCCAAAGCAACCGAGGAGTTTATTAAAGCAAAGAAGTGGAATATTCTTGAATGGCCAAGTCAGTCACCTGATCTCAACCCAATTGAGCATGCATTTCACTTGTTAAAGACTAAATTTCAGACAGAAAGGCCCACAAACAAACAGCAACTGAAAACCATCGCCGTGAATTCCTGGCAGAGCATCAAAAAGGAGGAAACACAGCGTCTGGTGATGTCCATGAGTTCAAGACTTCAGTCAGTCATTGCCAACAAAGGGTTTTCAACCAAGTACTAGAAATGAACATTTTATTTACAATTATTTAATCTGTCCAATTACTTTGATCCCTTTAAAAACAGGGTGGCACATGTTAAGGATCTGAAACTCCTAAACCCTTCATCCAATTTGAATGTGGATACCCTCAAATGAAAGCTGAAAGTCTGAACTTCAACTGCATCTGAATTGTTTTGTTTAAAATTCATTGTGGTAATGTCTAGAACCAAAATTAGAAAACTGTTGTCTCTGTCCAAATATATATGGACCTAACTGTATGTATATATATATATATATATATACTAGCTGAAGAGCCCAACTTATAATTATCCTTCATCCCATAGTCCCATGCCCATATGCCCATCATACTTATCCACGATCCCACAGGCCCGTGCCCATATACCCATCATACATATCCTCCATCCCATAGTCGAGTGCCTATATACCCATCACACATCCTCCATCCCATAGTCCCACGCCCATATACCCATCACACATCCTCCATCCCATAGTCCCATGCCCATATACCCATCATACATATTCGCCATCCCATAGTCGAGTGCCCATATACTCATCACACATCCTCCATCCCATAGTCCCGTGCCCATATACCCATTATGACATCATCATCACCATGGCAAACGTTATGACATAACCATCACCATTGCAACCTATGATGAATCAGCGTCGCCATGGCAACAATTGTGACATCATAATGAAGGGCGGGGCTTGATGCACACACACTTTTTCCCCATTATGTAGATAGGGGCAAAATTGTTTGGTGAATTGGAACGCACAGGGTTAAAATTTTGCCTCACAACATAGCTTAGGACACTTTCGGGGTCCAGACGTGTGACTGTGCCAAATTTTGTGGCTGTAGCTGCAACGGTGCGGATGCCAATCCCGGACGTACATACATACATACACACACTTGAGCTTTATATATTAGATATATATATATATATATATATATATATACACACACACACACATGTATATGGTGCAGCATATGGACTGCTCTAGAAAGGTGATATTTCCATCTTTAATGCATTGTGGTAAATAACTCAATAATAATCAAGGTTCTACACTGCAACAGATAGGCAGGGACCACAGAAATGTCCAACATAAGCAATGGCTTTATTTATAGACTCACATCCAGGAGTGCTGTCCTCCGGATCACAGCTGGGTTTCCATATACAGTCCAGAACTCAAAACCTGTTGCTGTGGGCAATGGCACTGCTGTGTCTCTTGGGTGCGTCAGCCGCCTTGAAGTCCCTGGCTCTGTGTTAGCTCCATACAGTCCTGGGGTTGCACAGAGCCTCCTGCTCTGCAGCTTGCAAACTCCAAACTGACACACACAAAGCAAAAACTGACAGAATTAAATGGAATCGTGGCCATAGAGTCACTTCCAAAATCCAGAGTGGAGAGAGGGATTCGCCCCACTACAAAACCTGCAAATCCCTCCAAAAATAAAATCCCTTAACAGGTTTTCCTAAAACTCTGACTGAGTCATTACTTGGACCCAATCCACTCTTTCTTTTATTTTGCCTTGTGACTCACAGACATCCTGCTGTGAACAGAAGGCATTCTAGTGGGTTTAATAGGACTCTGTCCGCATCCTGGGGGACACAGATCGACCCTTTCATATGATCCCCCTCACTGCCTCACAATATACAGTATATATCGATATATATTGTAAGGATTCGGACTCGCTTAGGTGCGGCGGGAGTCAAACATGAGGCACGTTCCTTTAAAATTTCACAGGGTTTATTACTCCATAAACCAGAGACAGCACATAAACAGTCCTTAGCTGGGCTGTGTTCCCTCAGGTCCTGTGCACACAGGTCAGGGCAATGTCCAGAGCAGCGCTCTATCTGCAGCCGCAGACACAGGAAGGCTTCTCCTTCCTTGGAACACAGACCACTCTCTGTAGTGTCGCACCTGGACACATGGAAGTCTGTCCACACTCTGCCAGACTTCCTCACAGTCTCTCTCACATGTGCCAAACACCTTAATTACATAGCCCTGTAACCACACCCATAGGTGAGGTATGGATCACATGAGCTGGTCACATGGTCAGGACTTCACCACATGTCCTGAACATACACATATCTTCAGGCAAAACGGAGTACATTCCGCACCCAGTGCACTAAATGACATCTTTAGTGCTCATGTACACTATAGGCAAAATACTCCGGGTTGCATCGCAGGGAGCATCCCTCCATGTGACATATCTCCCATTAACCACGCGTTCACCTGTCACACCACATATCCCCCTCCTCTGCCTAAAGCCGTGGGGCTTGGCACTTTCTATTACTCGACCAGAGATCCTTCTCGGTCGTCTCTGCCAGTCAAATCGTCTATCAAAGTCAGGCCCTGCTAGTGAACTCTTCAGTAGGCGTCCCTTATCCGACTCTGTCTTGTTCTTTGATAAAGATGGGCCCACGTCAGACCACCCGCATCCCTGGCGGTCAGTATGGTGTTGCGACTCCCTTGCCCCCATACCTCTTGTCTGGACTGACTCTTTGTCACCACGTCTTCTACAGGGTCTCCTGCCTAGGTCACTCAGCTCTGAGCTAACTGAGGCATCACTACTTCCTCTTCCATCAGGCCACCTACTGTCCTCTCTCTGCTGGCCATTTCTCCTAAGGTCTATAAGGTCCCGAGAGCAGCCCTTCCATTTATCTCTATGTACTCTCTTATCTCCATCTTTAGGACTTCCAGTCTTAAGTGAACCTCTTTGCCTTTCTATACCGCGAGTTGAAGGAGGCGGCCATCTTCTTTCCATTTCCTCCAGCTCTCTACTGATCTGCTTCCTCTCAAGTCTTAGCTGCTCTACTTCTTTCAGGTATGACACGCGATACTCCAGGAGCATCCGGATATTCCCAAGGCTCTCCATGGACCCGACAACGAGGAATGGAACCATCCCATCTTCACCCTTGTCCTGGGTTTCGTCATTAGCCGGAATCCTCACTCTCATCACGCCAGACCTGTTCACCATGTCCTGCATCACTTTCCCAAACCTTCCGATGACTTTCCTCACCAGACCTCCGGGCACTTGAATGATGTCTTCTGCAATGCCCTGCTGACTTTGAACTTTCCTCGCACACTCTAGACATCGAGCGGCTTCTTTTTTTCCCAACAGGATCATCTGCCTTGTGCGGAGGCATTGTAGATGCATATCCCTCAGGATAGTAACCCGCTTCCTTGTGACTTCCTTAGATGACAGTATGACCAGCTGCTTCGTCTCTGGTGCCCAGATCACACTACATGCTTCTATAGCCTTCCTAAAGGCCTCATGCACACCTTCCTCAGCACAGGCTTCCTGCATGTCTTCTGGTACATCAATTACAACCTTGAAGGTCGTGGACTTGCTCTCACCCTGAACAGATGGCTCTGGGTTCCCTACGGACACTTCCCTCAAGATATCTGTCACGATTGGATGACTGTCTTGAGCAGCCCTTGGCTCACCATCTTCCTGAGATTTACAGTCTTCAGGACCCTTTTCCAAGATGGGCTTTGGCAGTTCTGCCTTGCTATCAGGCGGGCACGGCTGCTGTACGTCTTCGCCCATCCACTTCTCCCGTAGAAGACCTTTTCCTACTCCACTGAGTTCTTGCAGAACTTTATCTCGCTCCTCTGCCAGGTAGCGACGCTCATCCTCTCTCCTGAGAATCTCCTGTTGATACTTCTCTTGGGCCTCTCTGAGCACCTCCATATCTTCCAACAGGGTCTTGTTCATGGTTTTACACGCTGACAGGTGACCTCTGAGCTCAGAGACTTCCTTCTCCAGCTCATCCACTCTGTGCTCAGTCACTTGTCTCAGTGCTTTGCCTGCCAAGAGCTCGGACTCTAGGTGGTGCAACCGCTCCACCTGCGCGGAGTTGGCGACTTCCAGACTCGCCACCTTCAGACACTCCCTCGCCAGCTGCTGACACATCTCTTCGCGCCCTTGCTCCAAGTCTCGTAGGTGCGCTTCTACCTGGTGCAAACTGTCATTACACTGGATTCGTGCTTCTGTCTGACAAACACTGTCTTCAGCCCTAGTGGTTGCTACTGGCAATAACATATTACAGTCACGCCTGGTACCTGTGTCACACCCCACCGCATGGGAAATGTTCATGTTGCTCTCTGTTCGGGTGTCAGGTCCACTCTTTTTAATTACCACACCACTATCAGTCTCTCTCTGGTACCCGTCAGGTGACATCATGTCTGTAAGTGGGGCCGACGCACTGTTCTCTCTGGTCATGTTTAACTTAGGCCTGTCAACTTTAGGAGGCGGACTTTTCACACCATTACCTCCCATACACATTATATCAACAGACACTTCTCCTTTTGTCCACCAGTCCCACAGGGCTTCTAAGTCCCGCCCTATTACCATAGTATACTGTAAGTCTGGGTCTACTGTCACTACATGGTACGTGGAACTCTCAGTCGTGTCAATGTAGAGGTATGCTGTCAAAAGTTCTTTATCGTCCCCACCAAAGCCATTCACTCTCGTCACCGTCCCAGGCGACACAGAACGTCCAGGAGTGGTTTTTAGCACAGATACCGGACTCCCAGGGTCTAACAATCCCATCACCCGTTCTCCATCCAGCCAGAAGGGGCACTGTAGTGTTGGTTCACTGACCGAGCTACTCACAGTCGTCTCATCTCCCAGCCCACCATCCGTCATGTCACGAGACGTCAGGTCCGTAAGTTGGGCAGATGTCCTTCTCCTTCTGGTCAGTTCTACCTCTGACCTGTCTACGTCAGGAGCCGTCACTATCTTAGTGTCCGCTGGCCCCACAGTCGAAGCATCTCCATCGTCCGACCAAACGTCATCAAACAAAACAAAGTCCCGGCCCCTCTCCCAGGCATAGACTAAGTCCCGTGGTATCCCTCCCCCTTGGCACTCACCACCTTTGGTCCCCTCAAACACTACTCTGTCTACTGCATAGTTCACCGTGACCCCGTGTTTACAGCGAACCCTGACGTTTTTCTCGGACAGAGAGAAAGTGAGAGGAGTTCCTGTCAGAGTCACCTGATTCTCTGATTCCAGCCGACCAAAGGCTCCTTCCCGGTGCAGCATCACTGGACACATCTGTGGCCCGTCATTACTACCTGGAAAGGATATTCCACATTCTGGAAAAGACCTGCACATACACTGCGGTACTCCAGACGTACCTACTGAGTCACCCAGTGCTGTCACTTCTTCAAACTTGGCCCCTTTCTGGACCACCACCCCGCTTTGGGTTGCCGCCCCCTCCCGGGACTCCACCCCATTTTGGGTTACCACCCCAATTTGGGCCACCGCCCCCTTTGGGGACTCCACCCCTTTACGGGCTACCACCCCGATTTGGGCCACCGCCCCCTTTTGGGACTCCACCCCTTTATGGGCTACCTCCCCGATTTGGGCCAACGCCCCCTTTTGGGACTCCACCCCTTTACGGGATCTCCCCATGTCTGTCCTGCAGAACCTCTTAGGCCACAGTTCACACAGTACAGTTTATGCCTTTTTCTGGTACTGGCCCTTTAAGCACGACACCACACCAATTCCTTCTGGCACTGCCCCAGCTCCTGCCGTCGCTCACAAGCAGCTGCTGGTGTTTCTGCAGCTCCTGCTGCGTCATCTTCGAGGACCCGCCGATCCACCGGAAGCCACTTGTCACCCTCAAAGATAAAAAAACCACAAAAGTGCGCCCATAGGGCCTTACCAGTGCAGGTATAATGGGTATAAGGACATAATACAGGGTACTCACCCTTAATAGTTGTGTAAAGCCACAACTACTGTATCCGCTTAGTCATATGCCATAAAGCTGCAGCAGGATGGTGTAGACAGACAGCGTCTGCTACCAATGCTCAAATAGGAGATCCCAAAAAGAAAAAACATCAGGTCCCCGTGCTGCGAGACCTTCGTGAGCGTACTGAGCCACAGCAAGCACTTTCAGGATTTTTTTTTTTTTTTTTGCAGAGAAGCGAGGAAAAGGGAAAAAAAAAAACACAAGCACAGTCTCTCACTGACTCTGGTCAGTGCAACACGGATTCCTGTCCGTTGCCTGCTGGTGTCGGCCACACAGGTTCTCGGGTACCTCTTCTCCTCATAGGCATCCCACAAATCTCCATACAGTCATTTCCTCTGACCTCGGTCAGTATTACTCACGATTTTCCATACCGTCTGTGCTCCTGGGAATCGCTGCCCGCAGTCTGTCACCAATTGTAAGGATTCGGACTCGCTTAGGTGCGGCGGGAGTCAAACATGAGGCACGTTCCTTTAAAATTTCACAGGGTTTATTACTCCATAAACCAGAGACAGCACATAAACAGTCCTTAGCTGGGCTGTGTTCCCTCAGGTCCTGTGCACACAGGTCAGGGCAATGTCCAGAGCAGCGCTCTATCTGCAGCCGCAGACACAGGAAGGCTTCTCCTTCCTTGGAACACAGACCACTCTCTGTAGTGTCGCACCTGGACACATGGAAGTCTGTCCACACTCTGCCAGACTTCCTCACAGTCTCTCTCACATGTGCCAAACACCTTAATTACATAGCCCTGTAACCACACCCATAGGTGAGGTATGGATCACATGAGCTGGTCACATGGTCAGGACTTCACCACATGTCCTGAACATACACATATCTTCAGGCAAAACAGAGTACATTCCGCACCCAGTGCACTAAATGACATCTTTAGTGCTCATGTACACTATAGGCAAAATACTCCGGGTTGCATCGCAGGGAGCATCCCTCCATGTGACATATCTCCCATTAACCACGCGTTCACCTGTCACACCACAATATATATTTCCATATATTGGTCAATGGGACTGACAGCGAAAACTGAATACAGTGCTCAGCTTTCTCCAGCTGTGCCATAGTCAATGAATATAGCAGAGAACAAGCATGATAGCCTCCGTTCTATTCAAGACTGGGCTGCAGATTCTCATTCTCGAGGCCCGTGAGGGTCACAGCAGTTGGCTTCCCAGTGACTAGCAAGTTATTCCCTATCAAATTTATAAAACTTTTTTTTTTAGAGGAGGACAACCCTTTAACATTTGCTACATCTATACGTTGTTTATTGACTCACCCAAGTGTACTATACATAAAAGTATGGCCAAAGCATATGTCATAAGACACATTCTTAGCATATGTTAGATCCACTGCACCTTAGGGACATAGTCTGAAAATAAGAGTCAAGAACAAGTCCTAGGAACCGCTCCGTCCCATTTACATCCAGTGCGTACTCTTTTCCTGACTTAAGACTTAACAGATTTTACCAATGAACAATAAAGGAAACTTTTACGAGTTTTTGTTGGATGTTTGCTAAAGTAGAACAGTTTAGATCTGGGTTGATACATTTTCCAGATCACAATTGCGAAAAAAAAAGTTCTGTATATTCCACAATAAAGGAATGTTTACCAGCAACCATCACTGATTATAGACGGCGCGGGCAATGATTACGTGGTCTATTAGCCTCATTTATGAGCTGCTATTACATTCAGAACTAATAACAATAGCAATAAAATAACGCTTTTTGTAATCGTCCATGTGGATCCAAGTTTTTGGACTCTGGATGGCTTTTTACATAGATTATTATAAGAAACGTCCAACTTTCATCCATTTTCCTGATTAGCTTAGACAGTGCCTGGTTCTGTTACAGGGCAACCACAACGTTGGTGTCTCCAGTGAAAGCCTGGGATTGTAATGCCTGCAAGTATTCATTACGATCCCACAGCTGCGGTCGGCCTGCGGCCACCACAGACTTCACGCTCCGTCTGTGGCCTCTGATTTTGCACTGAAACAACCCGCCTCAATATATTATCTGTCTCTTCCCGTCAGGTTTTGGCAACGACGTCAAGATAATAGGCGTCCATCCAAGCCACAAGAGTCATGTCAGCAAACAGTTTAACTTCCTTTTTTGCTGTGTGGGTGACCAAAGTATTGGGAAAAAAGTGTTTTATTGAAACCTCCTGCCGATCCCTGTAGCATTTAGTCTTCCTTCATCTGATGGATCATTAGGTATTGAATCTGGATTTATTGGGGTGATATAAAATACACAAAAAAGATTAAAAATACAATTGTTCTGATTCTCCTAAAATTTTGTATTGGGCTCCCTTCCCCCCCTTGGACAATATACTTTCACCCACTGAGCATATTTTATTACTATGTCCTCACCCTTGATAGCCCCCGAGTGTTATGATTCCACCACACGGCGGGGGAAGAAGGTGCCACTGAGCTCCACCCCCCACTGACCCTACCTACTTGCCGGTCCCACCCTAGCCGGTGGGCGACAACTGGGCGGTGGTCCCTACCTCGGCGTAAGTGCAGGGAGCTACAGTGAGGGTAACCGAGGGTGGAATGAGTGCAGGACAACCTAAGGGAGACAAGCAGCAGCAAGGAGGGTTACTAGAGTGAAACTAAGGAGTGAATGAACCTGAAGGGTAAAACCACGAAAACCCCAAACTAACACAAAAAATACTAAGCTTTCAGCAAAGACAAAAGCGGAAAGCTGGAGTCCCAGAGGTACTCAACGAAAGAGAGACCGGGAGGCTGTCTGAGGTAGTACCGGACAGCGCGGTAGGGAAAGCAGGAATCCGTACCACAGAAGAATCACCGGCAAGGAGTGAAAGCCCTGTGGAAGCTAAATAGGAAGAAGGCGGGACATAAGCACAGGAAACAGTGAAGCAGCCAATCACCAGAACGGAGGAAGAACGATGAACGAAAAAGAACTAGTTGATCAGAAACTGTATATTAAGACTGGTTGTGTGGCACAGCCAGTAAGGCAGCGAGACTTGCTGTGGAACACAGACTAGACCCCGGTACGAATCCTGACATTACCCCCTCCTTTATGAGGGGCCCCTGGACCCTCTCTCAGGGAAGGCTTCTCAGGAAAATTGATATGGAACCTCTTAAATAACCTGGGAGCATGAACCTCAGAATGAGACACCCACGACCTCTCCTCAGGGCCATACCCCTTCCAGTCCACCAGGTACTGCAGGACCCCACGAACTTTCCTGGAGTCCAGGATCTTTCTTACCTTAAACTCAGGGTGACCAAGTACAACAACAGGAGCAGGAGGTGTGTCAGCCGGACAAACTGGAGGTACATAAGGTTTTAGGAGAGAGACATGGAATACCCTATGCACTCTCATCGCCTGGGGGAGGTCCAATTTGACAGAAACAGAGTTGATTATCTGAGATATTTTAAAAGGACCAATGTACCGGGGAGCCAGTTTACCAGAGGGGACTCTTAGTTTCAGATTTTTAGTAGAAAGCCACACTTTCTGCCCAACTTCAAAGGAAGGACTTCTCCTCCTTTTCATATTAGCAAAGTGGCACTGTGACTCATGAGCCTTTTAGATGTTGCTTTGGACTTGCTCCCAAACTGACCGCAGATCAGAGGAAACAATCTCTACCTCAGGATTGTCCGAGGGGTCCTCAGAGAAAGAGCTGGATTTAGGGTGAAATCCCATGTTGCAGAAGAAGGGAGATATCCCTGTGGAAGAGTTCACCCTATTATTTATGGCAAACTCTGCCAGAGCAATAAAAGATGCCCAGGTCTCTTGCTTATTAGCCACATAGCAACGTAAGAATTGTTCAAGGGCTTGATTGGCCCGTTCTGTCTGCCCATTGGTCTCCGGGTGAAAGGCCAATGAGAAAGCAAGGGAAACGCCAATTTTACTACAGAAAGCTCTCCAGAATTTGGAGACAAATTGGGTACCCCTATCTGACACAATATTAGAAGGAATTCCATGCAGCCGCACCACATGATTTAGAAACAAGGGGACCAATTGCTTGGCGGATGGTAATTTGGGTAAAGGAATAAAGTGTGCCATCTTACTAAAGCGATCCACCACAACCCACAAGGTAGTCATTCCCAGGGAGGAAGGTAAATCAGTAACAAAGTCCATGGAAAGATGGGTCCATGGCTTGGAGGGAACAGGTAGAGGACATAGTTCTCCCAAAGGCCGTGAGCGGTTAACCTTAGACCGGGCACAAATGTCACACGCCTTGACATAGGCAGAGGCATCCCGGCGTAAAGTCGGCCACCAAAAATTTCTGGAGATTGACTCCATAGTACCAGAGATACCAGGGTGACCTGAAAGAGGAGAGTTGTAGTGTTCATTCAGCAGTCTCAAACGCAAATGACAGGGAACGAACCATTTATTATCAGGAGAGCCGGACGGAGACAAATGTTGAAATTGCTTAACTTCAGCAAACAAATCAGAGGAATTAGCAGCCAAAAATACTTTATCAGGTAAAATGGGAACAGGTGGGATGTTTGACGGTTGTTCAGGCAAGAAGCTTCTAGATAGCGCGTCTGCTCTGGCGGTTTTGCAGCCGGGTCTGAAAGAAATCACAAAATTAAAACGTGAAAAGAACAACGCCCACCTTGCCTGTCTTGGATTAAGCCGTTTGGCCGTTTTGAGATATTCAAGATTTTTATGGTCGGTGAGGACAGTAACAGGATGCTTGGCCCCCTCCAGGAAATGTTGCCATTCCTCAAAGGCCAATTTTATAGCGAGCAGTTCCCTATTCCCAATATCATAATTTTTTTCAGCTGGGGAAAACTTCTTTGAGAAGAACGCACAGGGTTTCAAATGAGTCAAAGACGAAGTCCCCTGTGAAAGTACTGCCCCCACCCCTGCCTCCGAGGCGTCAACCTCAACAACAAAGGGTCTCTCCTGATCGGGCTGGGTAAGAACAGGAGCAGTGGCAAAGCTCTCCTTAAGAAACGTGAAGGTGTCCACTGCATCTTTACTCCAGTTTACCAAGTCGGAACCTTTCACAGTAAGATCTGTGAGAGGTTTCACCACAATGGAGAAGTTTTTAATAAACTTGCGGTAAAAATTGGCAAACCCCAGAAATCTTTGAAGAGCTTTCAAAGATGCAGGACGAGCCCAATTAAGAACTGCTTTTACCTTCTCCGGATCCATTGTGATGGCCTGGGGTGTCAAAATATGACCCAAAAAAGATGGACTTTGGACCCCAAAAATACACTTTTCTTGCTTGGCGAAAAGTTGGTTATTGCGGAGTACCTGGAGTACATCCCTTACATGATTTAAATGTGAGTCCCAGTCAGGAGAGAACACCAAAATATCATCCAGATAGACAATTACATAGCGGCCAATAGCATGTTGGAAAATGTCATTGGTGAAATTTTGAAAAATCGCCGGAGCATTGCACAGCCCAAAGGGCATAACTAGACACTCGAAGTGGCCCTCGGGGGTATTGAAGGCGGTCTTCCACTCGTCGCCAGCCTTTACACGAATGAGATTATACGCCCCTCTCAGGTCCAACTTCGAGAACCATCGAGCCCCCTGAACCTGGTTAAACAGGTCCGGAATCAACGGTAGTAGATATTGGTTACGGACAGTTATTTCATTAAGACCTCGGTAGTCTACACACGGCCTAAGTCCTCCATCCTTTTTACTGACAAAAAAGAAACCTGCGGCCAGGGGTGAGGTGGACGGACGGATATGCCCCTTTCTTAGAGCCTCTTGTACATACTCATGTAAAGCTTCTCTTTCAGGAGGAGATAAATTATATGGGCGTCCCTTAGGGAATTTACAATTGGGAACCAGATTGATAGTACAGTCATAGGAGCGATGAGGTGGCAACCGCTCAGACTCCTTCATAGAAAAGACATCTGCGAATTGGCCCAAAAGATTCTGAAGAGAAGCTTGTACAGAGACGATACCACAAACGTGTGTTAACAAGCATTTCTGTGAACAATCTGCACCCCACTTCTCTAATTCACCAGAAACCCAGTTAATGTTGGGGTTATGGAGCTGGAGCCATGGAAGCCCCAGTATGACACTAGTTGGGAGGTCATGCATAACCAAAAATGACAGCTGTTCCACATGCAGTACACCAACCTGAAATGATAGTAATGGAGTACAGAGACTAATCTCCCCACTTGCTAGTGGGGTGTTATCAATACCAACTAATTTAGTGGGGTGAGCAAGTGGAATTAAAGAAATACCCAAAGAGACAACAAACTCATAACACATAAAATTAGCAGTAGCCCCTGAATCAATCATGGCAACTCCTTCTCCCTTAGAGGAGGTGAAAGCAATAGAAATTGGCACTAAGAGTCTCTTAGAACTTAAAGGAATTACCTGTCCACCCACAGGCCTAGGTGGTGTATTCCGAGAAGATTCCTGTGGAGTGCCAGGGCGCCGCGGGCAATCCTTTATCCAGTGCCGAGGATCCCCGCAGTAAAAACAGGTTCCAAGTGCGTGGCGTGGACGGCAAGGACTAGGATCTGTGGTAGCTTGCATGGCTCCCAATTCCATAGGTTCGGCAGCTGGCAGATTCGGAACAGCCGGAGTGACCCTAGAGAAAACGGAAACTTGCGCTGCTGCCTGCTCCGATCTCCTCGCCCTTAACCTGCGATCTATTCTGACCATTAAAGCCATCAGCTCCTCCAGAGACTGGGGCAGGGTGTAGTGTACCAGTTCATCCTTTAGGGCTGGTGAAAGGCCCCGCTGAAATTGATCCCGAAGGGCGGGATCATTCCAACGGGTAGCTAAGCTCCATCTACGAAACTGGGTGCAATAAACCTCTACCTCCTGATCACCCTGGGTCAGGGAGGTAAGGTTTGCCTCGGCCAAAGCGACTTGGTCAGGCTCATCATAAATATTCCCTAAGGCTTGAAAGAAGTTGTCTATTGAATCACGGAGATTTGAATCTGGCGGCAGAGAGAAGGCCCACTCTTGAGGTCCCTCCCGTAAGCGAGAGATTATGATACGTACTCTTTGAGCTGGGGGGCCAGAAGAAAGAGGTCGTAATTGAAAATATAATTTACAATTTTCTCTAAAAGAAGCAAATTGGCTTCTATCTCCGAAAAATGGCTCAGGTAAGTTAACTCTAGGCTCAGAATTAGTTGTCCCTGCAACGGCAGCTGCTTGAATTTGCTCCTGACGCTGGACCTGCGCAGCAAGATCTTGCACCAGCTGAGTAAGACCCTGCATTTGATTGACTAAAGAGGTCATAGCGTCCATAGGGACGGCCGGTGATTCTGTTATGATTCCACCACACGGCGGGGGAAGAAGGTGCCACTGAACTCCACCCCCCACTGACCCTACCTACTTGCCGGTCCCACCCTAGCCGCTGGGCGACAACTGGGCGGCGGTCCCTACCTCGACGTAAGTGCAGGGAGCTACAGTGAGGGTAACCGAGGGTGGAATGAGTGCAGGACAACCTAAGGGAGACAAGCAGCAGCAAGGAGGGTTACTAGAGTGAAACTAAGGAGTGAATGAACCTGAAGGGTAAAATCACGAAAACCCCAAACTAACACAAAAAATACTAAGCTTTCAGCAAAGACAAAAGCGGAAAGCTGGAGTCCCAGAGGTACTCAACGAAAGAGAGACCGGGAGGCTGTCTGAGGTAGTACCGGACAGCGCGGTAGGGAAAGCAGGAATCCGTACCACAGAAGAATCACCGGCAAGGAGTGAAAGCCCTGTGGAGGCTAAATAGGAAGAAGGCGGGACATAAGCACAGGAAACAGTGAAGCAGCCAATCACCAGAACGGAGGAAGAACGATGAACGAAAAAGAACTAGTTGATCAGAAACTGTATATTAAGACTGGTTGTGTGGCACAGCCAGTAAGGCAGCGAGACTTGCTGTGGAACACAGACTAGACCCCGGTACGAATCCTGACACCGAGTTATCACATAGCTGGTCAAGGCAGCCATCATGCCGTAAAGGGAATCTGTCATCAAGTTTTTGCTACCCCATCTGAGAGCAGCATGATGTCGGGCCAGAGAGTCTGATTCCAGCGATGTCTCACTTACTGGGCTGCTTGCTTCTGGTTTGATTAAATCACAGTTTTTTCTTCTGCAGATCTAGCCGTTCTCTGAATGCTGATCCCTGTGTAACCCCGCCCACACCACTAATTAACAGCTTTTGTGTACACTATGCATGGTCAGGAAAATTGAGAAAATAGATATCCGGCACCGTTGTGTGGAAAAATACCCTGGATGTCTGCACATATATTTTTCACATTAATAAAAAAAACACCTTAATCCCACTTGGAACGGGTGCTCAATCCCATGTTGAAAAAACAGAACATTTCATTGTGAAGAGAAAGAAAACATAGGATGGCACTCACCGTTCATGTGAATAAAATCACTTTATTTCACATACACAAGGCATCGACATAGGCACGGGAGCAATGTGCTGGAAGACGGACAACAGCCGTTTCGCGCTCAATACGCTTCAACAGGTCCTCAACCTGTTGAAGCGTATTGAGCGTGAAACGGCTGTTGTCCGTATTCCAGCACATTGCTCCCGTGCCTATGTCGATGCCTTGTGTATGTGAAATAAAGTGATTTGATTCACATGAACGGTGAGTGCCATCCTATTTTTTCTTTTTTTTTCCTTTCTCTTCACAATGGTCAGGAAAATACCAGTCAGTGGTGGGGTTGGGGTTAGACATAGCTCATGAATACGGAGGGCTACATGGCAGCCGGTTTACTAGTCCTCTAGTGACAATTTCCTGCAGATAACTCAGGGATTTTATCAAAGCTGCAGCAAGCAGCCCAGTAAGTGATACATTGCTGGAATCAGGTTCTCTGTCCCTATATCATGCTGCTTTCACATTAGGTGACAACAACCTGGTGGACACATTCTATTTAAACAAGCTAGGTGCTGAAAACTTGGTGCACCTGAGTTGACAGAAGTGTGCGATGGGCACTATGTGCTTCTCACGAGAAGGGACATGCAGTGTTACACACCCACCTACAGGACTTACCCTAAATTTTTTAGCCACCACGCTCATAAGCATCGGCCTGTACTGTGCATGCTCATGTGGGTGAGGCAAGACTCGAAGTGCTGCTGCTTTTGGAGATGCCTGTGCACTTGTAAAGGGCCCCCAACCCCATCGATCTGGGTATGGTCACATGACTTGTAGCAATTATTGTTTTGCCCCAGGCCATGATATATGCTGGAGGCTGTGATGCAGGAAATGTACATATTTGGCTGACTGCTACGTCATCCAACATGGTCATAAATAGGTATATAGGTTAATAGGAGGCCAGAGAAATACTGTGGCTATATACATGTATCAATACGTAGAACTATGTCTTTGGGAAACAAAGGGTCATCAATGAAGAGCAGATGCTGATTGGCTAATTTGCATGTTTTTCTCCCATAATGCATTGCCAGGAAGACTTTGTGCTTTGGTGGTCTCTTTAAGAAGGACCAGTACCTCTTCCATGCTGCCTCACGGGCGTTACAGAGAGTTTGCGTTATGGCAGATGCAGACAACTGTATACTGTATTTTCAGTCCAAGTGCGATTGGCCAATATTATTCTATGAGGCCGTGCGCATGTCTACGATCACAGCAAGCCTGAGTTTGATCCGATCACACACTGCCATGGAAGTCAATGAGTCTGTGGAAAACATCACACTGCGCTTGGATGACATCTGAACGAATGGCCAAGATGGAGGTTTTATTTTTCTTCATCTTCATCTCATCTGTGAAAATTGGATCCCACTCTGATATCCCTCCGAGTGATCAGAGTGTGATTAGCATAATTGTCCAGATTCTCTCCGATGAGAGAATATACGCTCGTGTGACCCGAGCCTAATACTGATGAAGAGCAAACAACCCACAATCTACAAAGTCTTCACCCTCTTTTGCCATAAATTCACGTGACTTGATATGAACAACTGACAAAGTCGATAATAGGAGGATAACTCAAGATATGTCTTAAAACAAGAATAAAAGGTGAAGAGCGTAGGGAGTGCCGATACGTGGGTGCTCTCCGTATTCTGGCAGGGTTCGTTCCAGAAATCGTGATTGATAAAATCTTCTCCTCCGAGCACATTCCTGATCGCCCGTGAATCTTACGTCTAGCTGTTGTGATTTTTGGCTTGAGGCTCAATGATCATGACTAGACAACCTGACGCTAAAGGTGCTGAAATACATTGGGTTGAAACAATCCCTTCATATTCCAGAAGTTCTGCAAACTTTCGGCTTATTAAATTCCGGTTTGATGCATGAATGTTTTATTACCTCTAGTGCCGATGTCGACCCAAGTTATATTCCGCCGGCTATCGAAAGAAGGTTGGAATGAAAACTATAACAATATTCTATAGGAAAGGGTAATAGAAAATCTTTTATGCTTTTTGTAAAGTTCACGGTAGGGCCTTAAATGGGTATTTCTATATTGTGCATCTAGGTAGAAATCCTAAAAAAATGGGGCCATGTGCCATACTAAAACTGAGAGTTGACCTTGCATGTTCATCTCAGTCTATTTTGTAACTGTGTCTGAAAACTGTCAAGTAAGTGCCCAAGACAATTTTTGCAACTCCCAAACTGGTTAATAGGAACTACACCTATCTTACATTTATCACCTGTCCATGGATGTGCCATGAATTTAGGAGATGGAAAAAACATTTAAGGAATAAAATGCAAAATCATTAGATATGTTAGGAACGGCGGAATGCACTAAATAAAAATAAATAATAAAGTGCGTTCACCGCTCGTGGTCCACCGTGCAGTAGGTGTTACACCGCTGCTGACAGACGAGCAATATGGCGGTATAATGCGCACGGGTTCAACTTCACCCGAAGTGCGCAAAGCGGGCTCTGTTCACACACAGAGGCGCCGCAACAAAAACGCTGAGCCTGTTACGGTCACAGACCACAGGGAAATGCACAAAAGGTATCAGTTCACAGGAGCAGGACCCAAGGCAGAGGAGCTGCATCTGACTAGACCTACCGTGTGTGCAGCGTCGCTACTGCGGACGCCAAGGAGGACTGCAACTGCAGCGCGGCGTAGGACACTGCCGCTAGTCGATAAAGCTACGAAGCAGGCGCAATGTCGGACGCTAGAGAAGAGGTGCGGTGTGCACAGTGGCCTAAGGCTTGCCACTGACTGGCGCTCACTGCTGCACTAATTCCCTATCCACATGCGTAATATCATAGGGAAGGGGTTTCAAATGAGTCAGTCACCAATGTCATACATCCATCACCATACAGACATTTAGCTTGAAAAGTCTATACTAGCGCATGGCTGAACGGTCATGCGTGCTTTTTATAGCCATGCGGGACCTTCCAGATCTCCGAGATGGACCAATGAGATCTGGAGCAGGACCTGGGCACATGACTCCCGATCTCCAATGGGAGATCGTCTCGTGAGCATGCCCAGTAGGAGCACAGAGGAACTTAGTCTCTGGAGCAGTCTGCTGCAAAGTAATCTTCTCTGCAGTAGATAGACAGCAGGAGACCGCAGAATGTGAGGCTCTGGATTCCTTAAAAGCAGACGCATAAACCTGACGCCTAACATTACCCCCCCTCCTAAGGGCCCCTTACCACTGAGCCTTCCAATCCACCACCTTGTGTCCATCAGAGGCATAGGCCTCAGACTCGTCCGAAGGCAAGTCTGATGCCCCGGTCGATGACACTGAAAACCGGGACACGTGGAAGGTATCAGAGGCGGCAAGATCGCCAGGTTTAAGAAGGGACACGTGGGAGACAACGGGAGCGGCAAAACCGCCTGGAGCATAGATTCAAGTGGAACACCGCGGTGTGTCTGTGGACGTTTCCACTCCCTGTTTAAGGAGGCTATCGCGAGCACATGAGGCACATGTCCAAATATATTTTTTAATGTCCCGAGCCCTGTGCGGCCACCAATACAACCCTGCCAGGAGTTTTGTGGTCTGCATGTAGCCACAGTGACCACCCGCCCTGGACGCGTGTGCCCACGCGAGAACCTTCGACTGAAGGCGAGGGGGGACAAAGGTCTTGCCCGGTGGCACAGAGTTTGACCATTGCGGGGCCTCATTACCCTGGGGAACAGAGTGCTGACAGTGGTAGCTGCAAGTGGAGCTTAGTGCCGGACGCGCCTCGAGACTGGCGCAAGACACCTCCATGGGCTCTGGGAGTGAACACTCTGGCTCGGGTGATTCCAGAGGTTCAAACAGGTTGGGAGCTGGAGTAATCCTCCGTCTGGATTGAGCATGCTCCAGCCCGCACTCCGAGAAACGGAGATCAATGTGGGTGGCAATGGCAATCAGCTCCTCCAGACTTGCAGGAACCTCTCTGGTAGATAGAGCATCCTTAACATGCTCAGCTAAACCTCTCCAAAACACAGGGATGAGGGCTCTATCAGACCACTCCAGCTCGGAAGCCAGTGTCCGAAAACGAACGGCATACTGGCTGACCGAGAGGGATCCCTGAGTTAATGCAAGGAGCTGAAGAGAGGTATCGTGCGTGACCCGTGGTTCCAGGAAAACCTGTTTGATAGATGTTAAGAACTGAGCAGCAGTCCGAACCTCAGGGTCACCACGCTCACACAGTGGCGTGGCCCACTCCAACGCCCTGCCCGACAGAAGGGAAATAATAAACCCCACCTTAACCTGTTCCATAGGGAATCGTGCAGCCAGTAACTCCAGCTGGATAGAGCACTGGCTCACGAAACCCCTACAGGAGGCGCAATCGCCAGAAAATTTATTGGGCAACAGAAGGCGGGAAACTATCGGCGCAGGGGAGGACGTGGACATACATGAAACCCCCTCTGCGATCGCCTGTACAGCAGCCTCCGAAGACTTCACCACTGAGATAACACTCTCCAGAGTAGCCAACCGGCCCTCTAGCTGGCGAATGCACTGAAGGAGTTGCTGCTGATCTGCCATTACTAGCCAGACCCTGGCACTAGTATAATGTTAGGAACAGCGGAACGCACTAAATAAAAATAAATAATAAAGTGCGTTCGCCGCTCGGGGTCCACCGTGCAGTAGGTGTTACACCGCTGCTAGGTAATGACAGACGAGCAATATGGCGGTATAATGCGCATGGGTTCAACTTCACCCGAAGTGCGCAAACCGGGCTGTGTTCACACACAGGCGCTGCAACAAAAACATACAAAACGCTGAGCCTGTTAGTGTCACAGACCACAGGGAAAAGCACACACGGTATCAGGTCACAGGAGCAGGACCCAAGGCAGAGGAGCTGCGTCTGACTAGACCTACCGTGTGTGCGGCGTCACTACTGCGGACGCCAAGGAGGACTGCAACTGCAGCGCGGCGTAGGACACTGCCACTAGTCGATAAAGCTAGGAAGCAGGCGCAATGTCGGACGCTAGAGAAGAGGTGCGGTGTGCACAGTAGCCTAAGGCTTGCCACTGACTGGCGCTCACTGCTGCACTAATTCTCTATCCACATGTGTAATATCAGAGGGAAGGGGTTTCAAGTGAGTCAGTCACCAGAGTCATACATCCATCACCATTCACATATTTAGCTTGAAAAGTCTATACTAGCGCATGGTCGAATGGTAATGCGTGCCTTTTATAGCCCTGCGGGACCTTCCAGATCTCCGAGATGGACCAATGAGATCTGGAGCAGGACCTGGGCACATGACTCCCGATCTCCAATGGGAGATCGTCTCGTGAGCATGCCCAGTAGGAGCACAGAGGAACTTAGTCTCTGGAGCGGTCTGCTGCAAAGTAATCTTCTCTGCAGTAGATAGACAGCAGGAGACCGCAGAATGTGAGGCTCTGGATTCCTGCAGAGCAGACACAGAAACCCGACACCTAACAAGAGATTAGTATTGAACTAGCTGCATCTCACTCCCCACCGATCCTCAGCACTGGTACGCCCAACACCAATCTTAATGAATCGGGCCGTTTGTCTCGAGACGGGATTTGGCCAAGACTGAAGCTCACAGGCTGCATAGAAAGGCTTAACTTCCAATGACATCAAAATCTTCTTTCTGCTGAATTTTCTAATCTTATCACTTTTCTTATAAGATATTGGGTGATAAATTAAAACATCATCGGTCCCAATTCGTGGTTACATTTGCACCTATTTATTTTGATGAGTTTTTAGTATTTTGCTGGTTCATCTTTCAGTTTGCGACTTTTTTAAAAGTATCATATCTGTTCGCCTATTTTTCTTATTTTTTTTTTAGTTGCAAAATTTGTCTCAAATGTTCTTCAGTCTCCCTTGGAAGGATTGGAGGGATTTTATGTACGACAGTAATTTTTGAACAATTTTCGTACCATTTTTCCAAAACGTACAACTTAAAAGTTACAAAAATGGTTAAAGATGGTTAAAGAGAGAAAAGTAGACTGCGCGAAATGTATGAACTGCATGCGCCATTTTGATACCTTTGGCATGAAAACACATTTGGGAATGCCACAAGGCAAAAAAAAAAAAGTGACTTGGGAAAAAAAAACACAAATGAAGAATCATGCCCTACATCTTTCTGGTTTTATTGCATGCAGTTTTTCAGCAGTCTCAGATTACTGCACTATCAGCATTAAATGTTTTAGTTCACATTTAACATCTCCAGCTCCATTACTGTCCTATGATGCCTTTCTCCCAATCACATGGAGTGATCGATAAGTAATCAATTCTTGGACCCCATAAAGACCATCTCACCATTGCTTTACATGAGATGTTATATTATATCTATGGTTAGTAATTCGGTAATCCTTGATTTCTTGGCTCTCGCGGTTCCATGTTTTTCAGCCACCATTGTATCCTGATTTGCAGGTGTTTAATGGCGTGCTATGAAAAATGAGCACGGTTAGCTTACTAAAGGTTGCTCGGTGGGAATGATTATACATGGGTTTCATATATAATTATCCAGTCTCTTTCTCTATGCAATCCCTTCTTTCCTGCAGTCATTAATCCTTCCTCCTGGCAGCACGCGGCTCGGGAGCCTGATGTGAATATTAGTCTATCTGTAGAGAATTATATGGTGGGTCTCTGTGAGCACGTGGGGATACAGGAAACAAAGGCAACTCATCACTATAAGTCCTATATACTGCACGTCAGAACTGCAAAAGTTTCATAATTCATAATAAATATCTAAGTGTTTTCCCAGATCTCCACCTAGACGGGGACAATTGACCAGTACATGTAGCAATTAGGTGCTAATAAGATGTTTTACCTAAATTTTCACCAATTGCAATTTGCATTCCGAAAATATTTCGTTTCATTGTTGTGAAAACTACGTGTGTTTGCCAACTACAATCAGTTCCTTCACTGCTTTCCACACCCATCATCTAAATTAATTTTAATCACAGTCATTGCTCTGCAAGGCAAGTCGGTGCCCTCGTAATATTAACATTCTCAGTTAGTACCCTCATAAAATTGCCACGGAAGACAAAGAGGAAATGTGGTGATGCCAGGCACTGACAAGTCCAGAGTAAAGATGTATCCAGCAAGATACAGACAAGAAGGTTTTATTGATGACGCATTTCAGGGTTGCGCCAACTGCTTAGTCAGAATGGAAAAACAAAAAGAAAATTGGTTTGAGAGGCTACCAAGAGGCCTACATCAACATGGGAAACCATGTTATTGTCTGATGATACCAAGGTGGAACTTTTTGCCTATAATTCCATAAGGTATGTTTGGCACAAAGCCATTATGGCAGACTATCAAGAGAACTCCATACCCACAGTGAAGCATGGTGGAGGCAGTATTATGATTTGTGGATGCTCTTTGGCAACTGGAACAGGGAGTTTAATTCAAGGTGGAGGAAATTATGAACAGTTCCTAATATCAGTAAATGTTTTAACAAAACCTTCAGGCCTCTGCTGAAAAGCTGAAAATAAAGAGTAATTTAACCTTTCAAAACAAGAACCCAAAGTAACCTACAAATCAGTAAAATAATGGTTTCACCAGAAGAATATCTAAGTTTTTGAATTACCCAGCCAGAACCCAGTCCTGAATGCAATTGCAAATCGTTGTGTGACCTGAAGAGGGCGCTGTACACTGGAGATGCCCTCGCATTTTGAATGATTTGGAGGTACTACAAGGAAGAGTGAACAAAGATTTCCAATTATAGATGTGGAATGCATATAGATTCCAACCCAAAAAGACTGAATGCTGTCACAAATTCAAGGGGTACCTCCACGAAGTATTAGTTTAAGGGTGTGCATATTATTTTAATTCTTTATTAAAGGTGCAAAAAGTTCTGAAATTCTTCTTCTTATTATTTTTTTTACATGATGAAGACCTGGCATTTTAACAGGGGTGTGTAGACTTTTTATCTCCATTGTATGTGCTCATACGATACATTCTGATCTACCTGGCAGAAGATTTGAAGACTTGAAATTCTCATGATGTAAGAAGGTTCCTTTTTATAAATTCCTTATTTTTTGGATACCTATCAAATCTTTGCAATATTCATTCAGTGCGCACCTCCAGCCATTTCTCATCTCTCCCTTTGTTTTCACTCCTAGATGCTGCATAAAACTCATAAATAACTGGAAGTATATTGGCAGAACTGCGCATTAAATACAAGTTTACTAAAAAATAAATTACATACTCGTGATGTAGATTGCAGCTCGGCTTGTGCCCCCCGACTTCGACATTATACACTGGAGACTGAGCTAAGCTTTATGATTTAATGTCTCCTGTGGGGGAAGATGAATTTTTGATTGTCTGGAAATGACAAAATGATTTATAACCATCCAGAAACTGCACTATATAATACACAAAGCGGAAGCAAAGAGAAGCGCGGTGCCACATAGACAATCATGGGTTAAGGGAGATGTATCTGGAACCTGTTAAATAATAATAGCCTATCCTGGGCATCCTGCTTTATAGAACAGATCTGTAATCTTTAGAGCTCACAGAGTGCGAAATGTATCACAGTCAGTATATATTTGGCGAAGTCTTGCCCAATATTGCCGGATATTAACCTCTTGAGGACCAACTCTAATTTCACATTAAAGGGGTTATCCAGGGCCAAAATATTCCTGACTTACCCTTAGGATCATCACTATCAGATCGGTGGGAGCCAGCTTCTCAGCTATGACCGTGTTTAGTGTTCACCAGAAGTTCACGGTATATGGGGACGTACGGTTGTGTAGTGCCAATTCTTGGGTATTGCAGCCCAGCTTCCATTGTAGTGAAACGGGATGAATTATATACAGTACATACAGTGATTTATGAAAATATTCCTCCCATCTTGGCATTTTTCATGCTTTGCTACCAGACAATCAGAAATTTCACTGTTTTTTTTTAGTTTGCATCAGTTCATGTAACGTACATGCCTACAATTGTAACCATTTGGTTTTCTTTTTATTGTGAAGCAAACAACAAATAGGACAAAATAACTGAAAACTTCAGTGTGCATAACTATTCATCCCCCTAAAGTCAGTACTTTGTAGAACCTCCCTTAGCAGAAATTACAAGCCACTTTGGATAGGTCTCTATGAGGTTTCCACATCTTGCCACTGGGATTTTTGCCCATTCCTCAAGGCAAAGCTGCTCCAGCTCCTTCAGGTTAGATGGTTTCGTCTGGTGAGCAACAATCTTCAAGTCTGACCACAGATTCTCAACTGGATTCTGTTCTGGGCTTTTACTAGGCCCCTCCTAAACATCTGCATGTTTCCCGTTTAACCATTCAAGTGTTGCTTTAGCAGTATGCATTGGGTCATTCTTTTGCTGGAAGGTGAACCTCTGTCCAAGTATCAAATCACTGACGGGCTGAACCAAGTTTTGCTCAAGCATATCCCTGTATTTCGCACCATCCGTCTTCCCATCACCTTAGACCATTTTCTCTGTCCCTGCTACTGAAAAAAATCCCACAGGATGATGCTGCCACCACCATGTTTCACTGTGGGGATGGTGTTCTATGGGTGATGAGCTACTGTATGTTGGTTTGGCGCCTGACTAAGCGTTTACTTTGGTGGCCAAAATGTTACATTTTGGTCTCACTTGACCACGGCACCTTCCTCCATACATTTGGAGAGTTTCCCACATGTCTTTTGACAAACTCAAAATGAGCCTTACAGTTTTTGTGTGTAAGTACTTTTTTCTGCCCACTCTTCTGTAAAGGCTAAATCTATGACGTGTATGGCTTATTGTGGTCATATGGACAAATACTCCAGTCTCTGCTTGGGAACTCTGCAGCTTCTTCAGGGTTAATTTTGGTCTCTATTCTGCCTCTCTGATTGATGCCCTCCTTGTCTGGGCTAAGAGTTTTGGTGGGTGGCCTTCTCTTGGCAGGATTGTTGTGGTACCATGTTCTTTCCATTTCATGAAAATGTATTTCATGGTGTTCCAGGGATCATCAGATATTGTATTTTTTTTATAACCAAATCCTGACTTGTTTGTTTGGAGATCTCCTTGGTCTTCTTGGGGTTGGGTTAGTGGTGCCTCTTGCTAATGGTGTTGCAGCCTCTATGGCCTTTCAGAAAAGGTAAAGTGTATATACTGACGGACCATGCGACACTTAGATTACCCACAGGTGGATGTCCTGTCAATAAGCAAGTGACTTATGAAGGGAACTGCTTACATCAGAAATTTTTAGGGGCTTCATAAGAAAAGTGGTGATGAATACATAAGCATATGGCAATTTTTATTTATTTGATCCCATAAATTTAATTTATGCCTATATTTTTCTCACTTCACCAACTTAGACTATTTAGTGCTGATGCATCACAAACAAATCGGATTACAAAAATATTTAAACACAGGTTGTAATTTAACAAAATAGGTACAAAGTCAAGGGGGTGAATACTTTTGCAAGCCACTGTATATGCACATATTTTCTAAAGAAACATTTTAAGGTTAACAAAAAAATTGATTAACTTTCTTTATATATTATATTGATCATATTGATTGCAGCAATACCATATCAGTGCGGTTTTTACTAAAAATAAGTTTTGCAAAGTACATTAACACTTTTATTTATTTTTGCTAAGATCTCATTTTTTTAATACATTTTTATAAAACTTGATTTAAATTTCATTTAAACTTTATTCAACCAGTGCAAGACCGGACCAGTTTCCACAGTAACCAGGTATAGTTTTGGTTTGGAGTGTAAAATCTAATCTCATTTAATTATTCTGTGAGATATAGGACATTAGTTTAAGCCATTTTTATATTAGTTTCTTGCATTTTTGTGATGTCGGGGGATATTGTAAATTTTTGAATGCAACAAAGTGTCTGTTTTTCACATTTTTACTTTTTGTTTTTAATTGCACTAAGTGCTAGTATAATACATTTTTAAAATACTTCATCACTAGAGATAGATCATTTTAGGATGTCAGAGAGCATCTCAAAAAACATTTGGGCTAGCGGTAGAGGTTTCTTTTTTTTGTCTTGTTTTATATTTCATTATTTTTACCTTTTTAGAGTTTGTGACTTTGTGCTCCCCATATGATCACAAAGGATCTTTGAGAGTTATTTAAAAAATAGTTACTTTTTTTTTCTTTACTTCGGATTTCCCCTGGAACTGAGACTCACTAATTATTAATATGAGCTCCAGTTACAGGGATATTGCAGCATCATGAGTGTATTTTTCAGCACTGATCTAGACTTAGTGGCTCTTGCAGTAATCATCTCACATCAATCATGTGATCGATTTGGCACAACTGGAACGCAACGTGACTTGTTGTTTAGTAAATTATTTTCATAGCGCTCATTAAGCTTTACGTAACTATGATTTATTTTTTACTTCCATCCTGACATCCGATTAATGTTGAAATTCTGAATTCAAATAAAAAATATTTCTCATATCCAGTCCTACCTAATCATCATTGCTCCTGTAACAATAATCCATTTATGTGACTGCAGAATTGTGAATCCCCACAGTGCACAGTGTACGCGCTGTCAGGATTCATAGAGAGGGCAAGTAAGCGATTTGCAAACATTCAGTCACATGCCACCCTCGCTTACACGGAAAGTGAGGCCAGACACGACTAGTCTGAATATGGCCGGAAGTATGCAAATTGCCAGCATCGACGGATCCCAACAGCACACAGTGCATAAGCTGTGAGGATTCAGAGGTCTGTAGTCACATAGAGTGCCTGCAATTTTGAACCTCAAACCTGGAAAACTCCTTTAAGTAAAATTGCACTTGACTCTAATAAAGATTTGATAACATAAAAAGATTTCTTGGAGGATAACAACCTATGCCCTATCAATTAGATATGGGATAACCACAGGGACACCCAGTGGTCCCAAGAATGGGGCTCTGGAACCTCCTCTCAGGATGGAGCAGAGGCCTGTTCCCGGGATACAGAGCTCCGTTCTCGAAATTGATGGAGATTCCAGTGATCAGACACCCAGGGATTATAAAGTTTTCCTTTTTCGAAAGGATAGGGGATATTGTACTGTTGTAGGAATAACCCTTTAAAGTCAGGATTTATTTATAGAATTTATTTTGTGTACCTATGGAGGGACAGTTGTTGTCCATGGGAACCTCTATAGGTATAGATATAGTCAGGATATATGCAGCTAATTGTACAATGAGATTTTAAGGCTCCAGTGTAAAAATTTGTAGCAAATGTCCCATGATAATTATAGTACAGAGAACTTGTGAAACTCGAGCCTAACTCTTCATCATTCATATATCAGAATCCTGCGCACAGAGCCTTTACGGTAGCGCATGTTGTCTATGAGGCTCCTTTAGTACAAAGCTGTATTTTCTCCTTGCACTGTCCCACAGGCTCCATCTGCTGCAAAGATATTCAACCAGCTTTGTGCACCTCTATGGCAGAACTATAAATGCACCATACAAAACTATGCTGTAATAAGGTTGTGTATGCACTGCTGAGAAATGAGATATAACATAAAGATCAGAGCAGCAGACCCTCAGGAAGGCTTACAATCTGGCATGGTAAAGGGTTCGATCCACAAGAAGGTCTTTGAAGTCCAGCAGTGGACAACATGCCGTTGAGCTTTCATGCAAACAGGACACATATGGAGGAACATAGCGCCCCATAGCTATGTATTATAAAGCCATCAGCAGACTATTTGTCGCCTATGTAGAAAAATGAAGAAATGGATCCAGCACTTCAATGCTGGATCCATTTCTTCGTTTTTCTTCATGGATTGCTTCCCCCTGGATTGTGGGATCCTGTGCACTTGATGCTAGCTGATGATTTTTTCTTTATTGTGGCGTATATTTCGCCTATGTTGCTTCCATAAACCTCTGTAATATAACATGCATGTGTGGCGCCCCTGAGGGTTCAGTCGCCACAGAGGTACTGCACCTCCTCCTGAGGTGTAGTATCCCACTCTCCAGGTAAGATGGTAACACCTGACCAGCCTCCAAAACCTGCATCCCACACAACATAGTAGTGTAGCAAAGCACCTTTGGTGGCTCCCTGCTTGGAACACGAAGAGTGCTGAGAGGTGGGTGGAGCTTAGACTGCACAAGAGAAGATCCCCAGAGAGGGATGGAGTGAAGGAGGTGCTGCAGCAGACTTCAGTGACCTGAAGCTGCTGGCACGGGAAAGGGAAATAGAAAGCCTGATTCTCCAGAAGGAAGAGAGTTTAGTACGGAACGTAAGGAGAAGAAGAGAACTAAGGACTAGGGTCAGAGCAGAGCCCTTCCTCAAGTTCTAAGTGCATGGCCGGGGTCCGGTCCCCGAGGTTGTATGGATACTGATGGTCCTGCAGCAGACACTGGAGGAATAGAAGTTGTCACCACTTTATTCCCACCTAAGACTTGGGGGCACAACAGCAATGTGAGTGAGCCGGGACTTGATAGCAAGGAGTCCCCGAAGCATGCTACAATTGTCTGCCATACAAGTAGAGTTCTAAGTAACATCAAGAAGGAGGAACTTCGGTTTAACACACAACCACAAGTACTTCAGTACAAGCGCTAGTGAGGAGACATTCAGAACAGGCACACGAATGGGAGAGCTGGAAAGGTTAATTCCATCTGCTTGGGAGTTGGCTGAGGCCCTGATCTGGAGACCGCGGCATTGAAGCGGGCACCTGTCTGTGCCAAGAACATGAGTAAAAGAAACTGGATCTGCACTCAGCTGTCTCATTGCCTTTTTCCTGCGCCAACCCACTCAGCACTGCTACATCTCTGTGCCTAACACTGCACCATCTACTTCTCCCTATCTCCTCATTTACTAACCTCATCTAATCTGCCCTGGGACTACAGCCCTACCTGTGGAGGGCTACAACATCATTGCTGCACCACACCCTCTGTCCCAGAGAAGCAACCCTGCAGCGCTGGTCAAACTGACCAGAAACCACAGGTGGCATCACAAATCATCTCAATGACTTTATCCCCATCACTCAACCCCCTTTTACATGGACGCCCAGGGCCACGGACCGGGTCACTTCCACTGTGACACTTCCCTCTGAGATACCGGCCCAGTACCAAGTACTCCGCGGCCCCTGGCGGGCGACCCACATGAATCTTCACAAGTTTATTATAGTATAATGATATAGTGAAAATATATATATTTGCACTGTGTTAGCCAGTACAGTAGATAGAAAACTCTTGAGATTTGAGAGTCCTCAGGAGTTGATACCTTTTAATGGCTAACTGAAAATTGCAAGCTTTCGAGACTACTCGGGTCTCTTCATCAGTTGACCATCCAACATACCTTAAATGAGAAAGTTTTCATCTAAAACACATAAAAACTATTGTCAATCATGTATATTCCACCCCTATGGATAGAGACAAACACCTTGGTGGCCTCAGAAAGACCTTTGTGAATCAGGGCTACAGAACAAATGAAAACAATTGAAAGCCAGAATGCAAGAGCCACCAGAATATCAGGTAATCATGCCTCTAGTAGTTGCCTATAGTCCGAATCTGGTGGTACTAAGGCTAGCTGCATAGAAACTACAACCTTTATTACGAAAATATACCCAATTACAATCCATATTTCCAGACCACCCACTACTGTGTTTTAGTCAGCCCCTAAATCTAAGAAGCATCATTGTTAGAAGCTCCCTGTCCTCTCCAACAGCTACATAAACCTTTTCCTGCAACCAGAAAAAAAGGAAAACCTGTCCATTTATAATGACCACGGACAAGATAAAGATCCCCAATTCACATCAGAACTATAAGATCCCAGGTACTTTGAGCTGCATTACATCTAATGTGTACTTAATTATTTGTACTAAATGTCCAACTGGGGGTCTGTATGTGGGGGAGACAGGGCAAAAACTGAGAACAAGGATGAATTCTCATCGCCACACAATAAGAGAAAAAAGAATGGATCTACCTGTGGCAAAACATTTTTGTGTCCCTGATCACAGCATCATGGATATGAAATTACTGGTAATAAAAGGTAATTTCAAATCTCAGAGAGACAGAAGAGTCTGGGAGTATAAACTTGACAACCTTTGACACACTCAGTGCAGGAATGAATGTGTCACATGGATTTATGTCTTTCTACATCAACTAAGGAATGTGCTCCTCAGACCATTTGGGGGCATCACAACCATGGACCAGACCTCAATTACAGGACAATAAAACTTTCACACTCCTTATCTATCAACTGTTCCAATATTTACTGCCACAACTGTTTCTCCCCTTCCTATACTGATAGTTTCTCTTCCCATCCCTTGTCTTATCTATGCCTGATGAAGAGACCTGTGTAATCTTGAAAGCTTCAGTTTGTTGCTAGAGATGAATGAATTTGTTCGGATTTTGGCCCCGAATCTGATTTTGACATATTCGGGCCATATTCGAACAATGTTCATGCCGAATGTATGTCTTATGATCGGTTCCAAACATATTTGGTAATGTTTACTCCCATTGACTCAAATAGCGTTCGGCTATCTTCAATGAATATTGCAAAAACAATATTCGAGTCCGATTGTATTCGGAAACGAATCTGAATAAATTCGCTCATCTCTGGTTGTTACCATCTTTTCAGTTAGCCATTAAAAAGGTATCAACCACTGAGGTATCAACCACTTAATATTTTTTTATAGAGTAATGGAAAGTTTCAACTCAATATTGGCAACTAAAACCCAGATTTGGTATAAATGACCTTAATTGGCAGGTCCTCTCTTTTCCAACCCCTATGAAAAGATGTGGTCTTTGAAGCACAAGCCCCAAGGTTGCGTACACTTAATAACTCCCGGTTTGTGGAATGAGATACCAAAGAAGTAGAGACCAGTGAAGTAGTCAACGGAAAAGAATGTGGTAAAGGTTAGATGGTCAGACAGAAATGAGGAGGTGTCAAACAGTCTGGTATCAAATCCAATACGACTTCCAATCAGTTAATCGGAAGAGTAGTAGAGAGCCAAGCAGGTGTCAGATAGTCTGGGATCAAATCCAATACGACTTCCAATCAGTTAATCGGAAGAGTAGTAGAGAGCCGAGCAGGTGTCAGATAGTCTGGGATCAAATCCAATACGACCTGGCAGCGCACTGTGCTCCTCCATTGTCCGTTTCACCACTCTGCTATGAGTTTACTGTCTGATCAGAAGGACCTTATTTACATTTAGTAATCCAATAAGTTCCTCCCCCAAGAGGAAGTGATGGACACTCCCCTGGGCTCATTACCTCAAAGGTACCTCTAACATATAACCCCTGCACAATGGTGATGATACATCATTATCCACCAGTCATTATGACTAAGTCATAGCCATCTACCCCTACCACTACATAAAGTTTTACCTTAATATGGTTTTTATACTCTCAGAAATGCGTTGGTTTCCTCAAACTGCAAAATCGACATAGCAGCTGCAGCCACAAAGAAGATTTAGTTTCTAAAGGAACGCTGCCAAATGTAATTAAACATTTATTTCTAGTTGTTAAGCCCCATTGTTTCCAGCTGATACAAAATTGTGAGATAAAGTTTGATGAAAAGGTTAGTAATTAGAAGAATCCTTTCATTGGGTGCCCATGCATGCACCTACGGACACGGACTGTCCCAACAATTTTATATGGAGACACGGTGGGGCGCATATTTCTGAGTAGGAAGAACAGTAGTCCATATTCAGCCTATGCTGTTATGAATGGGTCACTGAGGAGAAAAAAGAAACAAGCTAAGTCACAGAAAACTAGAGAGGTTGGTAACTATGCAGATTGCAGAACCCTGATCCTACCACACAACTAGCAGCAGCCGTGGAGCGTACCTACGATGTTCCTAGACGCTTTGTCACAGCTGGAGGGCCGGAGGACTAAATAAGCCTGAAGCATGAAAAGGGGAAAACTAACTGTCCCAGAGCAGACCCCAAAGGAATAGATAGCCCCCACACATGTATTGACGGTGAAACAAGATGAAGGCACAAACACAGGCAGGAAAATAGGCTGAGCAAACGATGGGGCCCAAACTAACTAGAAAGGACAGGAAAGGAAAGACACTGTCTGCAACCTGCAAAAAAACCTTCCAAAAATAATGTCCAAGACTTCTGATTGCAAAATTAACCCTGAAGTCACTAGACGTCTCCCACCATATCAGCACTCTGAAATATTCTGAGACAGAGCAAAAAGAGTACAAACTAGTAAGGGACAAAAAGCAAATTGGCAAAATACTGATAAATAAGAGTGGAAATTCAGCACAGCCCCCAGCCGGGGCTGGCTGACCACACCAAAAAACTGAATAGACCAACAAAATCAAGTCTGAACATTAGCAGAAAAACTTAGCTTTAGATGACTGGAACAGAGCTGAAAACCAAGAGCTGACAAGCCAGAAGGAATCACCAGCAACTGAATAGGGCATCGGCTGTCTTAAATCCAATCTGAGACTCCTGAGGTCCAATCGTCATCTTCATTCTCAGGTGGCAGATCTCCACCGATCAAATCAGCCTCACTACCTCCTGTTACCACCAGAGGGAGTCTGGAAGGAGAACTCACAACTGGTGAACCAGAGAATGAACTCACAACACTATGCTGCCTTCCACTATACTATCTCAAGCCCGTGGCGACCATGGTAGAAGAACAATGGAGGTAGGCAGAGGAAATAAAACTCCAACTGACAGTAACCATGACTGCAAATATTGGGCGAAATGTATGTAAAGTATCGTGAGATTCACACACTTAGGTACAAATTATACCAAAGCTATTAAAATGGTGCTGATATCTCCCTTGGCATATAATAGCGCTGTCGGGAGATGTTTACGTTCTGTGTGGCCGCCCAGTAGTTGCGATGTGAATTGCAGCATGTCAAGGATTTTGCTAGAATGTAACGCTTTTGTACTAAATATTTTAATGATAAACTGGGGTCCTTAATGAAATTATAGAGAAAGGACAAGTGGATACATCTATACTTTCGTTGCAATTTATTATAATTTTCAACATTTTTTTGCTGTCAAATAAGTGAGATCATTTGAAGGGGATCTGTCAGTAATATCACTCCCCATTCCCCCACCCATATATATGGAGATGAAGGACTTTGAAAGCTAAATCCATTGACAACTTTATATCTTCTATCTGTTCCTGCATTTGGAAGCAATCAGCTTAATTCATATGCAAATGAGGTATTAAGTCCTAATTTGCATAAGAATTAAAAAGCCAATTATTTGAAAATGCAGCAACAGATAGAAGATATAAAGGTGTTGATGGATTTAGATTTCAAAAACCTGCACTCCATATAACTGACAGATTGATAGCTCACTTGCTATGTGACATACAGTAAGGCGCCAGGAAAGGAAATCTGACAGTGAGCCATCAATCAAGCTAAAGGGGCTGGTACAGGGCGGGAAAACAAACTATGGAGGCAGAGGATCAGGAATTTTACTGCTATGCCCGGAGCACTTACCTCCTCAACTGCATATGAACTAAAAAAACTAATTACTTGAGAATGCAGCAACAGATAAAATATATAAAGGTGTCAATGGATTTAGATAAAAAATCTGCATATCCACATATGCAGTTTTGAGGGGGTTGATCTTAGTGACAGATTTGTTTTAACATAAATGTACAACCCCGTACACACTCATCCTGCTCTCAGCTGAGAATTGGATAGTGTTATATTAAGTCTAGACAATGCTCTGCGAGATAAATACTGTTAAAAAGTATCAGTCTGTAATCTGGACGGTGTAGCAGGTTTGGCCAAGCTGCAGCTATAACTGTAGGGATTCATGAGTAGTCTGATCCCCTTAGTTTAACCCCTTATATGCTGCGCACAATGATGACTGGGGCATTTACAGGATCAGATGGGACAAGTTTGAGGGGTGTCACTGTGTCATCATGGCAGATAGGGCTTAGCAATGGCCCCTATAATTGTCCTAGAAGTATTACTATAAACCGGGGTCTAATGGCAGGCCTTTCTGCATTACACCAACTGGCAGCATACAATGTAATACAGAAGTATTGTAAGAGCTATATCATATGAGCAAGCGGGTCAACCAGATTAAAGTCTTCTAGTGAGACTAAAAAAAGTATGATAAAATGTTAACAAAAATCTGCAAAAAATTCACTTTTACTCAAGTAAAAAATAAGACATTAAAAAAGAACTACAATTAGTATCACTACATGCGACATGTCACTTTTACAGCATGGTGAACGCAGAAATAAGGAAAAAAAATCTTCGCATTATTTGTCCCCCAGAATGGTGCTATTAAAAATACGACTCATGCCGCAATAAAATAATCCCTCATGCATCATGGAGCAATTCAGCTTTTTTATTTTTTTGCTTTTTTTTTTAAACTTCTTTAAATGAGAGAACGATCTCTACTTGCTAGAGATGGGGTGCACCTTACGAAGACTGGAAAGCATGTATTTGGAAGTCGCCTTGCTACACTTGTAAGGAGAGCTTTAAACTAGAACAACATGGGAAGGGAAGCAAAAGACCAGAAAATGCCATACACCTGACAAATGCTATTGAGAACTCTGCTATTAGAAGTGGAAAGGAAGAACAAAGACGAAAGAATCTAATTAATAAAAATATTGGAGAAAGAGAAACCAATCACAAACTAAAATGTTTCTATACTAATGCACAAAGCATGGGCAACAAACAAGGAGAATTGGAACTACTAACACAGGAAAAGAAATATGATGTCATTGGAATCACTGAAACTTGGTGGGACAATACACATGATTGGAATACAAGACTAGAAGGATACAACTTATTTGCAAGAAACAGACTTGATAAACGAGGAGGGGGTGTCGCATTGTATGTTCGAAACGCGTATATCTGCACAGAGATTGAAGCTTCAGAGACTGGGAGTTCTGTGGAAACTGTTTGGGTAAGAATACAAGGACAGAACAATGGAAAGAACACCATTGTAGGCATTTACTACAGGCCGCCTGTGCAAGCCGAAGATATAGATGAACTCTTTATGCATCAGATGGCCAAGTTCTCCAAAAAATATGACATGGTTGTCATGGGAGATTTCAACTATCCAGACATTTGTTGGGAATCTCTCTCAGGCAAAACTAACAGGTCAAGGAAATTCTTATCCTCTCTTGCTGACAACTTTATCTTCCAAAAGGTAAGGGAGAAAACAAGGGGAACTGCTACCTTGGATCTAATCCTTATAAACAGGGAGGAAATGGTTGAGGAGGTAAAAGTGGCTGGGACCCTAGGAGGTAGCGACCATGCTATTTTAGAATTTTGGATAACTAGAGGTGGAAGACCTGTGAAGACTCAGACGTCAAGGTTAGATTTCAGAAAGGCAGATTTTAAGGGATTCAGAAAGAGAATTGGAGGGATCCAATGGCTGGATATCCTTAAAGACAAAAATGTCCAGGAAGGATGGGAAATCTTGAAAAATGAAATTCTCAATGCACAGTTGTTAACAATTCCGAAAAGAGGGAAGAATAGGAAGCATTTAAGGAAACCAGGATGGATGAACACAGAACTTAAGCACATGCTAAAAAGGAAGAAAAAAATGTTTATAAAATGGAAAGAGGGAGGCATATCTAAAGAAGAATATAATGCTGTCTGCAGAACCTGCAGGGCACAAATCAGATTATCTAAAGCTGAAAATGAACTGAGGCTTGCAAGAGATGTCAAAAGCAATAATAAAGGATTTTGGGGATATGTCAAAAGTAAAAGAAAAGTCAAAGATGCTATAGTATTTTTACAGGATGAAAATGATGAAATGGTAAGACAGGATGTTGAGAAGGCTGAACTTTTAAATTCCTATTTTGCATCTGTTTTCTCTCAGAAAGGAAATGCAACATTATTATTATTATTATTTATTGTTATAGCGCCATTTATTCCATGGCGCTTTACATGTGAGGGGGGTATACATAAAAACAAGTACAATAATCTTAAACAATACAAGTCATAACTGGTACAGGAGGAGAGAGGACCCTGCCCGCGAGGGCTCACAATCTTCAAGGGATGGGTGATAATACAGTAGGCGAGGGTAGAGCTGGTCGTGCAGCGGTTTGGTCGATCGGTGGTTACTGCAGGTTATAGGCTTGTCGGAAGAGGTGGGTCTTCAGGCTCTTTTTGAAGGTTTCGATGGTAGGTGAGAGTCTGATATGTTGTGGTAGAGAGTTCCAGAGTAGGGGTGATGCGCGAGAGAAATCTTGTATGCGATTGTGGGAAGAGGAGATAAGAGGGGAGTAGAGAAGGAGATCTTGTGAGGATCGGAGGTTGCGTGCAGGAAAGTACCGGGAGACGAGGTCACAGATGTATGGAGGAGACAAGTTGTGGATGGCTTTGTATGTCATGGTTAGGGTTTTGTAATGGAGTCTCTGGGCAATTGGGAGCCAGTGAAGGGATTGACAGAGGGGAGAAGCTGGGGAATAGCGGGGGGACAGGTGGATTAGTCGGGCAGCAGAGTTTAGAATAGATTGGAGGGGTGCGAGAGTGTTTGAGGGGAGGCCGCAGAGCATGAGGTTGCAGTAGTCAAGGCGAGAGATGATGAGGGCATGGACTAGGGTTTTTGCAGATTCTTGGGTGAGGAATGAACGGATGCGTGAAATATTTTTGAGTTGAAGTCGGCAGGAAGTGGAAAGGGTTTGGATATGTGGTTTGAAGGAGAGATCAGCATCAAGGATTACTCCGAGGCAGCGAGCTTGTGGGACTGGGGAGAGTGGGCAGTCATTTACTGTAATTGATAGGTTCGTAGGGGGGGTCACGTGAGATGGGGGAAAGATGATGAATTCTGTTTTGTCCATGTTGAGTTTCAGATATCTAGTGGAGAAGAAGGATGAAATAGTGGACAGACATTGAGGGATTCTGGTTAGTAGGGAGGTGATATCTGGTCCAGAGATGTAGATCTGTGTGTCATCAGCATAAAGATGATACTGAAAGCCATGAGATTCTATGAGCTGTCCCAGGCCAAAGGTGTAAATAGAGAACAGCAGGGGCCCTAGGACTGAACCTTGTGGGACTCCGACAGATAGGGGGCGAGGTGAGGAGGTGGTGTGTGAGTGGGAGACGCTGAATGTCCGGTCTGTTAGGTATGATGAGATCCAGGAGAGGGCCAAGTCTGTGACATCAACTGTTATTCACTGTCCTATTAAGGGAATAGAAGAATCCAGGATATCTATAAACAGAAAGATAGTGAGGAAACACTTAGCTAACCTAAATGAATTCAAGTCTCCAGGTCCAGATGAATTACACCCCAGAGTACTGAAGGAGATAGCAGAAGAAATTTTTGAACCCCTCTCCATAATCTTTAAAAATTCTTGGAGAACAGGAGAAGTGCCAGAAGACTGGAGAAGAGCAAATGTTGTTCCTATCTTCAAAAAGGGGAAGAAGGTGGACCCAGGCAACTATAGGCCGGTGAGTCTGACTTCTATACCAGGAAAGATCTTTGAACAAATTATTAAACAACATGTATGTCAATACCTGGATAAGAATGAAGTGATTAAACAGAGTCAGCATGGGTTTGTAACTGATAAGTCATGTCAGACTAACTTAATTTCCTTCTATGACGGTATCACTGATTGGGTGGATCAAGGAAATGCTGTAGATATAGTATATCTTGACTTCAGCAAAGCATTTGACAAAGTCTCTCATACAATCCTTATTGAAAAAATGACTAAGTATGGAATGGACAAGGCAACTGTTAGGTGGATTCATAACTGGCTTAGTGATCGGACCCAAAGAGTGGTCGTAAATGGCTGCACATCCAGTTGGAAGAATGTCTCAAGTGGGGTACCACAGGGCTCTGTCCTGGGCCCTGTATTGTTCAACATCTTTATCAACGATTTAGATGAAGGAATTGAGGGTAAACTGATTAAATTTGCTGATGACACAAAGCTAGGAGGGATAGCTAATACTAGAGAGGAGAGAGAGAGGATTCAAAAAGATTTAAATAAACTGGAGAAGTGGGCAGCAACTAACAGAATGGTTTTTAACAGGGAGAAATGCAAAGTACTACATCTGGGCAATAAAAATGAAAAAAGCATATATAGAATGGGAGGAATAGGGCTAAGTGACAGCACATGTGAAAAAGACTTGGGTATACTAATAGATCACAGACTGAATATGAGTCAACAGTGTGATGCAGCAGCAAAAAAGGCAAATGCAATTCTAGGATGTATTAACAGAAGCATACAGTCTAGATCACGTGAAGTCATTATTTCCCTCTACTCCTCTTTGGTCAGACCTCATCTGGAATATTGTGTCCAGTTTTGGGCACCACATTTTAAAAAAGACATCAACAAACTGGAGCAAGTTCAGAAAAGAGCGACCAGAATGGTGACCGGTCTGCAAACCCTGTCTTATGAGGAAAGGTTGCAGGATTTGGGAATGTTTAGTTTGCAAAAGAGAAGACTGAGAGGAGACTTAATAGCTGTCTACAAATATCTAAAGGGCTGTCACATTGTAGAAGGATCAACTTTATTCTCATTTGCACAAGGAAAGACTAGAAGCAATGGGATGAAACTGAATGGGAAGAGACACAGATTAGATATTAGAAAAAACTTTTTGACAGTTAGAGTGATCAATGAGTGGAACAGGCTGCCACGAGAAGTGGTGAGTTCTCCTTCAATGGAAGTCTTCAAACAGAGGCTGGACAGACATCTGACTGGGATGATTTAGCGAATCCTGCTTTGAGCAGGGGGTTGGACCAGATGGCCCAGGAGGTCCCTTCCAACTCTACGATTCTATGATTCTATGATTCTATGATTCTATGATCACACTAAACGTTAGCAAGTAAGGGATATCAAGGGCTGCATTTTAAATTTTTTGAACTTTTTAAAAAAAATTTAACACTAAAATGCAGGAGATTATTTTCCAATCAGTATGTAACGTGTCAGTATTATCAACTCATCACTATTTAATAGACATTTGCAAAAAAAAAAAAAAAATAACAACATTGCGCCAGGAAATAATGAAGTTCATTTTATGAATTGCCGAAACATGTGGCAGATAATATCAGAGATCACGCTGCACTTTATGTGCATGCAGATGAGCTGTTTTATGATGATGTTAATCCAATTAATGCTCGCTCATTACCGACACTATTGTCCTTGGCCAATGGTGAATACTGGGTGGCAGCAGGACACGGATCAGTCCATGTAATAGGAGGTTGGTGTATCTGTGGCGCCCCTAAGGCTCAGTCGCCACAGAGGTACTGCACCTTCTCCTAAGGTGTGGTGCCCCACCATCCAGGTAAGTTGGAGGCTCCTGACCACGCTCCAACACTCGCACCCCACACAATAGAGTAGTTCAGCAAAGCCACATTGTGGCTCTTTGCTTAGAGAGAAGCAGAGCACCTTTGGTGGTTCCCTGCTTGGAACACTAAACGTGCTGGGAGGTGGGTGGAGTTTAGAATACATATAAAAGAGCGGGACAGTTCCAGGATTGAGGTTCGAGTTCAGTCGGGGTTCAGCCTGACAGGAGGTCAGTGAGGAAGGAAGCCACTCAGAGAGGAGTGGGGATCCCTGGAAGAGGGATGGAGGAAGGAGTGCTGCAGCTGCCTCAGTGATCTGAGCCAGCTGGCACGGGAAAGGAAAGAAGGAGAAAGACATTGAACTGAAGCCTGAGCTTCCATAGAAGGGAAAGACAAGTACGGAACGTAGGAGTAAAAGGGAACACAGAGGACGTGGGTTAGAGGAAGAACCCTGCCTAGAAGTTCTAAGCGCAAGGCCGGGGCCCGGTCCCCGAGGTTGTATGGACACTAATGGTTCTGCAGCAGACACCGGTGGAGTAGTGGGCTGTAAATGCACTACTCCCATCTAAGACTTGAGGGCACAACAGCGACACGGATAGAGAGCCGGGATTCAGGAGTAGAGAGTCCCCAAAGCAGGCTACAGCTGTCTGCCGTGCAAGTAGAGTTCTTGGGAACATCTGTTAGGAGGAACTCCAGTGTAACACAGTACTAGGAGATCTTCACACTTAGAGGAGACGTTCAGAAAAGGCACATAAGTTGGCGGAGTGTGGAAAGGAGCATTCCATCTTGCCTGGAGGTTGACTGAGTCCCTGACCTGGAGGACATGGCACAGAAGTGGGCACTACAGACTGTGAGTAAAGCTTTGGAACTACATGCCCTGGTGTCCTCCATTCCTTCCTGCATCCGTCCGCCTGGCACTGCTACATCCCCTGCGCCAAACAGCACACCATCTAAGTGTCTCCACATCTACACTGCCCCGGGACAACAGCCCTGCCTGTGGAGGGCTATACCATCATTGCTGCACCACACCATCTGTCCCGGAGGATCTGCATGCAGCGTCGGCTTAACACCTCCCTTGCCAAACACCACAGGTGGCGTCACAAACTATTCATTTAACTACATTCCACCATTCACATCTTCCTATTACTTGGGTACCCAGGGCCACGGTCCGGGTCACCACCACTGTGACACATCCCGTTGATACTGGCCCGGTACCGAGTACCCCACAGCCCTGGGAGGGTGACCCATATCCACCTCATGTATATTCCTTGTATTGTAAGTAGACAATAATCGTTTGCCGCTGCCGTCATGAACTGGATGTTGATAATGGTCAGATGACAAGAGACCAAATGTGACTGTGGTTTTGCTGACATTGCATCCTCATCCTATCAGCCAGCATAGACTAATGACTTTGTGTAATTGCAGATGGATTTAAGCAATGAATCATTATGTAGAATACCCTTCTACTAAAGTTGCTGTAACATTGAAAATATAGATCTGTGAAGAACAAAGTTTCATAAAAGTGACCATGACTGCAACACATAAGTCTAAAGGGAGCTTTATACATAGCGATATCGCTAGCAATATCACCGATTTTGTGATGCAGCAGCGATATTGCTAGCGATATCGCTACATGTGATACTTACCTCCGACCGACTCCCCCGCTGATTATCGCTGATCGTGCAAGATCGTGCAGGTCCATTTCTCGTCGGCTGCTTTCTGCTGGCGGCGACGAGCAACACGTGGACGTGGGCGGAGGACGTCATCATCGCTGCATGTGACAGGTAAGTAACAACCGCTGCTGCGTCGCTGCATCGCTAGTGAGATCTGCCTGTTTGGCAGCTCACTAGCGACCATTTAGCGATGCATCCTGACCAGGTCGTATCGTGGTCGGGATCGCTGGTGCATCGCTAAATGTAAAGGTGCCTTAACACATTAGATAGATGTTGCACTGGGTGAGGGAGAAACAAGGTGCATAATAATGGGAAAAGGGAGGGGAGGCCCAAGCACTACGCAAGGGGTGAGTGGAGACCCCTAGGCAGATCCCTGTCTCGCCTGATGTCCCTAAATAGGTCCCGCACCTATCGCCAAGCGGGAACCTAATCCCTGTCTGACCCTAATGATAGGCCCTGGCTAGGGGGATGGGGTATGCACTAGTCAGCCCCCACTACAACTAAAGACAGAAAGGGTGAACAAATGAGGGGATCTACTTAGCTTGAGAAGACCACAGAGATATAATGCCAGAAATCATCCAAGAGTACTCCAAGAAGACACTATCAAACTGCTAGTACTTCCAACCAGACAGAGGAAAATTGCACTAACACCAGCACCTAGCTGAAGAGACTGAAGGTATTTAAACCCTCAGCAAGGGTGTGTTAATTAGCAGTAGAAGGTGGTTGTAACTGTTAGGTCCAAGAAGGAGAAGGATACGGCCACTCTGGACCCAGTTTCTCAGGGTGAAAGTCATGGAACGAACAAACGAGTCTAGGGGCACCTCTGATTCTGAAAACCCACATTCTCTTCTCTGTACCATAACCCCACCACTGCACGAAGTACTGCAGGGAATGACGCTGAAAATGAGAATCAACAATCCTCAAAATCTGGAACTTCAAAATTACCATTAACAATGATTGGGGGAGGCGGCAAGGGAGAGGACTCAAGAGGTTCAACGTACTTCTTGAGCAGAGACCTGTGGAACATATTGTGGATTTTAAGAACCTGAGGTAACTCAAAACGAAAAGCTGCAGGGTTAATGACGGCGGTTATTTTATAGGGGAAAAAAACCTATATCCCAGTTCCCAGGAAGGGATCTTCAACTTGATATTCCTGGTAGACAACCACACAAAGTCATTCACATTTAGGTCCGGACCTGTTGAGCGTTTCCTGTCAGCCATACATTTGAACCTGTCTCCCATGATCTTCAAATTACTCTGAACCCCCTGCTACACCGAAGAGAACAACAAAGCAAAACGTTCCTTCTCAGGAACTCCCCCACTAAAAGTATCAAACTGTAGATAGAAACCGTATGGACTCCTTCTGGTTTTCGTAGACAAAACACCTGAGGTAAGTCTCCATATTCTGATTAGTGCGCTCAGTCTGTCTATTTGACTAAGGATAGAAAGCAGAGAAAAAGGACAGCTGCATCCCTAGTTGAGTAAAGAACACTTTCTAGAACTTTCTAGAACTTAGAAACAAATTGAGTCCCCTGATCTGATACCATATCAGAGGGAACCCTGTGAAGCTTCATGATCTCATTAACAAAAACCTGAGCAAGAGTCCTGGTGTTCGGTAATGCGATGAAATGCACCATTTTACTGAATCTACTGTATCTACAACCACCAGAACCACAGTCTTGCCTGCCAATACTGGTAGGTCAGTAATAAAATCCATGGACAAGAGTGTCCATGGTCTGCTAGGAATGAGCAGTGGAAGAAGAGGATAAGACGGACAGGTATGCAATACTTTAGAGAGAGAGCAAATACTGCAAGCGGACATCTGTTCAACCACATCCCGATGCAACCCCTGCCACCAAAAATGACGAGAAAGGAGCTCTGCAGTTGCCTTACCACCTGGATGACCAGCAAGTGCAGAGTTATGATGTTCCCTAATTACTTTAAGGTACAAATCAGGCGGTACAAATAACCTCCCTGAAGGGCAGGAGGCGGGGGTGTCCCCCTGAGCCTCCAACACCTCTACCTCCAAGTCAGGGTATAAGGGCAAAATGACTACCACTTCTGCAAAATTGGGGTAGGGTCCTCATGATCTCCACCACCAGTGAAGCTCCGGGACAAAGCATCTGCCTTGGTGTTTTTAGCTCCTGGACGGGACCACCTAGCTTGTCTAGGGTTGAGACGTGTAGCTGATTTAAGATATGACAGGTTCTTGTGGTCCGTGATAACAGTAATAGGATGGATTCCCCCCTCCTACCTATGTTGCCATTCCTCGAACGCCAATTTAATTGCCAAAAGCTCCCTATTACCCATGTCATAATTTCTGTCAGCCAATGATAATTTTTTGGAAAAGAAGGCATATGGATGCCATTTACCAGGGAATAGACCCTGAGACAACACAGCTCCAACACCCCACCTATGACGCATCCATTTCTGCGACAAAAGGTTGAGAAACAATGGGTTGATCGAGTATAGGTGCAGTGTCAAAACAACTTTTTAAGGAGGAAAAAGCTTGCTGAGCAGCATCCGACCATTTAGAAAAATCAGACCCCTTCCTTGTCATGTCAGTAAGGGGTTTCACCATTACCGAATAATTTTGAATACATTTTCGGTAAAAATTACTAAAGCCCAGAAAACGCAGTAATTCCTTCAGGTTCTTGAGACAGTCCCAATCAAGTACAGCACAAACCTTCTCCTGATCCATACGAAAACCCGAAAATGACAATAGGTACCTCAAAAACCGTACCTCCTGGATGGCGAAAACACATTTCTCTAGTTTGGCATAAAGCTTGTTATCTCTTAATATCTGAATTACCTGTCTCACATGCCCCTGATGTATCTCCAATTCAGGTGAATAAATCAAAATGTCATCCATATAGACCACCACAAACCTGCCCACCAAATGATGGAAAATATCATTTATGAAATATTGGAACACCACCGGTGCATTGGTTAGACTGAAAGTCATAACCAGACACTCTAAATGTCCCTCATGGGTATTGAACACCTTTTCTTTTCATCCCCTTCCCTGATTCTAACCAGGTTATAAGCCCCCCTTAAATCCATCTTGGAGAAAACCTTCGCTACCACAACCTGGTTGAATACATCTTGAGTCAGAGGAAGAGGATATGGAGGATTTCAGATAGTAATTAGAATGAATTCCTGGAAATCTAAACAGGGGCGGAGACCGCCGTCTTTCTTCTTCACGAAAAAGACCCCTGCTGCTATGGGCGAAGGTGAAGGTCTGATTTGTCCCTTCTCAAGACTTTCAGTAATAAAATATTTTATGGCTTGTCTCTCAGGACTGGACAAACTGGACAGTCTGGACTTAGGTAGTTTAGCTCCAGGAGTCAGGTTTATAGGACAGTCATATGCACGATGGGGGGAGGCAAATCCTGGCACCCCTTCTCAGAAAATACATCCTCAAAACCAGACAAAAACGCAGGTAAGGTTCAGTAGATACTGCAGAAAGGGAAATGTTTAGGCAGTTATTATGGCAATAATCTCCCCACTCAAAATATCTCTGGATTGCCAATCCAATATCGGGATTCACCAACCAGGGTAATCCCAGTAAAATTGGAGTGGGGAGACCCTCCAGGACATAACAAGGAATCACCTCATGATGACAAGACCCCACCCTCAGTTTTATGTTATGTACAAACTGAGTCAATGCTCTCTGTGCAAGTGGTGCTGAGTATATGGCGTAAATAGGAATGCTTAGCTGAGGTAGAGCAAGCAAACCCATGAGTTGTACCAAACTCAGCATCAACCATGCTGACTCCAGCTCCACTGTCTACAAACACAGAAATTATCTCAGTCCTGCTCTCTAGCACCACCTCTGCTGTCAGGACAAACCAAGAATAACAGTTTGAAGACAAACATACTCCTTGATTATCAAACTCCAGACTCTCAATGGTCTCTTTTTTTGTTTGGCAATCAAAGGTCAGGCCCCAGAAAGGCCGGTTTCACATTTGCGTTTCAGGGCGCAGCGACGGCCTGCGCACGGCCGCCGCTAAGCTACGCCCACTGCCGTGCCTCCGCCGGTAGCTCCGCCTCCGGGCTCATGACGCTGCATGCATCATGTGTCCCCTACCTTTATCACTGAGGACGCAGGCCGTGCGCAGTATGCGTTTTGGCAGTGCCTGCATCCTTTTGACGGTGCGCCGACCAGCGCCAAACGCAGCCTGTTGCAATTTGGTTGCGCTCGGCGCACCATCAAAAGGACGCAGGTGCCGCCAAAACGCATACTGCGCACGGACTGCGTCCTCAGTGATAAAGATAGGGGACACATGACGCATGCAGCGTCATGCGCCCGGAGGCGGAGCTACCGGTGGAGGCGTGGCAGGGGGCAGGGCTTAGCAGCGGCCGTGCGCAGGCCGTCGCTGCTCCCTGAAACGCAAATGTGAAACCGGCCTAAAATGTCCTTTCTTCCCACAAAAAATACACACCCTTTTTCTTGCGAATGTCTGGGGAAACATGCGACACAGAAACACCTCCTACCTGCATGGGTTCCTCTAACTCCACAAGTTTTGGTTCACCCATGGACCGTCCCCCCAGTACAGGTTTATTGTCCTGGAAAGAGGGCTCAGGAGCAGGTGGTCTCACCCTTATATCCCTCAGGTGTTTATCCACCCGTATAGCCAATAACATGGCAGCCTCCAATGACTCTGGGGTTTCATACACTGCCAAGACATCTTTTAACCTTTGAGTAAGACCTTGACAAAATTGGCCTCTAAGAGCTGGGTCATTCCATTTGATATCATTTTACCACCTGTGGAATTCAGAGCTATAAGTCTCCACTGAACGATTCCCTTGCTGAATGTGACGCAGCCTGGATTCAGCCAAGGAAATTCGGTCAGAATCATCATAAAGAAAAAGATCAGGATTGAGGATCCCCTCGCAACAGTGAAATCACATTTCCCACTTGTTGCTCCTCATCTCCAGAGGAGTAAGGATGAAGTTTAAAATACAATTTACAAGCTTCTTTATATGCAAAAAAAACTTGTCCCTACCTCCTGAAAACCTGTCCGGGATCTTTCTTGAGAAAGGCAGAGAAAGTTGCGTAAACTTTGCTGCTAATGGATCAGTAAAGCCATGGTTTTTCACTTTTATTTTTGGAGTGCTGCCTGCTTTTTTTCTGATTTTCTAGATAGATAGGTAGATATTAGATAGATAGAGAGATAGATAGATAATAGAGAGTATAGCAGCACTTGGATGGTAGGAGGGCTTCCTCGCTGGGCGGTGGGTACTTTGCCAGGTTTGTATAAGAATATCTAGTCTTGTTCTTGCCTGCGCTGGCGGATCGGTTGAGTCAGGCATGAAGAATTTCTGATACATTGTGTTATCTCTCTGTGTGGTCTTTGCTTTAGGCAGAAAGTCAGGCACATTGCATCTGCTGCAGTCTGGAGTTGCTCGAAGGTATCTTCTTCCTCAGATATCACTCCTCCATTTATAACAATACGTTTGGCTCGTTCTGTTCCCTGTCTTTTCTTTCTTCTCAGTTTCCTATTTTTCACATCCAATGTGTGATGCCTATAATATTTTCTGCTTTGGCAATATTCCCAGTACAATCAGATTTACATGGCAGCGTTCTTCTTCTCCTGATTCTCCAGCACATGTAATGTATGAGAATATATCTTTCAGTTACTTGTTCTCAGGTCTTCTGGCATCAATGCTTTGCAGAATAAAGGCGCTCCTCACTTTCTGCAATTTCTTCTTTTTTTGTAAGGTAGAAGGTTATATTGCTGGGACCCCCAGCAATCAGTTGCGATCTTCAGGGGAACGCAGCAGCAGGTTTTCAATTCTTCTGCAGCACCACCACAGGGGGAATGTATCATGACACAGTTGGACCCCCTGGCTGCTAATTTAGGGTATGTGCTCAGGCTTAGTATTTGCAGCAGAAAAATACTGATGTGATGGCAGGAAAAACGCAGCGTAATACACCCTGGTAAGTGCACATGTTCAGTATTTGCTGCGTTTAAAAATAAGTGTTGCTGCTGGTTTAAAAACAACAGTATCACTGTGCTTGATTGGCAGCAAACTCGCCTGACCTTAGCTCCATAGAGAATCTATGGAGTATTGTCAAGAGGAAGATGACAGACACCAGACCCAACAATGCAGACGAGCTGAAAGCTGCTATCAAAGCAACCTGGGCTTCCATAACCCCTCAGCAGTGCCACAGGCTGATCGCCTCCATGCCACGCTGCACTGATGCAGTAATTGATGCAGTAATTGATGCAGGCCAACATTTCAGATTTTAAAATCATTTTTCAAGCTGGTGTTATAAACTATTCTAATTTACTGAGATAATGACTTTTGGGTTTTCATTGGCTGTAAGCCATGATCATCAACATTAACAGAAATAAATACGTGAAATAAATCACTCTGTGTGTAATGACTCTATAGAATATATGATTTTCACTTTTTGTAGTGAAAAACTGAAATAAATTCACTTTTTGAAGATATTCTAATTTAGTGAGAAGCACAAAAACTGAAGGATTTCCTAGTCCCTGTAAAGTGATTGAGATTCCTGAAGTCTCATGCACACTTTGCTTATTTTTTCCTTGCTGATTTGAAGTAGTTTCAATATTTTTGTCATTTTTCACCCTTTTTAGTGAATGGGAAAAATGCATGAAAAAGGCATGCAAAGACACGTCAAAACCTCTTCAAAAATGCAAAAATCTGCTGCAAATACGGATCATAGAAGGGTTCAGATTTCAGAATCCCCCTCTATTAGCCCAATATTATACATTTGTGGATGAATGGCCTCATAGTAAAAATATCAACAAGGTCCCTACTTCACACCACCACAATCCTTACCACCTGTGATAGAAGTTCCTGATGCTGAGGAGGTTCTGACAACTCATTAAACAGGTTGTGCTGGAATTATATATTGATACCCACTGTTACCATAGTTCATCTATATTACATTAGTGGGGATCTAACACTCATTGCCACCAACAACCAACTGTTTGCAGCTCCCACTGTGGACAAATGTAAAGTGTACTGAGCTGCAACTGCATGGATAAAACACTGTGCAGCGACTGTTCTTGGATACTGCCGCTCAGTTCCTATTGAAGTCAATAGTAGCTGAGTTGAAGTCTCCAATATGGCTACTACACAATGTATGAAGCAGTGCTGTTCCAGCTCTGTACACTGTGTTCATTCTGTTTCAATGGCAACTACAAACAGCTGATCATGGGAGTGCCGGGTGTCAGACCCCACCAAGGATAAGTATCACCAATTGATACTTATCCTATCAATATAGATATAATATATATAAGTTTTGGACATGCCCTTTAAAAAGTAACACGTCCAGTTTGATATTCTCTCTGGGGTCTGTCTTCTACTATGGTACATACTGCACCCTGAATCTTCCTTTACCCTCCTTTTGACAACTCTGCCTGGAAACCAATCAATTTATGACAACCCCTTTCTTGTCTGTCTCACTTGTCTTTTTGAATACATGTCTATTATAGCAGAGCTGGAACAGAAGAGTTATAGTCGAGTTTGAAATTAATGTGGTTGGGCTGGAAAACAGAGATGTAGTGGAGTTGGAGACTGATGTAGCAGTGCTGGAACAATGGAGTTATAGTCGAGTGGGAAATTGATATGGATGTGTGATGCTAGTCACTAATCATGGACAGACCGTGAGGCAGAGAAGTTAGACGTTCTGGGGTCAGTACCAAGAGAGCACGTAGATAACCAAGGGAAAATGACAAAAGCATAAGCTAGGTCACGGTCCAAGGGTCAAAATACCAGGAGATAGCAGATGAAAGCAAAAGGACAAGACAAAGGGATAGTCAGAACACGGTCCAAAGGGTTAGGCAGCAGAAAATTAGAACTCAGAACAACAGAATCAGACAAACACTCCCCAGAAAGCACAAACTACATCTGCAAGGATCGGTAGCAGACAGCTCAGTAAAAAACTTTGTGCAATCTCCAGAACACAGAACACCAGGATAAAGTCCTGCCCCTCCCAGTCACAGATTTGACAGTCAAGCTGTCAATCAAAGCACTGACAACTCAGCACAACCATCACAAGAGTGTACAGCCGAGCTGTCAATCAAAACACTGACAACTCAGCATGACCCAGTTTCCTTAGGACAGCATAATAATTACTCACTAAGCGGAGGAATCGTGACGGGTTGAGAAGCAGAGTTGTAGTGGAGTTGGAAACTGATCTAGCGGAGCTAGAACAGTGGAGTTCCAGACTGATGTAGTAGAGCTGTAAAGTGGAGTTGTGGTGGAGTTGGAGACTGATGCAGCAGAGCTGCAACAGCAGATAGGGACTGATGCACCAGAACTGGAACAATGGATAAGGACTCATGCAGCAGATCTGAAACAGTGGATAAGGACTGATGTAGCAGGGCTGGAACAGTGGATTAGGACTAATGCAGCAGAGAAGAAACAATTTATAAATATTGATGCTGCAAAGCTGGAACAGTGGAATTAGAGACTGATGTAGCAAAGCTGTAAAGTGGAGTTGTGGTGGAGATGAAGACTGATGCAGCAAAGCTGTAACCAGTGGTTAAGAACTGATGCAGCAGAGCTAGAACAGTGGATAAGGACTACTGATATAGCAGAGTTGGAACAATGGAGTTGGAGATTGAGTTGGCAGAGCTGGAGCATTCATGAGCCCTTCAAACCACAATGAATCCCCAATAGGTTACTTGTAAGACATTAAGACATACATTGATGCCTTTGAGATCTGTTGCATGATTGACCTTGCACACACTTAAGGCCCTGTCACACTAAGCGAGATCGCTAGCGAGATCGCTGCTGAGTCACTAGAACTGTGACGTTAGAGCGATCTTACCAGCGAGATCGCTGTGTGTGACAGTGACCAGCGACCAGCCCCCCTGCCGGGTATCGCTGATCGTGCCTGAAATGTCTGGACATTTCTTTGGTCGCTCATGTCCCGCTGAGTCACTTGTATCGTCACGTTTGACACCTAGCCTAACGACCTCGTTAGCGATTCAGAAGCAAGACAAGGCGGGGATTAGCGTTCCCGTTTCCACGCCTACCTCGGCTCCGATTGGTGGTCACTACAGCATCCTGATTGGCGTCTGGGTAAATCAACATGGAATCACAGCCCGTGAACGCTATTTGGACAGCCGGTGAACGCTACTAGGGCAGGCGGTGAATGCAAATAGGACGCCGATGACCGTTACTCGGGTGTGCTAGCCAAAAGACGTGTTCGAGAACAATGAAATGGAGCGCTAGTGCGTCACCTTCTTTTAAATGCACGGCCAATCAGGACGCGGCAGCGTCCATCATTCAGAGCTGAGAGGGCGTGAGAAAGGGAGCGCAATCCACGCCTGTGTAAATACAGCGTCACACAGTACATCCCTCATCGAGGTGTGAATCATCAATGGAACATGCAATGTGACAGGGTCCCAACGACCACCGACATCGTTACAAAGGTCGCTATGACACGCTAGATCGTTGCTCCGTCGTGGGGTAGATTGGACTGTCTGACATCTCAATAGCGACCACATAGCGATGCGGCAACGATCCCTGTCGTGTCGTATTGCTGTCGGGATCGTTATAGCGTCGCTAGGTGTGACGGGACCTTTAGCCATAACTAATTGGTGTGTATTAATTGCACAAACAAATGCAAAAAATGTGTTGGAGCTCAAACCCCACAAAACACAGAATGCTTGGCAGTTTCTGCGATATTTCCAGCACTTTCTATAAACATCGCCTACTTTTCCATCTCATTTGCTCTGCGTATTGTTTTCCTGTTTATAGAATTGCTGCCTACAACAAGTCTTCTATTTGACCTTTCCGAGTATTGCTCATTGAATTGTTTCATTTGAGATGAGCCTACCTATAGGCCCCCAGGCGCTTGTCTAATGACTTATCCATCATCATCCTGTCACTAGAATAGAAATAAACTCATGGCGCATCCATTGGCAAATTCATTTAGTATTGCATCTGGGATCTGCAGCATGAAGAGTCAGCACATCTCCAGTTATGTGTTTGCCCAGTCTTTTAAACAAGTTCATGGGATGAAAATGCTGAAAAGCGTTTGTATGAGGGAGTTTAACTGAGCAAGTACGAAGCCTAATGGTGAATGAAGCTGAAGTCATTTTCTTACTTTTCCCTCAAAGTTTTAAAGGGATTCTCCACCTTTACGAGGACAACATTTTACTTAAATTTATGTAACTGGGGCCAAAAACATTTTTTTGCATTTGTGTTTCATTAAACATTTTGCACCATCTGTCTTCCATAGCCTCTATGTTGTACTGTCTATTTCTGGCTGCAGAATGGGAGTAACCATAGTATTATTTATTTATTTGCATTAATCAATTCTACATATGAAAATAAGAAAATTTGTAATATATATTCTTAGAGAAATCAGCTTCTTTCTCCTCCTGGATAGGTCATTCATTCTCAAAATTCTCAATTTATGTAAAATGTGTCTTCTGTGAATACAGATTTCCCATTACTGTGATAGGAGATGACAGTTAGTGCTCATAAAGTTCTATGTAGAACTGTAACTGTTGTTTCAGGAGAACTTGAATATGGAATTCGATAGAATTTTCAAAGCACTAATTGTCTTCTCTTATCTCAGTATTGGGAAAAAATTTCTTTACTGAATTCAGATTATACAGATTTTACCCCTGAACTGAGAGTGAATGATCAGTCCAGGAGGAGAAAGAAGTAGATTTATCTGATAAGATACAGTTAGGTCCATATATATTTGGACAGAAACAACATTTTTCTAATTTTGGTTCTAGACATTACCACAATGGATTTTAAACAAAACAATTCCGATGCAGTTGAAGTTCAGACTTTCAGCTTTCATTTGAGGGTATCCACATTAGAATTGGATGAAGGGTTTAGGAGTTTCAGCTCCTTAACATGTGCCACCCTGTTTTTAAAGGGACCAAAAGTAATTGAACAATTGACTCCAAGGCTATTTCATGGACAGGTGTGGGCAATCCCTTTATGTAATTCTCAATTAAGCAGATAAAAGGCCTGGAGTAGATTTGAGGTGTGGTGCTTGCATTTGGAAGGTTTTGCTGTGAAAGAAACACGCGTCAAAGGAGCTCTCCATGCAGGTGAAACAAGCCATCCTTAAGCTGCAAAAACAGAAAAAACCCATCCGAGAAATTGCTACAACATTAGGAGTGGCAAAATCTATAGTTTGGTACATCCTGAGAAAGAAAGCAAGCACTGGTGAACTCATCAATGCAAAAAGACCTGGGCGCCCACGGAAGAGAACAGTGGTGGATGATCGCAGAATAATCTCCATGGTGAAGAGAAACCCCTTCACAACAGCCAACCAAGTGAACAACACTCTCCAGGAGGTAGGCGTATCAATATCCAAATCTACCATAAAGAGAAGACTGCATGAACGTAAATACAGAGGGTTCACTGCACGGTGCAAGCCACTCATAAGCATCAAGAATCAAAAGGCTAGTTTCATCATCCATGCTGGATCATGACAGATAAAAGCACATGTAACCTTTTTTTTTTCCTTAAGCTGTGTGCTTATGTTTGTTTTTTCCCCCGGTGGCCATTAGGATTATTACACAGTGGTGTCTTTTGTTCGAGTTTGCCCCCCGTGGTGGTGAGCATCATTGCACTCTGGTTTCTTTAGTGCACATTATTATAAAGCAGGTGTGATTGCTCTGGCTCTGCTATAAAAGAGTGTCAGGTGTTGCAATCACTGTTTGGTGAAAGTGTTCATTTCAACCATCCTTGGTGGAGGAAGGATCTAGAGAGAGGTCCTGGCAGCTCAGTCGGAGCCCTGGTGTGGAAGGAGTCAGAGGGGATTTCCTTGCAGCTCTGACAGAGCTTGGTGGCAGCTATTCAGGAGGAAAGCTGCATTCTGGTGGTGGACTCTGTTGCTGGGAGCAAGAGCAACAGAGCAAAGCTAAGTGGTGTTTCCCTGTTTGTATTTTTCCCTGGTGTGTATTAGTACAGCGGTGGGGCCAGTGCCTGCACCACCCAGCTCCCTAGCAAGGGATAGGTGTAGGGTGTGCTAGGGTGACAGGTATCCTGATCGGCGCCCGGTGCGGAACCGGCCTAGGGAACGTTAGGAGTGTGAGGGACACTGACTCAGGGGAGTGCAGGAGGTCTCCACGTCCCCGTACCCTATCGCTGGGCCCACTGTTGAAACTGTTTCCCCTTCCCCCATGTCTTATTGTTTTAGTTACCGGCCTGCGGGCCGTGTCACACAGGACAGTTTCACGTGCCATGTCTTGTTGTTTCAGTTACCGGCCTGCTGGTCGCGTCACACAGGAAAGGTCCACGTGACAGCTAGACTGGACTTTGATAAAAAAAATCTAAAAAAGACAGCACAGTTCTGGAAGAACATTCTTTGGACAGATGAAACCAAGATCAACCTCTACCAGAATGATGGAAAGAAAAGTATGGCGAAGGCGTGGTACAGCTCATGAGCCAAAGCATACCACATAATCTGTAAAACACGGCGGAGGCAGTGTGATGGCTTGGGCATGCATGGCTGCCAGTGGCACTGGGTCACTGGTGTTTATTGATGATGTGACACAGGACAGAAGCAGCCAAATGAATTCTGAGGTATTCAGAGCCATACTGTGTGCTCAGATCCAGCCAAATGCAGCCAAACTGATTGGTTGTCGCTTTATACTACGTCTACTATTGAATTATGAAATAAAAATTACAACGATGGTTACTTTTCATCTGGCAATGATCCTACGGTGATGATCTGACAGGAGTTTGTAACTCTTTCATTAAGGTACTGTCACACTTAGCGATGCACCAGCGATCCCGACCAGCGATATGACGCGGTCAGGATCGCTGGTGCATCGCTAAGTGGTCGCTAGTGAGCTGCCACACAGGCAGATCTCACTAGCGACATCGCTGGGGACGGGGGTCGCTACTTACCTGTCACACCAGGCGATCCTGCGTCCTCCCGCCCGGCTCCACATGTCACTCGTCGTCACAGCAGGAAGCGCCGCAGGAAGCTGACGACGAGAAACAGTCCAGCCTGTTCTCGCGCGATCAGCGATAACCAGCGGGGGAGCGGGTTGTAGGTAAGTATCACACATAGCGATATCGCTAGCAATATCGCTATAACGTCACAAGTTATAGCGATATTGCTAGCGATATCTCTTAGTGTGACATGCCCTTTAGTCTTTTTCTGATCTCTTCTCAGCTGACTCATGACCACAGACCACATCCAAGTTGACTGTGTAGGAAAACAAAAAGCTTGTAAGGGCTCAACCGTGAAAAATTTTGTATGAAAACTAATTGAAAAAAATTATTTTTAGTTCCAAATACATATGTAAAAAAAAATGCCTCCCAAGGTGGAAAAGCCTTTTAATGTAAATTTTCACCTTTTTCTTTAAAGGTCATCTGTCAGTAGGATCAATCCCATTAGCCATCTGTATGGGAATGCAGGTGGTATTGTTGAATAATATGAAAGCTTCATATCTGCGATCCGATGACTTATTCCAGTGAAATCTATGTTTTTCTTAATAGGTAAAAGAGCTGTTAAGATCTATGATCCGGACATAGATCTCACGGAGAATCTTTCTCCAAAGTTTATTTTACATGAAAGGGAGAGTTGCAAAACCTACAAAAGACAAAGTGAAAAAAACCCTGCTGTAATTAAATAAGTAAAAAGCAAAAGTGCATTTAAATCATACAGAGTTCTTAGTATTACTGTATTTGATCAAACATAGCATACAAGCCGTCCCACCATCGACAAGGTGACTCTGCGGTCGGGGCGGTCCTACACTGTCTAGTATTAGTAACCTTATCATGTGTCAAAGTTGACGTCTGTGTGAAAAGGGCAGACATGGACCAGGTCCCAACCACAGGACACCAGTCAGGGGAAGCCTTTAAATACAATTTCCAGCTCAGGAGAGGGAGGCCACACCCCAGCTTGCACAGAATGCAAAAATACAAAGAAAAAACACAAAAATTGAGCTTGGTTTGAGTTGGTACACATGCAGCATATAAATGCATGTTGACATGGCCAAAAAGCATACAAAACCTACAAAAGACAAAATGAAAAAAACCCTGCTGTAATTATATAAGTAAAATGCAAAAGTGCATTTAAATCATACAGAGTTCTTAGTAATGCTGTATTTGATAAAACAGCATAAAAGCCATCCCACCATCGACAAGGTGACTCTGTGGTCGGGGCGGTCCTACACTGTCTAATATTAAAAACCTTATCATGTGTCAAAGTTGACGTCTGTGTGAATAAGGGCAGACAAGGACCGGGTCCCAACCACTTGACACCAAGGGAGAGATGGCAGTGTGAGACATGTATTGACTGACCGTCTGGTCTACTGATCTACATGTCTCACACTGGTAACTCCACCTTTCATTTATAATATGCTCTGGAGGCAGATTCTTATGGAGATCTATGTCTATGTCCGACCCATAGATCTTAAGAGCTCATTTACATATTTAGAAAAGAGTAGATTTCTCTGGAATAAGACATCAGATCACGGATATCAAGGTCTCATTCTATTCAGCTTCCTATGACCTGCATGCCCATGTAAACGGCTTAGAAGGGTTAATCCTACTTACAGATGCCCTTTAAGTCCATTTTCCAGTATGTCTGTATATTTATAGGAGGTTTTTTTATTTACATCACTTTAATTTTCTGATATAGAGCTCAAATGTACTGTGTAGACTTCGAGCTACACGTGAGCACAAACCATTCTAGTGTATGAGTGCCTATGCTGATCTATCTCGTCACCACAAAAAGCTCCTTAAATGGCCCTAAACACCTGAACTTATAATGGAGCAATGGAAGAGGGCAGTCTGGTCTCATAAATCCCATTTTCTTATACACCACATGGACATCCTGGAGCATCACTTACCTGGGGAAGATATGGCACCAGGATACGCTATTGGTAGAATTCAAGGCAATGTGATGTTCTTCATGTTCTGCTGGAGAGCCTTAGCTTTTGGCATCAGATGGATATGAGGTGTATCTAAATGTTATACAAACCAAGGAACGCCTTCATGACTGTGGGATTCCTTAATGGCCGTGGTCTCTTTCAGCAGATGAAGCCTTTGCCACACTGAAAAGTTGTTCACGAATAGTGTGAGGGACATGACAAAGAGATCAAGGTGATGACTTGATTTCCCAGATACCAATCTGTTCAGTGTTCTGTGAGGTGCTGGAAAAACAAGTCTGATCTATGAAGGTTGCATCTCCCAACTTACAGGACACGAAGGGTCTGATACCAACATCTTGGTGACAGACACCACAGAACACATTGGAGGTCTTGTGGGGTCCATGCCTTTATCAGGCACTTGGCTTATGCACATTAGGCAGCGTGTGTCCATATTTTGGCCGTTGTGTATGTGATGATCTATCCAGGTGTCAGTTTATCAGGTATAAGGTAATAAATGGAGTTATAGGGTAGGAAGTAGTGTCCAAAATATCTGACCTATTTGATCCCTATTTATGTACAATCTCTGACCAGTAGGTTTTCTCACGACCTTGTTTTCAGATGCAAAGGAAAATGGCAGGGGACAAGATGTCACCTCAGATCTCCAGAAATATCTTCTCACAAGTCAGAAGCTGATACTACTGGTAAGAATAAATGCACAAAGGCTCATAGGAGCTGATGTTGGCTACGCCGCCCAGATTTAGCTGCTATTTGTAATGTCTTTGGAGGGTGGATATAATAAAGGGAGCCCCACTGAAAATACCATGAGGGGACCCCCGTATGGTGCTGGATTTTTATCATTCTTGGTGGTTGTTTCCCCTTACACGTATTTTAGTGACCTGTGGGCCAGTGCACAAACTGTTTGTTTGCTCCGTTCCAGGAGAATGGAGACCTACACAAGTATTTGCCACCTAGTAGTAAAAGGGATGGCACCATGGGCTCATAACAGCCAGATGTATACACCAAACATACAGGTTATACAATTTGTTATGATACCAATTTAATACAATCTTGTGCCAGCCAGTAAAGAAATGTATATACATATATATTCAACCTTTAGTGTTTTAAACAAATGGTCCAGGTTTGGGGTTCAAGTCTATCATCACTCTATGTGACAGCAGGCTAGTGAATCCTTACAGCATGCATAGTGCGCACTGTCATGATTCTCCAGGAACGGGCAAGTGCATGATCGCAAGTACGGTATGCAATTTACATACATACGGTCACTTGCCAACTAGAAATGCTCAGCCTCGCTCAATATTAGTGAATTGAGCGAGGTAGGACATGTCTAGTCAGGATGTAGCCCGGAAGTATGCAAGTCCCATACTTGGAGCCACATAACGTCCTGGCACCAGAAGAATCCTGACAGCGTGCAATGTGAGGATTCACAAGACTACAGTCCCATAGAGTGTTTGCAGACTTGAACACCAATATAAAACAAAACCATACGGAACACAAACATAAAGACCCCAGAAAAGTCATGCACTATGTAGTGCTGACTGAAAGGGATCATGGGTGGACACTCCTGCATAGCATATTACACCGAAAAAAACGGAGTACACGTCCAATGTAAATAGAAATACAATTTATTTACCAGATCAAAAATTAATTATGACATAACAATGTATAAAATACACGAATAAAGGATCCGGTAATAGAAGCTGCTTTTGTCCTGAACAAAATATATATATATATAAAGTGCTTAGTGCATGCAATAATGATGGGCCAATTATTAAGAACTCTAAAGTTAGAGGAGGTCACAAACAGGTGCGCAATCTGAATGAAAAGACCCCATAATCAAGCGCAATTGTGCTTACCCATCTTCAATCAAACAGGACAAATGCAGCGCCGCCCCCGACGCGCGTTTCGCCTCTTTCTCAAGGTGCGGTGATGTTTTGTGTTGTGGATCAGGGTTAAATACTCTGTCAGCAGGTGCTCATTAACGGCGCATGTATCCGGTCCCGCGTCCTGGAAAATATTACATAGCTAGGCCCGATTAATTGATATATATTGGTATATAAGATATGCACAGTATTTTTGATATCATATACACAGTTTTATAATATGTAACTATCTACACTTCTCCCCTTCTCATCCGGGTTTGTCCGCTGGTTCTGTGCTCTAGTGCGCATGTCTGCGGTCTGTGTCTTTTGGAGCATTGCCGGTGGCGCTTTGTTATGATGTTTGTGTGCCAGTGACGTCAATGCGACGTCTCCTGACATGCGGCACCATGTTGGTCGCCGTTGGTGATGCAATTTTCAGGACGCAGGACTGGATACATGCACCTTTAATGAGCACCTGCTGACAGGGTATTTAACCCTGATCCAGCACACAAAACATCACCGCACTTTGAGAAAGAGGCGAAACGCGCGTCGGGGGCGGCGCTGCATTTGTCCTGTTTGATTGAAGATGGGTAAGCACAATTGCGCTTGATTATGGGGTCTTTTCATTCAGATTGCGCACCTGTTTGTGATCTCCTCTAACTTTAGAGTTCTTAATAATTGGCCCATCATTATTGCATGCACTAAGCACTTTATATATATATTTTGTTCTGGACAAAAGCAGCTTCTATTACCGGATCCTTTATTCGTGTATTTTATACATTGTTATGTCATAATTAATTTTTGATGTGGTAAATAAATTGTATTTCTATTTACATTGGACGTGTACTCCGTTTTTTTCGGTGTAATAGACTTGAACACCAAGCCTGGACAACCGCTTTAACGTGGGATTCTGTTGGTTAAAGGAGTTATGCCATGAAGAAAAGTACAGTATATTTTAATCAACAGATCTTGGAATAAAAATAAACTCCACAATAGGATATGTTGAAAAAAAAAATGTTTCTGTGCTGAGATAATGTTATAATTGTGCCTCTGCTGTGTGTTTTATCCCTAATATTACTATTATCTAATATTTTGGTAATCCATAATATTAATATTAAATCTGTAGAATTTTTGCATTTAATTCAGTTAAACACAAAAAAAGTATAAAAAATGCATGAAAAAGTCAGAAAAAATGTGCATAATGTATGGAATGTTTTTTTCCTGACACTTTACATTTTTCATACTGCAAAAAAAAGCACTGTGTGAATATATAGGATCCTGCAACTTCATTAGCCAGCACTAAATCCCATAGACTGCCAATGCGTTGCCTCCTCTTTATTGAATTTTGGGGACAGCAATTGATTGGAATCAGGAAACTTACCCTACTGTACTCCAGTTTGCTACATATGGAGGATAAAGAGAGGTGAGACTTGCCACAGTCAAGCATTAATGACATAGTCTATGGATATACCACATATGTTTTTGATGGAATTAACCTTTCTGGACACATGGATGTTACTAATCCTGTACTCTACTGGATAATGATTCAATACGGTGATGAAATTGAGTACTCCTCCAGTTTTAGGCCCTAATATCAATTAAAAAATTGGGAACACAACAATTGGGTATTTGCTTTGACATCACCAAATATGTATGCTGCCTGCCAAGTTAATTTTTCTACTTAAAGGGGTATTCCTATCTCCAAGATCCTATGCCAAAATGTAGTAGGTGTAACAATATTAGGAAGTACCTCCAATTAGAAATTTAGTATAGTTCTTCAGATTAGCTAGGTCAGTAAGGCTACTTTCACACATCAGGTTTTCGGCGTCAGGCGCGATCCGGCGTCGTGCCGGAACGCCGGATCCGGCAAATGTTTTGTAAAACCTGATGTGCCGGATCCGTTTTTCTGCCGGACCCGTCTTGTTCTTGACAGACAAAACCGGATCCGTCTCATCCGGTTCATCCGTTTTTCTATCCGTTTTTCGACGGATTACGCCGGATCCGGTTTTTAAAATTGACCCTTGTGGCCTTCCGAACGGGATTGGCTACTGGAAAACTATATATAGCGTGTTCCTACAGCCCTTCTTTGACAGGTTGTAGAGGAGAAAGTGCAGGTTGGAGAGAAGAGCAAGTTACTGGTGAAGATGGATGTTGTGATTGGAAATATTTTGAAGAATTTGGCGGATTTTATAGCGGAGGCGAATCGTTTGAGGGTGATTGTTCTGGAGAAGGAGAGAGCGAGACAGCAGCGCATCAGGCATCGTAGACGACGTTTGTGGATCCACCCCATCACAGCCAAGAGAATGACGCGTGGGGTCTATTCTACACTCTGCATGGACCTTCGACGAAACCCGGATAAATTTTTTGGATATGTTAGGATGAAAATGGAGAATTTTGATTACTTGGTGGAGCGCATTGCACACCTCATAAGAAAAGCGGACACCTATTGCCGCTTCTCTGTTTCACCCGCAGAGCGTCTGATGGTGACTTTAAGGTAAGCCACATTTATTGGATATGCTCGCATCAGAGCACACTTTCACTGCAATCTTGTTGGTGGTAGTTTGTATCTCCAAGTGTTATAGCTCAGTTTTGGTATGTAATGCTGTGATTTAAAACTAATTTATTGTTTTTTAATTCCCCACAGATTTCTTGCAACTGGAGAATCCCTTTCGTCACTGCATTTCCAGTACAGACTCGGGATTTCCACCATATCTGGAATAGTGAAGTACACATGCCGTGCACTGTGGGACTCCTTAGCTGAAGAGTTTTTACCAGAGCCCACAACAGAGAGGTGGATTGAAATTGCTGACAAGTTTCAACAGATTTGTCAGTTTCCCAACTGCTTGGGCGCTGTGGACGGGAAACATATCCGCATTGTAAAGCCAGCCGGATCGGAATCGGAATATTTCAATTACAAGAAATATTTTTCAATTGTCCTCATGGCCATCGCTGACGCGGAATACAAATTTATTGCTGTTGATATTGGGGCCTATGGCCGCTCCAATGACTCTCAAGTTTTCAAACTGTCTGCCATGGGGCGTAAACTGTATGGAAACACCTTCCAGTTCCCACCACCTTGACCGCTGCCGCAAACATCTGGTCCACCTATGCCATTTGTCTGTGTAGGGGATGAAGCCTTCCAGCTGTCAGAACACCTTTTGAAACCGTACTCTAGCAGAGGATTGACAAGACCAAAACGCATTTTTAATTACCGCCTCACAAGAGCAAGAAGAATGGTTGAATGTACCTTTGGTATTCTGACAGCCAAATGGCGGGTCCTATTGAATGCGATCAACCTCAAGACAGAAACTGTTGACGAGGTGATCAAAGCTTGCGTGGTACTCCACAATTTTGTTATCTGCAAGGAACCCATTTCCATTGAGGACACCTCTGAAGAAACCACCTTGCAAGATTACCATGACATTACCACTAGAAGTTCTGTGACGGTTTCAGTAATGAGGGACAATTTTGCACTATACTTTATGTCACCTCAAGGCAGAGTACACTGGCATGATGACAGAGTGTGAAAGATTTGTGCCCTAACCAAACTTGTGTACCTTCTGTACCAACAGTATATACATTTGCCAACCAAAGTTGGCTATCTTGTCATGGTCTCTATTTTTAGCTTTAGGCCACAGGTGTGTACCTGGTTGTGTTTTATGCAAAGTATTTCACCTTTAAACAAAAGTTGTGTACATTGTTAGGAAATCACCAACAATAAACACAACTTTTTAGGTGAAATACTTTGCTTCAAACACAACCAGGAACACAACTGTGGCAAAAAGCTAAAATTTACCCACAGTTATATACCTGGTTTTGAATACCTTTTTACCTTTTAAATACCCTGTATTTAAGCTTTTTTTAAACATATTTCGCCGCAGAAAGAAATGACAGACAACCAGTGTAAACAATAATTTAACTTTTATTTAAAATATTTTTTTTTTGTAAACTGTTTTTAAAGTTAAAAAAACTTTTTTAATAAAGGTTTGAAAAAAAACTGGGCATTTTTATTACAAAACACACATTACAAATCTGTGTAGTGTGGGGTGGAAATACTGCTGGAGGGGCTGCGGGACACTTCGACACTGGGAGTGTGGAGAGAGGATTGGGATCGTGGTGGGGAAGGAACAGTTAGAGGTGATGGTGTGGAAAAAGCTACAGAATGGGTGGACATGTGGGAGGCAGAAGAGGTGGTGGGTGGTGGAGAGGAGGGTTGGGCAGGGACTGTAGGAGCAGATGATGTTGATGGAAAGTTGTATGGGGAAGGAGTTTGGTACGGGGAAGGAGTTTGGTACGGGGAAGGAGTTTGGTACGGGGCAGGTTGCTGGAAGTGGGGAGATGTCTGGTACTGGGGAGGTTGCTGGTACTGGGGAGGTTGCTGGTACTGGCCAGGTTGCTGGTATGTAATAGGAGGGGGAGGATGGAAAGTGGCTGGAGGGGGTGCAGATGTAATAGGAGGGGGAGGATGGAAAGTGGCTGGAGGGGGTGCAGATGTAATAGGAGGGGGAGGATGGAAAGTGGCTGGAGGGGGTGCAGGTGGAGGAACTACAGTGGTGGGAGGTGGAGGTTGGGAGGTAACCTGCTGTAGAGCACCGTGGCACGAATGCATTACATGCATCTGCTGGGTAGGAGATAGTGTTGCCATGCGCTCCACAACAGACCTGAAAAAGGTGTGGTTTGGCGAAGATCTTGCTCCTGAATGCATGGTTTGCAGAAGTGTCTTCACCTCCAGAATGCTGGAGTTGATCTGCTGAAAGCCTGCGGAGATTTTCTCTGACAAGACTTTTAGACAGTTCTGGAAAGATGCATTCAGATGCAAGAACTCTGGCGCATAACTCTTTTCCTGACCCCTCTGCCGCTGCCGCCCAGTACCCGCAGGTGTACTAGAGGTGGCAGGGGCAGAAGGGTGGGGTAAAGGGAAAGCGATCTCCTCACCAGCAGCTTCATGTAATGTAGGCGGCCACGATGCTCCTGTGCTGGTGGATGGGACAGATGGGTCGAATGTGTGGGAAGGCTGGGAAGGTGCAGATGTACCGGGGCGGTCGAAGTGTCCCTCGGTGCCGGTCTCCTCAGGGATCGCCTCAGAAGGGTCCAATCGTGCAGGCTCCCGAGTGCTGCTCACCGTGCTGTGGAATAAAGAGAAAAAAAAACAATTAAAATAGTGACATGGTATGGCCCTGGCTGAAAAAAAAACGTTACATCTAAACATTTTTTTGTCACATGTGGTGTGTAATATTTACCTTCTGGTGAGCATTGTCTCCCGGAGGAACGACAGGGCTCGTGCGTACTTGTACTTGCTCCTGCGTCCTCCAGATCCACTCGGGGCCCGCATCTCTTTATTGAACTCCTTCTTGAAACGATCCCACACAGACCGCCACCGCTTCACAATTCTCTCCCCTGAAACGAGAAAGGACAAAGTGGTTAGTATACAACATCAGTGTTTCCCAAACTCCAGTCCTCATGGTCCCCAGGGGTCATGTTTTCAGGATTTCCAAAGTAAATAGAAATCCTGAACACATGATCCGTGGGGACCACGAGGACTGGAGTTCGGGAAACACTGGTTTAAATCAAGCAACCGGTACTGTATATACTTACGCTCTTAAATCTGGGCCCGAGCTTTGAGGTCCTCCCAGCGGTCCACAAGGAGCGAACAGATTTCCTCCCAGAGTCGTCGGGTAACGATAAGGTCAGCGTGGCGGCGGTCAGCCATATTCCAGAGCGGCTCCCTTTCTCTGACGAGATCGATGAGGCAGTCCACATCAATCCCTCCATCCTCACCGTCAGAGTCGGGAGCACGCTGTGAAGGCTGTTAAAGAAAAAGACAAAAATAACATAATTAGCCTCCACAAAAGAAATGAAATAAAAAGTGCAAAAAAAACAAAGCAAAAATATTTATACTTACACGCTGGTGACCGCCGCGTTGCTGTCGCCGACGACCCCGGGAGGCACTGCGAGGACCTCTTGGCCGAGCACCAGATTGGGAAGACTAGAGAAGAAAACAAAAAATGTTATGTCTTTGGATGTAGGCATTTGTTTGCTGTGTGTGGTCTGCAGAACATTGTTTTCTATGTGTTGTGTGTAGTGTGATGTTGTGTTTCTGCGTTTGATGCAAAAAACTTACCAATTGTGAGCCCACTCCAAGTGTCTGTCCACCCCTTCCTTCTTCTTCTGGGAGCTCCTCTTCATCTTGTGATTCCTGTTTTGAAATAAAAGGCAATGAATAGACATATATTACAGAGATGATGGATTTTGGAAATAAAAACTTACCGTCAAACGCTGACGATGCGAGGGAGGGCTCCCAGAAGAAGATGTGCTGCCTTCCTCATGGCCAGACTCCATGGCTGTGGGTGGTGTTCCTGCTGCTGCCATTGCTGCTGCTGCTGCTGCATCTATTGGGCGGCTGTTGAATAAAGAGAAACAAAGGGCCAATGAATATCTTGATATTCCATAGCCCTAGTTTGGAGGAATGGGGGATTTGATAATTACCGTCTCTCATCTGCTGCTGGACTCCCCTCCCGTTGTTCAGCATGCTGCTCCATTTGGGGTGGTGCTGATGGTGCTGCTGCATCTGTCTGCTGCCTTCTCCTGCTCCTGGTTCTTGGCTTGGGTGGCATGTTGGGTGTGGCTGAGGGTCCCACTGTCTTGCTTTTATATATGTCTTGTGGGCAGAGCTACTGAGCATGCTCAGACCAAAAAAAACGGACCCGGCCACCGGATCCGGCTGTCGCCGGATCAGGCGCATTGCGGCGCTCATAGGCTTTCATTGTATGAAAAAGCTGGACACGCCGGATCCGGCGTGTCCGGCTTTTTCGCCGGAGACAAAAAACGTTACAGTAGCCGTTTTTTCCAGACGCCGGATCGCGTCACATTGCCGGATCCGGCGAAAATCGGATGAAACGCATGGCCATCCGGCTCGATCCGGCTCTAATGCAAGTCAATGGGGGGGAAACCGGATCCGGCATTGCATTTCGCCGGATCCGGTTTTTGTCAAAAGCGCCGGATCGCGCCTGACGGCGAAAACCTGATGTGTGAAAGAGGCCTTACCCCATGGGCAGGGCATTGCGCTGGCTTAGGTATCCATGGTTATTACCACTCATATAGTTACAGTTAGTTAGACAGCTTTTAGTGGTCGTAACCATGGATACCTAAGCTATTGCAATGCCCTGCACATGGGGTAAGCATCTACATATAGGGATAGGATTTGGGAATACCCTTTTAATTTTAAGAGTATTTTTCTCTTGTGTGATAAGCCAAAAAGACACTGAGGCATGGCTATAGACATACCTAACACGAGACGTACCGTGCTTATAGGTGCGGTATCCTCATATGGTGTAGTTTGTGCTCCTGGTGGCCTTACTTTGTGTCATGGTGGCCAAGCTTTCTGTCACAATGAGTTTCCCCCTCTCCACAATTATACAAACACAAAGTCGCCTAATTTGTATAAAAAATAAATAAAATTAAAAAATTATAATAGTGACAGTAGGAAATAGTTTGCTGCGACGCCTGGTGCATCTCGGCCAGTTGGAGATGGGCTCCTGGACACAGGGCTGATGATGGATCCCAAATCTGCAGACCTCAGAGAGGGGAATGTGCAGAATAAGGATACGGTGGTGGTGGTGGCTGTTTGTGCAGCTAATCCCCAATCATGAAGAAGCAGTCTCTTTACTAATAACAATGCGGTAAATGACTATATACAAACAGTAGGTAATTGGTGATCAAGATTACACCCGCAGCTAAAAATTGACCCAAGCATACAGTCAGGCAGATCTCTGTGGGATATTTGTCTTATCAACTCCATTCACTCGTTCTCAACTGCCCCTTTAGTATTTCTCAGTCGGTACTCCTTACTTAGGTCTAAGTTTTGCTTCTCTTCTGAAGTGACTTTTCCTTTAAGACATGCAATAGATATCCTAATATGAAGGAGTATCAAGAGGGAGGGAGGTCCCTTCCTCTTGGCTCCTCTCTCTCTCTCTCTCTCTCTCTCTCAGGACTGAACTTTTTTTTTTTTACAATCTACTCCCACCACCATGTGACTCTAAGGGTCCCGTTACACATAGCGACGCTCCAGCGATCCCGACAATGATATGACCTGGTAAAGATCGCTGGTGCGTCGCTACATGGTCGTTAGTAAGCTGTCAAACAGGCAGATCTACTCAACGACGCAGCAACGGTCCAGCGATCCATATAACGACCTCGGCGGTCGTTGGGACCTTGTCACACAGCAGCTATTCTGACGACTCAGACCTCAATAGGCGTGCTTCAGCGTTGCCTTTTCCACGCCCCTCTGCTCCAATTGGTGGCCACTACTGCGCTATCACTACGCGGTTTGCTTCAGCAACTCAGACAGGGAAATCCATGAATAATAACGCACTAGCGACCCAGTGTCAATGACTGGGGATCCACGAATAATAACGCACTAGCGACCCAGTGTCAGTGACTGGAGATCCACGAATAATAACGCACTAGCGACCCCGTGTCAGTGACTGGGGATCCACGAATAATAACGCACTAGCGACCCAGTGTCAGTGACTGGAGATCCACGAATAATAACGCACTAGCGACCCAGTGTCAGTGACTGGGGATCCACGAATAATAACGCACTAGCGACCCAGTGTCAGTGACTGGAGATCCACGAATAATAACGCACTAGCGACCCCGTGTCAGTGACTGGGGATCCACGAATAATAACGCACTAGCGACCCAGTGTCAGTGACTGGGGATCCACGAATAATAACGCACTAGCGACCCAGTGTCAGTGACTGGAGATCCACGAATAATAACGCACTAGCGACCCCGTGTCAGTGACTGGGGATCCACGAATAATAACGCACTAGCGACCCAGTGTCAGTGACTGGGGATCCACGAATAATAACGCACTAGCGACCCAGTGTCAGTGACTGGAGATCCACGAATAATAACGCACTAGCGACCCCGTGTCAGTGACTGGGGATCCACGAATAATAACGCACTAGCGACCCAGTGTCAGTGACTGGAGATCCACGAATAATAACGCACTAGCGACCCCTTGTCAGTGACTGGGGATCCACGAATAATAACGCACTAGCGACCCCGTGTCAGTGACTGGGGATCCACGAATAATAACGCACTAGCGACCCAGTGTCAGTGACTGGAGATCCACGAATAATAACGCACTAGCGACCCAGTGTCAGTGACTGGAGATCCACGAATAATAACGCACTAGCGACCCCGTGTCAGTGACTGGAGATCCACGAATAATAACGCACTAGCGACCCAGTGTCAGTGACTGGGGATCCACGAATAATAACGCACTAGCGACCCCGTGTCAGTGACTGGAGATCCACGAATAATAACGCACTAGCGACCCAGTGTCAGTGACTGGGGATCCACGAATAATAACGCACTAGCGACCCAGTGTCAGTGACTGGAGATCCACGAATAATAACGCACTAGCGACCCCGTGTCAGTGACTGGGGATCCACGAATAATAACGCACTAGCGACCCAGTGTCAGTGACTGGGGATCCACGAATAATAACGCACTAGCGACCCAGTGTCAGTGACTGGAGATCCACGAATAATAACGCACTAGCGACCCCGTGTCAGTGACTGGGGATCCACGAATAATAACGCACTAGCGACCCAGTGTCAGTGACTGGAGATCCACGAATAATAACGCACTAGCGACCCCGTGTCAGTGACTGGAGATCCACGAATAATAACGCACTAGCGACCCCGTGTCAGTGACTGGAGATCCACGAATAATAACGCACTAGCGACCCAGTGTCAGTGACTGGAGATCCACGAATAATAACGCACTAGCGACCCCGTGTCAGTGACTGGAGATCCACGAATAATAACGCACTAGCGACCCAGTGTCAGTGACTGGGGATCCACGAATAATAACGCACTAGCGACCCAGTGTCAGTGACTGGAGATCCACGAATAATAACGCACTAGCGACCCCGTGTCAGTGACTGGGGATCCACGAATAATAACGCACTAGCGACCCAGTGTCAGTGACTGGGGATCCACGAATAATAACGCACTAGCGACCCAGTGTCAGTGACTGGAGATCCACGAATAATAACGCACTAGCGACCCCGTGTCAGTGACTGGGGATCCACGAATAATAACGCACTAGCGACCCAGTGTCAGTGACTGGAGATCCACGAATAATAACGCACTAGCGACCCCGTGTCAGTGACTGGGGATCCACGAATAATAACGCACTAGCGACCCAGTGTCAGTGACTGGAGATCCACGAATAATAACGCACTAGCGACCCTGTGTTAGTGACTGGGTATCCACGAATAATAACACACAAGCGACTCAGACAGGGACGCTTAAGGAAAACCATATAATACAATCCACAGCGCTCAGAAGCAAAGGATGGAAGCGCTACTACGTTGTCTTATTTTATGACGAGGTCGTCCAATCAGAGAATGATAGCGCACTAGTGGCCACCAATCGGAGCTGAGGGGGCGTTGAAAAGACAAAGCAAAATCACGCCTGTGTCCCTGAGTTCTGAATCGCCAACGAGGTCGCCCGTCTTTGTTATGACATCAAACACAGCGATGCATGCTGGCCAGCGGGACACCAATGATCAAAAAATGGCCCAGGACATTCGAGCACGATCAGCGATATCGCAGCAGGGGGGGCCGGTCGCCGCTATGTGTCACACGTAGCGAGATCGCTGGTGAGGTCGCTGTTGCATCACAAAACCTGTGACGTTTCAGCGATCTCGCTAACGATGTCGTTATGTGTGAAGTACCCTTTACAGCTGCAGTCATTGACTGACTGCCAGGAGATCTTGTTCCAGCTCTCTCCAGATACTTCTGTATAACAAGCAGAGCTGAGTCATGTAAACCAGCCCCTGAGAGAGAAGTTTAACCCTTAAAGTTCTGCCTATCAGCAAGTCTCACAATATGTTACAGCATACAATTTACACAGATTTCACACTATTTTTACAGGACACACTACACATCCAGTATCCAACACTGGACACTTTGTGCGATAACACATAGACAGGAGGGAAAGGGAAGAGCAAAGTTTAGTGACTGGCCAAAATCAGTTCTCCTCTATCTCCTAAATGGCTGGCAGTTGTAGTAGGGTTTAACCCTCTGTCTCTGAGCAGCACTCTAACATGTGCTTGTATAGTAGTGAAATACTATACTGTAAACAAAAAAAAATATCCTAGCAACATGTCATCACATTATAAGATGGAAATACCTCTTTAAAGAGGTTTTCCAGCTACTAGAATATTATTAATCATTTTTGCAGTTGGGTATCATTGCACATATTGCAACAGTTTGCTTTTACAGGCTCTTTGCACATCTAGTCTTTGGACACATATCAGCTGAGAGGAGCTCAGAAAAAGACAGATAAAGAGTTACAAACCCTCTATCAGTTTGTCATAGAGTTCTGATGGATAATTTTTAGTGCAGCCATTTATGTGCAATAAAGAGACTGTAGAAGGCAAATGGTGCAAAATGTTTAATGAAACCCTCTTGTAAATTTGATTTTTATCCCCCCAGAAAATGTTCTGAAAGTGGAACAACCAACCCCTTTAATGGCATCAATAATTTTTGTTGATATTGATAGATACTAAAATTTATCCATCTGCCTTCTTTCCATACAGGTCTGTGGATTGGTGTTAGCCTTGGATTTACGTTTCTACTGATAGACATTATCATTGTCTACATATGTTACTTCTCTAAAAGGTAAGAACATTTTCTCAGTTTTACCGGGTTATATGGCAGGAGACGTGTCATACTTGTTGAGCTAAAAAGGAAAGATGGAAAATTGTGGCATGGTCTATTGTATGCCGTATTAGGGAGGTATAAAGTATGGAATATATACTCAACATTGAAATGGCAACACCTAAAAGGAAATGTCATGGAATGATGGAAATCACAGGATGGATAGACAAGTTACTGATCTGCAAATTATGAAAAAATGGAAATAACATTTTCAGAAAATCTTGACTTACTCTGTACTGAGAATGAGCGAGCATCACATGCAGACATTCACGCTCTTACAGTCTTGGCGGCTACCAATGAGGATATTAATGGTCACCTGAAAAATTTTCTTCCACGCTTAATGCACTTGGGCAAATCATCAAGATCCACTGTTGACAGCTCCTTTTGTAATTGCCGACCAATGACATCCCAGATGTGCTCAATGGGAGACAAGTCTGGAGACGCTGCAGGCCATGGTACCACGTTTAGGCCATGGAGGCTACTCACAGTAGTGCAAGAAACATGTGACCTGGTGTTTTGATGAAAAACGGCTTCTGGAATACTTTGGAGAAATAGCCGTACCACTGGTTCCACCACCAAACCAATGAAACACCGAGCTGTTAATGCACCTGTAATGAAGTCAAAGGGATCCAACTACTCTATACTATGTTTCCCCACACCGGGAGAAGGATTTCCATAGATAGGCTAGAGAACCTTAATTTTTTTTTATCTATCAAATGAGTAGGTGGTGCTAGCCCACAGGTTGTGACTACATAAGAAAATAAAAAATGTAGCCACTGTACACATGGCCAATAAAAAGCTTTTGCATTTTTTCATTTAAGAAGTTGCTTGGAGTGCTGCCTACATTTTTGCATTAGGGCTTATTCACACTTTAATATTTGGTCAGCATTTTTTCCTAAAGGAAAAACAAAACAAATGGCACAGTCTGTGTTGCTGTGGGGATCCGCCCGCTCAGGAAACAAACATAAAAAACTTTCCACTTTACTTATTCTCCAACACAGCTCTATAGCTCCCATTTCCAGGCACACAGTGAGCCAGAAGGCGGTGTATTTATCCTCTGGACTCCACCCTGGGTTGGAGATATGGTGAACAGCCTCCCACCCACTCTTCAGCTGTTCACTAAACTTAGCCCTAAACATGGTCGATTAACCCCTCTCAGCACTTAGTGTGCTGGAGCATTTTTCTGTGTGCATATCACTGAAACTAATAACCTCAGTGATACATATCTCCACACTAGTACTTTGCCAGTGACTTTGTCACAATAGGTAAGCAAGGAAATATTCCAATAAACTAGAATAAATCTCCTCTATCTATTACATTGACATTCAGGGTACATTAATTTACAATAAGTGGTATAAAAGTTTGGAGAAGAAATACAAATAATCTGGAACTAGAAACATGGAAACAAAAAAGAATTTATCCTTGAAGAGCTCAGCGTGTCTTTGCCTCCATGGATGCTTTTACTTCAAACACAAAATGTTCTTTATGAGAACATATAAAAATCAATAGTCTACAACATTCCTTCTTAGCCCAAATGTGCCCCTTAATATATGGCACAAGGGTTACAGCTCAGAATTGCTTTCACAAGCGCAAACAAATAAAAGCACCCACCATGTTATAAAACTGCTAAACACTATGAAACTAGCAAATTTCATGTCCAGGAACCATAAGTGGTCCTTCATCTGGACCTCATGAGGCTCCCAAACTTCCTGTGGTGACAAGTTCAGGTAGATTATTAAGGGAATCTGAGAAGCAGATGAATTGAATGTAAACTGTAGTATTTTTTTCAATGAACTCTCTGTTTGTTGGACCTTGATGAAGAATCCAAAAAATGCCTGGTTGCCCTTTGTGGATCTTTATGCTCTGGTAGAGACCAATATGGCCACTTTGGTTCATATTGCTTTTGTGCTAGCACTTTTGGGCCATAGATGAATGCCAGATATTGAAATACAGGACAAAAAAAATTTCAGAGGAGTGTTCAGTCATAAAAACATCTCTAAAACAGTTTAGAATGGTATAAAATAAAATACCTTGCCAGTCCCCCGGCGCTGTTTTTCTGATGTCTCCTGGTTCCCTGCCAGTCTCTATATCTCCGCCATGCTGATTTCAGGTTATGTAGCCACATGGCCACTACTGCCAGCGACTGATCTTCTGACTAGGTGACCCATGGAAAGCTGCTGGGAGTTATAGAGAAATCAGAGCCAAAGCAGTGGGGAATTAGTAATTCTTTCAGATTTTTTGTATTAGCTGTAGAACCTCTTTAAAGTGACACTGCACTTTAGGAAAACTTTTGACTTGTCATACAGATATGTTAGAAGAACTTGTGATCGGTGGGCTTCAGAATGCTGAGGTTCTCACTGAGTACCATGAGGTGCAGAAGTGCTCAGCCAAGCACTGTTCTCTTCCAACGCTAAAGATGGACTCTCATAATTTCAATTGAGTTCTGTTCCGGAAGACATTCACATTTCTGTTCCTTCATTTTAAAAATTATAAGTCTATCCACTCAAACCTAGCCATTGATCAAAAAATCTGACGATATTAAGGGGCTTTTCAAACACACTGCAGGTATCTTTATAAAGCAAATGGCAGGTACTCGTCTGATGTTCTATCTCATGGTGGTGATCCAGGATCTTTGACTTTCTCAAGAAGGGAGAAGGACGAATAAAAATATTTACGAATATAACAACGGAACGTTACCAGCTCTTAAAACAGTTATGTACAATGGGTGTAACCAAGGACACGGATACAGTCAAGGGCCTTTTACACATAGCGAGATCACTAGCGATATCGCTAAAGCGTCACCGATTTTTTGGGGACGCAACAGCGTAATCGCCAGCGATCTGGCTACATGTGACACGTACCTGTGACCGGCCCCCCCGCTGGATATCGCTGATCGCGCTCAAACGTCCTGGGCCATTTTTTCCTCGTTGGCGTCCTGATGGCGCCGACTAGCGATGCATGGACGCAGGCGGAAGTCATTATCATCGCTGCCGTGTGACAGGTAAGAGCATGCAAAACACAAGCCGCGGAGACACCATCACATGTTTCTCAACGCAAGCAATGACTAGCCAGGTCTTTCCCTGGGAAGGAACAACCACGGGAAGGGCAGTCTCCAATGAAGGAAACCACCTATGCCAAAACATGGTATCCACAGACAGCTGTTTCGGGGTATTGCCCTCATCAGTATGGAGTAGGAAACTGGCCAGTAGGAGCAGTGCCTAGTAGAAGACTGTGAAAAATGAGGATGAATGAACTCATGGAGATCAACATCCAACACTGCGGAGACACCATCACATGTTTCTCAACGCAGTGATTCTAGAGCAATGCCCCCATCCCTTATGGGAAATATGTAGACATTGCTCCTACTGGCCAGTTTCCTACTCCACACTGAAGAGGGGCAATACTCCGAAACAGCTGTCTGTGGATGGTTACCATGTTTTGGCATACAGTAGGTGGTTTCCTTCATTGGAGACTGCCCTTCCCGTGGTTGTTCCTTCCCGGGGAAAGACCTGGCTAGTCATTACTTGCGTTGAGAAACATGTGATGGTGTCTCCGCGGCTTGTGTTTTGCATATTTTTACATATTTCCCATAAGGGATGGGGGCATTGCTCTAGAATCACTGCGTTGAGAAACATGTGATGGTGTCTCCGCAGTGTTGGATGTTGATCTCCGTGAGTTCATTCATCCTCATTTTTGACAGGTAAGAGCGACCACCGAGCATCACTGGATCGTTGCTGCATCGCTGTGAGATCTGCCTGTTTGGCAGCTCACTAGCGACCATTTAGCGATGCACCAGCGACCCTGACCGGGTCGTATCGTTGTCGGGATCACTGGTGCATCGCTAAATGTAACGGGACCCTTAGACTTTGGAGGGATGAACTGGTTCAGCATCTGACATGTGCAGCATGAGACTAGCGTCACACCACCATATTGTCTCTCCTCCAAGAGAATTGGGCTGACTATGCTATGACTTTTTTTACCCCACCGTTCATTTACTTGCACGGCCGAGTGCAGTCTGAATATCAGATGAAAATCGAGTGTACTGGGATTTTTTTCCTTCAACTGACTCAGACATGTGCATGGCCGATAGAATAACATTGTTCCAAGTGCAATCCGATCTTCTGTTGGATTGCCGTCAGGCCAAAAATACGGCCATGTGCACGACCCATAATAGTGGCACTGTGCAGCACATTTATCAAATCATATGAGCAGGATTTGAAAACAGATGACAATGCTGTTGCAAGCTGACAGGTGTTCATTAAAGGGGATTTATTTCTGGTTTTAGAAAACAATTTATTCCTGGTTACAGTTTGTTTAAAAACAAACAAACAGTGTTTTACTCACTCTTCCCGGGTCCAGCGGTGAGTTTCTGCCGTAGCCCCTGGTGTCTGTTATTGTCTGCAGCGCTGATATCACATTGACGGAGCTGCAGTCTGTAACTGAGCTCAGAGCGGCGCTGCCTGACTCGACGACACAAGCCTCTGAGCTCAGTTATTGGATGCAGCATAGTTAGTGTGACAACAGCACTGCTGAGAAAAGCACAGGGAGCAGCAGCGTAGAACCAGCACTGGACCTGGAGATCGTTAATAAAGCACACTTTGGATATTTAAAACAAAATTCAGCCGGGTGAAAGGGGTTTTCCAAAACTGGAAAACCTCTTTAAGGCCAACAGGTTTAGTGTGAAGAGCTGGAATGAGCCTGAGACTATTCTTGGGGTAGTTGTCCAGCTAACTTACAAAACAAACTTGATTTTCCCCACATTGCTACTCCATCAGAGAGCAGCATGGTGTAGGGGCAGAGACCTTGATTCCAGGAATATATCACTTTCTAGGCTACTTTTGATAAAATCACTATTTTATCTGCTGCTGATTTACCAGTTCTCTGTGTTGTGAGTTCATTTTCCCCTTCTTTGCTGAGGCCCGAGGAATTCCCTCTTCTGGTAAAGAAAGGTAGTGAGCCTGATTGTCAAACACCTGAGGCTGATGATTGTGACTGGCTGAGTGGAGTTACGGACTGGATATAATGCTGCCGACGCCCTTCTGCCCTGCGGGTGATTTCTCTGTGGGATCCTTGGAGACCAGTCTGAATTCCTGCTCCTCCAAAGCTAAGTTTGCTGCTCGGCCTTTTGCTTTTGTGCTTTGACTTTGTTTTTGCTTTGTTTTTCTGGATTTCTGCCATTCCCTGCTGGGGTGTGCTGAATTCATTTAGCTCTGTCTTCTGAAAATACCTGAGTGCTAATTCAGTTTTTGAAGCCTAGCTGCTTCAGGGCCTTTTTCATATCAGCTGGTTGGCTTATGTTTTTGATAGGGTTTTGGCAGATTGCAGACAGCAGCCTTCCTGTCCTTTCCTATCTAGGTAGTTTTGGGGCCCCGTCTTTGCTCAGCCTATCTTTCTGTCTGAGTTAGTATTTTCATCTTGCTTCACCGCCATTATATGTTGGGGGCTGCCTATTGCTTTGGGGTCTGCTCTGGGGCAGTTTAGATTTCCCCTTTCCTTCTTTAGGCCTATGTATTTCTCCGGCTGTGATCGAGGGGTCTAGGGCATCGTAGGAACCCCCCACGGCTACTGCTAGTTGTGTTGATAGGTTCAGGGGTCTGCAATCTGATAGTTGCCAACTTCTCTGGTTTTCTGGACTTAGCTTGTATTTCTGTTTTCGCCTCCTACGGTGACTCATTCATAACAGAATCACCCGCCTTACCGCAGATTCTAGGGTACTCAATAGCAGGAAAGAATTGTAGTTTAAAAAAAAAAAAAAAGTGTGTATATTTTTTCCTCTATATCTCTGAGGCCGTAGGGGGAATTTTTTTTTCTCTCAATGGAGATAAAGCAATTGTCTGATCGTGTGGAGCAGCTCGCTGCGGAAGTGCAGGGAATTTCTGCCTACCTTGCTCATTCACATGCTGCTGAACCAAAGATTCCTACACCTGATGTATTTTTTGGGGATCGGTCTAAATTTTTGAATTTCAAAAATAATTGTAAATTATTTTTTGCCTTGAAGCCTAACTCGTCAGGGAGCTCCGCGCAGCAGGTTAAAATTGTCATCTCTTTGCTGCGTGGCGATCCCCAGGATTGGGCGTTTTCTTTGAAACCAGATGATCCTATTCTGACTAATGTGAATGCATTCTTTCAAGCTTTGGGGTTGTTGTATGACGAACCTAATGCCATTGATCAGGCTGAAAAGACCCTGCTGGCATTGAGCCAGGGTCGTGATTCTGCAGAATTGTACTGTCAAAAATTCCGAAAGTGGCCAGTACATACTACCTGGAATGATAATGCCTTGGCTGCTCTCTTTCAGAAGGGGTGGTCAGAAGCCGTAAAAGATACTATGGTGGGATTTCCTGTTCCCTCTGGTCTTGACGATTCTATGTCATTAGCCATTCAGGTTGATCGGCGTTTGCGCGAACGCAAAGCTGCACGAGAGGTGTTGCCACCTGTTGAAAAAAGGTCTGAACCTATGCAATGTGATAGAGTTTTTTCCAGAGAGCAGCGTCAGGAGTTCAGAAGGCGTAATAAGTTGTGTTTTTTCTGTGGATATGCCTTGCATATTATTTCTGTCTGTCCCAAACGAGAGAAACGCTTTGCACACACGTTTTCTGTTGGGGGTGTTCAACCTAAGTTTCTTCTGGCTATTACTCTGATCTGCTCCCTGTCCACATTTTCCGCCAAGGCGTTTGTGGATTCGGGAGCAGCCCTAAACCTAATGGACTTGGATTTTGCTAAACATTGTGGATTTCCGATGACACCTCTGCAGACGCCTATCCCTTTGAGGGGAATTGATGCTACTCCTTTGGCTAAAAATAAACCCCAGTTTTGGACCCAGGTGGTAATGCGGGTCGCCCCAGACCATCAAGAAAATTGCAGATTTCTGGTGTTGCATAATCTGCATGATACTGTTGTTCTGGGGTTTCCCTGGTTACAGATTCATAATCCAGTTTTGGATTGGAAATCTGTGTCTGTGGTGAGTTGGGGTTGTCGGTGTGTCTTTAGTGAGGCTCCGGTGTTTTCCACCTCTCCTCAGTCGCATGATGTTCCTGATTATTTGGCGGACTTTTATGATGTATTTAGTGAGAATGACTCTGCGTCTCTGCCTCCTCATAGGAGTTATGACTGTGCAATTGAACTGAGCCCGGGGTGTAAATTTCCCAAGGGTCGGCTCTTCAATTTATCTGTACCCGAGCACGAGGCTATGCGATCCTATATTAAGGAGGCGTTGGAGAAGGGTCATATTAGACCATCCTCGTCACCCTTGGGTGCCGGTTTTTTTTTTGTAGCCAAAAAGGATGGGTCATTAAGACCTTGTATTGATTATCGTGCCCTCATCAAAGTTACTGTTAAATATCAGTATCCGTTACCCCTTATTTCTGATCTATTCTCCAGAGTTAAAGGTGCTTGCTGGTTTACCAAGCTTGACCTCAGGGGGGCGTATAATCTTATTCGCATTAAGCATGGGGATGAATGGAAGACGGCGTTTAATACTCCGGAGGGACATTTTGAGTACCTGGTGATGCCTTTTGGGCTCACTAATGCCCCTTCTGTCTTCCAGTGCTTCATGAACGATATTTTCCGAGATTTTGTCGATAAATTTTTGATTATCTATCTGGATGATATTTTGATCTTCTCCAAGGATTGGGATTCTCATGTGGAACATATTTGGACTGTGTTCCGGATCTTTAGGGAGAATTCCCTGTATGTCAAGGGATCTAAATGCCTTTTTGGAGTACAGAGGATTTCTTTTTTGGGATTTATTTTGTCCCCGTCAACTATTGAAATGGACCCGGCCAAGGTACAGGCCATTCACGATTGGGTTCAGCCCACTTCTTTGAAGGCCCTCCAGAAGTTTTTGGGTTTTGCTAATTTTTATCAGAAATGTATAGCAAAATTTTCTAGTATTGCCAAGCCATTGAATGATTTGACTAAGAAGGGTAGTGATGTGTTAAATTGGTCTCCGGAGGCTGTTTCTTCCTTTCAGGAGTTGAAGCGAAGATTCACCTCCGCCCCGGTTTTGCGGCAACCTGATGTCTCACTTCCATTCCAGGTAGAGGTGGATGCTTCTGAGATTGGTGCAGGAGCTGTTTTGTCCCAAAAGGATCCTGTAACATCTAAAATGAATCCCAGTGCTTTCTTTTCCCGAAAGTTCTCTCCATCTGAACGTAACTATGATGTGGGGAATAGGGAACTGTTGGCCATGAAATGGGCATTTGAGGAGTGGAGACATTGGTTGGAGGGAGCTAAGCATCAAGTCGTGGTCCTCACTGACCACAAGTATTTGATTTACCTAGAGTCGGCTAAGCGCTTGAACCCTAGACAGGCTAGGTGGGCCTTGTTTTTTACACGTTTTGATTTTGTGGTTTCTTTTCTTCCTGGAACAAAGAATGTCAAGGCTGACGCCCTCTCTAGGAGCTTCCTTGCTGATTCTCCTGTGGTGACCAAGCCTGCTACCATCTTAGGAGAAGGGGTAGTTCTTTCTGCCATCTCGCCCGATTTGAGACGTGCTCTGGAAGAGTTCCAGGAGGACAAACCTGAGCGTTGTCCCAGTGGAAAGTTGTAAGTTCCTGACCAGTGGAAGAAGAGAGTGAGGTCTGAAGTTCATTGCTCTGCTTTGGCTGGTCATCCAGGTATTTTTGGTACTAGAGATCTGGTGAGTTGGTTTTTTTGGTGGCCCTCCTTGTCTCGTGATGTCAGGAATTTTGTGCAGTCCTGTGGGACGTGCTCCCGGTCTAAATCGTGTTCTCGCTCTAGTGGGTTGTTGATGCCTTTGCCTGTCCCCAAGAGGCCATGGACCCATATTTCAATGGATTTCATCTCTGATATGCCTGTCTCTCAAAGGATGACTGTTATTTGGGTGATTTGTGATAGGTTCTCTAAGATGGTTGATCTTGTACCACTCCCTAAGTTGCCGTCTTCCTCTGAGTTGGTGCCCCTGTTTTTACAACAGGTGGTTCGTTTGCACGGGATTCCTGAGAACATTGTATCTGACAGAGGAGTGCAGTTTGTGTCTAGATTTTGGAGAACTTTCTGTTCCAGGCTGGGAATTCAGTTGTCCTTCTCCTCTGTTTTTCACCCTCAGACCAATGGGCAGACAGAGAGAACAAACCAGACCTTGGAGTCATATTTGAGATGTTTTATTTCTGCTGATCAGGATGATTGGGTTTCATTTTTGCCCTTGGCCGAATTTGCTTTGAATAATAGAGCTAGTTCTGCCACTTTGATGTCACCTTTTTTTTGTAACTTTGGGTTTCATCCTCGATTTTCTTCAGGGCAGGTGGAGCCCTCTGCCTGCCCAGGTGTTGACACTGTGGTGGAGAGAATGCACCAGATCTGGGACCAAGTGGTGGATAAGTTATCTCTCTCCCAGGAGAAGGCCCAGCGGTTTTCCAACCGACATAGGACCATTGGTCCCCAGTTTAAGGTTGGTGATATGGTGTGGTTATCATCAAAAAATATTGCTATGAAGGTGGCTTCTCCTAAGTTTAAGCCTAGATTTAAGACCTTACAAGATTGTGGAGATTATTAATCCGGTCTCTTTTCGTTTGGCTCTTCCTGTCACATTTAAAATCCATAATGTGTTCCATAAATCTTTGTTGAAGAGGTTTGTTGAACCTGTTGTTCCGAGGGTGGCACCTCCAGACCCTGTATTGGTTGAAGGTAACATGGAGTATGAGGTAAAGAAAGTACTGGATTCCCGTCTGGCTAGACGGAGACTCCAGTATTTGGTTAAGTGGAAGGGTTATGGTCAGGAGGATAATTCCTGGGTCTCCGCCTCTGATATTCATGCCAAATGATTGGTGCTTGCCTTTCATCGGGCTCACCATGATCGCCCTGGTGGCATAGTTGAGGGTTCGGTGACCCCTCCTCAAGGGGGAGGTACTGTTGTGAGTTCATTTTCCCCTTCTTTGCTGAGGCCCGAGGAACTCCCTCTTCTGGTAAAGAAAGGTAGTGAGCCTGATTGTCAAACACCTGAGGCTGATGATTGTGACTGGCTGAGTGGAGTTACGGACTGGATATAATGCTGCCGACGCCCTTCTGCCCTGCGGGTGATTTCTCTGTGGGATCCTTGGAGACCAGTCTGAATTCCTGCTCCTCCAAAGCTAAGTTTGCTGCTCGGCCTTTTGCTTTTGTGCTTTGACTTTGTTTTTGCTTTGTTTTTCTGGATTTCTGCCATTCCCTGCTGGGGTGTGCTGAATTCATTTAGCTCTGTCTTCTGAGAATACCTGAGTGCTGATTCAGTTTTTGAAGCCTAGCTGCTTCAGGGCCTTTTTCATGTCAGCTGGTTGGCTTATGTTTTTGATAGGGTTTTGGCAGATTGCAGACAGCAGCCTTCCTGTCCTTTCCTATCTAGGTAGTTTTGGGGCCCCGTCTTTGCTCAGTCTATCTTTCTGTCTGTGTTAGTATTTTCATCTTGCTTCACCGCCATTATATGTTGGGGGCTGCCTATTGCTTTGGGGTCTGCTCTGGGGCAGTTTAGATTTCCCCTTTCCTTCTTTAGGCCTATGTATTTCTCCGGCTGTGATCGAGGGGTCTAGGGCATCGTAGGAACCCCCCACGGCTACTGCTAGTTGTGTTGATAGGTTCAGGGGTCTGCAATCTGATAGTTGCCAACTTCTCTGGTTTTCTGGACTTAGCTTGTATTTCTGTTTTCGCCTCCTACGGTGACTCATTCATAACACTCTGAATACTGAGCCCAGTATAATCCCATCTACACCACTGATTGTCAGCTTTCTGCCTATGCACAGTGTACACATAAAGCTGCCAATCAGGGATTGAACTAACTGGCAGCAGGTTTTGGAGTCCTCCAGTGATAATCGCCTGCTGATAAAACACTGATTTTATCAAAACTACAGCAAGTAGCCCAGTAAGTGACACATGGCAGAAATCAGGGTCTCTGTCTCTACATCATGCTGCTCTCAGGTGGCAAAAAAAACCTTGAGACAAATTCCCTCTATTGTATATCTATAGTTCTACATCAGCCACAGACTGGACATTATTTCTTATACCGTTTTGCTTTCTTAAAAAGTCTCTTTCGATCTTGCAGTCTTTTTTTGTCATTCATTTTCGCTAGTATATGTGAGTAGTAAGAAAATAACATTTTGCTGTTATGTCCTCGTACATTTTAGATGCTTCTCCCTTTAAAACTTCATGATCTTATGATTAAAATTAATGCTTCCTTTCATTTTATTCTCCAACAGGAAACATAAAGGCAATATCACCAGTGGGTTTTCCAATCCAAATTATGCAGGGAGCAGCACGACTTCACTGAACGAGGTGCATAAAATCTTTATCAACCATTACAGCGCCTTTGCTTTGAGCCATAGAGGAACGCGTGTCTTTATTCACATACTTTATTCTTTCATGAAATGTGTTCTTTGTTTAGCAAACAAGCTGCGTTCCCCGGGTCTGAGGGTAATATTCTGCTCATCCGGAGTACAATACTATATATCATTCTCTACCGGGGGTCTCCCGTCAGATTAGCAGAATATAAAATGCTTTCACATCTTCGTTATGCCTAAACTCATTTTTGGCTTTGAAGTTTGGGAACAAAATATCTGAAACTTCTGATCTCCATATTTATTTATTTATTTATTTCAAATAACTGATTACTACTGGGATACACCAGCTAACACAGCCATAAAAGTGTCTATCGAGTATTACTGTTACGGTACTACAGCATAGGACTAGGGTAGGAGGGGGCAAAACTGACCCTGCACTGCGACTAGGCTGATACCCTACGATGGAGTGGGCGACCCATTCCTAACGAATAGACCCACCGACGATCCTAGGTTAATCTCAAGCGAAGACCTATAGATAGGGGGAAGGGGGTCCCTGAAAGATCTAAGGACTGGGTACAAAACGGGTCACCTCCTAATAGAAAGTAAAGAGAAGGCTGCAGAAACAAACTGAAAACAGAAACTAAGACTAGCAGAACCAGAGGTCCCAGAACTGAACTAATTAAACACACAGTGTTATGAATGAGTCACCGGAGGAGGAAAAAACAAAAATGCAAGCTAAGTCCAGAAAACCGGAGAGGTTGGTAGCTAGCAGATTGCAGACTCCTGATCCTATTCACAACAACTAACAGTAGCCGTGGAGCTTTCCTACGGTGGTCCTAGACGCCTCTTCCTAGCCGGAGAACTACATAAGCCTAAAGAAAGAAAGGGGAAATCTAAACTGCCCCAGAGCAGACCCCAAAGCAATAGACAGCCCCCAACATGTATTGTCGGTGAAAACAGATGAAAACACAAACACAGACAGAAAGACAGGCAGAGCAAACGATGGGGCCCAACTAACTAGATAGGAAAGGACAGAAAAGATGCTGGCTGCAATCCGCAAAAACCCTACCAAAAATTTCCCAACACGTCTGATGGGAAAAACGGCCCTGAAGTCACTTGACTTCAAAATCCCTATATCAGCACTCCGATATATTCTGAAGACAGAGCAAAAGAGATTTAACCGATCAGGGACAAAAATGGAAATTCAGCAGAGCCCCAGCCGGGGCTGGCAGAACACAAAACTAAGCAAATCAGACAAAATCTCATGGAACAATAACAGAGCAAACTTAGCTTTAGAAGACAGGAACTGAACTGGAGGCCAGAGCTCAGAACAGAGAAATCACCAGCAACCCTACAGGGTGTCATCTGCCTTATATCCACTCAGAGATTCCGGATGTCCAATCGCAATCCACCTGTTCAGGTGACAGGTTTCTCCCATCCAAATCAGTTTCACCACCTCCTTTCACCAGCAGAGGGAGTTCATCGGACATCAAAGGTGAACGAGAAAATGAGCTCACAACACACAGAAGGCAAAGCAAAGCTCCAAACCAGGACTCAAGCAGAATAACACTGTTGTCCAGCAAGAAATGGGAGACAGGTGCAGGTTAATAAAGGGTGATACAATCACCTGACCCAAGACAAACCCAGCACCAGGGGAAAAAGACCAGCAACCAGAACACTACAAGAAAATGGCCGATAGTCACAAATTAAACAGATTCTAACAATTACGTCTGTGCTTACCAACTGTTAGATGAATCTCCACCATTGACTACATGACATAAATATCTGGTAGAGTCCAATTCCACTTTTAGGACTCCCACCTATTGGGAAAATGGGGTTCTTCTTCTCTCCCAACTAGCACTCCAGAGTAAAAGAGACCATGCACGTGGCTCTCCCCATTGAAGATTATGGGTGTTGTGTTGATGCTGAACCATTGATCACATGTATGCCCAAAGCGTGTACTTCCATCATCTGGGATTTCGGGAGTCATCGGCATACTTATTTTTCCACTGTATGGACTAGTGAAGTAGGCAATGCTAATCTGTTGTGAGTTCATTTTCCCCTTCACTACTGAGGCCCGAGGAACTCCCTCTTCTGGTGAAGAAAGGTAGTGAGCCTGATTGTCAAACACCTGGGGCTGATGATGATGACTGGCTGAGTGGAGTTAATGACTGGATATAAGGCTGCCGACGCCCTTCTGGCCTGCGGGTGATTTCTCTGTGGACTTCTAAAAACCAGTCTGATTCCTGCTCATCTAAAGCTAAGATTTCTGCTTTGCCTTTTTGCATTAGTGTTTTGTTTTCCTTGCTTTTCTGGATTCTGCCATTCCCTGCTGGGGTGAGCTGAATCTCCTTTTGCCTGTTGCTCTGTCTTCAGAATATTCCTGAGTACTGACATTGCCTTTTTTGAAGCCTAGCGTCTTCAGGGCTTTTTTTACTGTCAGTTTGTTGGCTCTTATTTTCATAGCGTTTTTTCACGGATTGCAGACAGCAGCCTTCCTGTCCTTTCCTATCTAAGCTAGCTTGGGCCCCATCTTTGCTCAGTCTATCTTTCTGTCTGTGTTTTGTTCTTTCTTCTTGCTTCACCGACATTATATGTGGGGGGCTGCCTTTGCTTTGGGGTCTGCTCTGGGGCAGTTTAGATTTCCCTTTCTGTCTTTAGGCTATGTAGTCCTCCGGCTGTGATCGAGGGGCCTAAGGCATCGTAGGAGCCCCCCACGGCTACTGCTAGTTGTGTTGATAGGTTCAGGGGTCTGCAATCCGATAGCTGCCAACTTCTCCGGTTTTCTGGACTTAGCTAGCATTTCTATTTTTGCCTCCTACGGTGACTCAATCATAACACTAATCTATGCAGAGGCATACACTGATAAATGTTTCCCCCTTGGTAAATATGAGATTCTTTTTTCTATGAATTCTCTATGGCAGATTTATCATGTTTTATGGTTATGCACTAACATATAATAACACAAAATAATCGGGTAGAACGCTTCAAGATTCAGCAGCTCAAAACACCATCTGGTCAAGCCTTGACCCTCGTGGATATAAAGAATGAAAAACAGATAGGTACAAAATATATTGGAGCTAATGTCATATGTTGAAGGGAATATGTCACCTAATCTAAGAGCAGCATAATGTAGGGGAAGAGTTCCTGATTCCGGGGATGTTTTATCAGCAAGAGGTTATCACTAGAGGACTAGCAAACCTGCTGCCATGTTATCCTCCATATTCATGAGCTCTGTGTAACCCCGCACCCACCACTGATTTGCACCACCTTACATAAATGATGTTTAATAATTTGATCAAAGATCCTTCCTGGTATAGAAGTAAGGCTCACTGGCCTGTAATTTTCTGGCTCTGTCTTCTTACCTTGTTTGAATATAGGGACAACATTTGTCTTCTCCAGTGTTCTGGGACTTCTCCTGTTCTCCAGGAATTTTAAAAGATTCTGGCTAGTGGTTCTGAAATTTCCTCTGCTAAGTCTTAACATGTCACCAGGAACTTGTCCTCCTCTATACCGTGCTGTCCACAGGTCAGACTGCATGTGCAATGTGTCTGCCAGCACCATGTCATAGAGCAGGAGGAGATGAGCAGATTGAGTTATAGTTTTTATGGGAAAAGATACAGTTTAATTTTTATTCTATTCATTAAAATTACTGATAACTTTGCTCTCAAGAGTCAAGGAGGGGGTGCTAACCAGTGATTGACTAATTCATTAATTTCAATGAAAAACAGAATTGACTTTTACTCAGTAGGACCGCCCACTGGACTCCCATGCAGACAAACACCAGAGATTTCAATGAATAAAATACAAGGTATTTTGAATCCTTTCCCAGCAACTCCTGCACTATATCATGATGCCTACAGAGTTTCTATGATGACATTTTCCCTTTAAATTTATACAAAGAAGATTATTTGTGTATATATTATATTTATTTCTCTACTATTTTTTCTCACCTTTTATTAGCTTTCTGAAACAGTACATCCTAATGTCCAAGTCAGTGTTTTTCCCTGGAAATCAGGCCACCAGGTACGTGTGATTATTGATGTGTATATTGTTAGTGATAGAATGAAACCTATTTATTTCAGCTTTGGGTCTGAGTCAAATGGAAACTTCTCTAGAAAATAATCTTTTAATACGGTTTTTCCTTTCATAATAAAGCCTTAACAGGTGTACCACAAAATGACATAGGACTAGGAAGTGCCACCACTAAGGCTGAGTTCACAAGTGACGTTTCTTTTCGCGTTTCCGCGGCGGTTTTAACCGCGCGATTTTGCCGTGAAAACGCGAAAAATAAGCATCCCATGCATTCCTATGGGATTCCGCAATGCTGTGCTAATGCTGCGGTTTTTACCGCGGCGGAATCGCTTTGCGGTAAAAAACGCAGCATGCTCATTAATTTGCGGAATCGCGGCGATCCCGCACCCATAGGAATGCATTGTTCCACTTACTTCCCGCATGTGGCTGTGCACACCATGCGGAAAGTAAGCAGAACAATTGCGGATGGTACCCACGGTCCGGAGGAGAGGAGACTGTCCTCCGGGCTTTGGGTACCATATCCCTGTAAAAAATAGAATTTAAAATAAAAAATATTGTTATTCTCACCTTCCGGCGTCCCGCGCAGCATTCCTGCCTCTCTCCACGCTCCCGGTCCCAGTAAGCCTTTGCGAAAATGCCCGCGATGGCGTCCGTTCTCGCGGGATTGCGAAGTCTCGCGGTCATTCGCGCGACGTCATCGCGAATAAACCACGAGACATCGCGATCCCGCGAGAACAGACGTCATCGCGGGCATTTTCGCAAAGGATTACTGGGAACGGATGCGCGGGACGTCGGAAGGTGAGAATAACACTATTTTTTATTTTTTTTTACATTCTATCTTTTACTACTGATGCTGCATAAGCGGCCTCAGTAGTAAAAAGTTGGTCACACTCGTCAAACACTATGTTTGACGAGTGTGACCAACCTGTCAATCAGTTCTCCAAGCGATGCTACAGATCGCTTGGAAAATGCTAGCATTTTGCAAGCTAATTACGCTTGCAAAATGCTAGTTTTTCCGCGGGAAAATCGCGGGAATTTAAAATGCGATTTTCCGGCGGAATGGAATTCCGGAATTCTCGCGGTAATTTCCGCGAGAGTTCTGGTACGTGTGCACTTAGCCTAATACTGGTGGAGGTCTGGGAGTGCAGGGGCAACAGGACTGATTCATCACTGCGCTCATTCACAGCATTTCCCGGTACACTGTGAATGGACTCGGCTGCAGGTCACGGCACAGCCAGCAGGGTGTCAATGTGCTTGTAAAAATGGGTTTAGGGATGCAGCACTAAATCAGTGTTGCTGCTTTATTATGAGGATTGGTGAGGGTCCCCAAGTAATAAGGTTGTTCCGCAATTCCAATTTATCACTAATCAATTGTTACAATGCATGAATACCAATAAGAGTTTTCTGCCTGGAAAGCTACAGTTGTGCGAAAAAGTGTTTGCCCCCTTCCTGATTTCCTATTCTTTTGTATGTTTGTCACACTTAGATGTGTCAAGTCACCAAACCAATGTAAATATTAGACAAAGATAACACAAGTAAACACAAAATGCAGATTTTAAATGAAGATCTTTATTACTATGGGAAAATAGAAATCCAAACCTACAGTGCCCTGTGTGAAAAAGTGATTGCCTCCTAAACCTAATAACTGGTTGGGTTAGCGGCAACAACTGCAATCAAGCATTTGCGATAACTGGCAATGAATCTTTTACAACCCTCCAGAGGAATTTTGACCCATTCATCTTGGCAGAATTGTTGGAATTCAACCACACTGGAGGGGTTCCGAGCATGAACCACCTTTATAAGGTCATGCCACAGCATCACAATCGTTTTAAGATCAGGACTTTGACTAGGCCACTCCAAAGTCTTAACTTTGTATTTCTTAAGCCATTCAGAGAGGGACTTGCTGGTATGTTTTGGATCATTGTCCTGCTGCTTAATGCTAGCCAGCTTCAGCTTGAGGTCACAAACAGATGGCCGTACATTCTCCTTCAAGATTTTTTGGTAGACTGCAAAAGTCTTCCAGGTCCTGAATCAGCAAAACTGTTGTGAACACTTCTGACCTGACTTCTGAGTTTGGGCTCCCTCTGGTGGTTGCTGCTGGTAATGGAGCTGGTCTGGCTGACAGAAGTCAATCACATGAGCAAGATGATTGGAGGTCAGGTGTTACAGACTGGAGTGATTTAAGTGAGCAACCTTCCCTCAGCTCTTGCCGGTGATTTGGTTTTTTTTTCCTGAGCTTTCTGGAAGTCTGATTGCCTCCTGCTTCGTCCTGCATCTTTCAGTTAAGTTATTTGTCTGCTTGAATCTTTTTGCATTTGATTCATTCTTTGCTTTTCTCTGATTTCTGCCTTGCTGGTGTGAGTCCAGCCTAGTTCCCTGCTGGGACCTGTGCTGGACTCTTTCATTTGCCACAGCTCATGTCAGTCTTTGCAGTATTTCTAATCCCCTGTTATATCAGTATCTTTTGTCTGCGTCCAGTTACTCCAGAGTTCTGATTTAGTGGGGGAGAGGTCGTATGGCCTCAGTATTTTTGCATATCAGACATGTTGGAGTTTTTCTTAGGGTTTTTTGCGTGATTGCAGACAGTATCCTTTCCTGTCCTATTCTATCTAGACAGTTTGGGCTCCATCATTTGCTTACTCTATTCTCTGCCTGTGTTTGTGCCTCATCTTGTCTCATCAGCAATATATGTTCAGGGGCTATCTATTCCTTTGGGGTTCTACTACAGGGCAGTTTATCTTTCCCCTTTCTCTCTTAAGGCTTAGTTAATTCTTTGGCTGTGCCGAGGCTTCTAGGGCATCGTAGGTGCGTCCCACGGCTAATTCTAGTTGTGTTGTCAGTTTAGGGGTCTGCAATCCGCTAAGTTACCAACCTACCTGGTTATCTGGTTGCCTCGCCTATTCCCCTATTATCCTCCTCAGTTACCTAATCATAACACAAAACATTCTAAGACCTTCACACTACCACCTCTGTGTTTTACTGTTGGCATGATGTTCCTTTTCTGAAATGTTGTGCTGCTTCTATGCCAGATGTAATGGGACATGCACCTTTCAAAAACTTCAACTTCTGTCTCATCAGTCCACAGAGTATTCTCCCAAAAGTCTTGGGGATCATCAAGATGTTTTCTGCCAAAACAGAGAAGAGCCTTTCTGTTCTTATTGCTCAGCAGTGCTTTTCGTATTGGAACGCTGCCATGCAGGCCATTTTTGCACAGTCTTTTCTTATGGTGGAGTCATGAACACTGACCTTAAATGAGGCAAGTGAGGCCTGCAGTTCTTTGAATGTTGTTGTGGGGTCTTTTATTACTTCTTGGATGAGTCTTTGTTTGCTCTTGCTGTAATTTTGGTCAGTCGGCTATTCCTGGGAAGGTTCACCACTGTTCCATGTTTTCACCATTTGTGGATAACTAATGGTAACGGATAATTATCAACACCAAACACTTTAACCAATGCACTCAGGCTTCTTTTTAAGAAGAATTTTTTCTTTAATATCGCATAAGCACAAATTTCTAAACATCGAAAACTCAGAACAAGTACTATAAACATTTATTTTCCTTTAAAATTGTTTGTATAAAATTTGAATACCCTCTGAGAAGCTAAATTGTGCAAAACATTCTTTGGGCCCATTGGCAGGCAAGACTTGGGCAAAAACTTGAGAGTAAAGGGCCTGTCACACTAAGCGATATCGCTAGCAATATCGCTATGACTGATACTTACCTACGACTGGCTCCCCCGCTGGTTATCGCTGATCGCGCTAGAACGTCCAGGACTGATTCTCGTCGTCAGCTTCCTGCGGCGCTTCCTGTGGAGAAACGAGCGACGAGCGTGGAGCCGGGCGGGAGGACGTCGGGATCGCCTAGTGTGACAGGTAAGTAGCGACTCCCGACCCCTACGATGTCGCTGGTGAGATCTGCCTGTGTGGCAGCTCACTAGCGACCACTTAGCGATGTACCAGCGATCCTGACCGCGTCATATCGCTGGTCGGGATCGCTGGTACATCGCTAAGTGTGATAGTACCTTAAGATTTAGGGCTCCAACACAAATCGGTTTTACTCGTATAAGTGCTATCCGTGCCTATGGTGTAGTTCACATGTCCAGTATTTTCCTCTTACTGAGTGGTTCACACAAAATCGCTGAGACTTTTCCGATATTTATCTGAGTGTCAGGTCAAACTCAACAATGCAATTCTAGATCAGTGAAAAAAATCGCATAAGAAAAGGATGCCATCTGTGCGCTGTCTAATTTTCACGGCCTTTTTGAAGGAGAAACTGGAGAAACCACCATCAATTTTTAATTTCATCAGAGAAAAACTGATGAAACTCTGATAAAACTCTGACGGTACAAAATTGGCACTGGCAAAACTCTGATGACACTCTGATCAAAAACACTGATGAAATGCGGGCCATTTTTGCATGTGAGAAACTTCACTGATATATGAAGGAGTCTTAAGTTACATGTAGAGCTGAATGGATCCACGTAGGATCAAGTTCAAGTCGAACTTCATGTAATTCGCGATTACTTGCGAATTCAAGCATTGAGATTAATAAGCAAAAGCTTGCCCAGCACCATTTCCCACACTGCCGAACCATCAGAGAGCGGGCTAACATCATTTAACATTACTCAAGGTGTGAGGGACGAGGGAGACTCCATTTTGGATTTATTAATTCAGGCCCCATAGATTATCCAGAGATCTCACTTCCACAGCAGGGGTGAGGCCCCCACCCTTGAGATAAGTACACAATTCCCAAAAGAACAGAATTTTACCATATGGCGAGAGAATTAGAGGCCACGTGTTAATGATGGCAATGAGGAGCAGAGCTGAGACTCCCTGTTGTCTTTTGTGCAAGGCGGCCAACATTAATGAAAGCTCTAGACACTTGAGCACCGACACCTAGAGATGAATTGCAAGAATACCGTGCATCTCTGGGTAAGTCCAATATACCACCAGATTACTGGGAACCGTCCGCACACACCCCTGCGTCTCATATTTCTATAGCTGTCCCGGATACCGACCTATCGAGACTTTCTAGAACCTCTTAGCCGACCCAAGTTTGGACTCTCTGTATCGGTCCAGTCCCAACTAATCCGTTGAGACATCAGTCGTCCCATTTGGACCTCCCCTTAGGAAGTTATCACCCATCCTAGATATTTGGAATTATTTCAGCTAGTAGGTAAAGGAAGAAGAGTTCAGTCCAACCCAGAGGGGCGGTGGCAAATATGTGAAGGGGCGAGCTAGGGGTTGAAAGATAGCTACACACCTTTAGCCTCTGTCATTTTCCGGCCATGGAAGCCACGTCATGTCACGCATGGAGACGGACCAGAAACTAAGAAGATGCCTGTGGATGCGAGAGCTTCCCTTCATCCACAAGTTATACGGAACGGTAACGTGACACATACATCTAACTGCAATCCCAACCTGTAGCCTACTTTTATCTGTACTTCTGGCTGTAATATCTGTATATTTCTCTGTATATATTTGTAGTATCTAGTGCGCCTTTCGGCAATTAAAATATCAATTAATTTTGGACTGCTCTTTTATCTCGAAACCCGATTTCCCACGTCCATGAGTCCGGCTAGTACTTATACGCTGCCTGGGGTTGGTTTCTGACCTCATATAAGCTTGTTAATGGACCGGGCTTATATCTAAAGAGGAACTGATGGCAGCATGCCATTCTGGTGTTATTGGGGGATCTTGGCAGTGACAGACTGGAGGTTTATATATGTATATTCCTGGCCTGGGACTGGTGTTATATATACTGCCCTCCCTGCAGAGTGCCTCGATAACCAGAATGTAAGCTCTTATGGTCAGCGGGGTCCTCTCTCTTTCCAGCAGAGTGTAAGCTCTTATGGCCAGCGGGGTCCTCTCTCCTGTAGAGTGTAAGCTCTTATGGTCAGTGGGGTCCTCTCTCCTGTAGAGTGTAAGCTCTTATGGCCAGCGGGGTCCTCTCTCCTGTAGAGTGTAAGCTCTTATGGTCAGTGGGGTCCTCTCTCCTGTAGAGTGTAAGCTCTTATGGTCAGCGGGGTCCTCTCTCCCGTAGAGTGTAAGCTCTTATGGCCAGCGGGGTCCTCTCTCCTCTATAGAGTATAAGCTCTTATGGTCAGTGGGGTCCTCTCTAGTCTGTAGAGTGTAAGCTCTTATGGTCAGCGGGGTCCTCTCTCCTGTAGAGTGTAAGCTCTTATGGTCAGCGGGGTCCTCTCTCTTGTAGAGTGTAAGCTCTTATGGCCAGCGGGGTCCTCTCTCCTCTATAGAGTATAAGCTCTTATGGTCAGCGGGGTCCTCTCTCCAGCAGAGTGTAAGTTCTTATGGTCAGCGGGGTCCTCTCTCCTGTAGAGTGTGAGTTCTTATGGTCAGCGGAGTCTTCTCTCTCTCTTCCATAGAGTGTAATCTCTTATGATCAGCGGGGTCCTCTCTCTCTCCTGTAGAGGGTAAGCTCTTATGGTCAGCGGGATCCACTCTTCTGCAGAGTGTAAGCTCTTATAGTCAGCGGGATCCTCTCTCTCCTGTAAAGTGTAAGCTCTTATGGTCAGCGGGGTCCTCACTCTTCTGTGGAATGTAAACTCTTATGGTCAGTGAACGTGTGCAGTTCAGTAGTGAATGTTGCCTGCACACTCTCTAGGGTAGAATTAAAGGGCTGGTGGTCAGAAAAATGTCGCTGGTGGCCCAGGCCCTGCAGCCCATCTTCCCAAAGGCCAGAGCAAATGACATCGCTCGCCCCAATTACTTAATTCCAAAGACTATTAACGACAGAGAATTGCGACTTGACATTACTTACCTCTCTGATCTTCCTTTAAAGCCATAAAAAGGCAATACATCAGACGTCATCATAAAAACCCTATATGGCAGATGTTGAGGCGCTAAGTGGTACTAGCCACTGGGAAACAAAGCGCAATCATCTAAACCAGTCTTGCTAAGCTGGGAAAACAAACCATTGAAATGCACGGACTTATTTTTTTCTCATTATTGTATCTTGAACACTAAAACTGAGGTTTCCTCCAATTCCACAGTGTAAAAATTGCAATTTACTGAATACAAAGCCTGGATGCTTTTCTGCGTGCTCTCATTCCCATAGGGTCAGAACGTGATCAATGATATACGGACATCCTCGTCTCGTACCTTTTACTTCAGTATCTCTTTGCATGAGGAGCGGCTACCTGTAAATTGTAATTGACAAAGTATTCCAGGGACTGTTCCCAGCGCACAGATTAAGATGATGAACCTGAGGCAATGAGCGATATGATGACGAGATCTTATCTGAAGAGGAGTGATACTCATGGTCACCTCGCTGTGCTGTATCAGCCACTCATAGATGCAACGACTCCCAGATCCACATCCATTCTTGTTACTCATTTAATCTTTGTTACTAATGTAAAAGCCGTATTTTTTTTTAAACTCTGACACATAGGATGGGCCATAAATGTAGGTCTCTCGCTTGCACAGCAATTTTCTGATTTCCCAGAGAATCCATTAGAGAGAGCCGCACACGCACAGCCCCCTCTCCACTCCCAGGGCAGGGAGATGGGTCCTTCTTCACTGGCAGGTCTCCACCTTGGCTACTGCAGGGGACTGTTTTCTAAAATCTCTAAATACTCATATGTGCACATGAATCTGTACAGTCATAACATCCAAATCCAGGTCATTTCTGGTGTTTTTTTTTCTGAAGACATGTTGAGAATTTTGATTTATAAATTCCCTATGAATTTTCTTTAATTTCCATCTATTGCAATGCAAAGGGTGATGAGTAAGGCCAATCCTAATCAAGATCTGAATCCCACTTCAGCTTTTGTAAAGGCTGAAGTTTGAGTTGAAAATGAACAGCAAATTTCCCCCAAAAATTAATGTCCTGCAGATGCCTGTAATGTTGAAGATTTGCTGTGGCAGCCCCTTTATGGTGCATCAACACGTTTGTGGGTCCCGTCAGGGCTCACGTTCAAACGTATGTGCCAGTGGGGCCATAGACCATAATGTTTCCGGCAGAGCGAGCGTACGCTCTGATGTGCATAATTTTTGGTCATGTGCGCCTACTGAATGTGGATACTCATACGTAGTAGGCTTTGTCTGGGTGTCAGCCTCCAATAGGCGTACACGCCTGAAAGTGATGCACGTCAGAGCGCACGTTCGCTCTGCCTGCACCATTATAGTCTATGACCCCGTCGGCACATACGTCCAAATTTCGTTTCGCTGGGGGGTTCGGATGCAAGCACCAACTGGACTCACAAATGTGGAAAAAGCGCAATGTGAAAGCAGCCTTACAGTTTTCTCCTGCACAGCGGCTGTACCGGCATCCTGGCTGTGCAGGAATCTGCAGCTGGCCACATAACCTTTAATGGAGCGGTGCTGACGCGGGTGAATGCTGTCGTGCATAGGAAAAAGTGTGAAGTGGCAACAGTGCAACTGAAACAGCACTGTGAACCCTTCACCCTCAGGATCGGTGAGTGTCCTAGAAATCAGATCTCCGGGGATTATGTTGGCTAGGTTTAGTCCGGATAGCTATCTCTTTACTCAAACTAGTCTGGTTTAAGATGCTGTCATCATGCCCACCGAGGTGTGAGTGACATCTTCTCAATTGGCCATGTAATCTCTGGAATGGCTTTACTATGCCTTTCTGGTCATGCAGACTGCACCATAGAATGTTCCCGACTTCCCTGCACTCGCTGAAGGAAGGCATGGTGACCTCATTCCTGAAATGACATGTCTGTTTCAATATATTTTTGCATTCTTACATATCTTTTGCAGTAGCAAATTCTACAGGTGCTTCTCACAAAATTAGAATATCATCAAAATGTTAATTTATTTCAGCTCTTCAATACAAAAGTGAATCTCATATATTATATAGAGTCATTACACACAGAGTGATCTATTTCACGTGTTTATTTCTGCTAATGTTGATGATTATGGCTTAGAACCAATGAAAACCCAAAAGTCATTATCTCAGTAAATTAGAATAATTAACAAAAAACACCTACAAAGGCTTCCTAAGCATTTAAAAAGGTCCCTTAGTCTGTTTCAGTAGCTCCACAATCATGGGGAAGACCACTGACTTGACAGATGTCCAGAAGGCAGTCACTGACACACTCCACAAGGAGGGTAAGTCACAAAAGGTCTTTGCTAAAGAAGCCGGCTGTTCACACAGCGCTGTATCCAAGCAGATTAATGGACGGCTGAGTGGAAGGAAAAAGTATGGTAGAAAAAGGTGCACAAGCAACCGGGATAACCGCAGGCTTGATAGAATTGTTAAGAAAAGGCCATTCAAAAATTTGGGGGAGATTCACAAAGAACGGAGTCATTGCTTCAAGAGCCAGCACACACAGACTTATCCAGGACATGGGCTACAAGTGTCGCATTCCTTGTGTCAGGCCACTCATGACCAATAGACAACGCCAGAAGCATCTTACCTGGGCCAAGGAGAAAAAGAACTGGACTGTTGTCAGTGGTTCAAGGTGTTGTTTTCAGATGAAAGTAAATTTTGCATTTCATTTTGAAATCGCGGTCCCAGAGTCTGGAGGAAGAGTGGAGAGGCCACAATCCAAGCTGCTGGAGGTCTAGTGTGAAGTCTCCATAGTCAGTGACGGTTTGGGGAGCCATGTCATCTGCTGGTGTATGTCCACTGTGTTTTATCAAGACCAAAGTCAGCGTAGCGCAGCCGTCTACCAGGACATTTTAGAGCTCTTCATGCTTCCCTCTGCCGACAAGCTTTTTTGGAGATGGAAATTTAATTCTCCAGCAGGACTTGGCACCTGTCCACACTGCCAAAAGTACCAATACCTGGTGTACAACCAACAGTATCACTGGGCTTGATTGGCAGGAAACTCGCCTGACCTTAACCCCATAGAGAATCTATGGAGTATTGTCAAGCGGAAGATGAGAGACACCAGACCCCACAATGCAGACGAGCTGAAGGCTGCTATCAAAGCAACCTGGGCTTCCATAACCCCTCAGCAGTGCCACAGGCTGATCGCCTCCATGCCACGCCGCATTGATGCAGTAACTGATGCAAAAGGAGCCCCGATCAAGTGTTGAGTGCATTTACCGAACGTACATTTCAGTAGGACAACATTTTGGATTTTTACATCATTTTTCAAGCTGGTGTTATAATGTATTCTAATTTACTGAGATAATGTATTTTGGGTTTTCATTGGCTGTAAGCCATAATCATCAACAGTAACAGAAATAAACACTTGAAATAGACCACTCTGTTTGTAATGATAATGACTCTATATAATATATATAATTATCCTTTTGATGATATTTTAATTTTGTGAGAAGCACTTGTATATATTTTCTTAGAACTTGTGACATTCCTCTGATATTCCTTCTGGAAATGCAATAATACATTAACAATTGGGCAAGAAAGAGTGTTCCTACATACGGTAATCGGAGCACAGTAAAACACTCCTGTGCTCAGATTACGCCCAGTTTTCAATTTATTAATACATTTCCAGGAGGAATAACAGAGGAACAAAACACTAAAGAATTATTTTGATTTGGAACATAAATATTTCCTTAAACGCACACATCATGCTAAAGGACAAACACTACTGAAATACAAGCGCTATTTTTATTCTCTAGTAACTAATCATTCACCGTTCACTCATTTCATTTAGATCTTATTATTTCTATGACATTCTAGTGAAAATGTTGTCTTTCTAATCATATCTTGTATCTCGTAGAATTCTCGGAAAGCGCTGAAGGCCTGCTCGTTCTCCAACCCTCTATACGGCAAAAAAGAAGAAAACCTGTAATTTTCACTTCACCGTCATCTCGTTCCATGTCGAAATTTCCGAGAGATAAATTATAATATCATTTACAGCTCCAGCGATTGTTAATGTAAATACCACCTGCTGTTCCAGACAGACAAAGTGGGTAATAAATGGCTGCTGCGCGGTGGATATTAGTACACGCCGCCGGCATCAGTGAATGGATGTGTTACTGGCAGATATTCTCTGAGCCATACATTACCACATGGAAGAAATTCATCTCCCTTTATTATATTTCTATACATGGTTAATATGGGATTGGTATGGCGGAGGCTGTAATAATTAAATCTTCTGTAAACCTTCATGTGTGGTTTGGGTTTCTTGAACGTCACTATTATATTGGCACTACCAGCTTAGTTGATCTCCCACACTCAGAAGCACTGCACCGTTGTATTCCGGTACAATATTTGTACATTATTTCCAACAATAACATTACCTGTTTAGTATATTTTTGTGCAAATTTTCCTTTTGCAGGCTTCATCTAATATTTTCAGTTTTTCCCAGTTTTTCCTGAGCGCAGCTCTGGAAGGAGCAGCATTACTGGCTTAGATTTTTTTCCAAACTCAGAAGCACTGCACTGATGTATTCCTATACAGTATTCCTTACCAGGGCCGGCCCGAACGTATAGGCGAACTAGGCGGCCGCCTAGGGCGCCGACCCAAAGGGGGCGCCAGAGAAAAAATAGAAAAAATTATAAAAAATCTTTTCAAAAGGCAAAAAGTTTTACGGATGGAAAGAAAAGTGTACATATTTAAGGGCAAATATGACGCAAGAGAGGTTGGTTGGGTTGGCAACAATTTCGATAGAATCTGAAGTTGCTAAACAAATTAATCTCGGTGACTTAGTGTCATCCTTTTAAAAAAAAAAGGCAAGGAAACAAAAATTTTAATTACCTATGGTCGTTTTTGTTTTGCGTTATTGATTACTTTGTATATATTTGTCCTATACAACTTCTCAGAAGATTAAAGAGTTAGGAGAGAGTTAATTAATCATTGTTGTTGTGGTTTATTTTGCTCCTAAATTTATATCCCAAGTTTTCATCTACTGCCAAGAATAGTAGGGGCGCAACAAAATAGTTTCGCCTAGGGCGCCGTAATCTCTCGGGCCGGTCCTGTTCCTTACCACATTGTTACCTGTATAATATATGATTTTTAGCAGAATTTATCTAGAATTTTCAGCTATTACTGAGGTCAACTCCTGTCAAAGCAGCATTCCTGGCTTACATGTTCTACCCATTCAGAAGCACTGCACCGATGTGTCCATGTACATTATTCCCAACCATAATGTTACCTGTACAATACATTTTTTTTGCAATTTTCAATCATTGTCCATAATTTTCTGTTATTCTTGAGCTCAGCTCTAGAAGGAATATCATTACTGGCTTAGATGTTTTTCTGCACTCAGAAGCACTGCACCCTGATCCCCAACTCATAATTCTGTGCCTGCTGCTACAAAATAACCAGAGGGTCTTCATTTGTGTTCTGATGAGCCCTCGTGTTTTTCGATCATCCATGATGCATGAGAACTGACAGTCTATGACGGAACAGTCTCCCCTCATTCCCACACACAGCAGCAACTAAGCATTTAAAGCTAGTTTCTGGGTTTACAATAACCAACAAGGAGCACTAATGGACCGCCAATCATCTATTTGACTTGTTGATCTTCTGCAAGGCATTTGTATGTTTTTGCCATGCTTGTGTAAGTTTCCTCTGAGTACTCTGCTTTGCTTCCACACTCCAAAGACCACTGACCATAACGCCTCGCAACCTCATGTTGTTGCATGAATCATAGTCATTTGGCCTTATGTGATCAGTGCATCACACTGTAATGTCACGAGTCATAGGGTACTTGCAAGAGGTACCTGTAGAGGAGCTGTTGACACCCTCCCTTGGAGATCACGTTGTAATATAATGCATTGACTTGTGTTGCGTGTTATTTTATCTATTCTGTTGCAATATGTTGAGATGTTTTAAAAATAAAGACTAGTTGCAAAGTTGTTGTAAATGTTTTGGCTCAGTGGTTAGCACTGCAGCCTTGCAGCGCTGGAGTCCTGGGTTCGACTCCCACCAAGGACAACATCTGCAAGGAGTTTGTATGTTCTCCCCGTGTTTGCGTGGGTTTCCTCCCATATTCCAAAGACATACTGATAGGGAATTTAGATTGTGAGCCCCATTGGGGACAGTGATAATAATGTGTGCAAACTGTGAAGCGCTGCAGAATATGTTAGCGCTCTATAAAAATAAAGATTATTATTAAAAAAAAAATAAATAAAGATTATTATTATGCATTGGAGCAATGAAAATAATTGTTTGGATCCTTAGTTGTTCTCACATTTCCCCATCCTGTCACTTATAGGCTGGATTAATGTGAGCATATTTCATGATCAGTAGACAGAGTGCAATGCACGATCTGACATCAGCGATTTCAACCCCCAAATTCCAGCCTTATATTTGTCTACGTGGCTAAAGGTTTGGGTCTGGAGACCCACTGTCAGATCACTGTCAGATCGGGCATTGTTGTGCGTAAATAAACCGTGAAATACGCACAGGTTGACCTGGCAATAGGCTTATAGCCGCCATAGAAAATGGGAAAAAAGAAAAAATATCAGTAATTTATATATGAAATATTCATCTGCAAAATTGCTATGAAAAATACAGTATAAAAGAAGGTACTTAGAGCATAGATCGACCAATATATGTGAGCCCAACTGCCATGTCAAGGCGTCCTTCAAAAGTTGGGTCCCTATCCTGATATGTCACCTCTCCTGGGGAAAAAAGCCTACAATTTATGGGGCAGGAATGGACCAGCTAACTACTTAAAATCACCTGTGGCTGATGGGAGTGGGAGTGCACATGTCCAAAAAGTGTTTGATACAAATGGAGAAAAAGACCAGCACATCCAAGGTAGTGTGAACAGATGCCAACCAAAAAAAGCACATCACTTGAAAAACGATAAAGGTTGCACCATAATTTAATGATTACTCTAGAACATTGAAACTGCATTACTGCCATAGAAAATGGGAAAAAAGGCGCTATATAGTGCATATATGAAATATTCATCTGCAAAATTGCTATGAAAAACACAGTAAAAAAAGAAGGCACTTAGCGCATAGATTGTTTATCATTTTTTAAGTGATATGCTTTTTTGTAGGCTTTTTTTGTCCAGGAGAGGTGACATATCAGGATAGGGACCCTACTTTTGAAGGACGCCTTGACATGGCAGTTGGGCTCGCATATATTGATCGATCTATGCGCTAAGTACCTTCTTTTTTACTGTATTTTTCACAGCAATTTTGCAGATGAATATTTCATATATATATTCGATAGGGTATTTTTTTTTTCTTTTTTTCCCATTTTCTACAGCAGTAATGCAGTTTCCAATGTTCTAGAGTAATCATTCTTGGTAAATCACGGTGCAACCTTTAGCATTTTTCAAGTTAATAGGCTAATAGCCAACGGTATTTCTGACTGTTATTGACTGGTGGTTTACACAGTGGCTGCATGGAGAATGCTCCCATCTTAAAATATAATACCCTTGTAACATTTTATATAAAGTACGTCCAAAAAGCCATGTACACATGTAGCTGTGGTTCCCTGCTGTGACGCGCCACTCAGTTTGTAATGCAGTCTATAAGCTACAGCCAAGAATTAACAATCCCATTCGTAAAACGATGAGTTACAGCATCCCTGATGCACAGCCGATAGCAGAGAGAAGTACCGCGCTTACATGATGAAGTCGCCAACCTGATACCAGCACGGAGACAAAGCAAGGGCTTCCGGGCAGCCATCCATTTAGTCATTCTGCAACGACAAAAACCCAGCTCACATTTATTTACTATAGAAATTGTGCCAAAAATTTCAGTGTGATTAAAAAGAATCTGCAGAAAATAAACTGTACAAGTGTAATGGAAGTGAGATAAATCTACTGCTGTGTGAATATCTGATAGTATCGGTCACTCATACTTCATAAAAATATATGTCAATAAACCAAAGCTATCCATGGAAATGATAGTAATGTTAAGCCTCGTGCACACACCACATTTGAGAGTATGGTGGCACACAAAGTCCATTCAGCTGCAAGAATTTATTACAGCCCCCACAGTAATTTATATGCCACCTTATGGGGTTTACATTGCCAGAATGTATAATCTCTATATATAAAAATGAATGTTTGTGTGTGTGTATCACCAACCAATCACGAAGCATCTTTCATTTCACCAGAGCTGTTCAAAAGAAGCTGAGCTGTGATTGGTTGCTATGAGCAACAGTTTTCCTTGCAAACAATCACTAAGCATCTTTAATTTCACCAGAGCTGGTTAAAAGAAGCTGAGCTGTGATTGGTTGCTATGACCAACAGTTTTCCCACTTGACAACACCTTAGCAGACACTGACATGGTGGGAGAAATCTAGCATCCCCGGGAACATAAGCTCCCAGCCATTGTCTGCCCCCCAGAAAGGAGCACAGAGCACATGACAGAAATGAATCCCCCCTCCTGTGCCCATATACCCATCACACATCCTCCATCCCATAGGCACATCTTCCCTCTTAAAGGGATCATTGGTATGGAAGTCAGAGCAAATCCATCCAGCGCTTTGGTTTTGACCCCAGGCCTCTCTTAAAGGGATCCCCGGTATGGAAGTTAGGACCGTTCCACTCAGCTCTGAGGTTCTGACCCCAGGGTCTCTTAACCCCTTCACTACCAAGGGTGGTTTGCACGTTAACTACCGGGCCAATTTTTACAATTCTGACCACTGTACCTTTATGAGGTCATAACTCTGGAACGCTTTCACGGATCCTGGTGATTCTGACATTGTTTTCTCGTGACATATTGTACTTCATGTTCGTGGTAAAATTGCATTCAAATAACTTGCGTTTATTTGTGAAAAAAACGGAAATTTGGCGAAAATTTTGAAAATTTCGCAATTTTCCAACTTTGAATTTTTATGCCCTTAAATCACAGCGATACGGCACACAAAAAACTTAATACATAACATTTCCCACATGTTTACTTTACATCAGCACAATTTTGCAACCAAAATTTTTTTTTGCTAGGAAGTTATAAGGGTTAAAATTTGACCAGCGATTTCTCATTTTTGCAACACCATTTTATTTTTAGGGACCACTTCACATTTGAAGCCACTTTGAGGGGTCTATATGATAGAAAATACCCAAAAGTGACACCATTCTAAAAACTGCACCCCTCAAGGTGCTTAAAACCACATTCAAGAAGTTTATTAACCCTTTAGGTGCGTCACAGGAATTTTTTGAATATTAAGAAAAAATGAACATTTAACTTTTTTTCACAAAAAAAATACTTCAGGTTCAATTTTCTTTATTTTACCAAGGGTAACAGGAGAAATTGGACTGCAAAAGTTATTGTGCAATTTGTCCTGACTACGCTGATACCTGATATGTGGGGGGGAACCACTGTTTCGGCGCATGGCAGAGCTCAGAATGGAAGGAGCGCCGTTTGACTTTTTCAATGCAAAATTGGCTGGAATTCAGATCGGACGCCATGTCACGTTTGGCGAGCCCCTGATGTACCTAAACAGTGGAAACCCCCCCAAGTGACCCCATTTTGGAAACTAGACCCCCCAAGGAACTTATCTAGATATGTGGTGAGAACTTTGAACCCACAAGGGCTTCACAGAAGTTTATAACGTACAGCGGTACAATTAAAAAATCATATTTTTTCCACAAAAATGATCTTTTCACCCACAATTTTTATTTTTCCAAGGGTAACAGGACCCTAAAAGTTTTTGTGCAATTTGTCCTGAGTACGCTGATACCCCATATGTGGGTGTAAATGACTATTTGGGCGCATAGCAGAGCTCGGAAGGGAAGCAGCGCCATTTGACGTTTTTGGCTAGAATTGAGATCGGACACCATGTCGCGATTGGAAAACCCCTGATGTACCAAAACAGTGGAAACCCCCCACAAATGACACCATTTTGGAATCTAGACCCCCCAAGGAACTTATCTAGATGTGTGGTGAGAACTTTGAACCCCCAAGGGCTTCACAGAAGTTTATAACGTACAGCAGTACAATTAAAAAATCATATTTTTTCCACAAAAATGATCTTTTCACCCTCAATTCTTATTTTTCCAAAAGTAACAGGACCCTAAAAGATATTGTGCAATTTATCCTGAGTACGCAGATACCCCACATGTGGGTGTAAACCACTATTTGGGCGTATGGCAGAGCTCGGAAGGGAAGCAGCGCCATTTGACGTTTTTGGCTGGAATTGAGATCGGACACCATGTCGCATTAGGAAAGCCCCTGATGTACCAAAACAGTAGAAACCCCCCACAAATGACACCATTTTGGAAACTAGACCCCCCAAGGAACTTATCTAGATGTGTGGTGAGCACTTTGAACCCCCCAGTGCTTCACTGAAGTTTATAACGTCCGGGCGTGAAAATAAAAAAATCGTATTTTTTCCACAAACATGATCTTTTAGTCCCCATTTTTTTATTTTCCCAAGGGTAACAGGAGAAATTGGACCCCAAAAGTTGTTGTCCAATTTGTCCTGAGTACGCTGATACCTCATATGTGGGAGAAAACTACTGTATGGGCACACGTCGGGGCTCGGAAGGGAAGTAGTGACGTTTTGGAATGCAGACTTTGATGGAATGGTCTGCGGGTGTCATGTTGCGTTTGGAGAGCCCCTGATGTACCTAAACAGTGGAAACCCCCCACAAGTGACCCCATTTTGGAAACTAGACCCCTTAATGAACTTATCTAGATGTGTGGTGAGCACTTTGAACCCCCCCAGTGCTTCACAGAAGTTTATAACGACCGGGCGTGAAAATAAAAAAATCGTATTTTTTCCACAAACATGATCTTTTAGTCCCCATTTTTTTATTTTCCCAAGGGTAACAGGAGAAATTGGACCCCAAAAGTTGTTGTCCAATTTGTCCTGAGTACGCTGATACCTCATATGTGGGAGAAAACTACTGTATGGGCACACGTCGGGGCTCGGAAGGGAAGTAGTGACGTTTTGGAATGCAGACTTTGATGGAATGGTCTGCGGGTGTCATGTTGCATTTGGAGAGCCCCTGATGTACCTAAACAGTGGAAACCCCCCACAAGTGACCCCATTTTGGAAACTAGACCCCCTAATGAACTTATCTAGATGTGTGGTGAGCACTTTGAACCCCCCAGTGCTTCACAGAAGTTTATAACGACCGGGCGTGAAAATAAAAATATCGTATTTTTTCAACAAACATCATCTTTTAGTCCCCATTTTTTTTATTTTCCCAAGGGTAACAGGAGAAATTGGACCCCAAAAGTTGTTGTCCAATTTGTCCTGAGTACGCTGATATCTCATATGTGGGAGAAAACTACTGTATGGGCACACGTCGGGGCTCGGAAGGGAAGTAGTGACGTTTTGGAATGCAGACTTTGATGGATTGGTATGCGGGTGTCATGTGCGTTTGGAGAGCCCCTGATGTACCTAAACTATTGAAACTCCCCACAAGTGACCCCATTTTGGAAACTAGACCCCCCACGGAGCTTATCTAGATGTGTGGAGAGCACTTTGAACCCCCAAGTGCTTCACAGAAGTTTATAACGCCTGGGCGTGAAAATAAAAAAAACATTTTTTTCCGCAAAATTATATTTTTGCCCCCAGTTTTTTATTTTCCTAAGGGTAACAGGAGAAATTGGACCCCAAAAGTTGTTTTGTAATTTGTCCTGAGTAGGCTGATACCCTACATGTGGGGGTAAAACACTGTTTGGGCACATGGCAGAGCTTGGAAGGGAAGGAGCACCATTTGACTTTTTCAACGCAGAATTGGCTGGAATTGAGATCAGACGCCATGTTGCCTTTGGAGAGCACCTGATGTGCCCAAACAGTGGAAACCCCCAATTATAACTCCAACCCTAACCTCAACACACCCCTAACCCTAATCTGAGCCCTAGCCCTAACCCTATCCCTAACCCTAACCCTAGCCCTAACCCTAGCCCTAACCCTAGCCCTAACCCTAACCCTAGCCTTAACCCTAGCCCTAGCCCTAACCCTAGCCCTAACCCTAGCCCTAGCCCTAACCCTACCCTAACCCTAACCCTAGCGGGAAAATGGAAATAAATACATTTTCTTTTAGTTTTATTATTTTTCCCTAACTAAGGGGGTGATAACGGGGGGTTTGATTTACGATTTATGGCGGTTTTTATGTTTGGCGGCTGTCGCACGCTAAAAGACGCATTTTATTGTAAAAATAGTTTTTGCATCACCACATATTGTGAGCTATAATTTTTCCATATTTTGACCCACCGAGTCATGTGAGGTCTTATTTTTTGCGGGACGAGTTGACGTTTTTATTGGTACCATTTTCGGGCACGTGACATTTTTTGATCGCTTTTTATTCCGATTTTTGGGGCGCAGAATGAACAAAAACCAGCGTTTCATGAATTTCTTTTGGGGGGTGCGTTTACACCGTTCCGCGTGCGGTAAAATTGATAAAGCGGTTTTATTCTTCGGGTCAGTACGGTTACAGCGATACCTCATTTAGGTCGTTTTATTATGTTTTGTCGGTTTTTTGCAATGAAAACAATTTTATATAAAAAATAATTATTTTTGTATCGCTTTATTCTGCGAGCTATAACTTTTTTATTTTTTTGCGGATGATGCTGTATGGTGGCTCGTTTTTTGCGGGACAAGATGACGTTTTCAGCGGTACCATGGATATTTATATGCGTCTTTTTGATCGCGCGTTATTGCACTTTTTGTTCGGTGGTATGATAATAAATCATTATTTTTTGCTTCGTTTTTTATTTTTATTTTTTAAGGGGTTCGCTAAAGGGGTTAACTAATGGGACAGTTTTATAGGGCAGGTCATTACGGACGCGGCGATACCAAATATGTGTACTTTTATTGTTTTGTTTTTTTTTTATTTTCAAAAAATGGATTTATTGGGGAATATTTTTTTTTTTTTAACTAATTTATTTAGCGATTTTTTTTAAATTATTTTTAACACTTTTTTTTTTTTTTTTTTTACTTTATTACCTTGTCCCAGGTGGGACATCACTGTCCTGTGACAGATCGCTGATCTGTCACATCACAGATCACTGTGACAGATCAGCGATCTGTCACAGGCACTGCTGCAGACTTCCTCATGCCTGCGCTTTGCAGGCACTGAGGAAGCCAGCTTCCTCAGGCCCCCGAAGGCCCCCGTCGCCATCTTGGATTCGGGGGCCTGGAGGAAGGGAGTCCCCCGCAGCAGCGCTGCACATTGCGCTGCCGTGGGGGGCTCAGGGAAGCACGGAGGGAGCCCCCTCCCTGCCGATGCTTCCCTTTAACCCCCGGTACACCGCGATCGCGTTTGATCGCGGTGTGCAAGGGGTTAACGTGTCGGGGGCGGTCCGTGACCGCCCCTGACACATTGTGCCGGGTGTCAGCTATGATAATTAGCTGACACTCGGCCGCGATCAGCGGCGCTCACCACGTGGGCGCCGCTGATCGCGATGACGTAATATTCCGTCCATGGTAATTAGGTCCATGGTCACATGGACGGAATATTACGTCAATTGTAGGTAAGGGGTTAAAGGGATCATTGGTATGGAATTTAGGGCAAATACACTCTGTGCTTTGGTACTGACCCCAGGCCCTTCTTAAAGGGATCTCCAGTATGGAAGTCAGGGCAAATCCATCCAGTGCTTTAATTCTGACCCAAGTCCCCTCTTAAAGGGATCCTCAGTACGGAAGTGAGGGAAAATCCACTCTGCACTTTGGTACTGACCCCAGGCCTCTCTTAAAGGGATCTCCGGTATGGAAGTTAGGGTAAATGCCTCAGTGCTCTGATTCTCACCCCAGGCCTCTATTAATGGGATCATTGGTATGGAAGTCGGGGCAAATCCACTCAGCGCTCTGGTTCTGATGCTAGGCCTCTCTTAAAGGGATCCCCAGTATGGAAGTTAGGACCATTCCACTCAGCGCTCTGGTTCTGACTCAAGGCTGACGGGATGATGTGGGATATTAGTGGTAGTTGTCCGGTGACTCTGGCTGATGGGTTGATGTGGGATATTAGGAGTAGTAGTCCAGTGGCTCTGGCTGACGGGATGATGTGGGATATTATGGGTAGTAGTCCGTTAGCTCTGGCTGAGGGGATGATGTGGGATATTAGTGGTAGTTGTCCGGTGGCTCTGGCTGATGGGATGATGTGGGATATTAGAGGTAGTAGTCCGGTAGCTCTGGCTCACGGGATGATGTGGGATATTATAGTGAATGTGGCTATGCGGAATGGGCGGGGCTCTACACTCAGCTTTATATATATATATGTATATATATATATATATATATATATATATATATATATATATATAGATATAATCATTATAATTTGTTATAACTAACCTAGTTAGTTACTATGCCCGTGCAGCGCCGGGCTCTTCAGCTAGTCTTCCCTATAGTCATTACTTCTAGAAGATAAAATCTTGGATATATGACTTTAATTGTAGAATTCTATAATTACAGGCAGAATAGGGAACCATAAAATCCTACTGGTGAAATATTAAGGCTTTTGTCATGCCACTGCTTAGGTATTCGACCCGTGATCTGTTTCTTCATAGTCGGTTCCTCTGTTGAGCTATTGCCCTTTTTTTCCCCTGCAAATGCTGTTGGTTTCAATTGTCTTTCTTTTAACTTCTTGGTTTGCTCCTCTCCAAATGTTCTTCATTTTCCCATTTTAGTTTGTCCTATCACATTCTCGGTGGGGTTTAATTTGTTCACCCTTCACTGCATTTCCTTGCTGACTATAACTCTTGCTGGATGTGTGTTCATTAGTTCAAGCCCCATCAGCTAAGGGGTTTACCTTGTTTGGTAAATTCCAATTGTATGCCTGCAGTGAGTCTGTTTGCTTTCCTTCTCTGCATCTTTTCCGTCTAACAAGATTAGGTTTCTGGAAGGATACTTATTCCTTTTATTTTGGTTCTCCTTAGTTTTTCCTCTCTACCTTACAGTCATGGCCAAAAGTTTAGAGAATGACACAAATATTATATTTTCACATGACCTGCTGGCCTCTGGTTTTTATGTGTGTTTGTCAGATGTTTTTATCACATACAGAAATATTATTGCAATCATATTATGAGTAACAAAAGGTTATATTGACAGTTAGAATGAGTTAATGCAGCAAATCAATATTTGCAGTGTTGACCCTTCTTCTTCAGGACCTCAGCAATTCTCCCTGGCATGCTCTCAATCAACTTCTGGATCAAATCCTGACTGATAGCTGTCCATTCTTGCAAAATCAATGCTTTTATTTAGTCTGAATTTGAAGGTTTTTGTTTGTCCACCCATCTCTTGATGATTGACCACAAGTTCTCAATGGGATTAAGATCTGGGGAGTTTCCAGGCCATGGTCCCAAAATCTCTATGTTTTGTTCCCTGAGCCATTTAGTTATCTTATCACCTTTGCTTTATGGCAAGGTGCTCCATCATGTTGAAAAAGGCATTGTTGATCGCCAAACTGCTCTTGGACGGTTGGGAGAAGTTGCTCTTGGAGGACATTCTGGTACCATTCTTTATTCATGGCTGTGTTTTTAGGCAAGACTGAGAGAGAGCCCATTCCCTTGGCTGAGAAGCAACCCCACACATGAATGGCTTCAGGATGCTTGACAGTTGGCATGAGACAAGACTGGTGGTAGCGCTCACCTGGTCTTCTCCTAATAAGCCGTTTTCCAGATGTCCCAAACAATCGAAAAAGGGATTCATCAGAGAAAATGACTTTACCCCAGTCCTCAGCAGTCCACTCCCTGTACCTCTTGCAGAATATCAGTCTGCCCATGATGTTTTTTTCTGGAGAGAAGTGGCTTCTTTGCTGCCCTCCTTTAGACCAGGCCTTGCTCCAAGAGTCTCCGCCTCAAAGTGCGTGCAGATGCACTCACACCTGCCTGCTGCCATTCCTGAGCAAGCTCTGCACTGCTGGTAGCCCGATCCCGCAGCTGAAACACTTTTAAGAGATGGTCCTGGCACTTGCTGGTCTTTCTTGGGTGCCCTGGAGCCTTTTTGGCAACAAGGGAACCTCTCTCCTTGAAGTTCTTGATGATGCGATAAATTGTTGACTGAGGTGCAATCTTTGTAGCTGCGATACTCTTCCCTGTTAGGCCATTTTTGTGCAGTGCAATGATGACTGCACATGTTTCTTTAGAGATAACCATGGTTAACAGAAGAGAAACAATGATGCCAAGCACCAGCCTCCTTTTAAAGTGTCCAGTGGTGTCATTCTTACTTAATCATGACAGATTGATCTCCAGCCCTGTCCTCATCAACACCCACACCTGTGTTAATGGAGCAATCACTGAAACGATGTTAGCTGGTCCTTTTAAGGCAGGGCTGCAATGATGTTGAAATGTGTTTTGGGGGATAAAGTTCATTTTCTAGTCAAATATTGACTTTGCAAGTAATTGCTGTTAAGCTGATCACTCTTTATAACATTCTGGAGTATATATGCAAATTGCCATTAGAAAAAATGAAGCAGTAGACTTTGTAAAAATTAATATTTGTGTCATTCTCTAAACTTTTGGCCATGACTGTACATCAAAGTGTTTTAGTTTCTCACCCTGGGTTTTTCATATCTTACTTCACACTTTCCTCTCCCCTTGTTGGCAGTGTGTTGCGGCCTCCCCTCTGGTTCCTCAGAAGGTACTAGAAACCCCTTGACAGGCTTTTAGGGAGTTAGGTCCAAGGTGGTGTTTTAGTTGTGTGGCTACAGCCTTTCTAGTCTGCACAGGGACCAGTTGGGTGTAGGTGCGACATCTCCCTTGATTGCACTTCCTCTTGTCCGTTACCTGTATGTGATTGTGTAAATGTTCCTAACAGCTTTTTACAAGGTGAAGAAGTATTCATGATAGCATGCGTAAAAGAATCTGTCACCAGATTTCACAAAGCAAACTGCATACATAATTAACTAGATCTGTTAGACCTCAATAGACTGATAAATTATACTTTGAAAATCTATGTCACAATACCTAGAGTCTAGCTACAGCTCAAGATTGTAAGTGTATTCAATCTCTGCCCAACCAGCCTGATAGCTGCAGCTTGCACTGAGCAGTGTGAGATTTTAGCAGCAGGAAAACTAATAAGCAATGCTGATAATATACTGATGCCATATGTTCTATGATTATGCAAGTAATCTGAATATGTAATCTTCATATTTACTGTAAAACTGCAACAGAAAACTGCACCAAAACAGCATGTGTAAATACAGACATTGCGTTGTCCACACGCTGTTGTGTGATCCAGTGTGCAGACAGTGGCCGCTATGCACAAGAGATGCATGGGAACTCAGTCCCTGTACTCACTTGTTCTGCATTTTCTCTAAGCTCTTGAATTTTCGGTATGTGCAGCGCTGTGGATTTAAATTAAGCAGTGCTCCAAAGCGAATGCTGGCAATCATCATAAGAGGAGGGGCAGAGAATAGTAATCATGGGAATGGAATAGGGGACTAAGCACTTGGACAAACCAAGGATACACTGAAGCCAACACTCATAAAGTACATATGTAAAAAATAGTTTTTCTATTCAACAAATTTACTAAAATCTCCAACAAATTTACTAAAATCTCCAGTACATATAATTTTTATAGGTGCTAAGTCCCCTACCCCTATACAAAGGTCTAAAAAGTTCAATTTCCTTTTTTGAGGGTGACAGACCCGCTTTAAGGCTACGTTCGCATGACCATATTTTCTGATGTTTGTGGAAAAAACTGAAATAATATGGACATCATTAAACCAATGTTATTCAATTACGCTGTACCAAGTGTCCTCATGAAAAAAATATATGTACCTTTTGGGCTGAAAAGCCCCGCTCAAGTCCAGCACCCTAGCCTAACAGACACAGTCCAGGAAGAAATAATGGTGTCAGAATTTCTTACCGACCACAGCAGTTACATAGGCGAGTAGCTCCACACCAGAAGTCTAGACTGAAAGTAATCTTGGTCAGGATCAAGGAGCAGCACAGAGGACTGAAGGTAGGAAAACGTGGGGAGGTAGAGCACCGAGTAACGAGCAGCAGCAGCAGTAAGGATTCCAGAAGAAGCAGGTAGAAGCTCAGGAGCCAACAGAAACAAAATTCTCAGGCAAGGAGGATCTCCCAACCCGGACTTAAATAGCAGGACAGTCAGGAAGTTCCAGGAAAGGATGAAGTACCAGAATCCATCTTGGACAAGGGCAAAACAGGCTCCAAGTAACAATCAGAACCCTTACATTACACCCACCTTAGATGCGGCTTCAGGACGATCCAGGACCAGGTTTTCCAGGATATTTTTGATGAAACAGAGCAGTCTTTTAAAAAGCACAGATATTACTCACCGGCTCCCAAGAGTTCTCCTCAGATGGATATCATTGCCACTTGATGAGGTAATGCAGCTGATTCCTGTGGATCTCAGAGTCCAGAATCTTCTCCACAACAAATTGTTCATGCCCATCCACCAACACAGGCTGAGCAGAAGGCTCAATATGACCCTGAAAAGTATTCGGAGACGGTTTCAATAAGGAGACATGGAACACAGGATGTACCTTTATAGTCCTTGGTAATTTCAGACGGCAGACCACGGAGCTCACAGTCCCAGAGATCTTGAATGGACAGGTGAATTTTTGTTCCAGATTTTGTCATGGAAATTCAAATTCTTTGTGGATAACCACACAGAGTCTCCTACCTTAAACATGGGTGCAGGTCTCCGAAACCTATAGGCAGATTCCTTGTATGTCTCCTGTGCAGTAGATAGCGATTCATTCAAAGTTTCCAGATTTTGTTTCATCACTGCCAACCTCTCATCTACTGCAGGATATGTTGGGTTAGGGTGAATTAATACAGGTGCAGAAGTAAAACGGGTCTACTCTTAAGACAATCAAAAGCCTCTTGTGCCCGCGTAGACCACAAGAAAGTCTTTTGCTTCTTTGTTAGTTGCGTAATGGGACGAACAATTTCAGAGAAATTACAAATAAATCGTCTATAAAAGTTTTCGAATCCGATGAAACGTTGTATCTCTTTGACATTTTTAGCCTGGATTTTACTTGCCTCCATGTTAAGCCCTTGTGGTGAGATGACATAACCCAGAAATTGAATCTCTGTGCGATGGAACTCACATTTCTCAGGCTTGATGTAGAGATGATTTTCTTTCCGGCATCTCAAAACAGTTTTAACATGCTCTTGAAGTTCCTGCAACGAATCAGAAAAAATCTAAATATCGTCCACATAGATTACGAAAAAATGATCTAACAGATCTCTAAAAATGTCATTAGATAGGTGTTGGAAGGTTGCCGGAGCATTGCAGAGACCAAAAGGCATCACAAGGTATACAAAGTGCCCGTAACAGCATCTAAACGCAGTCTTCCATTCATCCCCAGAGCCGATCCGAATCAGATTATAAGCTCCTCGAGGATCCAACTTAGAGAAAATCTTAGCATGTCGAACTCTTTCCAACAGTTCAGGAAGTAATGGCAAAGGATAACAGTTCCGGATGGCTACCTTGTTACTCTTACGGTATTACACTTTTGTATAGAAATGTTACTCTATTTTGTACGACAATGCTAAATGGAATGAGTGTGCAACATTTTTATGCGACTTTTTAAAAAAATCATAAGTTGGTCTCAAGCCTCATTTTCAAAGCTAACAACCCACTTTGAAACACTGACAGAATTTGCCAGAATTTGTGAACATTGGACGCCAAAAAACTCGCACAACAGTTTTATACATACCGCATTTATTTTGGTTTTTTTCCAGAATTCTGGCTCATTTAGCTGAATAAATCTCCCCCCCAATTTTGGTTTGGTTGATTTGGGATGTACTTATGAGTTCTTAATGATCTCACAATTTCTGAAAACAGAGAATTTCATTCGCAGATATTTACATTCTTGCAGCGACTGAAGCTCGAATGATTTTCCATTCTCCGAAGAGAAATGCTGAACTTTAGCTCCAGTCATTGGTGATAAACTTGCAAACTATCGCCCTCAGGAAAATAGTTTCTCTAATCACTATGGATACAGAATGCTAAAATATTGAAGAAAATATTCCCTCAGTGCTTTCTACTACAATGAATCTGATGGCGCCGACCCAGTGAACCACAACTGGTATCTCTTGTGTAAAACTGATTCAAGAATTTATTATCAGATGTAGAAACTGAGAAATATAATTACTCATTCATCTTAGAAACATTCATGATAAAAAAAACCCTTTTATTTTCAATAACAAAAATGATAACGGGATAATGAGCCTCACTGATACTACAAACAGTGGAAGTTAACCCTAACTCCACAAGAAATGTATTCCATAGCCAAAAATATCAGTTTTCAAGTGCATTGGTATTCACATAAAGACCACTGAATGCAGGGTAAATATATATAAAAAAAAATGCAATTACTGGTGCCGCCAGCGGCCAGGTGCCGCCATAGGCATTGGACTTCTAGTTCTTTGGCAGCAAAATTCTCTTCTACCCCTTATAGTCATTTAAAAAAACTTCATAAACATTTTATTTTCTGTAATGTTGCTGCTACCAGGATAATGAGTCTCAGTGACACTACAACAGTACAGGTTAACCTTAATTCCTTAAAGAGAATCTGTCACCCTTTTTTTTGACTATCAGCTGCCGGCATTGACATCAGGGGCTTATCTACAGCATTCTGTAATGCTGTAGATAAGCCCTCGATGTAACCTGAAAGAGAAGAAAAACACGTCAGATTATACTCACCAGAGGGGGCGGTCCAGTCCGATGGGTGTCGCGGTCCGGTCCGATGCCTCCCATCTTCATACAATGCCGTCCTCTTCTTCCCTTCCTGTAGTGGCTCCGGCAGAGGCGCACTGCTCTGCCCTGTTGAGGGCAGAGCAGAATACTGCAGTGCGCAGGCGCCAGACCTCTCCCTGCACCTACGCACTGCAGGACTCTGCTCTGCCCTCAACAGGGCAGAGCAGTGCGCCTCTGCCGGAGCCACTACAGGAAGGGAAGAAGAGGACGGCATCGTATGAAGATGGGAGGCGTCGGACCGGACCGCCCCCTCCGGTGAGTACAATCTAACGAGTTTTTCTTATCTTTCAGGTTACATCGGAGGCTTATCTACAGCATTACAGAATTCTATAGATAAGCCCCTGATGTCAATGCCAGCAGCTGATAGTCAAAAAAAAGGGTGGCAGATTCCCTTTAAGAAATGTACTCCACAGCCAAAAACTTAGATTTTTAAGTGCATTGGATTTCACGTGAAACCTAGTGAGGGGCGATAGAAAAAAGTGACCATTATTGGTGCCACCTTATGCATTGGACCTGGGCAGCAAAAATCCCCTTTACCCCATATTGCGCTAATTTTGCAAACTTTCTACATGTACTACATCATAGATTTTATTTTCTTGAATATTACTGGTAATCAATATTAATCCCTTTATGACTGGAGCTTTTTCAGTTTTGCATTTTCATTTTTTGCTCCCCTCCTTCCCAGTGCCGTAACTTTTTTATTTTTCTGTCAATATGGCCATATGAGGGCTTGTTTTTTGCGGGACGAGTTGTACTTTTGAACGACACCATTGATTTTACCATGTGGTGTACTAGAAAACAGGAAAAAAATTCCAAGTGGGGTGAAATTGCGAAAAAAAGTGCAATCCCACACTTGTTTTTTGTTTGGCTTTTTTACTAGGTTCACTAAATGCTAAAATTGATCTGCCATTATGATTCTCCAGGTCATTACGAGTTCACAGTCACCAAACATGTCTAGGTTCTTTTTTATCTAAGTGGTGAAAAAAATTCCAAACTTTGTTAAAAAAGAATTGTGTCATTTTCCGATACCCGTAGCGTCTCCAGTTTTCATGATCTCAGGTTGGGTGAGGGCTTATTTTTTGTGCGCCGATCTGATGTTTTTAATTATACCAATTTAGTGCAGATACGATCTTTTGATCGCCCATTATTGCATTTTAATGCAATATCATGGCAAACAAAAAAAAGTAATTCTGGCGTTTTTAGTTTTTTTCTCGCTACGCCATTTAGCATTCATTAATCCTTTTTTATTGATAGATTGGGCGATTCTGAATGTGGCAATACCAAATATGTGTATGTTTGATATTATTTTTATTGTTTTATTTTGCATGGGGCAAAAGGGGTGTGATTTGAACCTTAATTTTTTTAAATTTTTTTAACATTTTCTTTTTACTTTTGTCATGCTTCAATATTCTACATGGGAGACTAGAAGCTGCCACAACTTGATCGGCCCTGCTACATTCAGGCGATGATCAGATCGCCTCTATAAACCAAATTTACTCACTTAATATGAGCGCCGACCACTGGGTGGCGCTCAGAGCAATGCGGCACTGACAACCATAGCGGTCTCCAGGAGACCTCCGGTTGTCATGTCAACACACCAGTGACTCGCGATCACGTGACATGGGTCACCGGTGGGCGTATTTCCGGTGCGATTTCTGGAAGCACTTGTTAAATGCAGCTGTCAGAGTTTGACAGCAGATTTAACTGGTTAATAGCCTCGGTTGGATCATGATTCCACCCGCAGCTATTGCGGGCACATGTCAGCTGTTCAAAACAGCTGACATGTCCCGGGAAAGATGTGGGTTCACCGCCAAGCCCACATCAAATGGAGGGAGTCCGACATTGGCGTACTATTATGCCAGATCTCAAAAAAGGGTTAAGGCTCAAGATACTACCAACACAGGAGGTTAACCTCAACTCCAAGAAATGAAGAAACTGGATTTAAAAGTGCGATGGTGCTCAGATGAGCTAGAAACGATAAAAAAGATTGGTACCAACTTCAGATGCCACTCTAGGCACAAGATTTCTAGATAGCAAAAAACCTCTGTACTTTTAATTACAGTATACTTATTTTGCAAACTTTATACATGTACTACATCAAAGATTAAAGAGTAGTTTAGAGTTAAGCAATAGTATTCCAATAATTAATTTGATGATATTTCTGAGATGTATTCTACTTCCTGTGGTGGTGCTGCAAGGACATTCAACACTTTCTTCTATATTTTCACACAAATTACAGTTGATTGCTGGAGGTATCAGTAGAGAGACATTTTTATTGTCATGAAATTAGATTTTCAAGGACATTCTGAAGTGCAAAACCCCTTTAAGGTATAGAAAGAAAGCTGCGGTGAGATGCATGGTTAATTGCTGTTATTACCTAGAATTAAAAACTAGACTAGAGACTGTCGACAGGGACTTGCCCCATGTCCGTTGACACCGCTAGTACCGCTGACCGTGAGTGACAAGGTCCACGGTCAGAGCACATATGCGCACACGTACAGGCAGGGAAGCCGGGTGACCCGCTGTGAACTGTTTCCTGATAAATGGAAACGGAAACCTTCAAGAAGAACCTGAAGACCCACTTGTTCCGACAAACCTACAGCCTGAAATGGTCCTCGGTCTACTGAACCACCGCACGACCTGCTCTACCCTCTCCTACTGTATCCTTACCCAGCCCTGTAGACTGTGAGACCTCGCGGGCAGGGTCCTCTCTCCTTATGTACTTGTGTGTCCCTTGTCTTACACATGTTTATTTTACTTGTCTATATTTCCCATTTTCACATGTAAAGCGCCATGGAATAAATGGCGCTATATAAATGCATAATAATAATAATAAGCCCGCACTTAACTGCCGAGTATCCCTAGACTCTGCCAGGGTAAAAGACTTTAACCTTGCCTGCTCTTAAGACTTCTTAAGGCTTAAGGCCTCAGACTGACCTTTGCACTCAGAGATAGGGGACATGGCTAAGCTAAAAAAGCCGTGGTGCGCAGGAAACCAGTCAGTCTTGGCAGGAACGTACAGCACGCAGGAGGACAGTGTCAGCGCTCCGACCTTTGAGCACCAAGATGGAGAAGGCCTAAGTCTGAGGGGCCGCAGATCCACGACTAGACTGTCGACAGAGACCCCATGTCAGTTGATACCGTTGATACCGCCGACATCACTGACCGTGAGTGACAAGTTCCACTGTCAGAGCACATATGCACGCACGCACCGGCAGGGAAGCCAGGTGACCCGCTGTGAACTGTTTCCTGATAAGTCCACATTTAACCGCCGAATATCCCTAGACTCTGCCAGGGTAAAAGACTTTAACCTTGCCTGCTCTTCGCTTTCCGGACCCAGGACCCCTGTCGGGACCATGAGGAATCACCACCGCAGCCAGGATCCAGTATGCCATCTTCTCAGGACTACACCAGACCCCCTTATGTGCCACGGCCTTGGCGCCAGTGCTTGCATCCAGGAATTCAACTTCTGGCGTTGTTTACGTTGTCAGACTGATAAGTCTATTACCCCTGAACTCTTTGCCATATTTACCATCACCTGTTTTTCCCAAGTTCCAAATTCCCACCTTAATTCAACCCTACCTCCTCTTCTCCCTGCGTGGTGTATCCTCTGTTAAATTAAACCCCACGTTAACCCTTGCTCTGCCTCCCGTCCATTACTGCATCTTATCACCTGCTCACACTTGGCGTAGTCGGCAGGATGCAGTCTACCCGCACGGAGGGGGCAGACCATGCATCTGGGGAGGGCCCAAGGTCCAGCATCTCCCTGGGGGCAATGTTAACTAACCTCCCGAAATTCAATGAGAATAAAACCATGTTATGGAGCTGGACTGAGCGTATTCGAGGGATGATAAGAATGCTCCCTATGGTCCCCTCCCTGCAGATGGAGGTCGCCATGATGGCTTTGGAGGGAGAGGTGAGAGATTCAGTTATGCTGCGATCCCACATCAACCCTTGCTCTGCCTCCGGTCCATTACTGCATCTTAGCACCTGCTCACATACACATATATTTATAAATACTGTATGTGCCAATATAACACATTTTTAAATCTGCCCTGTGTTTCACATATCACCCCCTTGAGGATGCCCCATCAGACTCCATACATCTTTCAGCTGCCATTGGAACCATCTTGTAATTTCTGGGACCTTGGTCGATCCTGCATAGTACAGTCTATCTCTCAGCTGAGATCCTGCCAGCAAGTCTGTGCTCTATCTAGACTGGAGCTTTTACTGTGAAGGATGATGTCACGGAAAGTCGTGCAGCCTACATCATTACAGTGCAAAGCTTATACTAGGTAGCAGCAGGGTGTGCTTGTAAGAGGAGCAATGTACAGCAGAATAGAACTGTATACAGGAGGGTTGAGAGAATAGATACTGTAGGATGGGATGTATATAGAAGGGACAGAAAGTAGCGATTTATTGCAGTTGTGTCTGTATATAGAGGGGGCAGAAAAGAGAGATATACTGTATGATGGGCTGCATATATAGGGGAAAGAAAGGAGTGATGCTACTCGCCCATCAGTAATAAGGACTTTTGATAATTGGGGGGCTCTACTGGAGATTTTGCATTGGAACTTAAAGTTACGACACTGAGTTGCACCATGTAATATACTGTACAATATACATGCAACGTACAATCTTGGATGGTCGATTCAAAGAAGTTTCACTGCAATACACAAATAAAGACATAAAATGTGAAGAAAAAAAAGATTTATAATGAAATGGGCAGAGGAACAGAGAAGTACTGCAAGATTTAAGACTCCCTTTTGGAGAAACAATGTGTACATGTTTGGAAACCCCAACGGATGTGGAGCCTGGTGCCGGAAGTAATGTGAGACCCAACATTTCTGCAATAGGCAAAGAAGTCTAAATACAGGAGCTACTGGATACTACCTGGTAAGCAATTTCAAGGGATTTACCAGGTCAAGAAACAGAGGCGATTTTTTTACCCCCCAGACACTGTGCTGTTTTTGCTTCAATCTCTGACACATCCAGTAGAATAATATCATACTGCTTCTAGGAAAAAAAGCCCTTAAAGGTTTATTTGCATCATTTTTCAGAAAGCACAGTAAATGCATACTTACTGTTGATATACAGACTAAGCCAAACATAAAGAGTTTATTTTGTACCACTGTGTAATAGTTACGCCCCTGGTGGAATTGTTCATAGAATCATAGAATCGTAGAGTTGGAAGGGACCTCCTGGGCCATCTGGTCCAACCCCCTGCTCAAAGCAGGATTCGCTAAATCATCCCAGACAGATGTCTGTCCAGCCTCTGTTTGAAGACTTCCATTGAAAGAGAACTCACCACTTCTGGTGGCAGCCTGTTCCACTCATTGATCACTCTAACTGTCAAAAAGTGTTTTCTGATATCTAATCTGTGTCTCCTCCCATTCAGTTTCATCCCATTGCTTCTAGTTAATCTTGTCTATCTTTACTGAATTATATTAATGGAGTGTTTTTATCTGTATTCCCATTAAAATCTACAAATAACTCATCACTACGTTATATTAACACGAGTTCACAAAATGAGCTCTGCGGCCTCCGTTATGCGGGTGCTTGGTTCGCCTGCCAATCTGCTTCCCAGGTTTTGCCATCTGGTTAGTCCCTGGACACAACTAAATGTGAATTACCATGTAATTGACTTACGAAGAAAAAACTTTATGCAATAGATTGAAGTGTTTCCTGCAGAGTAGCGCACTGCATCACTATTTTCAATCCCTGACGCACAAATTTCTCACATGCATCTATTAAAAAATCATAAAATATTGATCGATTGGAAGCCTGAGAGCCGCAACTATGTGCAGGGCTGTATTCGGCATTCACGCTGCCCTAGGCACTTTAATTGGTCGCGTCCCCTACTGATAAGTCAAAGTATGAGCATGTGCGCACGACATCTATTTAAGGCATGACCCTGGTGTTGTCGAGGTCATTTAGGAGTGAACCTCAACCGTCAGCCTCTTCCCGACTGTTCCCGCCCATGATGAGCATTACCCCCCAAAGAACACGGACACCAGTGTTTGGATAATTATGGCCACAGCAGCCTTTATTTAAACAAACAACCAAATAAGCAATAAAATATAAATAACAGTTTACACACTGAGAGGAGTCCTTGAAGCTACCAAAATCTGGCTATTACCAAAAATAAACAGTGAACACAAAATACAAACTACTCCTAGCCATTACCCCACTGTCTGGGGAGCACCATGCCCACAAGGGTTCCAATGTTCACTAGAATTTCCTGGGGGTCCAACCACCGTTGCCGAAACTCCCAACCACATTTCACCAGATCCAAACCATGTTAAAACTCCAAAAGGAGGCAAACCATATGCCCATGGATCCTCCATTGTTGTGTTCATTTTTCCCTTCACCGTTGAGGTCTGATGAACTCCCTCCTCTGGTAAAGGAAGGTAGTGAGGCTGATTACCAAACACCTGGGCAGCTAGATGATGACTGCGTGGCTGGAATTGAGGACTGGATATAAGGCAGTCGACGCCCTTCTGCCTTGCTGGTGATCCTGCTGGATTCTTGGAGACCAGTCTGATTCCTGCATCTCAAAGCTAAGTTTTTCTGCTCTGCTTTGTACACTTCAGTTTTGTTTTTGTTTTGCCTTGTTTTTTGGGAGTTCTGCCATCCCCGGCCAGGGGTGAGCTGAATTCCATTTTTGTCTCTGATCTGTTGATCTTTTGCTTTGTCTTCAGAATATACCTGAGTGCTGATATAGTCTTTTGAAGCCTAGCGACTTCAGGGCCTGTTTTTCCTATAAGTCGGTTGGCACATTTTGGATAGGGTTTTTGCGGATGGCAGACAGCGGCTTTCCTATCCTGTCCTATTTAGTTAGCTTGGGCCCCATCATTTGCTCAACCTATCTTTCTATCTGTGTTAGTGTTTTCATCTTGCTTCACCGTCATTATATGTTGGGGGCTGCCTATTGCTTTGGGGTCTGCTCTGGGGCAGTTTAGTTTTTCCCCTTTCTGTCTTTAGGCTATGTAGTTCTCCGGCTGTGATCGAGGGGTCTAGGGCACCGTAGGAACCCCCCACGGCTACTGCTAGTTGTTGTGGATAGGTTCAGGGATCTGCAATCCGATAGCTGCCAACCTCTCTGTTTTTTCTGGACTTAGCTAGTATCTTGTTTTTTCCTCCTTTGGTGACTCATCATAACAGAATCACCAGCCATACCGCAGATCCTAGGGTACTCAATAGCAGGAGAGAGTTGTAAAAAAAAAAAAAAAAGAAAAAAAAAAGTGTGTCAGAATTTTTTTTTTGTGCATATTTTTTCCTCTATATCTCTGAGGCTGTAGGGGGAATTTTTCTCCAATGGAGATGAAGCATTTGTCTGATCGTGTGGAGCAGCTCGCTGCTGAAGTGCGGGGAATTTCCGCCTATCTTGCTCATTCACATGCTGCTGAACCAAAGATTCATACTCCTGATGTGTTTTTGGGAATTCTTGAATTTCAAGAATAATTGTAAATTATTTTTTGCCTTGAAGCCTAACTCGTCGGGGAACTCCGCGCAGCAGGTTCAAATTGTCATCTCTTTGCTGCGCGGCGATCCCCAGGATTGGGCGTTTTCTTTGAAACCTGATGATCCTATTCTGAATAATGTGAACGCATTTTTTCAAGCCTTGGGGTTGTATGATGAACCTAATGCTATTGATCAGGCTGAAAAGACCCTGTTGGCATTAAGCCAGGGTCGGGATTCGGCAGAGTTGTACTGTCAAAAATTCCGAAAGTGGGCGGTCCTTACTACCTGGAATGATTGTGCCTTGGCAGCCCTCTTTCAGAAGGGTTTGTCAGAAACTGTAAAAGATACTATGGTGGGATTTCCTGTTCCCTCTGGTCTTGACGATTCTATGTCATTAGCCATTCAGGTGGATCTGCATTTACGTGAACGCAAAACTACACGAGAGATCTTGCCACCTGTTGAACAAATGTCTGAACCTATGCAATGTGATAGAGTTTTGTCTAGGGCGCAACGTCAGGAGTTCAGAAGGCGTAATAAGCTGTGTTTTTTTTGTGGAGATGCCTCGCAAATTATTTCTGTCTGCCCTAAACGAGAGAAACGTTGTGCACACACGTTTTCTGTGGGTGGTGTTCAACCTAAGTTTCTTCTGGCAATTACTCTGATCTGCTCCCTGTCCACATTTTCCGCCAAGGCTTTTGTGGATTCGGGAGCAGCTCTGAACCTGATGGACTTGGATTTTGCTAAACGTTGTGGATTTCCTATGACACCTCTGCGGACGCCAATCCCTTTGAGGGGTATTGATGCTACTCCTTTGGCAAAGAATAAACCTCAGTTTTGGACCCAGGTGGTAATGCGGGTCGCCCCAGACCATCAAGAAAATTGCAGATTTTTGGTGTTGCATAATTTGCATGATATCATTGTTCTGGGGTTTCCCTGGTTGCAAATCCATAATCCAGTTCTGGATTGGAAATCTTTGTCTGTGGTGAGTTGGGGTTGTCGGTGTGCCCTTAGTGATGCTCCTGTTTTCTCCACCTCTCCCCAGTCGCATGATGTTCCTGACTATTTGGCTGACTTTTATGATGTATTTAGTGAGAATGAGTCTGCATCTTTGCCTCCTCATAGGAGTTATGACTGTGCAATTGAGCTGAACCCGGGGTGTAAATTCCCCAAGGGTCGGCTTTTCAATTTATCTGTACCCGAGCACGAGGCTATGCGATCCTATATTAAGGAGTCGTTGGAGAAGGGTCATATTAGACCATCCTCTTCACCCTTAGGTGCTGGGTTTTTTTCGTGGCTAAAAAGGATGGTTCATTAAGGCCTTGTATTGACTATCGTGCCCTCAACAAAATTACTGTTAAATATCAGTATCCGTTACTCCTGATTTCTGATCTATTCTCCAGAGTTAAAGGTGCTTGCTGGTTTACCAAGCTTGACCTCAGGGGGGCGTATAATCTTATTCGCATTAAGCATGGGGATGAATGGAAGACGGCGTTTAATACTCCAGAGGGACATTTTGAGTACCTGGTGATGCCTTTTGGGCTCACTAATGCCCCTTCTGTCTTCCAGTGCTTCATGAACGATATATTCCGAGACTTTGTGGATAAATTTTTGATTATCTATCTGGATGATATTTTGATCTTCTCCAAGAATTGGGACTCTCATGTGGAACATGTTTGGACTGTGTTCCGGATTTTGAGGGAGAATTCCCTGTATGTCAAGGGATCGAAATGCCTTTTTGGGGTACAGAGGATTTCATTTTTGGGATTTATTTTGTCTCCGTCAACTATTGAAATGGACCCGGCCAAGGTACAGGCCATTTATGATTGAGTTCAGCCCACCTCTTTGAAGGCCCTCCAGAAGTTTTTGGGTTTTGCTAATTTTTATCGGAAATTTATAGCTAATTTTTCTGGTATTGCCAAGCCATTGACTGATTTGACTAAGAAGGGTGCTGATGTGCTGAATTGGTCTCCGGAGGCTGTTTCTTCCTTTCAGGAGCTAAAGCGAAGATTCACTTCTGCTCCGGTTTTGCGGCAACCTGATGTCTCACTCCCATTTCAGGTGGAGGTGGACGCTTCTGAGATTGGTGCAGGAGCGGTGTTGTCCCAAAAAGATCCTGTGACATCTAAAATGAATCCTTGTGCTTTCTTTTCCCGAAAGTTCTCCCCATCCGAACGTAACTATGATGTGGGGAATCGGGAACTGTTGGCCATGAAATGGGCATTTGAGGAGTGGAGACATTGGTTGGAGGGAGCCAAACACCAAGTCGTGGTCCTTACTGACCACAAGAATTTGATTTACCTGGAGTCGGCCAAGCGCTTGAATCCTAGACAGGCTAGGTGGGCCTTGTTTTTCACACGTTTTGATTTTGTGGTCTCTTTTCTTCCAGGCACTAAGAATGTCAAGGCAGACGCCCTCTCTAGGAGTTTCCTTGCTGATTCTCCTGTTGTGACTAAGCCTGCTACCATCTTAGGCGAGGGGGTAGTTCTTTCTGCCATTTCGCCAGATTTGAGACGTGCTCTGGAAGAGTTTCAGGAGGACAAACCTGAGCGTTGTCCCAGTGGAAAGTTGTATGTTCCTGACCAGTGGAGGAAGAGAGTGATGTCTGAAGTTCATTGCTCTGCATTGGCTGGTCATCCAGGTATTTTTGGTACTAGAGATCTGGTGAGTCGGTCTTTTTGGTGGCCCGCCTTGTCTCATGATGTCAGGAATTTTGTGCAGTCCTGTGGGACTTGCTCCCGGTCTAAACCTTGTTCTCGCTCTAGTGGCTTGTTGATGCCTTTGCCGGTGCCCAGGAGGCCATGGACCCATATTTCAATGGATTTTATCTCTGATATGCCTGTCTCTGAGAGAATGACTGTTATTTGGGTGATTGTGATAGATTCTCTAAGATGGTACATCTTGTACCACTCCCTAAGTTGCCATCTTCCTCTGAGTTGGTGCCCTTGTTTTTGCAACAGGTGGTTCGCTTGCACGGGATTCCTGAGAACATTGTATCTGACAGAGGAGTTCAGTTTGTGTCTAGATTGTGGAGGACTTTCTGTTCCAAGCTGGGAATTCAGTTGTCCTTCTCCTCTGCATTTCACCCTCAGACCAATGGGCAGACGGAGAGAACAAACCAGACTTTGGAGTCGTATTTGAGATGTTTTATTTCTGCCGATCAGGATGATTGGGTTTCATTTTTGCCCTTGGCCGAATTTGCTTTAAATAATAGAGCTAGTTCTGCCACTTTGATGTCACCTTTTTTTTGTAACTTTGGGTTTCACCCTCGATTTTCTTCAGGGCAGGTGGAGCCTTCTGCCTGCCCAGGTGTTGACACTGTGGTGGAGAGAATGCACCAGATCTGGGACCAAGTAGTGGATAAGTTGTCTCTCTCCCAGGAAAAGGCCCAGAGGTTTTCCAACCGGCGTAGGACCGTTGGTCCCCAGTTTAAAGTGGGTGATATGGTTTGGTTGTCAAAAATATCGCTATGAAGGTGGCTTCTCATAAGTTTAAGCCTAGATTTATTGGACCTTACAAGATTTTGGAGATTATTAATCCGGTCTCTTTTCGGTTGGCTCTTCCTGTCACATTTAAAATTCATAATGTGTTTCATAAGTCCTTGTTGAAGAGGTTTGTTGAACCAGTAGTTCCTGTGGTGGCACCTCTTGACCCTGTATTGGTTGAAAGTAACATGGAATATGAGGTAGAGAAGATACTGGATTCCCGTCTGGCTAGACGGAGACTCCAGTATTTGGTTAAGTGGAAGGGTTATGGTCAGGAGGATAATTCCTGGGTCTCTGCCTCTGATATTCATGCCGAAAGATTGGTGCGTGCCTTTCATCGGGCTCACCCGGATAGCCCTGGTGGCATGGATGAGGGTTCGGTGACCCCTCCTCAAGGGGGAGGTACTGTTGTGAGTTCATTTTTCCCTTCACCGTTGAGGTCTGATGAACTCCCTCCTCTGGTGAAGGAAGGTAGTGAGGCTGATTACCAAACACCTGGGCAGCTAGATGATGACTGGGTGGCTGGAATTGAGGACTGGATATAAGGCAGCCGACGCCCTTCTGCCTTGCTGGTGATCCTGCTGGATTATTGGAGACCAGTCTGATTCCTGCATCTCAAAGCTAAGTTTTTCTGCTCTGCTTTGTACACTTCAGTTTTGTTTTTGTTTTGCCTTGTTTTTTGGGAGTTCTGCCATCCCCGGCCGGGGGTGAGCTGAATTCCATTTTTGTCTCTGATCTGTTGATCTTTTGCTTTGTCTTCAGAATATACCTGAGTGCTGATATAGTCTTTTGAAGCCTAGCGACTTCAGGGCCTGTTTTTCCTATCAGTCGGTTGGCACATTTTGGATAGGGTTTTTGCGGATGGCAGACAGCGGCTTTCCTATCCTGTCCTATTTAGTTAGCTTGGGACCCATCATTTGCTCAACCTATCTTTCTATCTGTGTTAGTGTTTTCATCTTGCTTCACCGTCATTATATGTTGGGGGCTGCCTATTGCTTTGGGGTCTGTTCTGGGGCAGATTAGTTTTTCCGCTTTCTGTCTTTAGGCTATGTAGTTCTCTGGCTGTGATCGAGGGGTCTAGGGCACCGTAGGAGCCCCCCACGGCTACTGCTAGTTGTTGTGGATAGGTTCAGGGTTCTGCAATCCGATAGCTGCCAACCTCTCTGGTTTTTCTGGACTTAGCTAGTATCTTGTTTTTTCCTCCTTCAGTGACTCATCATAACACCCCATCCCAATTTAAGCCAACTTCAAGGACTCCCCCCAACCGCCTCAGCCACCATGACCCAATAAAAAACTATACCCAAAGTGACATCCCGTGCTGACAAAAATAAAAAGAGGCGGGAGAGCGGGACCAAGCTTGCCCCTTGAAAGCGGGAAAGTGACCAGTCCAACCCCCAACCAATCCTTAACCCCACACAGAGGTCAACCCCCTAAATGATTATCCCCTACCCCCCTCCAAACCATTGTCATGTCGGACTCCGCCCAGACCGTGGGAGGTGGGGGACGGCTCGGCTCCGGCCTTTCTGATCGGCTATGAAACCGGCCAGAAAAAGTGCTAAACGCTAAAAAGAATGGAAGAGAAGATTTTCTTGACCAAGCTTCCAAAGACAGTGGTGGTGTCCGCAGCATCCAATCATGGCATATCTTTCATTTTACCTCAGCAGTATAAGAAATGAAAGCTGCACTGTGATTGTTTGCTATGGAGAGCAAATGCAGATTTTGTTATAGACAGCGTTCATAAGAGTGTGGTGGTGTGCTTTTCACAATTCCTTTCAAGGCCATCTCCCTGCATTTGATGCGGTCTCCGGCGCTGAGCTGATCAGCAGTGAAGGTGAAGGGGCGTTGGACAGAAAGCAGTTCAGGCTGAGGGTGCAAAAAGAGAGCGTGCGTGTGTCAGAGCAGCGTGTGCAGCAGAGAGAGCAGGTCGCAGCCTCAAGCACCAGAAGAGAGCGGAATCCTGGTCTGAGGGCTAAGACAGGAGGACGTGACGTAGAAACTGCTGTCTGTGAGTACGTGGACTCAGAGTCCCCATTGACCACAGGAGAACGTCCTCCTGACCGTGCAGAGACGGTGACCCGCGCACGCCGCCTCGGTGTCCGGTCAGAGCCCCTGATTCCAGCTGAGAGACTTAGCAAGGGACGGAATATCGTTCCTGCAGAGAGACTGTTAGTTTGAAAGCAGAGACTCAGAGCAGGGGAGACCCAGTTTGCCCAGTGTCCCCCTGCCTCCCACTTTAACCCCTTAAGCCCCGGTTACCTACTACAGAGCTTACAGAGACTACAGAACTTACAGAGACTACAAGTGCCGCTGTTGATGGTACTTATGTTGCAGAAGATGATCCTACAGTCAAGATTTCATCAGACTGATAAGTTGCAAGAATACCCGTTTATTACCGTAATTTTGCTTGACTGATAACCTTGTCTAGTTTTCATATACCGTTAAATCACTATTACCTGTTCAGTTTAACCCCCACTGTTTTCCCACTGGGAGTAGATTCTGACCCCTGTAAATAAACCCTTTAACTTTTGGTCTGTCTATGTCCCGTGGTGACATGCTCAGCACCTGCACATTATTACATATGCATATTGCATAATTGACCACAGCTCTCTGTGAGTCTTTGTAGCATACACTGTGTGCACTGGGAGGACTGATTGCCAAGTCTGAAGTCACACAGAGTGACTGCAGACTTCTCATGTTACAGGCTGGGCCATTTATATGGATACACCTAAATAAAATGGGAATGGTTGGTGATATCAACTTCCTGTTTGTGGCACATTAGTATATGGGAGGAGGGAAACTTTTCAAGATGGGTGGTGACCATGACGGCCATTTTGAAGTTGGCCATTTTGGATCCAACTTTATTTTTTTCAATGGGAAGAGGGTCATGTGACACATCAAACTTATTGAGAATTTCACAAGAAAAACAATGGTGTGGTTGGTTTTAACATAACTTTATTTTTTCTTGAGTTATTTACAAGTTTATGACCACTTATAAAATGTGTTCAAAGTGCTGCCCATTGTGTTGGATTGTCAATGCAACCCTCTTCTCCCACTCTTGACACACTGATAGCAACACCACAGAAGAAATGCTAGCACAGGCTTCCAGTATCCGTTGTATCCCAACACAATGGGTAGCACTTTGAACACATTTTATAAGTGGTCATAAACTTGTAAATAACTAATTAAAGAATAAAGATATGTTAAAACCAAGATTTTCAATGGGGGCCGTGTCCGTACGCTATGAAAAAGATCGAGCAAGCTCAATCTTTTATCACGGCCATATGGCACACAGCGCACCGTGGAATTTTTGCAGGCCGATTTTGCCGCAAAAACACGGTAAGTGTAAAAGCAGCCTAACGGAATATGGCCTCCATGCTATCGTCTCCTATAATAATCTTCATTTTATATAGTGCTAACATAATCAGCAGCGCTTCACAGTTTGCACACATTATCATCGCTGTCCCAGATGGGGCTCACAATCTACATTCCCTATCAGTATGTCTTTGGAATGCGGGAGGAAACTGGAGAACCCGGAGGAAACCCACGCAAACATGGGGAGAACATACAAACTTCTCGTAGATGTTCTTCTTGGTGCGATTTGAACCCTGGACTCCAGCGCTGCAAAGCAACAGTGCTAACCACTGAGTCACCATGCTGCCAATATAAAATATAAAACCTTATAAATTATAAACCCTATAAAATATTCCAACCACACCATCCGCCCTTATATACTATGACCACCACACTGTCTGTCCTTGTGTGCCCCCTTGTAAACTATAATGCCACACTGTCCTCCCTTATAAATTATACTCACATGTCTCTCAATTATGAACTATGATCCCCACACTGTCACCACATCATGCTGCTGTCACATCTCCACCAGAACCTGTTCCTGCGACTCCTGCTTCTGTCGCTAGGTGCCACCATATTCACTCTGCAGGTGGCACTGGTGATAGAGATGTCAAAACCAGAAGCTCTGGACAGCGTGCTCTGTCCATCCACTAAAGTTATAGTGGCTGGGACCTGTAGTGCTGTCCAGTCTGGCAATATGGATGTGTGCTTCCAGCTGAAGTCATCACCTGCCTACTCCAGCCAATTAGAGGGCACCACACCCTACTAAGGCTTCCAGCTTGCTGCTGGGGGCTGCCAGATATAGCTTAGTGTTTCTCTGGTTAGGTGTGCATCGTCTGCTCCTGTTTAGTTTAATGTATTCCTGTTTTAACCCCGGCTTGATTCTGACTATTCTTATGAATCCCGATTTTGTCCTTGATGTGACCTTTTGGCTCTGACCCTGCTTGGCAACCATTCCTACCTCCGGACAGCAGCTCTTCCGTGGTAGCATTCCAATGTGTCCTATCCAAGTGCAGGGGTTAAAGGGTATTGGGATTTCTCTGGAGTCTGCCAGATAGAGTGGTTTGTGCCAAGTCTGTCCTAGGCAGGCTTTGGAGCTTGTAGCCTCAGGCAGACATTACAGCTGCTCTCTCTTCACAATGTCCCACTTATCCTGTCCCCTCTCTATACTGAGCCCTCCAAACTGTGCCTCTCCATACTGTGCCCTCAAATTGCCCCTCTGAATCCTTCCTAAACCTCCCCATGCTGCCTTTTCTCCATACTGAGCTCTCCATGCTGCCCATTCTCCATAATGAGACCCTTAATGCCCCCTCCCCACAATGAGATCCCGACACTGTCTCTTCTCCATACTGAGACCCTTCTCACTGACCCACTTTTCATACTGAGTGCCCTATGTTGCCTCTTTTCATACTAAGCCACCCCATGCTGCTCTCTCTCCACACTGTCCCCCCTGCCATACTAGAGTCCTTACACTGTCCCCCATCCATTTTGTCACCTGCACTATCCCCTCACCTCCAGTTTACGATAATAGCCCCCTAACTCCCACTCTACAGTAGAAAGACCACCAAGCCCCAAGCTATAGTAATAGCCACCCTAACCTCCAGTCTATTGTTATAGCCTCCTTAAAACCCAGTCTACAGCAATAGCCCTCCCACCAGTCTACAGTAATAGGACCACTGAAGCCCAGTCTACAGTAATAGCCCAATAACCCCAAGTCTACAGTAATAGCCCCCCTAAAACCCAGTATATAGTGATAGGGATGGGTTACTTAACCCCAGTCTAGCCCCCCAACCCCATTCTATAGTAATAGCCCCCAATCCAGCTTACAGTAATAGCTCCCAACCCAGTTTACAATAATAGCTCTCCAACCTCATTCTACACTACTAGCTCGCCCAACCAACATTTTACATTAAGAGTCCCCATGAAACCCCAGTCTATATTAATAGTCCCCGAATCTTCAACTCTTTGAGTGCTTACCTGCTCCTATTATTGTGAGGAAAGAGGGAGACACAAGCGCAATATAGGGTCTTATCCCACAAATAAAGTAAGCGGTTTGACAAAAAACTGCCCACCTTGTAGTAGGTATTCAAAGCATGTATAGATAAGGGCTGCTGCAGATCCACAAGTCGGTCACCGACTATCTGAAACAGAGCTCTGCAAAGGAATACGTGGATTTCGTCCGCGCTGCCCAAACTTGGGCAGCGCGGACGAAATCCACGTATTCCTTTGCAGATACCTGCTCCTATGTCAGTCTTCCTCCTGGCTCCTGTCCTCCTCCAGGCTCTGGTGTCTGTCTTCCTCCTTGCTCCTGGTCTTCCCCTGGCTCCCGTCTCTGTGTTCCTGTAGTACTCGCAGGTACAGGGGATGCAGTGACGAGGCGCGAGACGGTTTGAGCTTTAAGGTGTAACTTTTATATCTATAGATGCCTTTGGGGCTGTCTTGAGCAACCGAACAAGTTAACAATAACTGCTCACGCAGGGGATCAATACAAGAAACACACGGTAATACGAACACGACTAACCCGGCAAAGGCCAGTCACTATAGGGCTGCGGTATGGCCGACTACGGGTCCTTAGTTATAAAAGTGTCACTTATCCTCCCTGACGTCCGGCAGGGTCCTGAACGATGATGCTTCGGCGTTGCAGCCACTGGGCCCAGACGACAAGGATCTGATGAAGACTTCGGGCGTCCTGTGCCCAGGCAAGGTGGGGGCACAACAGGCCCCGGAAGAGTTCCGCAGGCGGCGCCCCCTGGCGGAGGCGGTGCATTGCCGCTTGGGGGCTGGAGAATGGAGGCCGCAGCCCCGAATGGTGCTGCAGGGACCGCGGCTGGCAGCGGACAGGCTGCAGCCACGAACTGGAGTGAGGTGGAGTCGGCCACGGGTGGCAGCAGGTAGGCTGCAGCCGCGAACTGGAGCGGGGCGTCATCTGCTGCGGGCGGGAGCTGACGGGCCGCACCCGCGGGGCGGAGTCGGGCGGCGGCCGAAGGCAGGAGCGGATGGACCGCACCTGCGGGGCAGAGTCAGGTGGCGGCTGCCGCAGGCGGTGGCGGATGGGCCGCACCCGTGGGGTGGAGTCAGGTGGCGGCTGCCGCGGGCGGGAGTGGACGGGCCGCACCCACGGGGTGGAGTCGGGCGGTGGCAGCCACTAGGAGCGTGGCTGAACGGTCGGCGTCTCCCTCCGGGACAGCTAGGTGCCGTCTCCCTTCTGCCTGTGGTGAGTCTCCCTGCGGTCTCTCTGGTCGCTGCTCTCCCTGCTCTGCTCTGACTTTTGCTCTGGCTCTCTGGTGCTTCCTGGCTTCCTTCCTCCACCTCTCCTGTTCTGCTGACTCACTGTGACTAGCGTTCTCCTCCCCCAGCCCATCTGTCAGTCTCAACGGTCCGGCCCTGAACTCTGTCCCCCGGAAACAACCTGCCCCGGAACCTAAATGACGGTCCCCTTGGTTCTGTCCCGGACACTCGACGGGGGCCCCTTCTCCCACATTCCTCCTGGCTCCTGTCCTCCTCCAGGCTCTGGTGTCAGTTTTCCTCCTGGTTCCTGTTCTCCCATGGCTATGATGTCTGTGTTCCTCCTGTGTTCCTCCTTGCTCCTGTCCTCCTCCAGGCTCTGGTATCTGTCTTCCTCCTGGCTCCTGTTCTCCCCCTGGCTCTGGTGTCTGTCTTCCTCCTGGTTCCTGTTCTCCCCATGGCTCTGGTGTCTGTCTTCTTCCTGGTTCCTGTTCTCCCCATGGCTCTGGTGTCTGTCTTCTTCCTGGCTCCTCCAGGTTCTGGTGTCTGTGTTCCTCCTGGCTCCTGTTCTCCTCCAGGCTCTAGTGTCTGTGTTTTTCCTGGCTACTGTCCTCTACCTGCCTCCGGTGTCTGTCTTCCTCCAGGCTCCAATGTCTGTCCTCCTCTGCGGTGCCCTGCTGTGACGTCTGCAGCGTGATGAGATGACTTAATCATGCTGCAAGTACGTCAGCAGCGTTTGAATACCACAGCACCTCAGAGCAGGCAGCTGATTGGTGCTTCTCTAGCCCACTACTTCCAGGGTCAATCAGCTTCTTGTGTCTGTGTTCTTAAAGATGGGATTAAAAATGAATGAAGGTGCGCGCTCTCTCCTCCACTGAAAAGATATTGTCTCACAGAGGAGATGGGAGGTAAAAAAAAAAAAAAAAAACATTTTCCACCCTCTTTTTTGCGCTGGCCCTTGAACCCAGCCGCCTTAGGCACTGGAGGTGGTGCCTGGTGGCAACTACCGGCCCGACTATGTGCCTTCATAGAATTTGCTCCAACCCTTATTGTATGGGAAATGCAGATGGGTTCACATCCTTACCTGCATTATTCTAGTTGTCAATGCTGGGTGCAGTAAAGAAACTCGCCTTAATAGTTAGGAACAGCATCTGCTCCGTATTTGTTAGGGATACAGAGTTGTCTCAAGGGGACAGTTCCCTTCCAGACAGTAGATAAGTCATAGCTCAGGAGACAGCATCCACATTGAAAAAGTGTCCTTCATTGAAGCAAACATCTTGTGCATACAGAAAGTGAATAGTTCAGCCTGTAAAAGAGGTAAGTACAGCTGGAGTATATACAAGTAGCTGAAATCTGTTCTAGTATCTGTGAAACTTGTATACTGTTGAGTGTACTATGTGGAAAGATATGACACTGTTATATTGTCACATTTCCTGTCGATCTGGTTGTATACAGTTTCAGTCTAAGTTATACAGCCCCCATTACCAATTTGGCTTATTAGCAAAATTTCCAAACTATCTTCTGCTTCCAAAAATCTGACGTAAAATGACGTCAGGTTTACTGACTACTGCAGTCTCAGAATCATTCACCCACTTCATAACAAGCATTTTTAATTCTTATTAGAGCACCTCTGGCTGTTATGACCTGCTGCAAACATGATGTATAGCCGGATTGTGACATTTGTATCGGTGTCTGCCCTTAATGCTTCTGCTCCTGTCGCTAGGCGGTGCCACGCTGTCGTTGCGTGCGACCTAGGGCTACAGTTCTAGTTTTATGTCCTCTAGAATTTGTAATCCCATTCATACTGGGAGACATAAAGTTAACTCCTGTGTGTGTGGCGCCCCTGAGGGTCCAGTCACCACAGAGGTACTGCACCTCAGCCAGAGGTGTGGTACTCCGCGCTTGGGCAAGGAGAGGACAGTACCCAGTACCCACACACTAGCATCCAACGCCAGATCACTCTAGGCCAAGGGGGAACTAGGTACAGGGTGTGGGTGGAGGAAGTAGATAAGGGTAGGACAGCTGGAGAGAAAACTGACAGTTGGGAGTGGGGAATTGTCAGGGTAACAGGAGTGACAGTTGGAGGAGGAGTCAGGAGAAGAAGGGAGTTTGTGCTGGAGACTGGAGGAGTGAGGAGCTCATCCCTAGACTAGAGAAGAGTAAGAAGAGAAAGAAGGGGTCCTAGGGGCACGGGAAGTGAGGAATCCACCCGTGGCGCCCGAATCCACACCGACTGTAGTCGGGTGGAGGGACCAGGTCTCAGTAGGAGACTGGCCCCAGACTAGTGGAGAAACTAAGGACTCAACTAGAAAACCGGAGGCTGTATCGACTGTATGTGCTACAGCCAACTCCATACACATTCGCTGAGAAGGCAGCCAGATAGGATCAAGGGTACTAAGAGAACGTTGCCCGACAGAATCCGAGGCTGCTGGCTTGGGAAACTGTGTGTGTGAAGACGCAGGGCAGAAGAGGTGGGAGCCAGTGCAGTGAGATGGCCAGGAAAGGAACATCAGAAGGGGGTTCTGGTATAGTGCACCCCGAATTACCTGAGAGCTGGCTGGACCATCGACTCGGAGGACACAGCACCCCGGCTGGGGATTGAAACTGGAAGAACTGTGAGTAAAGGTGTGAAGACTGCACTCCACTGTGTCGTCCAACTTATTTACGTCGTCACCTGACTTGCACTACAACCACCATCATCACATTTTACATAACTGCCCTGGGGCCTAGCTCTACCCATGGAGAGCTGTATCAACTCTGCTGCGTCACCAACTGCCCCAGTGGACCTGAACTGCAGTGTCGGCTTTATCATCATTGCCGAACACCACGGGTGACGTCACGACTTATCCCCATCTTTATTCCCCAAAACCATCATCAACATAATCTTTATTTCCATTGCATGCCCAGGGCCACGGACCGGGTCACCGCTGCCGTGACAAAAGCCCTGAAGAGCTGAATAAGGCCCGGACTGAGTCGCCTGGCCCTAGCGGGCATCGCATGTGTTTTGGGTGGGGCTGCAAAATATTTAAAAAAGCACTCTATTCTAAATTATTATCCTCTTAATATATTGCAGTCATCATATTATGTAGCACTGTTTTTGGCAGCGGATTATTCAGGACTCTCTCCAAGCGTGTGACAACAGAGCTTCTTTATTCAGGAACAATTAGGAACAATATATGATACGCTTAAAAGATCAGGAATAAATCATTTGTGTGGCTCTATCTGTGCAGCACCTACAGCAGGCTGCTTCTCTCATACACAGACACAGGGAAAAAAAGGAAATATAGTCACATGCTATCCCTGTGTGAGCCTCTGGGAGGTTTTTTTTTGTCCTAACTTTATGAACAGCATGCAAATCTAGCAACTAAACACTCATAGACAGGAATGGAGTTGTTGCTCCAAACATATTCCAACAACTGTGTACTTACAATCGCTGATGTTGCCTTTCTACCCAGTTAATTCTTGTCTTTTCTTTGCTAAATGTAGAAATAGAAAGTCTCTTGTCAATGCAGAAATCATTCCGCCCTTTAACTCCTGACCCAGCTGCTCCCTCCTCTCCCCTTTGCTATTGACTTTTTTTGTGATGTGAAACCTAAACTCATCTTTCTACACAGAGCTTACAAGGATTCAGCTCGTCAATTTTTAATCACATAATGTCATAGACCTAATGGGAAAGAGAAGAATTAGTTGGGTAGGTGGGAAAATGAGCAATTGTAAGTGCACAGTGCTGTATAATATGATGAGGATATGTAAGGAGATGGACATATTGCCCTGCTCCCCCTTGATGACATCAGTGCTGTATATAATCTGTTCTGTGCACTGCGCATGACCGGAAGCCATCTTCTAAAACTTCTGAACATACACAGTACGGGCATCTGAAGCCGGGAAGCGTAAACCCAGCTTCATAGACGCAGTGACGCTACTAGAATGTGCGGCGAGTATGTGCTAGGTTTGCATAAGAGGCGATGACGCCGCTCATGCAAATTACGTTATCAAGCCCACAGTGGAGGGATAACACGGAAAGAGGCTGACTAGTCTGGAGAACGCCCCATCTACTAGTCAAAGCCCTCATTAGTATGGAAACTGGGACATTATAAATGCTTTTTTATACCTTGTTTTCACTCAATAACACCATGAGTGTTATTGAGTGAAAACAAGGTATAAAAAAGGCAGGGAAGGTTAGGCAGGGAATTAGGTGAATGCTGCTGGGTTGGAGGGCATGAGGAACCTGACAGATTCTTTTTAACCCCTTCATTTCTGTGTTAAGAGAATAACTAATTTTGCTGGTTACTTCTGCCTTGTCCTTGTCTGAGTGTTGAGGCTTAGTAACCTGTCCACAAGTCTATAAAAAGACCCCTAAAGGAGAGTTTATAGAGACTGGAGAGAGACCCTGAGAGTGGAGTCTTCAAGAAGAGACGTATTTATAGGGAGATGAGATGACAGGAGTGGCTACGAATTCCTTTTTAATTGACATGTGGCTGATAGGAGGTGAGAAAAATCCTCTGTCTGTGTTAGGCCTGGGTCACACTTGTGAGAAACTCTCACGAGTCTCGCATCTCAGTACGCGGCACCCGGACCAGAGCGCTCAGCTGCATAGAAATACATGCAGCCGCACACTCCGGTGCCGAGTGCCAGCGGCAGTGCCGGGTATTGAGACGTGAGACTCATGCGAGTTTCTCACAAGTGTGACCCCGGCCTAATCTGGATATCAGCAGAGACCGATCTTGTATTGTTATCTGCCACCTGCGTGTCTTCTGTGCTCATACATTACACTGAGCGTACACTCCTTACATGCCTCATAGCTCAATTGTCAATATTTTTCAGTGATATCTTCAATTGGATGGTTCAAAAATCATCACCTTAAGCAGTCCTACGTGACCCTGACTGACAAGTGGCACCCAATGATGGGCTATGTTGGCTTGCCAATTCAAGCTTTGACACTTGCACATGCTCCTTTTGTCTCTGGCTGTGATCAAGGTCTGGTTGTGACTGAAATCTTGGCATTTGCATTATATGGAGCAATTCTTGCTGACACTTCAATAAATCACTTCATTTTATTTTAACTGCAACTTTGAGTGCCGGGGTTATTTTTCCAAATACAGATGGTATTTTTCCCTGCCATTGAAGCACCTCCTTTAAGCCATGAGTGCCATACCTACTAAGAATCGGCAGTCTATGATGGGAGCAGTTGGCCTGGGAAATTTAGCTTTCATTTCCAGCTCAATGATGTGTGTTGTGCTCCTTGTGACTAGGTGAGGCCTAGTCAATGCCAGAATAACCAGACCAATGAGGGCGGCACAGTAGCTCAGTGGATAGCACTGTATGGTGGCTCAGTGGTTAGCACTGCAGCGCTGGAGTCCTGGGTTCAAATCCCACCAAGGACAACATCTGCAAGGAGTTTGTATGTTCTCCCCGTGTTTGCGTGGGTTTCTTCTGGGCACACCGGTTTCCTCCCACATTCCAAAGACATACTGATAGGGAATTTAGATTGTGAGCCTCTTTGGGGACAGTGATGATAATTTGTGCAAACTGTATGCGCTGCGGAATATGTTAGTGCTATATAAAGATTATTAGTGAGGAAAATTGAGAAAGTCGATGGGGTAGGGAGCTGAGATGGCAGGACTGGTGAAGAGTAGGCCTAGAACAGGTGTGTATTATCATTTGTTTTTCATTTTTAACTCCTCTCAGGACCTAAAATGAACCCAGCAAAATGTCAGGAGCCTGGACAGAGACCACTGAGAGGACAATCTGTAGAAACTAAAGAGAGACCCTCAAGAAGAGAGTCTATAGAGAAGCAAGAGAAACCCCTGAGAAGAGAACCTATGAAGACTGGAAAGAGACCCCTGAGAGGAGAGTCTGTAGAGACTAAAGAGAAACCCCTGAAAGGAGAGACTATAGGGACTGGAGAGAGACACCTGAGAGGAAAGTAGATGAAGACCGGATAGAGACCCCTGAAAGGAATGTTTATAAATACTGGAGAGACACCCTTGAGAGGAAAGCCTATGAAGACTGAAAAGAGATCTCTTTGAGGAGAGTCTATGAAGACTGGAAAGAAACCCCTGAAAGGAGAGTCTATAGAGGCTGGAGAGAAACCCCTGAAAGGAGAGACAATAGGAACTGGGGAGAGACTCCAGAGAGGAGAGTAGATGAAGACCGGAGAGAGATCCCTGAGAGGAATGTTTATAAACAGGCTCGGACTGGCCCATAGGGTAACAGGGCAATCCCTCGGTGGGCCCCTGAGCAGATCTGGGCTTCTGGGCTTCCAACTTCCCTATATGAGCAGTACTTGGCATAATTCACTTGATTCACTCTGTACAGAAAAAAAGCAGCATCAGCATCTCATCACTCATTAACCAAACTACCCAGTTTATTATTATATAGAGCTATAGGTAAATTTGTGAACGAGGTTAGTGTAATATTTATATGCAGGTTAAAAATGGGCACCTCCAAAGTCAATGTTACTGGTTGGGCCCTTGGCACCCCAGTCCAACACTGTTTATAAATACTGGAGAGACACCCTTGAGAGGAGAGTCTGTGAAGACTTGAAAGAGTCCCCTGGAGGGGAGTCTGTAGAGACAGGAGAGACCTCACTATTTTACAGAGAATATGAGACTGTAATGCCAAAAAAATTATAATTCTGTCAGATGTGATTTTTTTTGGGGGGAAATTAGTATTGATTTTGATTAATTAAGAATCAAGTCACTCCTCTGCACCTTGGATACTAGGGGTATGTGCACACTTTGTAGTTTTGATGCAGATTTTCGGCTGTGCATCGGGTGCATATCTGCAGCATTTCAGCAACGTTGCACTCTGTGAGACTGAAGACCGCAGTGAATTCCACACAAATAATTGATAAGCTGCTGAATTTAAAATCTGTGCTGCCAGTCGTTACATGCACAGAAAATGTCTGCAACATTTTTTTAAATCTCATTTGCCTAACTGGTATTGGATCACACTGCGGATTTTCTGCATGCAAATCAATGCGGGAAATATGCATCAGATCCGCAACATGTGCATGATCCACCCTTTACACTGTATCAATGTTTAATAAGTAGCTCAGGTGCTTAGAATGATGTGCAGTAACCTAACGTGTCAGCGGGCCTTCAGGTACAAAATACTGAGCAAGTAAAACAGTCAGACTCCCTCCCACACAGCGCCCAGCAGTATGTAGGAGACATATAGAAAAGGTCAAGGACAGCTGGATCCTGGGATTATATATGGCTGTGCTCTGCGGGAATACAACCTGCTGTTTGTTTTATAGAACTTACTTGCAAAAGACAAAACAGACGCTTAAAACTAAAAAGTGTCCAAATATAAAATGGACATTTCACTACAGAAGATCTTAGGTGTCTGTCGTCATATTCTCACATTTCTCACATAATGGGTTAACCATTAAGAAATATATGAACCTTGAAACTGAACTCCATTGCCTTCCATTTTTTAGATGCTTTGTGTATACAGCTCCTAAGCAAATTTATGTCTCCAGGACTACTTTAGAGTGTGACAAAGTTGCCATGTATCTCTTGAGCACTAAAGACCCGATGTTAGACTAATGTCAGCCAAACCCATTGATATCGACAGGTTCATATCGACAGATCATATTGTTCTCCCAGAGATAAGCCACCAGCCGATGTGTCAGTGGCAAATCTCTATATATAAAATTGAATGTATGTGTGTATGTATCACCAACCAATCACAAAGCATCAGAGTGGGACACCAACCAATCACGAAGCATCAGAGTGGGATGCGGATAGAGAGCTGGGCTGTGGACAGATACAGCAGGACGGTGCATGGAGAGAGGGGCTGTGGAGGGAGAGCAGGAGAGCAGGGCTGTGGAGGAAGAGAGTGGAGCTATGGAGGGAGAGAGCGAGGCTGTGGAGGGAGAGAGCGGGGCTGTGGAGGGACAGCGGGACACAGATGTAGAGTGCGGCTGCAGAGGGATAGAACGGGACAGTGGGTGGAGAGCAGGGCTGTGGAGGGACAGCGGGACATGGATGTAGAGAGCAGCTGCGGAGGGATAGAATGGGATGGTGGGTGGAGAGCGGGGCTGTGGAAGGAGAGAGCGTGATGGCGGGTGGAGAACAGGGCTGCGAAAGGAGAGAGCGTGATGGCGCGTGGAGAACAGGGCTGCGGAAGGAGAGAGCGTGATGGTGGGTGGAGAGCGGGGCTGTTAAGGAAGAGAGCGGGACCCACAGTTAGGTACTATGCCCGGGCAACGCCAGGCTCTTCAGCTAGTTTCTTATAAAGCACACGAGCGCTAGAATGAACGAACCCTCCTGTGTGCGGCGAGTGGGCAGTGATGGCTGCCGGACGAATGTTCGGCAAAATATCGTTTGTCCAGTAGCCATCTAATGTGTATGGCCGGCTTTAGTTATACTCTCTTGCATCTGACCTCTACATCTTACTAAGTAACTGAATTGTAAATTTAGTAAGAAAAGAGGAAACGTAAAGTTGTTTGATACTTAGAAAATCTTTATAGCCTTTGGCCATGAAGTTCAGAGTTTTGCACCAAGCTTTATAAGAAACAATAGGAGATTTTTAATATACTGTATACTGTAAGTTACTTTGTTCTTTTTGATGTATTGGCTAATATTTTGAGTGGTGGATTTATTATATATATCACGATACATAGTTACTTTAATACTCGATATACAGTCATTAAACATCTCATTGTAAACTGCGGTGACCTTTCTAAATGGAAGAAACAAGCACAATGATGGCTCTCTACAGACCGGCTCGCAATATAATTTGGAAAGATCGGACATTGAAGCTGCCAGTGAAATATTAGACACATGTTCCTGGGCACCCTGCTACTCTCCGAGGATTACTCCTCTGCTGGTGGAAACATCTGACCTTTGAAGCAATTCCCTTATCCAAAATTCAGCTTCATTTTGAACTCAGCATAATTTAATACAGAATTTGTAGCAACGATGTAATGTATTGTTATGATTGGAAACTTAATATGGTGTGACAAAGTCACTGGTAATGTAATATAGAGGAGATATGTGTCACTGCGCTTAATGGCGTCAGTGATATCAAACCAGAGTATTTTTCTCCAGCACAGTTACATGGTCTGGGGTTTAAATAAATGGGCTCTACAGGCAGTCTGGGCTCAGCTAGACTGGAGAGAGGATTCTACAGTAGTTTGGTGGCCTGAAGAAAGTCTGAACCTGTGTTGCTCCAGAGCAGGGTGCCACCCGAATATGTATGGACTGTGTCGCAGTGTTTTGTTTTTTTTTGCTGTCTTCTGTTTTAGCCGGAAAGGCTGCATTTATTTTCCCTTCTTGTTGGTTTATGCCGCAATTGGATCACCCCGTGCCAGGGCTGTGGGGTACTCGGAGCCGGGCCCGATGGATTTCAATGGGAGATGTCACGGTAGCTGTGACCTGGTCCGTGGCCCTGGGCGTCCATTGTAAAAGGGGGGTTAAGGGTGATGGAATAAAGTTTATGAGTGAATGATTCGTGACGCCACCTGTGGTGTTCGGCAATGAAGATGTTAAGCAGACGCTGCAGACAGATCCTCTGGGACAGATGGTGTGGTGCAGCAATGATGGTGTAGCCCTCCACAGGTAGGGCTGTAGTCCCAGGGCAGAGTAGATGAAGAAGATAGGTGTTAAGGGAGAGAGTGTAGTGTCTGGCACCGAGATGTAGCAGGGCTGAGTGGGTTGGCGCAGCAATAAGCGGAGGACACCAGGGCATGTAGTTCCAAAGCTTTACTCACAGTCTGTTGAGCATACAGGTGCCCGCCTCGGTGCTGTGTCCTCCAGGTCAGGGGCCCAGCCAACCTCCAGGCAAGATGAAGTACTCCGTTCCAACACTCCGCCAACATATGTGCCTTTTCTGAACGTCTCCCTTTTGCGCCTATAGTGAAGTACTCTCAGTACTGAGTTACACTGGAGTACCTCCTGTCAGATGTTCCTATAAACTCTACTTGTACGGCAGACAGCTGTAGCCTGCTTCCGGGACTCCTTGCTACTAAGTCCCGGCTCACTCACGTTGCTGTTGTGCCCCCAAGTCTTGTGTGGGGATAAAGTTGTGACAACTTCTATTCTTCCGGTGTCTGCTGCAGGACCATTAGTATCCATAAAACCTCGGGGACCGGGCCCCGGCCTTGCGCTGTGAACTTGAGAAGGGTTCTGTTCTAACCCGAATCCCTAGTCCTCCTCTCCTTACGTTCCGTACTAATCCTTCTTTCTTATGGAGAGAGTTAGGTTTTCCATCAATGTCTCTTTCCTGTGCCAGCGGACCCAGGTCACTGAGGTCGGCTGCAGCACTTCCTTCATCCATCCCACTCAGGGGATCTTCACTCTTCCACTGACTCTGTCAGACTGACTAAATCCTAAACTCTTGCCACTCTTTTGGTGCCACCTAAACTCCACCCGCCTCCCAGCACGCTTCGTGTTCCAAGCAGGGAGCCACCAAAGGGTGCTTTAATACACTACTGTGTTGTGTGGGATGCAGGTGTTGGAGCGTGGTCAGGTGTCTCCACCTTACCTGAATGGTGGGGTACCACACCTCAGGAGGAGGTGCAGTACCTCTGTGGTGACTGAACCCTCAGGGGCGCCACATAATACAATAAACCAACTGAAGATTTAAAGAGATGGTGCTCCTATTTTCTACCCCTGTATACTGCCACGTGAGTTGGACTACCACAATGCTAACAGAGTAAGGATGAAAAAGTCCATCCAGTGCAGTCTCATTGGTAACAAAAATTCACACGACACAACAGCTAATTTTTCTCTTCGTAAAGAGGTTGTCCATTACCGGACCATCCCGTTATTAACAGTTCTACAGTGCAGCAAAAAATAAAAAGATCAAATATGTATCTCCCAGACAAGTGTCATTTCTCCAATCTCAGCACTGTGTCCCACAGTAGTCACATGATTGGCTGATTGTCTGCAGCGGTCACATGACATTGCTTATCACAGCATTGATATTATTCTTATGAGTTTAGACACACACACACTGGTTCTTCATGGTACTTTATGCATTCAGTTTTTATTATTTTATGCCACACAGTGGAGCTGTGAATAAAGGCTTGTTTATTAATGAACAACCCCTTTAAGAAAATTAAAGCCTCCCTGACTTTAAAGGGAATTTGTCAGTCGAATCAACACTCCTAAGATGTCTGTATGGGAATGCAGGTCATAGTAAGCTCAATAAACTGACACCTTGATATCTGCTATCTGATGTTTTATTCTCAAGATTTGTCTTAATATGTAACTGAGCCACTCAGATCTATGGGCCGGACATATATCCCTGAGAATCTTCCTCCAGAGATTGTTTAAATGAAAGGAGGCGTTATCAGTGTGAGATTGTAGTTCAGAGTGTCAGTCATTACATGTCTCACATTGGTAATGCTCCCTTTCATTTGAAATAAGCTCTGGAGGCAGATTCTAGGGGAGATCTTTGTCCAACCCATAGATCTTAACAGCTCATTTACTTATTGAGAGAAATGTGGATGTTTCGAGAATAAAACATCGGATCTCAGATATTAATGTGTCATTTTATTCAACTTTCTATGACCTATATGCACATATAGACTGCTTAGAAGGGTTGATCATACAGACATACTCCCTTTAAGTATGGCACTCAGAATAAATCCCTCTTTAGGTGGAACGTTAATATTAATAATGTTGTTTGAAGAATTGATCCAGGCCCATTTCAACTTTTACAGTTGGTTGAACATTATAGATTCCTCAAGCAAAATGTTCCATTATCTCACCGCTCTTACTTTAAAGAATTCTGTCTATGCTAATGATGAAAGCTTTGTTCCTCAAGACTTAAGGCTGTGTGCACACGTAGCGTTTTTTTGCATTTTCTTACTCGCGAAATCGCCGCTAAAACGCAAAAAAAAAGCATCCCATGCAATCCTATGGGATTCTGCAATGCTGTGCTAATGCTGTGGATTTTTCTGCTGCGGAATCGCATAGCGGAAAAATCCACAGCATGCTCATTCTGTTTGCGGAATCATGAGGATTCCGCACCCATAGGATTGCATTGAAACGCTCATTTTACGCATGTGGCTATGCACACCATGCATAAAGTGAGCGCTTCACTTGCGGATGGTACCCAGGAAGAGGGGAGACTCTCCTCCATGCCCTGGGTACCATAATCCTGTAAAAAATAGAATAAAAATAAAAAAATATTGTTATTCTCTCGGTGGATAGCATTGTATTATGGCTCAGTGGTTAGCGCTGCAGCCTTGCAGTGCTGGAGTCCTGGGTTCAAATCCCACCTAGGACAACATTTGCAAGGAGTTTGTATGTTCTCCCCGTGTTTGCGTGGGTGTTCTCCGCTTTCCTCCCACATTCCAAAGACATAATGATAGGAAATTTAGATTGTGAGCCCCATCGGGGACAGTGATGATAATGTGTGCAAACTGTAAAGCGCTGCGGAATATGTTAGCGCTATATAAAGAAGAAAGAAAGAAGATTCTCACCTTTTGACGTCCCCCAATGTCCTTCCCGCCTCTCACCATGCTCCCGGCATCTTCCGGTCCCAGTAATGCTTTGCACGAATGACCTCCCTTTAAGAGATCCTGATGCAGATCTATGCCTATCCATACAAATATTAAGTCAAAATGCGCCAAATTCTGTTTTAACACCTTTCTTCCACCACCAGGCTCAGTCCCTGGAGGGGTGCTTTGTATTCATAGCTGCCTAGTAACATAAGTCGTTGCTGGCGGTTCTTCTTTTACCGGTTTTCTTAGGTCGCTGTTTTAGCTCCAACAATCAAATAATTATTGTTTTCCTTCCAAACAGCACAGTAACAGCCGAGCCCTGACAACATTACAAATGTAGAAACAGAACATGTAGAAGAGGCAATAAATACTTTTTGGAGTGTTGAACTGCTCCAGATTGTCTATTGCCCCTCAGTGTATTCCACCCATCATTGTGGATTGATCATCTGCTGCTCTGCACTTATTTCTACTTACACAGAACACACAAAAATACGATGACAAACATGACTTCATTATAGCCCAAAATACTTATGATTTAAAGAAGCAAGGACCTTAAAGCTGCACTTTGGCATTCGCAGTACGGATCCGGAGAATTAAATGTCATATGATTCCCCTTATCAATGAGTCTCAACAGTCTATGGCTCAGATTCATCAAAGCCTTTTTTTCCCCAGAAAACTGGCATAAAAGCTTTGAAAAGCTGCGAAATTATTGCTCAAAAATTTTGTGACTCTTGGAGTTTTTCATGTCAGTTGTATTATGACGTTGTCAAGTTGCTCCGAGCAGGGGAGACGGGACCATCCCAAATACCCGCACCCCCCCCCAACTCGTATTAACCTCCATACGCCGCATCATAAAACCAAAGACCACAGGTTTCTTTTGGAATTTATATGGCCACAGCAGCCTTTTATTAAAACAGCAAAACAACAATAATAATAAAGCATTATAAATAACATAAATACAGTAACTTGAACCCGGAGGAGGAGTCCTTGAAGCCACAAGATCTAGGTGAATTGACCCCAAAATGCTGTGGACAGAACCCAGCATATTACTCCCAGCCGTTACCCCACAGGCTCGGGAGCACCAACCACCGACACATCTGTCCACTATGCAACTAGGGGATCCGCACTCTTTACGGAAACTCCCCATCCACCTTTCTCCAGATCACCACCACCAACTTATAAATGGAGGAGACCCTATACAGTGAATCTCCAAAACCAATTTCCAACCGACTCCAAGGACTCCCCCCCTTCCAAACCGCCATGACCCAAGTAGACACCAACGCTACTATCCATCAGCTAAAGGGAGGGAGGGCGGGACAAGCTGCCGGTAAGAGCGGGAACAGAGAGGGAGGAAGGCCCACTGCACCCCTTATATATGTGCAACGCCCCCATTTCCCAAAACGCTCCCCCCACCCTCTCCTTCCAACCCCCCGTCATGTTGGCCTCCGCCCATGCCTCTTCTGTGAGGGAGGGGGAGGCTCAGCTCCGGTCATTGCTTTTGTGCCAAAATGTGCGGAGCTGGGATGGAGCCAGGGCGGGACGAGGCGTGGATATGTTTCCAATTCAACAACTGTGTCAGTGATTCGTACTCCAAAAATAATATACTATTCCAGTCTCTGATTGGAGTAACATTTCTGGCGAGGTGCACGGAGACTAACGTCACTGAGAAGATGAGCCAAGTTCATTAAGAGATACAAAGATAGCTGTCAATCACTGATTAGGACCTCCCATTAGACTCCATAGCCCTGACACATGTGACCTTACATGCCTGTTTTGCCTTCTGGATACATTTTTGTATGACTTCGCATTGTGCTATTCCATTGGAAATGTATGAAAACATTGACATGTGTCCCTTTATAGTCATAAAGTCTAAATCACTAAGGCTGGTGGTATGCATGCCAGTGTTCATGAAGGCTCGCTCGAGTACGAGGTACACGGGGCAGCACGGTGACTCAGTGGTTAACCTTGCAGCGCTGGAGTCCTGGGTTCAAATCCCACCAAGGACAACATCTGCAAGGAGTTTGTATGTTCTCCCCGTGTTTGCGTGGGTTTCCTCCGGGTTCTCCTGCTTCCTCCCACATTCCAAAGACATACTGATAGGGAATATAGATTGTGAGCCCCATCGGGGACAGTAATGATAATGTGTGCAAACTGTAAAGCGCTGCGGAATATGTTAGCGCTATTTAAAAAATAAAGATTAAAGATTATTATTACATGCCACTTAATGAATTTGGCTCATCTTCTCAGTGGCTTGTGTCTCCTTGCTTCTTGTATACGGAGTTATAAAAATAAATTCTCCAGAAGGAAAAACAGGCATGTAAGGTAAGGTTACTCGTGTCCAGTGGGTGGTCCTAATTCGTGATTTCTGTATGCCCACCCGTGCAGAGAACGCTGTCAATAAGTGAGCAGGTAGACCATCTGGATTCAGCTTCCCCTGCCCTATCACCTACTGCCTCCAGACTGGACTGTATTCCCATCCCGTGCTGTCCTGTGTGTATACTCTCTTTTGCTTCATCACCTATCTAGGAGCTATTGTTTGTGCCGACCATGTCCCTGCACGGTCAGACACAGCCATTACGCAGGGGCACACTTATAAAATTATCTCAGCACAGGAACATTACTTTTAGCACATCCAGTTGTGAAAATTATTATTATTCTAAGATCTAGTGATTAAAATGTACTGTTAGCAGGACAACCTCTTTAGTCAAACCCCTATTAACACCCCCCAAAAAGGGACCCTGAAATGACTCATGGTGTGCCTGCTGTAATCTGATTTTCAAAAATGAGCTGCAGAGCCTAATTTTAGGCATCGATGGTGGTCTCACCCCCAAGTTATCCACTATAACAGTTTAGTTTTTTCTGTACTCATTAGACAAGTTTAGGCTTTTTTTTTTTTGCAGAAAGAAGCAGACACGTTTAGAATTGCAACTTAATTTTTCGTCCATATTTTCCCAAAATTACTTTTTGCTTCAAGCTTTTATTTTAAGCAAATAGTTTAGAAAATAACTAAATAGCTGAAAGTCAATGAAATTCGCTCTTTTCCTTTGGCTTTACTGTGAACTCTGGCATTGTGTGTAATGGAGGAGACACCCTGCAGTTTCCAAGACACAGAAGGAAGTCAAGAAAATTAACAGCTGTCCCACGATGTTCCATTGTGACCGAAAAATAGAATTATTACCAACATAATAAAAAGCAGTGAGGTCTTTATTGGATTCCACCCTTACCATGATGACATTGTCCAGATTTCAACAGATGATGCAATTATCTTGAGAACATGAAGCTGTTTTTTCCAACCAGCAGAGAGAAAACAACATTAGCTGGAAAACTACAGAACTAAGAAGAATCAGATCGTAGACTATAATGTTTTATATATTACAGAGACACACACTTACTATGGGGGACTCAACCTACAACCACATAAGTCCATTAAGTACAGGGGCCTTACTGATTTAGGCCCTAAAGTTTTTAAATTAATTGTTAAATAGGTGCTTGATATTTATGGAAAAAGTCTGTCTTATCCATAAAACTGATTGCAATGACTGCGCGGTTTTACAGGTGAAAACAATATTTCTAGCAAAATCATAAACCCACTTAAGAGTCATTTCAAAATCAGTTACATGCGGCACAGATTTTGGTCTCGTCAGTGCTGTCCCATGTGGCCCTATTCTAGTTGTTAGGGTTCTTGACATATTATGTCCTGGGCAACCATGGTAAAATGAAATACTTGTTTACTCCTCCACCCCATCATGGACATGAGTGAAGCCCAGTTTATCTACTGATTTTCACTTGGCCTGGCTTCGGCTTTGTTCTTTCTGTCTACCTCACTTGGTTTCCAGCTTCCTCTGATTCTCTCTGATATCACTCTACTATGTCTTATTGGCCGGTTCAGGTGGCTGCACAGTGCCTGAGTATTCAGGTACCAGCAGTCCTAAGGAATCTGTTCTGTTTCTTAGTCTTCTGACATACCGAGCTTTGCTACATGGCTGGGCTCTGCTGCGGGATCAAAAGTGTGCTTCCTGACATAAGAAGCTTTGCTATTCTGCTGGGCTCAGTCTCCATCATTCAACTATGCAACTTTGCTGAGCTTCTTTTAAAGCTACACGTCTTCTGTACTGTGCCATAGTCTTGGCTCTGCTTTTTTGCTTTACATTTACTAAGATTTCATCTTTCCTGTGGTCCCTAACAACCTCCATTCCTCTAACTGCTATCCTGCTTCCATTGGTTCACCTTGCTGTGGTCCCTTACAACCTCCATTCCTCTAACTGCTATCCAGCCTCCATTGGTTCACCTTGCTGTGGTCCCGTACAACCTCCATTCCTCTAACTGCTATCCTGCCTCCATTGGTTCACCTTGCTACTTCATCGTCATCAGTCTGTGTTGCATTGCTACACTACTTTTCCGAATCAAAACGCAGACAACCCCATTAAAGAGCCAATCTGGCAAAAAGTTAAAAAAAATCAGACTTTGGCCAAGCCATGGAGCTCTTTATGCCCTCAAGATATATTCTTTATGTGAACAGCACCATTACAGAAATCCCCTCCGACAGACTGCATATGAAACCTGTCCTGCCAGACTTACAAAGCAATAGAAGACGTATACCAGTACAATATTCTAGAGGCCACAATTCACCAATGCGTTTATGCCGATAAAGTGGCGCAAACGCTTTGATAAATCTTCATGAATCAGGAGCATCTGACTCCACCATGGTCCCTCAAGACTGGTGAGAAAAGTGTCAGTCATGATGAATCAGGGCCATAATGTTTCAATAGTGACTACCCCCTGCCAAATACTAAAAGGATAATAATAATTAGATTTTAGTAGTTTTAATAAGGCTTGTTTTTACTCCTGTTTTTGTTGACCTTTTTGCATTTTGCATCTTTTCTGTTTGCACCAAATCTATTTCTGTTTGCTCTATTTGTACCTTTTTGACGTCTATTTGAAATGGGTTCAGATGTTTGTTTTTGTTTATTTTATATTTGGCATTGTGAGAAGTGTTTGGGGTTTCCTGATTTTTTTGACCTGATTAATCATTTGCCACTTTTTAAAAAATTGCAAAATTTTGTCTAAATTTTTACTGTTCCTGCCTTCGAACAAATCGAACAACAAGAGGAAGTGAGAGTGCAGCTGGAGCCCTGGCTTCCTGCTGATGTTCAACATGTCTGACATCCAGGACAGTGAAGCACTGATTGGGTTTAGGGCTCTTGTGACATAACAACCTCACGTGAGCCCCAGGAACACTAAGCGTCAAAACTGCTTAGGTGTTTTTATATTAATGGGGCCAAACATGAGGAATGACAAAGGATTGACTTCTGAAGATAAGAAGAATATGACAAAAGATTTTGCTAGCTGAGGACAACCAGTTAAATGTACCGGATATATGAACACACTATACATCTGTTAGTAATAATAATAATAATAATAAATTTTATTTCTATAGCGCCGACATATTCCGCAGCACTTTACGTTTCGGAGGGGATTTGTACAGAGAATAGACATTACAGCATAACAATAATCACATAGATTATAACAAATACCAAGAGGAGTGAGGGCCCTGCTCGCAAGCTTACAGTCTATGAGGAAAGAGGTAGACACGAAAGGTGGGTGGTAACAGTTGCCCTGATTGTATGGACCAGCCATAATGTTAAGTGTGTAACAGTACAAACACAGAGGGCTAATGGATGCATAAAGCATGTGGGAACATGATGCGGGGAACCTGGTTATGGTAAAACTTTTGGCTGTGCCACACAGGGATAGATTAGTGAGTTGAGGTAATTAATGAGTTGAGGCGATAGGCCCGTCTGAATAAATGCATTTTCAGGGCACGCTTAAAATTGTGGGGATTGGGGACTAATCGTATTGACCTGGGAAGTGCATTCCAAAGAATTGGCGCAGCACGTGTATAGTCTTGGAGACGGGAGTGGGAGGTTCTGATTATTGAGGATGCTAACCTGAGGTCATCAGCAGAACGGAGGGCGCGGGTAGGGTGGTATACTGAAACAAGGAAGGAGATGTAGGGTGGTGCTGAGCCATGGAGGGCTTTGTGGGCGAGGGTAATAAGTTTGTACTGGATTCTGGAGTGGATGGGTAGCCAGTGTAATGACTGGCACAAGGTAGAGGCATCGGTGTAACGATTGGTGAGGAATATGATCCTGGAATATGATCCGGTATCCCAGGTCACGTCACAAGGACCCCCATCTAGCTTGAGAGCGGGGCTCCATTGTGCGCTACTCTCAAAAGAAAGGTGGTGGCACATTAACAGCTCTCTCTATTTCTACAGAAGCTCCAAAAATTGTAGTGCAAGCTAGCACCTTAGTACCCACATCTATTATAAATGTAAAAGATGGGACTAGCCAGACAATAAATATGCATGTATATAAAAAAAATGAAAAAACAAAACTGTATCATGGATGGAAAAGGACTCCTGACTATAATGTCCGCAGGATTTGGATGATTTTCAGTCTGTTCCTTTAAATTGATTCCTGTCATAAATAATGAGTGTAAATGTTCTGGAACAGGAATGTGAATGTGTTGGAACGGGTCCATAATATCCTTGCTGGGCATGTAAGTACTAATGACCCAAGGTCCGATGACCCAAGAACATCCTATGTGCATTGCTGACCAGTCATCTTGGATGCTTTTTTAAGGCTGAGAAGTCACTTTTTAGACGGTACATTTTTTTACGTTGTAAGTCCTTGGCATAGCCTAACCTCCCATAACGTGCAATTCACTTTACTGAGCTCTCTCATTTAGAAGCTAGTCAGTTCTGACAAGGAATAAAAAGAGCAATCTGTACCGACCTTCCTCTAATATCTCCTGAAAGACACAGTAGGCAAGGTGAAGCGGGATAAGAAGGAAGAGCTTTCAGTGCATTTCTATGAACCACACTCGCTTCATGACTTAGGAAGGTTACACATGCTGCAAAATGGAAATGGATTGTGATGGAATTGGGACGAAATGTCCTGCAAGACACAGAGGCTGAGAGATGTCTCCTACCTGGAAGAACGCAGAGCGAGGAAATAACATCTCATAATAGGTTTGCAAGGTAAGATAGACATTAGAGATGACATTATTTCGCAGTTACAATCAAAATCATTGTAAGTTTAGGTTTATTAGCAAAATGTATAAACTGTCTGCTGTTTGTAATAAACAAGTCAAACAAAAACAATTCAAGTATCTCAACACATCTAGTATATGTCACTATATATTAAATATTTGTGGGGGTTTTTTAATCGACACAACACATGGTACCACTTTTACTGACTATTGCAGTCTCAGAACTATAAACCCCCTTCATGACAAGTGTCTTTAATAGTTAGTAGGACACCTCTGGCTGTTATGACCTGCTGCAATTATGATACACAGCCAGACACCAGCTTCTGGAAATGTTCCTGAGGAATCTAAACTCATTCTGAATCCCCATGGACATAGGCTTACAACTTTCTAGTTTTCATGGTTTGTGTTCCTTCTATAAATCTACAAAAAAAAAAGAGAGAGGAGCCAGCGCCGCTTAAGGATAGAACGCATAGCATGAAGTGCATATGCACATAATATCTAACTGTATTAAAAATGAGATATTTGGCAAAAAAATTGATCAATTCAATTGAGCCACCCCGCCGCGCCAAGGCAGTCTCATGTGGGGGGTCCTACTCTACGTTTTTAATAAACACTGTGCCATATGGCCTCCTAAATACATTAAAAGCAAGACCACATTAAGTGCAATCCGCACCTGAGCATATCTTGATCGCTCCCATGAAGCCAGATAAAGCAAGTGCAGATGAAGGCCAACCAGGTTTTTATTTTTTTTTTGCCAAATATCTCATTTTGAATACAGTTAGATATTATGTGCATATGCACTTCATGCTATGCGTTCTATCCTTAAGTGGTGCTGGCTCCTCTCTCTTTTTTTTTTGTATGTTGGTATGTGGCTGACCACCACTTTTGCCGTGCGCGCTGGGTTATGTTCGCCATTTTTTCTGTGTTCACTGTGATGGATCTAGGCTGCTGTGCACACATACACAGCAGCCCCGCCCTGCCCCAAGCTTTATTTAATTGTGTACCTGTGTTTGAACCTGCATCGCCTTTCATCTATGTTTCCTGGTTGGGCAATGTGTGGAGGCTAAACCTGACATGTCTACATTCAGACCTGGTTGGCCTTCATCTGGCTTCATGGGAGCAATCAAGATATGCTCAGGTACGGATTGCACTTAATGTGGTCTTGCTTTTAATGTATTTAGGAGGCCGTATGGCACAGTATTTATTAAAAACGTAGAGTAGGACCCCCCACATGAGATTGCCTTGGCGCAGCGGGGTGGCTCAATTGAATTGATCAATTTTTTTGGCAAATATCTCATTTTGAATACAGTTAGATATTATGTGCATATGCACTTTATGCTATGCGTTCTATCCTTAAGCGGCGCTGGCTCCTCTCTCTCCTTCTATAAATCTCACCAAATAGTTTATTTGTGCAGTAACTTCATGTGGTATACGGTGTGGGTGGATGTTGGTGATCCTGGCGGTCTACAATCTGCGTCACTGTGGCCAAGTTTTCTGTCGCCTATTTCCCCCTCTCCAATTATACACACAAAGTCCCACAAAAAAACTACAATAAATAAAAATAGAAATAGTTTGTCGCAACGCCAGGTGCATATCAGACAGTTGAAGATGGGCTCCTGGACACAGGAATGATAACTAATCCCAAATCTGCGCACTTTTTTCCTCCGGGAGGTGCAATGTGAATCCTTCCAATCTGAAGACTCTGAGCTCCCCTCCTTTTCCATAGGTCCCTTTCAGGCCCAGCAGTCAGAGGGTGATCAACATCTCCTCATTGCAGCCTGCTTTCCTCTACTGACTTCTCTCTCCTGTGACTTGTCAGCTGCAGCCATTGGCTGACTGCCGGGGGAGCGTGTTCCAGCTCTTTCCAAAAATGTATGCATAAAATGCAGAGCTGAGTCATGTAAAGAAGTCCCTTTAACCCTTTGAGTGATGCCAGTCAGAAAGCCTCACCATATGTTATAACATACAATTTACAGAGAAATCACAGTATTTGCATGGAACATAATATACATCTGGTACCCCATGGAAATGGCCACTTTGTGGGATACCACATTTGGGGTTCAAGTTAGACAACTGTAACAGTAACACCAGAATATTCCAAGACTTCTTCTGAAATCAAGCCTTGATGGACTTTGACCTTCCTCATAGAAGACATGACATATTCTCGTAGGATTTCTAGGCTTTTGATTGAATCTATCTTTTCCTCTATAAGCTTCAGGTTTTCAGTGCCAGAGGAAGAAAAGCATCACCAAGTCATCGCCATGCTTCACTGTAGGCACTGTTTTATTTAAGAATATGCTTCACTCTTTTTCTTAACGCTGAAAAGTTTCAGGTTTGTTTCATTACACCACAGAATAGAAAACAAAATTTTTCTCTGATTTATTTATATGGTATTGAGTATATGGGATGTGTTTTAGGAGTCAGCAGAGGTGACATCTTGGAGTTCAGACATGAAGACCTTCAGTGTGTGCCTTACTATGCAAACTAAAACCTCAGTTTCTGCTGCCTCCCAATCTTGCTGCTGTTCTCCTGAAGCCACTCAAGGATTTTTGATCACCTAGTTCTTCAGAAATCTAATCGCATCTTCTTCCTGCCACATCCAGGTAGTACAGCTGGCGTTCCTCTAACTTTTATAGTACAAACTTAAGCTTCCACTTGTAATTTTAGAAATATTCAGTGCCTTTGTTTCTTGTTTGCGCAAAGAAATTATCTCTTTTCTTAATTTTGTGGACCACTCTCTGTCACATTTGTGCAAGGCCACAGGCTTAAAAAGGCTACCTCAGACCAGACAAACTTGACACAAGCCACTCCATCTAGTGGATTTCAGAAAAACCCCAAACATCATCCTTTAACCCCTGTATAGGGATCTGGTCTTACAATGGGGTCCAGTGGATTGCTTTCACAGAAAGACTCACTGTTTGCCACTGTATGAGAGCACTGCAAACCACCTCCTATCTGCCAGCATCTTCGGCTTCTCTTTTGATTAGCTTGCCTGGTGAGACATCATCATACACTACATCATACTGGGACAGTAATTTAAAAAAGGAGCCTGGAATGCCAGTAGATAGGAGGCGGTTCACAGTACTCCCATCCAGTGGCCACTCAATACTGATATTGTCGATGGACCTGGGTCCTGCGAATTAATGAGTTCATCTTTTTTAAATCTATCTCCCATCTCCAATCTTTCCTGAGTGCAGAATCTAGGCTCATATTTCTGTCCAGCTGCTGCAATGATGCTTTTGGGTCGCCCTACCAGGGCTGTGGGGTACTCGGTACGGGCCCGATGAGCTTCAATGGGAGATGTCACGACAGCTGGGACCCGGCCCGTGGCCCTGGGTGCCCATTGCAAAAAGGGGAATGTTCAGTGTGCTTATGATGAGTGATTCGTGACGCCACCTGTGGTGTTCGGCAATGTAGATGTGAACCGACGCTGCAGGCAGATCCTCTGGAACAGATGGTGTGGTGCAGCAGTGATGTCATAGCCCTCCACAGGCAGGGCTGTAGTCCCAGGGCAGTGTAGGTGAAGTGGCATGTAGATGGTGTAGTGTCAGGCGCAAGAGATGTAGCAGTGCTGGGCAGGTTGGTGCAGGAATAAGTGGAGGACACCAGGACATGTAGTTCCAAAGCTTTACTCACAGTCTGTTGCAGGTACAAGTGCCCGCATCTGTGCCGTGTCCTCCGGGTCAGGACCTCAGCCAACTTCCAGGCAAGATGAAGTACTCCTTTCCAACACTCCGCCAGCACATGTGCCTTTTCTGAACGTCTCCTCTGATAGCACCTTTGAATGAAGTACTCCTAGTACTGAGTTACACTGGAGTTCCTCCTGTCAGATGTTCCTATGAACTCTACTTGTACGGCAGACAGCTGTAGCCTGCTTCGGGGACTCCTTGCTACTAAGTCCCGGCTCACTATTATGTTGCTGTTGTGCCCCCAAGTCTTGTGTGCGAATAAAGTGGTCACTGCTTCTATTCCTCCGGTGTCTGCTGCAGGACCATTAGTATCCGTACAACCTCGGGGACCGGACCCCGGCCTTGCGCTTAGAACTTGAAAAGGGTTCTCCTCTAACCCTGGTCCTTGTTCTCTTATTCTCCTTACGTTCCGTGCTAATCCTTCTTCCCAATGGAGAATCAAGCTTCCTTTCTCTGTCTCTTTCCTGTGCCAGCAGACCCAGATCACTGTGGCCTGCTGCAGCACTTCCTTCTTCCATCCCTCTCCTGGGGATCTTCTCTGTCTTACACTCTGTCCTTCTACATCCTCACTCACTGACTGAATGACTGACTGACTGACTGACTAACTCAAATCTTCCCGCTCTTTTGTGTCAACTAAACTCCACCCACCTCCCAGCACGTTTCGTGTTCCAAGCAGGGAGCCACCAAGGGGTGCTATGCTACACTCCAAGCAGGGAGCCGCCGAAGGTGCTTTGCCACACTACTTTGTGGTGTGAGGTGCAGGTGTTGGAGTGTGGTCAGGTGTCTCCACCTTACCTGGATAGTGGGGTACCACACCTCAGGAGGAGGTGCAGTACCTCTGTGGCGACTGAACCCTCAGGGGCGCCACAGTATCACCTGTATGGAGGCTAAAAATAATAAAGCTAATCATGACAATGTGAATAGACAGACAATGCAGAAACAAAATAAATACAGTTGATAAACCCCTTAACAACCAGGGGTATTTCAGCTTTTGAATTTCTGTTTTTTGCTCCCCTTCTTCCCAGTTTTGAAACATTTTAAACCACCATAATTTTATACAAAGTACTTTAAACTATACGGATGACAATACTCAATTTTTGGACCAAATAAAAAAATTGTGAACTGTGGCAGGACAGGCGGTTTTTAAAAATTTTAAGCCACCGTAATTTTACACAAAGCACATTAAACTGTATGGATGACAAAAAATGTGGTCACCTGCAACAGCTATATATTTAGCAACGGACTGCAAAGCCCTAAGCCCTGCCTAGAGGCTGTATTCTGTCACTCTCTTTGCTCCCTAGGCTAAATGCAGAATGTATCACATAGAAACAGAAAACCAACAAGATTAGCCGTAAGAAAGACTTTTAGTATGATAGTTCAGCATCAGCACTAATAGCACCACTAGAGGACTCTGATTAATGAAACTGTGCACACACAGTCCTGGACAACTACTCTCTCTCTCTCCAATCACAACTGTCTCTGAGCTTTGTAAACGTGTCAGTGGACCAAGTGCGGTGTCGACGGTCCTATTAAAACCTCAGATGAGGTCATGCAGCTAACTAATCATAGTAATGCCACTAACAAGATGGCTACGGCATTACAGTGTCTGGCGGGCAATCCCCGCATATTTACTGGCTGCGTAATGGGAGCAGGGATTTGAGCATTAAATCAGGCAATGATCGATGAGTGCCAGGCATGTCCAAGCAACCAGATACTCTCGTGATATCTGAATGTCACCAAGCATGTTCACTCATCACTTATTGTATATATAATGACATCTGGACCATACACGAAAAGCACTTTTTTCTTATAGATTATAACCTCTTGAGTGACTTCACTCCTCTTGCTTAAATTGTGGAATTATATTATTGTTTAATGCCTGATTTAAGAAAAATTAGATAATGGATTATATGTAACACAAAGTGGCGCCATGGATAATTGCAATTTGTTCCGCACAAAAAAATTCCTCATATAGCTATGTTGAAGAAATAAAAAAAATATGGTTTCAGGATTGTGATAATGAAAAACAAAAATAAAAAAAGATGTGTGAACTTTAAGGTCATATTAAGTATGGTCCTTAAGGGGCTAAAATTGTGACCAGGTCACATTCTTCATCAGAAAAGAGGCCGAGGTACCAGTGGAGTCCATGGCCTGAGTATTCTGTGACGAGCGTCAGCTTACGCTGAGTTGTTTTTCCTTTTAGAGTGGACCCTCTTGGCCGTGGCACCCACCCACCTAGGGCGAGCTGACCTAGTGAGAACCCACTCCAGGGGCAAGACCAAGGGGGTGAGCCACCACAGCAGCTGGACCAGGGAGACACTATTGAGTGTCTAGCAACAGGACGAACAGGATATGAAACATAAGCGAGGTCACAGGGTTTCTTCAGCAAACGTGGTTACACACTTTAATCAGATACAAGGCAAAAACAGAGAATCAAATGCAGGGCACCAACGGTGAAAGACGGCAAGGTGCGTGCAAGGGCACGCCAAAAGTTCAGACATAACACGTGCAGAAAACATACCGGAGTCCAGGGCAGGGTAAGTGTTAGGGATCACACAAGAGTTCCTAGGAGGGATGCGTGCTAGGACACGCCAAAGTCCAAGACAAGGTGCGCGCAGAGAGACACGCCAGAGTCCAAGGCAGGGTGCGTGCAAGGAGACACGCCAGGATCCAAGAAAGGGTGCGATGGTATCGGACTCTGGACTTCTGGCAAAGACCGACAGGATCCAGGCATCAGGCTGCGGAAATCAGCTCCGGACATCAGGCCGCAGTCATCTGGTTCCGGACCTCTGGCAGCGGTCGGCAGGTTTCGGGAATCCGGCAGGCAAGCCAGGGTTCAAGGCAGGGTGCTTGCTTGGAGCCATGCCAGGGTTCAAGGCAGGATGCATGCTTGGAGACACGCCAGGGTTCATTCAAGGACGAAGGCCTGCGCGTGCAAAGGGCACGCCAGGGACAGGTTCAAGGACGGAGGCCTGCGCGTGTAGAGGGACACGCCAGGGAAAGGTACAGAGCAGAGTCCTGTGCGTGCAAAGGAACACACCAGGGTCAGGTTCAAGGACGGAGGCCTGCACATGCAGAGGGGCATGCCAGGGACAGGTTCAGAGCAGAGTCCTGCACGTGCAAAGGAACACACCAGGGTCAAGGTTCAAGACAAGGTACAAACTAGGACCTGTGCAGGCTAGAAGGCACGACAGGGTATATGGCAAAACCTGCGCGTACTTTTAGAGAAGCACGGGAGGTATGCCAAGGACAGATGAGGACCTGCGCATTCTATAGAGAGCACGTAGAGCGCAGTGCAGAAACAGCATGAAGTGCAAGGAAGCACAAAGAGCACGGCTGGGGCACTGGCTAGCTGATCGGTCTGCAGCACTAACAGGCGGGCAAGACTCCAGCGAACCCGGCTGAGGCATAGCAGGCGACACAGCTGTCACTGACCGATGAGCACGGCTGAGGCACAAGCAGGCGGGCACGGCTAGGGCAGGCACGGCTGAGGCACAAGCAGGAGGCTAGGAAGGCCAGGTGCATGCAAAGGGCACATGAAGAAACAAGGCAAGGCAAAGCAAGAAACAAGGCAAGGCTAGGCGAGAAACAAGGCAAGACAGGGTACTGAACACGGAGCGGAACATAGGCAGAAACTGAGCCAGGTCAGAGTGAGAACAGGGCTAGCAGCAGAGCGTAGGCCGAAGCCCAGAGCTAGGCCTAGGCAGAGCCTTGGGACTAGCGTGGAAATGTGCAAGAGAGCACGATAGGACAGAGTCTAGCAGCGGAGCGTAGGCTGAAGCCCAGAGCCGGGTCAAGGGAGCACCTTGAGACTAGACATGGAAATGTGCAAGAGAGCACCATAGGGCAAGTACGGAAAACCAGGCAGAGACAAGAAACATGAGAAGTACTACAAGGCTCAGAATAGCAAAGACCAGACATGGCGAAACAGGCTAAGGCAAAGAACAACGGAAGTACCACAAGGCAAAGCAAGGCAAGGACAAACATGGCACAAGAGACAACACAAGACATGGCACGAGACAGGAGGCAGAGTAGAAGCACAGAGCGTGGGCAGAGACGCATGACAGGGCAGAGTGCAGAGGCACTGAATACAGAGAGCGACCGAGCAGACCAAGCAGCCATGCAGGGAAGCAACATGATACTCAGGCCCTGACCATAGGGAAGGGCGGTCTGATACAGCACCATAGCACCAGTACTTCTGGGTCAGGACCAGGGAGGGACTTTGGGTTCAGATCCTCCAGGATCATAGAGAGCATCGCTAGAACAGCCTGGGTAGAACCATAGAGGAGGTCACATGATCAGGGGTTTCCAGGAATACAGCGGATTGCAGAATCAGAGCAGGGCTGGAACATAAGAAAGGTCACATGATCAGAGGTTTCCAGGAATACCGCGGATTGCAGAATCAGAGCAGAACTGGAACATAGGAAGGGTCACATGATCAGGGGTTTCCAGGAATTCAGCGGATTGCAGAGTCAGACAGAGACGGATGGTTACCCAGCAACAGCGTGCAGCCATGAGGTAAGGCACGCGTGCGCACTGCTCCAGGCATCTTGGGGCATGACAGACATGGCAGACATGACAGACATGGCGGACATGACAAAAATTTTACTCAATATCTTCCTAAATAGTCAGAGTGACAGCTCCCCAGTGTACCTCCTCCCTGCTGAGCTCTCACACTGCTCAGTACAAGCTGTGCTACTTTTTAGCTGTACTCACAAAAGGCTCATTTAATTATCAGGGTTATATCATTATATGATTGTATAGCTATCCTCAAATTGGATTTTCAAAGAAAGTACATCATTCCCATCTGGTCTAAGAGCTCTAGGTAATAAGATATACAGTTTGCATTGTGAAATCTAATGACAGATTTGCATTAAGTAATAAACTACAGTAGTGACAGATCTTCCCATCTTGGTGCCATATTTAACCTGATAAGTGCAGCCAGGCTGCTATTATGCTGCCTGCCATTTGGGCAGCATGAATCAGATGACAGGTTCCCTTAAGATTTTCCGTAGAGATGCTCTGAGCATCTGACACAGTGGTCTAGACATCAGAATTTGGCCATTGTCAAAGTTGCCACAATCCTTCTTGCCCATTGTTCTTGCTTTCAATATATTGACTTTAAGAACTGAGTGTTCACTTACAGCCTCACAGGTCCCATCTATTGTCAGATGCCATTGTCCTGAGATAATCAATGTCTATAATTGTTCTCTGTCAGCTCCATTGCTGTTATTTATTTCTATTTATCTATCTATTTATTATGTATCTATTATCTATCTATCTATCTATCTATCTATCTATCTATCTATCTATCCCATATCTATCTATCTATCTATCCCATATCTATCTATTATGTATCTATCCCATATCTATCTATCTATTATGTATCTATTATCTATCTATCTATCCCATATCTATCTATTATGTATCTAATATCTATCTATTATCTATCTATCTGTTATGTATCTATTATCTATCTATTTACTATCTATCTATCCATTTATCTATCTATCTATCTATCCATTTATCTATTAGCTATCTATCTATCTATCATCTATTATATATCTATTTATTATCTATCTCTTTCTATTATCTATCTCATCTATCTATCTATCTATCTATCCGTAATGGAAGTCTCCCACCCATACAGATGTCCCCCACGTTGCTGCAGACATGGAGCAGGTTTTCGTCTCCCGCTCCTGATCAGTTGGTGGACAGCAGGTTGTGCTCGGTCCCCGGCTCCTCATATATTATTCGCACTATAGATGGCAGCAGGGGCTCAGAGCTCGGTGCAGAGATAAACTGGTTGCTGGATCACCGGCAGGTGTTTTCGGGATGCCTTGATAATGCCGTCGCTTCCAGAGAATACAAACCGCTCGGCTTGTGGATGCGTAGTATGAAAATCCAATCAGTGGCTATCAGCTTCTGGTGATAGATTAGACTCATTTCTTTCCCTTGATTTTCTTTATCAGCTAACTACTCAGCTAAGTGCCATTCATCTGTGTGCAGCGCATCCGATGCAGAGGAAATCTGCCTGTGCTGAATCTCCAAGAACACTGCCCGGAATTATATCAGACTTGTACAACATTATCAGCGTTATAATTATCAAATAAATGCAGAACTTGGTTGTATGTTCAGAGCCAAGTATGAGGTCAGAGCCAACGTGTGATCTGCTGGAGCAAGAAGACTCCATAGGCCTCTTTCACACTTCAGTTATTTGCATCAGTTACAAACCGCCAAAAAGGCAGACAAGCGGATCCGTTCTCAACTGATGTGAACGGATGGCACAGGATCCGTTTTTAGACGGATCCTGAAAATGAGGAAATTTAAAGGAACAGAGAGAGAGAGAGAGATATTTTGGGGTTAATTCAGTGGATGAGTGGAGGATCCGCCGGCCAAAAAAACGTTGCACGCTCCGTTTGGAAATCTTTGAGGATGTTGACGGACACTAACATTGTGGCGGATCCTCAAAAAAACGGATGCAACGGACGGCAATCAGGCAGGATCCGCCAATAATGAAAGTCAATGGGGGAAAAACGGATCCGCAAAGAAAAATGGCGGATCCGTTTTTTTCAAAATTGGCGGATCTTGACTGATTGTCAAAAACGGAAGTTAGCGGGAGTAGATGAAGCAAGACAGACGCCAGCACAGCTCAGGGCTCATTCAGACTAGCGTATTAAATGTCTATGTGCTGTCCGAACAGAGAACCGATAGCCCGTACACGCAGCTCACTGACACCGATAGCCCATACACGCAGCTCACTGACACCGATAGCCCATACACACAGCTCACTGACACCGATAGCCCATACACGCAGCTCACTGACACCGATAGCCCGTACACGCAGCTCACTGACACCGATAGCCCATACACGCAGCTCACTGACACTGATAGCCCATACACGCAGCTCACTGACACTGATAGCCCATACACACAGCTCACTGACACCGATAGCCCGTACACACAGCTCACTGACACCGATAGCCCGTACACGCAGCTCACTGACACCGATAGCCCGTACACGCAGCTCACTGACACCGATAGCCCGTACACGCAGCTCACTGACACCGATAGCCCGTACACGCAGCTCACTGACACCGATAGCCCGTACACGCAGCTGACTGACATTGATAGCCTGTACACGCAGCTCACTGACACTGATAGCCCGTACACGCAGCTCACTGACACTGATAGCCCATACACGCAGCTCACTGACACTGATAGCCCGCACACACAGCTCACTGACACTGATAGCCCATACACACAGCTCACTGACACTGATAGCCCATACACACAGCTCACTGACGGCCCGTACACACAGCTCACTGACACTGATAGCCCATACACACAGCTCACTGACACTGATAGCCCGTACACACAGCTCACTGACGGCCAGTACACACAGCTCACTGACACTGATAGCCCATACACACAGCTCACTGACGGCCCGTACATACAGCTCACTGACACTGATAGCCCGTACACACAGCTCACTGACACTGATAGCCCATACACACAGCTCACTGACCAATGCAACTCAGTGTTGTGAGTTCACGTGAACAATTTTAGACATGGACATGTAAAACATTGCAGCATGCACTACTTTGATCCGTATTCTCAAGCAAATTCGTCCATTTTAAGTCACAGCCATGTATAAGGTGCTTTTCTTTACTGCTCACCTTTCTGGCCCCTCCGCTACTCACCATCACTGTCAGGTTCTCATTGCATCTTCTTATCACCTCCGATCACTCTGAATCCCCAGGAGTCTTCATTCTGGGTCGAGACTTCAGGTTCTGATGATGCCAGGTATGATTCTACGCAAATTCACATCATAATGTCACGACTTGCGCTGTGACCCTGCACAGACATGAGAAAAACCATCCCGGGTCTCATCCGAGTCACCAATCCCGGCTCAATGTGAAAGTATAGTCTTGCTGCCTTCATCTAATATGTCCACAAACTGTTTAATTGTCATGCTCTGTAATTTGCCATCCACTATTTTTGAATAGGTGGTTCTCCTTAGGCCGGGGTCACACTAACCGACGCAAAATACGGTCAGTATTTTACATGCGTAATACGGATGAATGACCCCTAAACAGTGCTCCGTATGTCATCCGTAATCAAGGTGTGGTCGCGTATTTTGCGCATGTAAGCATCCGTATGTAATCCGTATGTAATCCGTATGGCGAGATTTTCTCGCAGGCTTGCAAAATGGACATATAATGGAGCCCTATGACAGGGTTTATAACAGAAACCAAAGATTAGATATAGACACATAGAATGCATATATATATATATATATATATATATATATATATATATATGTGTGTATTCTATGTGTCTATATCTATTCTTTCGTTTCTTTATTAAACCTGTCAGTGTGAGTTTACTGTATAGCGCACCGAATTGCCGGCTTTGCTAAAAGACACCGGGTGCGTATTTCTCGCAAGTCACATGTGTGGTCCGTGTGTAATCCGTATTTTTTGCGCACCCATAGACTTGCATTGGCGTACTACGGCCGTAGTACGCTGACAATCGCAGCCTGCTGCGAGTGGCACGGAGCGTAGGATACGGATGAGAAATATACGGCTGGTGCGAGGGACCCCATAGAAAATAATTTGTCCGTGTCTAATGCGTGCTTTTAGCGCCTCTCACTCGGCCGTATTCCTCGCTAGTGTGACCCCGGCCTTAATCAGAATTCTGCATGCACTATAGGTGCTAGAACTCTCACTTCCCAACATGCACCGCTTATTTGAGACTTGCTGCAGTGCAGTAGTTGTGCAGCGCTAACCTTGCAGGAACTATTTTCCCTTGCACTCACATCGGGGGTGGTGGGCTTTTGCTTTTAGACAGTAGCCAATCAGAAGTTGAAGAGAGGTAGCAGGCAAGCAGTAGGGCTTGTGTAGATGGCCATATTTTTGATCAAAGTGCGATCCATCAATGCATCAGATCACACTAAGACCAATATTATTCTATGGGTCTGTGCACACGTCCGAGGAAAAAATCGCCGCATGACCAAGTTTGATCCGTTATTCGGATTGCACTCAGCCATGTCCTGTAAGTCAATTGAAAAAGTCTGTGAAACAATCAGACTGCGCTCGGATGACATTTCGGCGCAGTCTGATTTCACAATGGAGAAGAGGGAGATTTTTTATTCTCCATCTTCTCAGTCCAAAGAATCGTGGAAACTGAAAGGAAAAGAGCGCAATAGGGTCTTATCTGAGAAAATCGAGAAGTAAAACAATTAATTATACTCACCCTATGCAGGAGAGTAACAGGCATAAAGGAACAAGGTCAGCTTGCTGCACATCCAAATGACCACGCTGTGGCCATAAATCTTCAGATTCACCAGTAGGATTTTTTATGGATTAAACGTGCGCTGCCAGACCATCACTCCTCACAAGTTGTGTGCTTAATATATTTATTTCCCAACGCGTTTCGAAGTTAAAAACCTCTTCTTCAGGGGATGACATCCCCTGAAGAAGAGGTTTTTAACTTCGAAACGCGTTGGGAAATAAATATATTAAGCACACAACTTGTGAGGAGTGATGGTCTGGCAGCGCACGTTTAATCCATAAAAAATCCTACTGGTGAATCAGTCCAAAGAATCGGATCACACTATGCTGATGCTCCGATCAGAGTGTGATTAACATAATTGGCCCGACGATAGAATCTCAGGCACTCTTTGGTGCTTGCGGAAAACTTCACCGGCGAGTCTGTTACCACTTTCCACAATACAAACTGCGTACATAATAACATAGATCTCTTAGACCTGATGTGACTAGTGTACTTACTTCATGTATTATGCCACGTCAGAACAGCTAGATAAATTAAAACGAGCCACTCGAGCTGTACTCTGGCTGGAAAACTTTTACAATACATTTGTACATGTATTTCCAGAGTAAGTGCAACAGTCTCATTGGGTCTAAGAGATCTATGTTATTTCCAGAGTAAGTGCAACAGTCTCAGACTGTGTTGACCTGAAAGGAGGGGAAGGTAACCCCTTAACGCATTTCCTCAGCCCCTCTTAACCACTATTAATTAGACACTGAAAACAAATGATGGGTGAAAGTCGGTCACAGCTTTATTAAACTTCTTTTGTAAAATTTAACAACCATTTGTAAACAGGCACTTAGCTTTCTTAAAACGCGCTAGCCGCTCAATGCCCCGCTCCATAGACGCAGGCAAGTCAGCCGGCAAGCCGTAGCTTCGTGCAATAACTTCTCCAACGCCACGGAGGATCCTGACCTCAGACAGGACTCCGACCCCCACCCATCAACAGCAATGCCTGCTCAATGCCATCTTGGAGACCAGAGAGAAAAATATCGAGCCCGATATCATTCAAATGTACACCATCGGGTCTCAACAATGCAGCATTGTCCCCTTCCAACTGTCTATGCCTAACCACTACCCCAAAACGCTCGCGAACGAACTTAGAAATCCGAGCATTTATGTTCCTCCTGGTACGCTCCACGGCTATACCATCCCTCGCTCCTTGCCACACTGCCCTCGGAACAATTTCTGACCATACGAAAACCAATTCTTGAAAAAAAACCATGAAATCGCTCCATGTCGGCTCGCATCATTGTAAGGAGCTCCGCCATTTTGTAGGAACATAAATCATTTCCCCCTGCATGCAAAACCAAAATTGTCGGACCCCTGGTTCCTCTTGAAATCGACACCACTCCGGGAGAACTTGCGGCCATTGCAACCCCCGGATGCCTCTCCACATGCAGGACACATCTCGAAAGCCTAAATGTCTCCCACCAGGGCGTCATTCCGCTCGCTGCGCTGCCCAAAATATATACGAGTGTCCCAGCAGCCATACCATTGGTCTAACTGGATCTGCAGAAAGAATTGAAGCGTTAGTACAATAAATCCGGACGAATGTACCTAGCAAAACACGCTGAACGCCACCTCCCGATCCGCTGAACTTCCTCATCAGGCAAACCTATCTTAGCAGCCTCCGTAGCAGCCCCAATTCGAAAAGAATGTGTGCCATAATCACGAACCGGCACTCCCACCCCCTTCAAACATTTATTGAATACCGCCTGGAATTGGTATCTCGTCAATGGCGATGAATCTGCGTGCGTGAAGAAAAATTCACCACCACATCTAACCTCCAAGTATACCGTCAGCAAACCAACCGGGCACGTTGGGGAGTTTGAGGCATTCAGCAACACCCAAGAACCCCGACCCAATGTATCAGTCTTAGACTTCCTTATTCGTACCCGCACCGCTGTGTCCAAGAAAACCACATCCCCAACTAGTAATCCACATTCTGAACCGTATTTTCCACGCGGAACTAATTCCCCGACCCTTAATGCTCCAAAAAATGCTAAACTGAACGCCGCGGATATGAGGGCCGCTTCGAACTTCGAACTACAGACCTTTTGCGAAATCTCTATCAGCTGGCCCAGTAAGGCTAGCGAAATAGGACGCCGACACTCACTAGAAGGATGAATCCTCTTCCACCCTTTAATGGCCTGCCGAATAATAAAGGATTTTGTCACATCCCCCCAACCTAACAATTGAAAATGAAAGGCAATACCCGACAAACGCTGCTGTACTGATGTCCCCGACAAACCCCTATCCCTCAAATGGCAGAGGTACTCTATTACCACTTGCAATCTCGCCTCCCCGCAGTCTTGCACCGGCCTGGAACCCGCCACTAAACACCATTCCTTCCACGCCTTACCGTAAGCTTGCCACGTAGACGCAGTCACCGACGAGCGAACCAGCGACATCAGCTGTTCGCGACCAACTCCCACAGGTGCGGCGGACATCGAAAAACCTCCTGGAGAGCATTGGGGCAAGAACCTGATAGCACCTGTAAATCAGGGTGAATGGAAAAGTTAGACATGCAAAGATCACTTTCTTGTACCAATTGAGCTCGAAGCCAGATATTAAATCTCAGACTCAATAAAGCCAACCGGCGCAGCAGGCTCAATACCGGCTGCGACTTGGACGACATATGATTGATACATCTAGCAACGCGCAAATCAGCAGTCTGCATATGAATCTCTTGGTTACTGAGTAACTCACCCCAAAGTTCAATTGAAACGACAATCGCAAAAATTTCACATAACGTCCCGTCCCGACATAACTCCGAACTCCGCCAAACCTCCGGCCACGGCTCCCTACACATCCTGTTCTCGAAAACCGCAAAAAAACCAGTCTCTGTATCTCCTGTGAAACGTAATCCCATATCACGAGCCATGCGGCGGGGCAACATGAAACAGGTATGACCATTGAACTTTTCCAAAAACAAACGCCACACTTCCAAATCCGCCTTCATAGTCTTTGTAACCCGCACCCTGTGATGGGGGCTAGACGCACCTTTCGTAGCTAAGGATAGCCTCCGCGAAAAAACCCTGCCCACTGGCATGATTCTGCTGGCAAAAACCAAGAGACCTAACAGCGATTGCATCTGTAAAAGGGTCACCTTGTTAACAGACAGGAATCCATCAATCATCGACATCAATTTTTGAACTTTCTCACTGGGAAGACGGTACACCATTGCGACCGTATCAATTTCGATGCCCAAAAACGATAAAACTTGCTCCGGGCCGATGGTCTTCTCTTGGGACAATGGCACACCAAATCTGTCTGCCATGGTCGTGAAAGCCATAAGCAGCCTGTTACACAAATCCGAGCCCTTTGGGCCAACAAAAAGAAAATCATCCAGGTAGTGGGTAACGGACCTGCTCCCCAATTCCCATCTCACTACCCATTCCAAAAATGAACTAAAAAGCTCAAAATAATAACAAGAGATAGAACATCCCATGGGGAGACACATGTCATAGTAAAATTCGCCGTCCACTTGGCAACCTAGCAAATGAAAACAATCCGGGTGCACTGGCAGCAAACGAAACGCCGAGTCAATATCAGATTTTGCCAACCAAGCACCTTCTCCCGCCGTTCTGATCAACGTTACCGCCCGATCAAACGATGCATAAGACACCGATGCATCTTCGGGCGAAATCCCGTCATTGACGGAAAACCCTTTCGGATGCGATAAGTGATGTATCAATCGAAACGAACCCGGCTCCTTCTTCGGAATGACCCCTAACGGCGACACTCTAAACTCCGAAAATGGCGGTATTGAAAAGGGGCCAGCCATCCTACCAAGACGAACCTCCTTTTGTATCTTCTCGACAAGAACCTCTGGATGTTCCCGGGCTGATTTCAAATTCGCCGGGAAACCACTGCATTTTTGCAGTCGGAACGGGATGAAAAAACCCTCAGAAAAAACAAAACGCAGCTGACCAGCCGCTTCTTTATTAGGATAACGGTCTAACCACGGTCCCATCTCGACTACGCTCACCGGCGTCCTTCCTATCAGTTTGCTGCGGCTTAATGGGCAACTTTCCTGCTGGCCGCGAACATTTACATGCTGGATGGGAACCGCCACATGCCGAACATTCATGCTTAAACTTACAAAGGCCGTAGAATCTGCAGTGCCCTTCATTGAACAACCAACAGGCACCGGGTCTTCGCACGACCACTGAACTGGAACCTGTTGCGCTTTGTCCAGCAGCCGCTGATGGAAAGGGAGATGGCCTTTGTGTCATCATCAACCTTAACCAAACCTCGGTCACTTTCACCCCCCAACCAATATCTGGATGGAGAGCCAATCTCCTCCGGAATTCTTCGTCATACCGCCACCATGCCGATCCACCATGAGCCTTATAAGAGTTGTAAATCAAATCTTGGTAAATAAAAAGCTCCGAACAACGACCCGGATGCTTCTGACCCATAATGCAACCCAGCACTGCAAACGCCTGCAACCAATTGTTCATCGTTTTCGCCATCTTCTGGCGCCCTTTATCCGTAAATCTCTCAAACGTTCTCCTCTCTTTATCCACCGTATGTTGATCCACAGAAATTAGCGACCAAATATCTATAAAACCATTATTCCAAATTTTTGTTTTAGTTTCCTCGTCGATGTGCGACCCAAGCGCACTCACCCCACAAAACATGGTATCTTTATATACTCCCGCTGGCGCGGTATCAACTTTTGCCTTGTTTTGCACAACATCGGATGTTAAGGGCAATTGCCCAAGCAACGCCTTCAGAGCTGAAAGAACCACAGCATTATCCGCACTTTTTAGTCCCAAAAGGGAACACTCACCCGCGTCCGCTGATGGAGGAGGGACTCCCATCGATGGAGGTACTCCGGCTCCTTGACACCTCTCCTGGCTGAAAGTGCTGCGACTTGAAGCCCTGGGAGGCACGGCCACCTCGACCAGGCTGAAAGTCCTTGACCGTGCCCTTGACTCCCGATGACCAGGAGGAGGGCCCTGGCCATGTTCAGGACTCGCAGACGTGCTGGACACCTCTGACACCGAAGATGGGGAGCCACGCCTCGAGGACCGATGATGATGACGACCACGAGAAGTTTCCCTGTGCCCCGACCGCCGGGACCTCTTCCTATTCCTCCGAGAAGTGCGACGCTCCCGCCGCGACTGTGGGGACGACGAATAAGAGGACGAGGATCTCCGGCGCCTACGCCTGTCCTCCCTCCTGCCTGGGGAACCCCTTACCCCTGCATGGACCTCTGTAACCCCGTCCGCATCCATAACGTTCGGGGCATGGGCCGCCGAAGACTGGGCAGCATTATAAGAAGCCCCAGTTGCCCCTGTATTTAAGCTACCACTAGTGACACTAACGGGCGGAATCAAGGGCGGCTGAGCAGGGCTTGATCCTGGCTGCTGCAAAGCTGTGGCTTGGCCCTGTACCCCCCCCACAGCCACCGTGGCCTGTTCATGCCTCGCCTCCTCCGCCGACCAGGCGGAGGAGGTACTATTCCTGCTCCCCATAATGGGCCCCGCCGCTGGGACCTGCAGCCCCGCGCTGTGCTGACCCCACACCTCCCTCCCTATACCCGCCTCTGTAGACGCCGTCCTTGACGTGCGCACGCTGGCGCTGCGGCGTGCTGCTGCTGGGGACCGCGGCGCTGCTTCCTGTAATGCCGCCGCCGCCCCACGTGCATCGGCGCCCGACCGGAAATGAGGGGGCGGCGACTTCCGCCTCACCGCGCGCCGCCCACGAACCCCGGCAGGCAACGGCGAGGCCTCCCAAAGACGCAGAGGAGGGCGGGTTCGGCGCTCAGACCGCCTGCCTCCTCCCTGCCCCCCCGCCGCCGGCTGCACACACTGAGCCGCAGCGGCGGCGGCCGGGGCGACCGCCGCTGGAACCGCGCCAGGGGGCATAACCGCCGAGGACAGGTGAGCGCTGATCCCCTCCACCAATGTCCGAAACCAGGGCTCACCTTCCTGCATAACCCGAGCTCGCAGGGCCTCCATCAGAGGGTCTGCCATCTTCCTGCCAGACAGTGCTAAAAAAGCACTTCCAGGACCGCAGTGAACGGAGGAAGAGGAAGGGCTGCTAAAATCCCAGGATTTTATATACATAGGAAGGGGCTGTGCTAATCCCTTCTTTATCCCAATTGGCTCCCCATACTTAAATCCCACCTCATTAAATCATGGAAGAGCAGCTGTCATGCCCGAACCAATCAGGGGTAAGGGGAGGGTAGGAAAGGCACACCCAGTCAGTGGCACTTTCCTTAATCAGATCAGTGTCCACCATTGGGTCTAAGAGATCCGTGCAATAATTTATGTAGCTAGCTTTGTAACATCTGGAGACGGATCTGCTGTAATGTCTGTAATGACTATGACTCCCTCATTTTAGGAATGAAAATGTACATTCCTAAATCTCTGTTCTTTCTTCCTTCATGCAATGATATTTCCAGCTCTTCTCATAGAGGCAGCGTCTACATATGCATCTGCACACATAGTATCCTGTGTGTTTATAAGGCTTATTAATTCAATGAATTTTGGAATATTAGTCTTTTTCCTCCTTGTAGTTCTCATTTCTTTTCTCTTTTGTGTGCAGTGTTTATTTGTTTACCTTTATCATATATGTAATGTTTGCTTTATTTGTGACAGTCTTTCTATAACACTCACTGGCCCTTTAAACCGAATACCATTAGAACTGCCTCATGCTTCTTGTCTCTTTACACTTTGTCAGAGGGGCAAGGGGAGGAGGTCTCCGGGTGCTTTTTTTTTTTTTTTTTTTTTAATAGGGCTTTTATCTATTTACTGGATGGAAAAATAAGACTGTTTTACCAAAGTTCAATAGCCTGAACTAAATCAAGTTAAATGTGTATAGCGAAGAGGTGCCAAATCTGCAACACCAGTGTGAAAAGGAAGAATAGAAAAAGTCACATAGCCCAAAGGAAAGAAGAAACAGGAATAAACCGCCTTGGATGCAAGATAATTAATCTGCGCCATTCTACTACGGTCGGTGTGCGGTCCAGTCACTTCTAGGACCGTAAAAAAAAAGTGGTTGGAAGGGGGTTTTTTTGCATTTGGTTATATTCACACATGTTTGGCAGGTTTCCCTGACCCAAGAATTCATGCAAAAATATCAGCATTGTATTTGCAATTATCTTCCCATCAGTGTTTGATGCTTTTATGATTCTGCTTTTTTTCACTTATGTCCTATGCCATACACCTACAGCCTATTGTATTTAATGGGATCTGGGCACTGCTTCATCTCCCCTGTGATGGTGCTGGAGAATATTTAAAGTTGTGCCCTATCCATAGTATGGGCAGAGTCACACTTGCCGTATTTCTCATGCGATAATCGCATCGCACTGAACGGACTGGCCGGCACCTCTCCTGACCTGAGCATGACAGCGTGATGGATTACTATGCAGGTGTCAAGCTCAGGTCAGGAGAGCCGACAGCCAGTGTGAGTTTTACAATGTGATTCTCGGCCGAATAATTCGGCAGTGTGACTCTGCCCTATAACAGAAAACTTGGTGTTTGCTGGTGGTTCAATTATTGCTGAGGCGGACAAATCAGTAGTTCAACTTGTGCAGCCACAGAGGCGCCCAAGAGGTAAAGCTGCTCATTTCCACCACCAAAGCAGGTGGAATTGTACATAATGATGAGCTCTTGGACTGCAGAGGGCCCATATATTTTTCTTGCACAGGAGCCTTTCTATCGGTGTCTGCCAGTGGACTACTTGGGCCCCAATCTATCCTGACATTGGGGGCTCTAGAACCTCAAGAATGGGTTCTACAGCCCCATCCTGAATACAGTGTAAGGCTGTGGTCAGACTTGCGAGAGCAATGCGTGAAACACGCGCGAATCTCTCTTATCAATACCCGGCACTGCCGCCGGCACTCAGGACCGGAGCGTTCAGCTGCACAGAAATAAATGCGGCCGCACACTCCAGTCCTGAGTGCCGGCGGCAGTGCCGGGTATTGATAAGAGAGATTCGCGCCAATTTCTCGCAAGTTTGACCCCGTTCTAAGTGGCCCCCTGAGGAAGGAGCATTCTCAGAAACGTGCGTTGGGTTGAGCGGGCTGACCATGGGAGATTCCGCTGCAGCACTCTGCAAGGTATTTATTCTAGTCCCATATGTTTTTTTCTTGTATTCCTAGTGCTCATAGATGTAGTATATTTCCAATGGATGTCCTGTTTAGAGCACGATATCTTATCTATATAGACATATAGGGTACTTGACTTTGGGATTTCTTTTGCAATGGGTCTCATTCAGAATGATTATGCTGATCATGTTAATTGATTGTTAAAGTATGATATATATATGTGGTCTTACCCGCCCCCTGCATCATGTGCATGTTGTTCTGCAAACCACTTTTAACCCTGCTTGCCTTTTACTTGCTTATGTAACCAATAAAGATTGTCTATTTCACATGTACGGATTATATGATTGTATTTTTTTGGCTTGTTCCCCCCATGCCCGGCCTAAGCGTGCAAGCCCAGCCTCTGATCCATTGACTAAGGGAGTGCCAAGTACAGCAGTCGACTATTTCTGGCAGTCCTATAGACAATGATCGCAACAGAGGTTGAGCATGCACAGCACATATCCATTCAAAATAGGGCTCCAGAGCCCTGTTCTCTGGGTTCCAGAACCCTAATCTCAGGAATGTTGAGGGACCCATCATTCTGACCATCAGCTATTAGCAAGTTTCTCCCCTATACTATGGATGGGTGATAATGTGTTGGGGGTCCTAATAGCAAGATAACATGCAATCACTTTAAAGAAGCGCTCCTCACATCAATTTTTTTATTCTCTTAGTAAATTGCAATCACCATATTATACATCACTGTGTACAATGGGTACGGAAAGTATTCAGACCCCTTTAAATTTGAAGGGGTCAGAATACTTTGCGTACCCACTGTACTTACCATTGCTCATTTTGCCTTTCTATCCAGCTAATCCTTTTCTTTTCTATGCTTTTTGCAGGGACTTATGACTCATACAGGTACAATAGACCTTCTGTTTCTACTTAGAGCTTAGAAGGATTTAGCTAGTCAGTTTTTAATCACGTCATGTCATAGACCTATTGGAAAAGAGAAGAATTAACTGGGCAGAAAGGCAAAATGAGCAATTGTAAGTACACAGTGCTGTATAATATGATGACTACAATATATTATAAGGAACCTGTCATCATTATTTTCTGATATAACCTATGGCCATTACCTTTCAGTCCCATGTAACAACATTCTAAAATTCTGCACGTATGGCTCCAATTCGAACTGCAAGGCAAAAAAAAGACCTTTTATTATACTCCCCTACGGAGCGGTCCGGTCTAATGGGCGCCGCCTGTTTTGGTCCCGTGCCTCCTCTCTTCTTGCAATGCCATCCTTCTGTGCTACATGTGGTGATGTTCTTCACATGAATGACACAGTGTAACTACACCAGCAGATGACATGGATCCCCAAAGCATCAATAATTGTGGAAACTTCACACCAGACCTTGGAAATCAAGGTCTCAGACTCAGAGTCTGGAGGAAGAGTGGAGAGGTCACAATCCAAGCTGCTGGAGGTCTAGTGTGAAGTTTCCACAATCAGTGATGGTTTGGGGAGCCATGTCATCTGCTGGTGTAGGTCCACTGTGTTTTACCAAGACCAAAGTCAGTGCAGCCGTCTACCAGGAAATTTTAGAGCACTTCATGCTTCCCTCTGCTGACAAGCTTTTTGGAGATGGAAATTTCATTCTCCAGCAGGACTTGGCACCTGTCCCCACTGCCAAAAGTACCAATACCTGGTTTACAAACAAAAGTATCACTGTGCTTGATTGGCAGCAAACTCACCTGACCTTAACTCCATAGAGAATCTATGGAGTATTGTAAAGAGGAAGATGAGAGACACCAGACCCAACAATGCAGACGAGCTGAAGGCTGCTATCAAAGCAACCTGGGCTTCCATAACCCCTCAGCAGTGCCACAGGCTGATCACCTCCATGCCACACCGCATTGATGCAGTAATTGATGCAAAAGGAGCCCCGACCAAGTATTGAGTGCATTTACTGATCATACATTTCCGTAGGACAACATTTAGGATTCTAAAATCATTTTTTCAAGCTGGTGTTATAAAGTATTCTAATTTCCTGAGATAACGACTTGGGTTTCCATTGGCTGTAAGCCATAATCATCAACATTAACAGAAATAAACAATAAACACGGGAATTTAGATTGTGAGTCCCATCGGGGACATCAATGACAATGTGTGCAAACTGTGAAGCGCTGCAGAATATGTTAGCGCTATATAAAAAAAAAATAAGGATTATTATTATTAGCACGTGAAATAGATCACTCTGTTTGTAATGACTCTATACAATATATGAGATTCACTTTTTGCATTGAATAACTGAAATAAATTAACTTTTTGATGATATTCTAATTTTGTGAGATGCATCTGTATATATCTAATATATAAAGCTCAAAGTGTGTATGTATGTGTGTGTGTGTATGTCCGGGATAGGCATCCGCACCGTTGCAGCTACAGCCACAAAATTTGGCACAGTCACACGTCTGGATCCCGAGAGCGTCCTAAGCTATGTTGTGAGGCGAAATTTTAACCCCGCGCGTTCCAATTCACCAAACAATTTTGCCCCTATCTACATACTGGGGAAAAAGTGTGCGCGCCTCAAGCCCCGCCTCTCATTATGATGTCACAATGGTTGCCATGGCGACGCTGATGTCATCATAGGTTGCAAGCCCCGCCACTCATTATGATGTCATAATGGTTGACTATGGGATGGAGGATGTGTGATGGGTATATGGGCACTGGACTATGGGATGGAGAATATGTATGATGGGTATATGGGCACGGGACTATGGGATGGAGGATATGTATGATGGGTATATGGGCATGGGACTATGGGATGGAGGATGTGTGATGGGTATATGGGCACGGGACTATGGGATCGTGGATATGTATGATGGGTATATGGGCAAGGGACTATGAGATGGAGGATGTGTGATAGGTATATGGGCATGGGACTATGGGATGGAGGATATGTATGATGGGTATATGGGCACGGGACTATGGGATGGAGGATATGTATGATGGGTATATGGGCACGGGACTATGGGATGTAGGATGTGTGATGGGTATATGGGCATGGGACTATGGGATGGCGAATATGTATGATGGTATATGGGCACGGGACTATGGGATGGAGGATATGTATGATGGGTATATGAGCATGGGACTATGAGATGGAGGATGTGTGATGGGTATATGGGCACTCGACTATGGGATGGAGGATATGTATGATGGGTATATGGGCACGGGACTATGGGATGGAGGATAATTATAATTTGTTATAACTCACAGTTAGTTACTATGCCCGGGCAGCGCCGGGCTCTTCAGCTAGTATATATATATTTATATACAGTATTGTCTTGAGCAGGTATATAAATATACAGCACAGTACAGTTTCTACATTACTGTTGCCCAAATAAAACAGTCTAAAGTTTGATACATTGTTGCAGGACTCCTATCCTGCAATGTCTCATCATTCCTGTCCAGAGCTGCAGTAATGTGTGCATGCAGACAGCCTCCACCACCATTCAGCTCCACGATTCCCTTCCAGTTACTGTATGTCCTACATGGAAAGTGTCTACAGATGAGATGAGTATTGTGCTCTCAGGCTGTAAACAGAGACTTGGAGCAGTCCAGCTCTAGAAGGCAGCAGAGAAGGAGGAGGAGGGTGGTTGGAAGGAGGAGGAGGAAGGAGGGAACATGCCTGTGATTTTTTTTTCCTCTTCTTTCTAAGAGCAATCAGCTTTTAAGGTGGGAGAAAGAGAGAGAGAAAGAGAGAGAGAGCAAGCTGTGTTTGCAAAGGACAGCAATGTACTAGTAGCTGATCCTTTCTAAACTAACTGACTTACATCCAGCAGCAGGCTTGTGGAGGACAGGAGATCTGGAAGATGCTTCTTTTTGCATCTTCTCCAGTAATTGGAGACATCGACCTTACTTGTCTAAAGATCTGAAGAAGGAGAAGGTGCATGAGATACAGAGAAGGATCAAATAGAGGATCCTCTGCCTTCAGTGCATGTGAAGTGTCCATCAAGAAGTGAGAGGGTTGGGGAGTGGTGGGACTGCTTCTCACTCCTCAGAACTATTTCACAGCCCTTGACATCTGGGTGTCTGGAATACTCATCTGTTTACTATGAGCTTAGGGAATAGGATTGCTCCTAATTTTTAGCAATGCCTCCTTTTTCTGATGTGTTCTTATGCTGTCACCACTCCTTTGGACCTCAAACATTGTCAGAAGACCCCACCATCATCTTCTCATAGCCTGGAGGCTGAAGTTTGCTGAAGCTAGGAATCCCACCTGGAGTCTAATTGGTCCTCATTCATTGTTTTTCTTTGACAGTTGCCACAGGGTATTATGTGATCAGGGGAAAGAGCCATCCCAAGGAGTTCCTCATAGCTTTAGGAGTGTGTCTGGACAAGTCAGATCTTCTGCACAATCCTTGTGGAACCCAGAGACAACCACAGTTTCCTTTGGTGTTGGTAGAACTTTTCTTCACACTGTTCCTTTTGGATCTAGCGGGCCATCCCTAGAAGAAGGATTGTCTTTACCTTGGCATTGGATCTCCCTTGGGAGTTGAAGGTTTCCTCTGCACTATGGGAAGGATTAAGAAGGCCAACTCGATATTTGGAGTTTTATTACTTTTCAAGTTGTTAATTGATCACTATCAGTTGACAGCAGCAGAGCTGGAGCAAGGTAAGAAGAGAGATCTTAATTTATTCTTATTTGTTGGCCATAACAGGCTAATAATATAGCATCAGTAGGATTCCTGAATACTCATGGTCTTTGCAAAAAAAAAAATATCCTGAGAAAATCCAGCAGTGAGCCAAAAATGTGCAATCCAGGAATTAAGAGGTTAAGCAGATGTTCTATGAAATGTGGAGAACCAGGGTTGGTTAAGCCTATTGTCGGCACTACAAAAAAATATAGCCGTCCTGACTAATGGTTTATTGGGTGTAAGGGACAAGTATGAGGAATGTTGGCTGAGATTTGCCTGGCAGCTCCACAAATTGGTCTTGCTTTTATGTTTTTGTATTGAGTACAAGTCAGTTCAACCCAGGCTGCCCCAATGTAATGCTTGGAGAATAGAGGACAGGACATTATAAGCAGCTAATATCTACCCATGGAACCAATATACAGCCTGCTACACTATATTCATGACATGTGGCTTACTGTTTTTTGGTTTTTTTTAACAATAAGGGGGGGTGGAGAGTTAAATGTCTCCCACACATACAGCAGATTGATGATCAGTGACACATTGTGGACAGATGGTTAATGGAGGCCACCTGTAATGTGCAAGTCTTGTGTTATTCACTCAGAAGGAAGACACTAAGGAAATGTGCTATTAGCCATCACCTGAGATAGGTATATCACCAACATATACCGCGGTGCTGTATGGAGAAATCTGTCCCCAGTGATGCTCAGCATCCACGTTCCCTGTATCAGTCATAGATTGGGTCAATATTAAAGGAAACTCAAGAGTTCATGGAGAAAACCTTCTAGTGCAGGCTCCAGGTACTGTAGATGTTGTCCGACCTAGATATATTATAATCCATGATCGATTTGTAAAACATTTAGAATATTCTGGCCATCAAGTGATTGTAACCAGAACTGGGGAGTTACTGGAGACATTCTTATCAGAAATCCATGCAGAATTCACATAGCTGTCTAATATCTATCCATCTATCCCATATCTATCTATCTATCTATCTATCTATCTATCTATCTATCTATCTATCTATCTATCTATCTATCCCATATCTATCTTCTATCTATCTATCCCATATCTATCTTCTATCTATCTATCCCATATCTATCTATCCCATATCTATCCATCTAGCTATCTATCCCATATCTATCTATCTATCTATCTATCTATCTATCTATCTATCTATCTATCTATCTATCTATCTATCCCATATCTATCTATCTATCTATCCCATATCTATCTATCTATCCCATATCTATCTATCTATCTATCTATCCCATATCTATCTATCTATCCATCTATCCCATATCTATCTATCTATCCCATATCTATCTATCCCATATCTATCTATCCCATATCTATCTATCCCATATCTATCTATCTATCTATCCCATATCTATCTATCTATCTCATATCTATCCCATATCTATCTATCTATCTATCTATCTATCCCATATCTATCTATCCCATATCTATCTCATATCTATCCCATATCTATCCCATATCTATCTATCTATCTATCTATCTCATATCTATCTATCTATCTATCTATCATTGCATTATAGCTGTCTAGATCTATGAAGGTACTGTAGACCCCATTCGCCCCTTTGTCACCGCTGTATGTTCCCCTGTCTGCTTTTAGTTAATTGCTCATTTGTTTCTTGCAGGTGACTTTAGCCAAACCAGGTCATATTCCTTCAGTGTCTGTCCCCAGGCTCTCCATGTTCAGTCCCTGACTTGTATTAATTAATGACAAGCTCTGTGGGATTTCGATGTAATGAGGCACCAGCATTAATAATGCCTCCAATTACCCTGATCTTCCCTGTTCCATCGTTGACTTTAATGGCTTACAATAATGTGCATGTTGTTGGGGTTTTGGGACGGTGGGTAATAAATAATTTCTCCTTTATTCCTAGTAAATTAGGGCCAGGGTGCGGGGGCTACGGCCCTGTTCAATTATAATGTACGACCCCATTATGACAAGATATTTGACTGCAGAATATTCCCATCACATTTCCATAGAGGATGCGTGACGTAAACAAAGTTTCTTCTAGAAATTTCGCCTCTTTGATGTGAAAGTCGGAGACGTCCACTGTGTCATTGATTACTGACATCAAACGCCCTCTAAATAGAATGTATTCATCTATGGTTGTCCCTACTTTCCTCTACCAGTCCCAATTTCTGATGGTGAATCTCTAAAAATGTATTTTTTTTCTCTGATAACATATGTGTCAAAATTTTAAAGATGGGACTAAAGGCCACGTCACACATAGCGACTCACCAGTGATCCCGACAATGATATCAACATGTCAGGAGCGCTGGTGAGTCGCTACATGATCGCTGGTGAGCTGTCACACAGACCGCTTCACCAGCGATCAGCACCAGCGACGCCGAGCGCCCGGCGTCGCTGTGTTCGTTAGTTACCAGCGCGCTGATGCAGGGAGCTGGTAACTAACGTACACATCGGGTATCTAAGGGGTGTGCGTCCCTTAGATACCCGATGTGTACGTTAGTTACCAGCTGATCGCTCGTCTCCCGCCTGTCACACGCAGCGATGCGTGCTTGCCAGCGGGAGACCAGCGATCAAAGAAATGTCCAGGGCTTTCCAAGAGCGATCAGTGATACCGGCAGGGAGGCTGGTTGCTGATCGCTGTCACACACAGCGATCTCGCTGGTGAGATGGCTGTTGTGTCACAAAACTTAAGGTACTGTCACACTTAGCGATGCACCAGCGATCCCGACCAGCGATATGACCCGGTCAGGATCGCTGGTACATCGCTAAGTGGTTGCTAGTGAGCTGCCACACAGGCAGTTCTCACCAGCGACATAGCTGGGGACGGGGGTCGCTAATTAACTGTCAGACGAGGCGATCCTGCGTCCTCCCGCCCGGCTCCACGCTCGTCGCTCCGCAGGAAGCTGACGATGAGAAGCGGTCCAGGACGTTCTCGCGCGATCAGCGATAACCAGCGGGGGAGCGGGGTGTAGGTAAGTATCAGACACAGCGATGTCGCTAGAAATATCGCTATAACGTCACAAGTTATAGCGATATTGCCAGCGATATCGCTTAGTGTGACAGTGCCTTTAGTATGGGACTTTGTATATGGCCATGTCCAGCATCACTCTGATCCTGAAGGCTTCAGCATGGTTGCCTGGTTTGTTGTATTAGTCCTTATCTGGGAAGTACAGATGTTATCTCTGCTCCAACTGATACCATGGCACATATTACCCTGTAAAACGTCTTATCTGCTGTCAGATATTATTATTATTATTATTATTATTATTATTATGCATTTATATAGCATCATTTAAGGGGAAATATAGACAAGTATAATAAACATGTGTAAGACAAGGGACACACAAGTACATAAGGAGAGGGGATCCTGCCCGCGAGGGCTCACAGTCTGCAGGGATGGGTGAGGATACAGTAGGAGAGGGTAGAGCAGGTCGTGCGGTGGTTCAGTAGACCGAGGATCATTGCAGGCTGTAGGAAATATATAGACATAGGAAATACCTTAATTTCCTTTTGAAAGTCAATATTTACGAGTATTGTGTCGTATGCCATATTTTGTTTACACTTTGCACAATCTCAATTTCAAGATCTCTGCTTGCTCTGAGAAATTAGTACCATTCTGAATTAACTCCACAGGCTATGATCAGTACAGACTGAATATTTCCTATATCTGGTCATTGTATCCAAGTTTAAAGGGCGCATGTCATGTTACTCCAAACATTATAAAAGCCGTGCTCGCTGCTCCATACCGTACAATAATTTGAAACTATTTTTGGTCCATATATCAATCTAATATAACCAGTAAGAGTCGCGGAGCTGATGCATTGTGAATTGCCATACACTCTTTTCAAGTGGGATGTTTCTCTTTTGTAGCATTCTTCCAGCACAATAGGTGCTGGAACATTCTTTCCTTCCCTTTCCAGCATGCATTATACCTCCGTCCCACATGCATTGTCTGATGCGATGCTGTTTCTGTTTTTAAACCCGTACAGGTGACCACAAGCTGTGGACAGTAGGTTAAACAGAAGAAAGCCACCCAGTGGTTAGCATGTCAGGGATTTGACATTTTTAGCCATAAAATGTAATTTTCAGTAAATAATCTAAAAAAGTGATTCAATTTCTATGATTTGTTTTACTCGCTTATATGGCGCCATTAATTAATATAGCACTTAACAGACATCGTCATCATCATTGTCCCCATCTCTGTCTTTGGAGTGTATGCAGAAACTGGATCGACAGGAGGAAAACCCATGCAAACATGGAGAGGACATGCAACCATTGCCTTTACAGTGCTCTTAACCAGTGTGTTTAAATGACAGGGACTGTTTCTCACCATTTTCAAGATCTCTACTTACTGTTACTTGACTAGGAACGTTTTTATTTATACGTAGAGGCTTAAAATCTGTCCAGAACTAATACCTCCATCAGCTTAGAGCTTGTCACCATTTTATCCGCTCTAGATAATCTTTGCAAACTAAATATTTGCTTTTTGAGTTTTAATTTTTAGCAATATTCTAAATCTCTGTTTGTTTACATATTTACTGTTACATTATAGCAAATGTTTAGATATGTATGCTACTGATGTTCAGGCTGGATACACTGTCATGTTGATGGACATAAGATAAGTAAGATGTTCTCAGTTAGGATGTCAACTGTGTCAGGAATATTCCATTTAGATTCTATACGCTTCTTATACACTTTCTTATTCCTTGAAATCGTATATACTGAAAAGCATGGCAATATATAGGGACCATAGTTCCAAGTCATACACAGAACTCCCCAATAATTACGTCCTACAAAATCATGGAGACAACTGGTCATGAAATAACGTGGATCATGTTCCATGATTAGATAAAACATCATGTTTATTGTATATCAAAAAGTAATAAAAACAGGTAAAAAGAACAATCAAGAATCAACGGTTATAACACAATAATATGGTAGGTCATCGGTAATGACACCAGGAACAGAAAGATAGAGGGACAATGTTAATAATAAATGGGTATAGGGTCTAGTTAATTATTGATCCCATTCAATTAAGCTTACCCTCAGCAAAGTTCAAGCATGATATAAATTGATATCAGTAGCCACTAGAAACGTTTCAACAGTGTTTCTCAAACTTCTGAGAGAAGACACAGATGGATATTTTTCGCAAAAGTGAATTTCAACCTATTGTGTTATGATTGAGTCACCGTAGGAGGCAAAAACAGAAATGCTAGCTAAGTCCTGAAAACCAGAGAAGTTGGCAACTATCAGATTGCAGACCCCTGAACCTATCAACACAACTAGCAGTAGCCGTGGGGGGTTCCTACGATGACATAGACTCCTCGATCACAGCCGGAGAGATACATAGGCCTAAAGAAGGAAAGGGGAAATCTAACTGCCCCAGAGCAGACCCCAAAGCAATAGGCAGCCCCCCACATATAATGATGGTGAAGCAAGATGAAAACACTTACACAGACAGAAAGACAGGCTGAGCAAAGATGGGGCCCAAAAACTACATAGATAGGAACGGATAGGAAGGCTGCTGTCTGCAATCTGCCAAAACCCTATCAGAGACAAAAGCCAACAAGCTGATATAAAAATGGCCCTGAAGCAACTAAGCTTCAAAAACTAAATCAGCACTCAGGTACTTTCAGAAGACAGAGCTCACAGAACACTGCACACTCCAGCAGGGAGTGGCAGAATCCAAAAAGCAAGAAAAACAAAAACAAATCTTAGATGCAAAAGGCAAAACAGAAAACTTAGCTTTAGGAGAGCAGGAATCAGACTGGTGTCCAAGAGTCCACAGAGAATCACCCGCAGGGCAGAAAGGGCGTAGGCTGCCTTAAATCCAGTCAGTGACTCCACTCAGCCAATCGTCTTCATTAGTCCCAGGTGCCTGACAATCAGGCTCACCACCTTCCTTCACTAGAATAGGGAGCTCACCAGGCCTCAGTGACGGAGGGGAAAATGAACTCACAACACTATTGATAGGAGAACGGTCACTAAAGGTTGATGTAAATGCATGGCCTACCCATATATGCAACTGAACCAATGTCCGTCTGTAGCCCCGACGCGCGTTTCTCGCGAGCTTCTTCGGGGGGGGCACTGTCTTACTGTCTTATCCCTTGTGTGATTCTTGTAGTTCAGCTATGCACATATATGCGAATTGGCACCCCCACTCAATGGAGACAGGCCCTAGTGCTGCCCTACCGTGCGCCTGCCACTAATAAAGTGTTAATTGGAAACAAGTGCAAGAATATAAAAACATATAATACACAGTTATAAAAATAGCTGCTGATTTAAAAAGTTCCCAGAGGAAATCTGGAGTAATATAGAGACATATTAGATGCAGTAATAACCCCCTTAATCAGGAGAAGCAGCTCCCAACAACAATGTCCCAGGATTCTATAAGCAGTGAATAAGCTCTATAAGTATAAAAGCAATGAGTGCTCATCCAATGGCGATTTCATGATCCATTGTTCCATATAACAGTCTCTCAATATTTTTCGCCTCACTAGTTATTGGGGTTCATCAGGAGACTCAAAAGATCCAAACTCTAGAGCAGGTGCCACAAATGTGGAGTCAGGTCCCTATGGCCGCCAGGATAATACACTGCGAGCACATTGGAGCCGGTCTGTGTTCCTGTACAGTAGCAGAGAGTGATGTCAATTCCCCTCATTCCCAGAGATGAAGTTACTTAATTCGAGAGTGTGCGTTCCACCGGCCGGAGACACTCCGTATACCTACATTTGTATATACCTACACTTCTTTGGTTTAATAGTATCTAATAAAAGTATTGCTTTAGAGAAAGTTTTCTTTTCTTTGGTATTGAATTATTATTCAAGTACTAACGGTCTTAAAGGGAATCTGTCATCAGATTTTTGACACCTAATCTGGGAGCAGCATAATGTAGGGGCAGACAACATGCTTCTAGGGATGGGTCACTTACTGGGCTGCTTGCTGCAGTTTTGATAAGCAATATTTATCTAAAGGAGATTATCAATATAAGACCAGTAAAAATGCTATCAGGTAGCCCTACATATTATAATAATATATAATATATAAAACATATAATATATATCTATATATATATATATAAAAATGAGTGTATGTATGTGTGTGTGTGTATCGGCCATGCCCACTCCACATAGCATCTTTCATTTCGCCAAAGCTGTTTAAAAGATGAAAGCTGAGCTGTGATTGGTTGCTATGAGCAACAGTTTTCCTTGAAGACAGTTGTGGTAACTGAGGTCTATTATTCTTATCATTTCTATGGTGTTATTGTCCTTCTTTAAAGCTGGAAATAACACAATTTATTACCGTGCCGACACAGACCCCCCTCTGATACAGACTGCAGGGGGAGCACAGGGGGAGCCCAGTATCACACAGGATAGGATTAGATCCATGGCTCAGCAGTCAATAACACACAGGATAGGATTAGATACACAGCTCAGCAGTTAGTATCACACAGGATAGGATTAGATACACAGCTCAGGAGGCAATAACACACAGGATAGGATTAGATACACAGCTCAGCAGTCAGTATCACACAGGATAGGATTAGATACATGGCTCAGCAGAAAATATCACACAGGATAGGATTAGATACACAGCTCAGCAGACTGTATCACACAGGATAGGATTAGATACATGGCTCAGCAGAAAATATCACACAGGATAGGATTAGATACACGGCTCAGCAGTCAGTATCACACAGGATAGGATTAGATACATGGCTCAGCAGTCAGTATCACACAGGATAGGATTAGATACACAGCTCAGCAGAATGTATCACACAGGACAGGATTAGATACACGGCTCAGCAACAGGATGTGCCAAAGGAGAGGACATTTTCATTCCAAGAATTCCACTCATTCCATCTGATTTGCCTTTTGATTTTAAACGCCTCCAGTTTCCACTTCGACTGGCATTCGCAATGTCCATTAACAATACTCAGGGACAGTCCTTGAAAGTAGTATGGATCGATTTGCAATCTCCATGCTTTTCTCATGGTCAACTTTACGTGGTCTGTTCAAGAGTTGGAACAGCCAAAAATCTGTTCATCCTCGCACCGAAAGGAAAAAACAAAAATGTTGTTTATCAAAAGGCTCCTGAATGAGTTGAAAATAAAATACTATCAATACTTGGGTAATCGTTTAGTTAATTTGTGTTGAAAATCTGTAGTGTTGAATATATGATGTGAAATGTTTTTATGTGCAATATAATCATTATAATTTGTTATAACTAACCACAGTTAGTTACTATGCCCAGGCAACGCCGGGCTCTTCAGCTAGTATATAATAAAATGTGTGTATGTATATATACACTCACTGGCCACTTTATTAGGTACACCATGCTAGTAACGGGTTGGACCCCCTTTTGCCTTCAGAACTGCCTCAATTCTTCGTGGCAGAGATTCAACAAGGTGCTGGAAGCATTCCTCAGAGATTTTGGACCATATTGACATGATGGCATCACACAGTTGGCGCAGATTTGTCGGCTGCACATCCCTGATGCGAATCTCCCGTTCCACCACATCCCAAAGATGCTCTATTGGATTGAGATCTGGTGACTGAGGAGGCCATTTGAGTACAGTGAACTCATTGTCATGTTCAAGAAACCAATCTGAGATGATTCGAGCTTTATGACATGGCGCATTATCCTGCTGAAAGTAGCCATCAGATGCCTGTTCTTAGCTGAGAGGAGTGGTACCCAGTGTGGTCTTCTGCTGCTGTAGCCCATCTGCCTCAAAGTTCGACGCACTGTGCGTTCAGAGATGCTCTTCTGCCTACCTTGGTTGTAACGGGTGGCAATTTGAGTCACTGTTGCCTTTCTATCAGCTCGAACCAGTCTGCCCATTCTCCTCTGACCTCTGGCATCAACAAGGCATTTCCGGCCACAGAACTGCCGCTCACTGGATTTTTTTTCTTTTTCGGACCATTCTCTGTAAACCCTAGAGATGGTTGTGCGTGAAAATCCCAGTAGATCAGCAGTTTCTGAAATTCTCAGACCAGCCCTTCTGGCACCAACAATCATGCCACGTTCAAAGGCACTCAAATCACCTTTCTTCCCCATACTGATGCTCGGTTTGAACTGCAGGAGATTGTCTTGACCATGTCTACATGCCTAAATGCACTGAGTTGCCGCCATGTGATTGGCTGATTAGAAATTAAGTCTTAACACACAGTTGGACAGGTGTACCTAATAAAGTGGCCAGTGAGTGTATATATATATATATTTTTTTTTTTTTTTTGTCAGCCCCTTTAAGGTTAAAGGGATTGTCTGATCATATGATTTTGAATAGGATCTGATGTGTAGTTCTCAACTGTGATTCAGATTGGTGGGTTTGTCGGCTGTCGGACCCCCACTGATCCTAAAGATAGGTCATCAATATAATATGTCTGGGCGACCCTAACCATATTAAGAGTAAGACCCCCAATTTCCCCCCTTGCTGGTCTTATGCCTTCCACTAGCATACAATCTGCTGTTTCCCTCCTTCCATGTATCTCAGAGGCTTCCTGCATGTTGTGCATGGCCGCTTTGTAGGTAAAGCTATTTGTACTAAAATTTGCATGAATTCCCTTTTGTTCTTTTCCTCTCACGTTAATGTTTACTGATGCACAGGCTGAGCGCTCTGCCCACACCGTTATGCAGATAATTGTGGTTTTATGAAGCTCTGGATACTACGTAAAGGAGCAGTAAAGCCTAAAGGGCTCAATTATCAAAACAGTCTATAAAGAAAAACTCTCCTTGTTGCTCATAGCAACCAATCAGAGTTCACATTTCATTTCTTAGACTGCTGTTGTGAAATGAAAGCTGCACTGTGATTGGTTGCTATGGGCAACCAAGACAGTTTTAGACAGATTGTATAAATGAGGCCTGACATGTTAAATAAGTGAACTGTAAAGTGCTGCGTAATATGTATAGAAATAAAAATGATGATATTATTACTATCTGCTAACATAAGTCACACTTGTATTAGTAATGGTCCTGTAGGCACATAGGACACAAGATATTTGAGAGAAAGTAGCGATTTCGGGGCAGACACCCTGCTAAGTCAGCCATAGACATTAGATAGCTGTCATTGGCTGAAGGATTGTTCGGCCGGTGGTTTTCACTCCTGACTCCTCTGTGCTGAGGAACACTCGGCTTGGCTGAGTGCTCTTGTGTTCTCTATGAGAGAGAGACTGCCAGACTCCTCTGTTTCCACCAGACTTTTCTGACCTTCCACAGACTCCTCTGTATCCATCAGAGTACTCTGTCCTCCTTCATACTTCATTGTGTCCTCAACAACACTCCTCTGCATCCATCAGACTCCTCTGTCCTACTTCAGACTTCTTTGTGTCCTCCAGACTCCTGTATTCTCCTTAACCCTCCGTCAGGCGCAATATAGATTCTCCTCAGTTCATGCGCAATGTGCCTGACAAGCACAGGTCAGAAAACCACCTATAGTAGCTACATATTTCAATTTCAGGACTATAGAAGTAGTCAGTGACCTTCATAGGAATGTATTAAAAGATATTACACCAAATCAGATGCAAAAAAACCCATTTATTAACCATAAACTTATTAAAACTAAAAGTACCACTTTTCGGTAGTACCGCCAAATAGGCTCCAGTTATCTTTACTTAACTATTGCTTAAATATAAAATTATGGAAAAAAACTTAAAGGATATTGCACTTAGATGTTACTTAATTATTTTCTACTCATCTTCAGTGGTTTCAATTGCAGCAGAAGCAGCACAGGTACACTTAGAAAAGCAAGGCTGGCAGACGAAAGTTGCATGGGAAAGGCAGATTGATTCTTTACATATTTTGCAGTCATATTTAGAAAGCCTTCTGAAACCAGATACAAATGAGCAGGTAGTACAACTGCGTCTTTTAGAAGGTGGTAGAGTCGGTGTTTGTTCTGGAACGTCCTTGGGACGATATCTCTTCAACCGGTGTTGCAGGGCAAGGGGCATTCCAACAGTCTTTGTACTTCTTAGGCTTAGCTCTCCACTCACCAGTTCATTAGCCAATTGTTTTAGGTACATTCTTCTGCGCATTTGTTTAAGTTCATTACCGAGGTAAATTACTTGTGAGTTGATGCCATCCACATTCAGCATTGTAAAGAAGATTACCATCGGCCAGCGTTTGGTATTTCGACTTACATTGAAATTGCCACACATTTGGTCAGCAGTGTCAACGCCGCTTTTGGTCAAATTATAAAAAGTTATGATTTCTGGTTTCCTTAGCTCCCCAGACTCTGGATCAATGGTGTAATCATTATGTAATGAAGAGACCAAAATCACATTTTTCCTCTCGCGTGGGATGTAAGAAACTAAAATCTTTCCATTACTGAACCCAAACATAGTGCTATACTGTTGTTTGCCTTTTGTATATAGAAAATCTGGCGGCAACTGCCTTTTGTTTTTTCTAACAGTTCCCACATATGACAGCTTTTTCGTTTTTAAAAAATCAATCAGATCAAAGTCAGTAAACCAGTTGTCAGCAGTGATATTTCGACCAGATCCAAACATTGGCTCAGCAATTCTCTTTACCACATCACTAGGCTTGTTGCTCACATTGCAAGGACCTTGGGCCTGTCTTCCACAATAAACTTCCATGTTCATAGTGTACATCATCCTTGCATCAACCATGGCAAAAATTTTAATTCCATATTTGTTTGGCTTTGATGGTATATATTGCCGAAAACCACATCTTCCACGGAAACCTGGAAGCATCTCATCAATAGTGAGGTTTTGCCCCGGGCAATAGCTTTTTTGACAATTCATAATAAATTGTTGAAATATGTCCCGAATTGGTGCAAGCCGGTCATAACCTTTTCGTTCTGTCCGGGTACTTCGATCATCGAAACGGAGGCAACGGATCAGGACTTTGAATCGTTTCAGATTCATCACAAGGCTGAATTTTTCAATGCCATCACCGTCTGTCCCCCACAGCTCCTCCAAACTTTGCCTATTTGCTCTGAAAGCACCAGCTAGGTATAACAAGCCAATAAATGCCTTGAGTTCAATCACATCAGTGTTTTTGATGTCCCTCTCTCTGGAGAATTGCTCTTTGATTGTGTCAATATACTGGTTAGTGAACCGAACAATAGTTTCCAACATGCTATCTGTAATTAGATTACTCCAACATTCCACTACAGTTTTAGCTTTTCTAGCACTTCCAATAACTCCAGGAAGGTGTGTAATAATATTGTGGGATTCTCTGCGCTGTTTGTTCTTGGGTGCCTTTTTGTTCCACTTTGTATTTTTATCTTTGCCCAAATAATAAGCTAGATCTGTGTCTGTTTCCTCTGTATCAGTGTCATCACCATCCTGCTCTGTTCCAGAATCAGTGTTACATTCTGCTACCTCATCTTCAGATGAAATGTCACTAGATTCCTCTAAATCCTCAGTTACTGCTGGTTCTTCCTCATCATCTTCTAACAAAAAAATCTTCATTTCTTCTAAAAGAAGGGGTTTAGATGAATCATACTGTTTTCTGGCCATTGCAGCAGAAAATCTGAAGCAAGAGAGAAAGAGTATGTGTTAGGGCGCAATGTGCCTTAGAAGCCACCCTCCTTTTCTCTAAGAAAACAGTACTTATGTACACTAACTTAGCATTAATCCTTCATAAAACAAGCTAAATACACAATCGTGATGAATAAAAAAAGAAAATACTAACCTTTCAATTTGTGTTGAAATCAGGCGCAATGTGCCTGAGAAGCCAAAGTGTTGATATCTGCTCACTAGAAGGTCTGCTGAGTCACTGTGATATCAGGTTTCACAGAGCCTGTAGAGTCAGGAGATAACTAGGAGGGGTGGGGTTTTCTGATAAGTTGGCAAAGGAGAGAGAAGTGAAACTAATTACTGTGTGCCTGTCAGATCTATTGCGCCTGACGGAGGGTTAAGACTTATTCATGTCCGTCAGACTTTTCTGTATCCACCAGACTCCTCTGCCCTCCTTCAGTCACTTATTTGTCCTCCAGACGCTTCTGTATCCACCACTCTTCTGCCCTTCGTCAGACTCCTTTGTGTCCACCATACTCCTCTGTATCCATTAGACTCCTCTGTCCTCTTTTAGACTCAATTGTGACCTCCAGACTCCTCTGTATCCACCAGACTCCTGTCTTACTTCAGACTCCTTTGTGTCCTCTAGACTCTTCTGTTCTACCTAAGACTCATTTATGTCCTTCATACTCTTCTGTATTTACCAGACTGCTTTGCCCTCCTTCAGACTCCTATGTGTCCTCCAGACTTCTCTGTCCTTCTGCAGACTCTCATTTTTTCTCCGGACTCCACTGTATCCACCAGACTCTTCTACCCTTCATCAGACTCCTTGGTATCCTCCATACTCCTCTGTATCCATCAGACTCCTCTGTCCTCCTTTAGACTCCTTCGTGTCCTCGAGACTGCTTTGCCTTCCTTCAGACTTCTTTGGGTCCTCCAGACTCCTCTGTAACCACCAAACGCAACTGTCAGCGCCTTATCTCCTAGTTAAAAAAAAAAGCATGTTCTATGAAATTCAACAAACCGGTTCCTTCCCTTCTGTGACATTATCTCTCAGGGAAGAGTTGGGAGAACCCCATACACCTTAGGTTGTCATCCAAATCCAGTCAAAATCAGCAAGTGCAGCCAACATTACTCTAATTTCTATGGGGGCCTTAAGTAGGGATGAGCGAATTTATTCGGATTTGGTTCCGAATATGATCGGAATTGAATATTGTTTTTGCAATATTTGTCGAACACAGCCGAACGTCATTATAGTTAATGAGAGTCGAAATTACCTAATATTTTCCAAACTGATCATAAGACATACATTCGGCACGAGTAGTGTTCGAATATGGCACGGATATGTCAAAATCACATTTGGGGCCAAAATCCAAACTTATTTGCTCATCTCTAGCCTTAAGTAGGGTTGAATTTTTTCAGATCCTTGCTACTTCGCCATGTTCCTATGGTGTCCAAACAGTATACATACAGTATACAGAGAAATCTCTTTGAGCAGATCTCTTCATTAGAGTGGGTGCAAATCGATTGACAGGAGCCTGATCATCGGCCACATCTGTAACCGGTGGCTGTGGTATGAGAGCAAAAAAGAAAAAAAGGTTTCACAATCTGGTTATAATTTAATTATGAAGCGGAATTCAATTGACACTATCACTGAAAAATGTGTTTTAGATGGAGAGTATGGAGATTACAGATGGTGAAAGTTGATTCACATGACTTGGTGACATTGAAGGTGGAAAAAGTTCTTCTTGGCAAATTTTTTTTTTAACATGAAAATAACCTTGTATTTTAATAGCGGTGTGTAGACTTTCTATATCCACTGTGCATACAGGGCAAAACTTTTTTCTATTTTTTCATTTTATTTTAATATTTTATTTAATATGCATCTCCCAAATGCTTTTTTTTCCGCAGAGCTGGAAGGACACAAAGTCTATAATTCTGACCATGTTCTGCGGTGGCCAGTAAGAGAAAACAGGTTATTATTATGTGTCATGATATACTGATACATGTTAGATGAGATCTCTAGCTCACAATGCAGTGAGAAGGTTAGAAACAGCTTTAGGGCTGGATAGGATACAGTCCAAGAAGCTTTAAATGTGAACATAGATCTTTCCTGCTGCTCCAGAGAGACATTCTCACTGTCGTACAGAGGATGAGGATTGCAGCTGTACTATTAGGCTACGTGCACACGGGTGCGGATTTTGTAAAATCCGCAGGTAAATCCGCAGGCCAAAATCTGATACATGCTTCCGGTGGATCAGGCATCATGTATCAGCTGTCAGGTTCTCCTCATCATATTTCGAGCACTATCCTGAAAGTTGGGGTTAGAAACGCAGTAAAGGTCAAGGGTTGTCTTTTTTAACAGTTGGATGGATTTTTCATGCAATATGCCTGAAAACACCTTCTTGTTTTTAACCTTTTGGGGCGTGTTCCGGATCACCACTAGTGATGAGCAAATGTGCTCGGATAAGGTGGTATGGGAGCATGCTCGTGTGCTGATCAAGTGTCTTCAGCGTGCTCGAATAATATGTTTGAGTCCCTGCAGCTGCATATCTCGTGGCTGTTCGACAGCCGCAATTCATGCGGGGTTCCCCTGTTTGTTAGGCAATTCTTGCATGTGTTGCAGCCGTCTAACAGCCACGAGACATGAAGTCGCGGGGACTCGGACATATTTTTTGAGCACATCGAGGACACTTGGTTATCACCTGAGCATGCTTAGATAACGCCTTATCCAAGCTTGTTCGCTCATCACTGATCACCACTTTTTATGAACCTTCTCCTGGTCGGTACAGATGGTATAGGGAGTAATGTAGACAAGTCTTCTGGGAAAAAGTATGCAAATTAGTTCTCTTCTAGTTGGAAGAAAACTATCTCTCTTTTGCAACCTATTCACATTGACTCTACAGGGCAGGACTAGAAAGACAGTTTTGTTCTTTCTGGAGGAGGGCTAATTTCCATACTAGTATCCAGGCTGGGATTATGTAGGACCATTGTGTTCTGATTTTGCTGTTTAATTGCAGGAGATTATGACACCCCATTTCCAAAAAGCAGCTTTTCAGCAGATGGTCTGCAGCTTGTTGGAAAGCCGCAGTTGAAGCGCCATCGGTTGCACATCATTGATTTAAAATATTTGGAGGGCAAACAGCTGCGTTCTCTAGGAGTGGTGATTTCCAAAAAACACATTTTTCCTGCTCCATTGGGTGCAGAAAATGTACTATATGCATCTCGCTGTCCTTGTTTGTCATAGGAGCAATGTCTGCAAGTCATAGGAGCAATGTCTGCAAGTGAAGTAGCAGGAATATGTAATGCAGTTTATAGCCACTAGGGGAGCGATTAACGAAATAACAAAAGTTAATTCTCATAAAAAAAAATTAATATTGCACTTATTTGGCTATTTTGTCTACTTTTCTCATATTTTGATCCCATATAGTGGCCTGCTTAAATGGAGAAATGGTGCATGGCTTTTACGCATATTTTTTTCCATCGCTTTTACTCAGTTCTTCTAAAAGCAGCTAATAGGAAATGAGACTGCGGTAATGATTTTACATATGGATATTGGAAAGTCTAATGAAATGAAGACTTTATTACAAGTTATGCTAATGACATGTGGCAGAGAATAAATATAATCTATCTATCCTCGCGTGTTCCTGGAACGCTGGAAATCTGCTTTGCATGCGGTGTGTTCGCGTCTCTTGTATAATTCGCCCTGTGGCCATATCCACTATGCTAATGGCCTGTTCTGCATTGATAATAATACTTACTGGAAGGGAGTTGCCAGCTTACGCGAGGTTGTAAGCCTTATACCGTAACGCGTGAAATATAGGATGCTGGGTAGTAATGGCACCCCAGCAAAGGGGAAAAACAAAGAACAGAATGGCTTCCGGGGCAAGTAAAGCAATTGTGAAAGAAGAAATGCTACTAATGCAAATTGGATAATAGGAGTAATAATCACAGGAGCGTGGACAGTTTTTCTTGGAGTAGACCGCACAGGAATTACCACTAGAGCTCATCTAGTCTGTTCTCTTCTAAAATCTAAAGGATAAGGTTTCTCCTTGTGGACAGTGACATGCCAGTATGAGAAGACTTAAGCTGGAGTCACACATAGCGACTTACCAGCGATCCCGACAATTATATCAACGTGTCAGGATCTCTGGTAAGTCGCTATGTGATCACTGGTGAGCTGTCACACACGTGAAAGGCTTTGCATGCACCTCTGGGAAATTAGGAAGAGGATTTGAACTCTAGTGCCACCAGAGACATCTGCTCGATTGTGCACATTCTGATCAAACTCTGATCATCGTGTGATCTGATTCTCTTGGATGAAGAGAAGATGGAGAAAATAAATTCTCCAGTCTGTGAGTCCGAGGAAATTGGACTGCACTCATATGTCAACCAATCCAATGATTTCCATTGTCTCAATGACTTGCATAGCCGAATCAAACTCAGGCATGCTGTGATTTTTTTTCCTCTAACTGACTGTCCAAGCAAATAGACAGACATTTTCTTCTTCTCCTCCTTCTTCTTCTTCTTCTTCTTCTTCTTCTTATCATTCTTCTTCTCCTTTTTATCCTTCTTCTTCTTATCCTTCTCCTTTTCCTTCTTCTCCTTCTTCTTCTTCTCCTTTTTATCCTTCTTCTTCTTATCCTTCTCCTCCTTCTCCTTCTTCTTCTTCTTCTTCTTCTACTTCTTCTCCTTTTTCTCCTTCTTCTTCTTATCCTTCTTCTTCTCCTTTCTCCTCCTCCTCCTCATCTTCTTCTTATTCTCTTCTCACAAGAAGAGATGTTGGTGGTGCAATCGTTGCAGCATGCAGTTTTATTGCCTCGTCTCTCAGTAATATTGTATCAGTCTCTGCAAATATGAGCTACAGTCTAATAGTTTTGCAATATTTGTAAAAAGAATTACGGAAAGAAGAGCTGAAGATTTAAACAACAATGTTATGACTTTTTTGGCACCCTCTAATTATACAAGACCATCTACGAGTATGAAAAATGTTGGCTTTGTCCAAGCTTTGAGCTGCGTGGTATGCTTTATGGTTAAAGGGCTCCTGTCTGACTCGACGTTTCTTTTGACTTGTCTCTATTGATGTTTGCCTTGGATCAGAAATTCACAGTTGTCTAAGATTACATTAGAACAGTCACATTCTAATTTATGTCCCATCACTTTAAAAAAGAAAATAATATTTGTGGCCATTTCTCTAATAATAGGACTCATAATCATAAAATATATCCAGGAAATAGAAAGGACAGGGTAGAGGTATTGAGGCTGTTTTTAGCAGTGTGGTGCAAGAGCTCAAAACCACTGGAACCAATCAGATATTATGATGCATCAGTCCAGAGTAGCCAAGATGAAGGGTCTAAAAAGAGGTAGAGCGCATTTTCTACACAAACCTTCCAGTGATGCTGTAAGGGTTGACCAGGACTGTAGTCGTGGCCAGAGATGCTAAAGCATCAGTGTCCCGACCTTACCTCACAGAGAATTGCATTTCACTCTTCAGCGTACCTGCGTCTCCAGGATTGGGTCCCCCTGGGCACTTCCCAAGCGGTGATGGCCCTTCTCCGAGGCGACTACCAGTAACAGAGACACAGTTCATGGTAACTTGAATAGTTTCTTTATTGATAACTTCACACAATATATCCACAGTTGGCACATCATGGGGTATACATTCATCTTTACTTGCTTGCTCAGCTCTCCCTACTTTACTGATGCTTCTATATGGCACATGTCCGGACCAGACCGTGTTAGACTGCTTCCCAGCTTCTTCCTGGCCTAACCTCACCATGATGACAATTCCTCCTGCCTGTTTCGCCCCAGACTTGAAATCATTAGTCACCTGGTGTGGTTGCCTCTAGAAAAGCATCTGACCCGTCTGTACCATTCCCTGCGAAGCTTCAGCATCCATCTGTTCCTCACTCCAACCGACTCCCGTCCTAAAGGCGTCTGCCCAGGATATGAGTCGCCACATCTTCTCTCTACTGTACTGGTCCACTGTATTGATGTCCAGTGGCCATGGATAATGTGGGCTGTTGCTGCTTAACGTTGTGTGACTACCGAGTAGTCATGGGCCTATAGCCCATGTGGACACACCGGGCACCCTGTCCCCGTCTCAGCTAAACTTCCTGATACTCCTGCCTTATCACCCAGCAGCCCTTCGTAGTTTAACTATTTCCTAAGTGGAACTCCTATGCTGTAACTATGTATACTAGTATGCCCCTCATCTAGTGGCCAAAGATAGGCACTACACTTTCCCTATAATAAACTTAAATACATTAAACAGCCTTGTAACATAAGATATACATAGCAGAACAAAGGGACAAGTTAGCAAATATACCTTTTAGCAAGTATGGTAATACACGTAGCTGTGTAGCAATACCATTAAATAACCAGTTGCAATACACCAAGTGGTGTAGCAGTACGAGTATGTAGACATACATTACCAACAAATTATTCTTACCCCTTACAATACAACCAACCAGCGGCACACATAAAAGAATGTGGCTCCATAAAAAAGTTCAAGGGAGCACATATATACTGTATATATGATGATTTGAGACCTATCTTCACTGAGGTAAAAGCAAGCAATTTTGCAATTTTTGGTTTATTAAAATTTTCAGCCATTCTTGCAATATTAAAAGTTTTCTTTTGTTTATTGCTCATTACCTTGGAGACCGACCACCTCTGCTAAACAGCTAAACATACATAGCGAATGCAAGCTCTTTTCAATGGCGCTTGTAAGCATTGTTTTGAAGCTGGCAGGCAACGATGAGAAAACAAATGGAAAGTTTCAATATCTCAAGAACGGCTGCAAAATTTTAACAAGCATTAAGTTGCAAAAGTGCCTTTATAAAGATAGGAATAACTCTTTCAAGGGAATCTGTCAGCATGTTGTTGCTCTGTAATCTGAGAGCAGTGTAATCTAGGAGCAGAGACCCTGATTCCAACGACGTGTCACTTACTGGAATGTGTATTTGTTTCAATAAAATCACAATAAACTCAGTGTTTTATCAGCAGGAGATTATCACTACAGGACTAGTTGTCTTGTGCCTCCTAGTCCAACTATGTCCCCACCACTGATTAGTAGCTTTCTGTCACTATACAGTGTACACAGAAAGCAGCCAATCAGTGGTGTGGGTGGGGTTAAACACAGCTCAGCTTTCCGAGCCTTGCTAGATCTGCAGCAGAAAAACTGTGATTCTGTCACAACTGCAGCACCCAGTAAACTAATTGATACATCGCTGGAATCAGGGTCTCTGTTTATACATCATGCTGCTGTCAGATTAGATAGCAAAAACCTGCTGACGAATTCGTTTTAAAGAGTTACTGTCATTTAAAAAAAAACTTTTGACCTGTCATTGTGACAATTTAGAAGTTCTGATATGTGGGTGTCCTGGATCTAAGAGCTAATTCCTCTTGTGAAAGAGCAGAAGCACTTGACCAAGTGCTGTCAACACTGATGCTGGGCTTCATAAACTGAGCTGTCTTCAGTTTCGGGCTGATTATGCAAATCACACTTTGATCAGAGTATAATTGCAATGGGATCTGATTTTGTCGGATGAGAAGATGGAGAAAAGACAATTCTTCATCTTCTCCATTCTGTGAGGCCATGAAAATCGGACTGCAGTCAGATGTCATCAGATGGTTTCCACAGACTCATTGATTCAGATGTCCGAGTGCCATCTGAATATCGGATCAAACGGGCATGCAGCCCATGACATGTGCACGGCCCCATAGACGAGCATTGGTCCAAGTGAAATATGATGTTCGGTCAGATGACACTCGGACTGAAAATACACTTGTCTGCATCTGCCCTAACACATGTCCATTACCTGCAAAGTGAGCCCGTTCCATACTCCCGCTACCTATTTTTTTTTCTTACTTAGATATACAGTTAGGTCCATATATATTTGGACAGAGACAACATTTTTCTAATTTTGGTTCTAGACATTACCACAATGAATTTTAAACAAAACAATTCCGATGCAGTTGAAGTTCAGACTTTCAGCTTTCATTTGAGGGTATCCACATTAAAACTAGATGAAGGGTTTAGAATTTCAGCTCCTTAACATGTGTCACCCTGTTTTTAAAGGGACCAAAAGTAATTGGACCATTGACTCCAAGGCTATTTCATGGACAGGTGTGGGCAATCCCTTCGTTATGTCATTCTCAATTAAGCAGATAAAAGGCCTGGAGTTGATTTGAGGTGTGGTGCTTGCATTTGGAAGGTTTTGCTGTGAAGTAAACCAGCGGTCAAAGTAGCTCTTCATGCAGGTGAAACAAGCCATCCTTAAGCTGCAAAAACAGAAAAAACCCATCTGAGAAATTGCTACAACATTAGGAGTGGCAAAATCTACAGTTTGGTACATCCTGAGAAAGAAAGAAAGCACTGGTGAACTCATCAATGCAAAAAGACCTGGGTTCCCACGGAAGACAACAGTGGTGGATGATCGCAGAATAGTCTCCATGGTGAAGAGAAACCCCTTCACAACAGCCAACCAAGTGACCAACACTCTCCAGGAGGTAGGCGTATCAATATCCAAATCTACCATAAAGAGAAGACTGCATGAAAGTAAATACAGAGGGTTCACTGCACGGTGCAAGCCACTCATAAGCATCAAGAATCAAAAGGCTAGACTGGACTTTGCTAAAAAACATCTAAAAAAGCCAGCACAGTGCTGGAAGAACATTCTTTGGACAGATGAAACCAAGATCAACCTCTACCAGAATGATGGAAAGAGAAAAGTATGGCGAAGGCGTGGTACAGCTCATGATCCAAAGCATACCACATCATCTGTAAAACACGGCGGAGGCAGTGTGATGGCTTGGGCATGCATGGCGGCCAGTGGCACTGGGTCACTAGTGTTTATTGATGATGTGACACAGGACAGAAGCAGCCAAATGAATTCTGAGGTATTCAGAGCCATACTGTGTGCTCAGATCCAGCCAAATGCAGCCAAACTGATTGTCCATCTGTAGTATGAAACGACGACCAATGACCCAAAACATAAAGCCAAAGCAACCCAAGAGTTTATTAAAGCAAAGAAGTGGAATATTCTTGAATGGCCAAGTCAGTCACCTGATCTCAACCCAATTGAGCATGCATTTCACTTGTTAAAGACTAAACTTCAGACAGACCCACAAACAAACAGCAACTGAAAACCACCGCAGTGAAGGCCTGGCAGAGCATCAAAAAGGAGGAAACACAGCATCTGGTGATGTCCATGAGTTCAAGACTTCAGGCAGTCATTGCCAACAAAGGTTTCTCAACCATGTACTAGAAATGAACATTTTATTAACAATTATTTAATCTGTTCAATTACTTTTGGTCCCTTTAAAAACAGGGTGGCACATGTTGAGCTGAAACTCCTAAACCCTTCATCTAATTTTAATGTGGATACCCTCAAATGAAAGCTGAAAGTCTGAACTTCAACTGCATCTGAATTGTTTTGTTTAAAATTCATTGTGGTAATGTCTAGAACCAAAATTAGAAAAATGTTGTCTCTGTGCAAATATATATGGACCTAACTGTATGCAGTTGGGGCTAAAAATCAGTTTTCGCTATTGGGTTTCATTACAATTTTGCACAATTTGCCTCATTTAGCCTAAAACTGTTTGAGAAAAACTGTTCGCCCTCAGAAAACACTCTGATAAAGCTCTGATAATTGTTCCATTTTTCTGGTACATGGAGAGTAGTAACATTAACAAAATCCTCTCAAAAACACAATGAAAAGAGATCAAAATGCTATTTGTACCCCAAAATGGTATTGATAAAAGCTCCAGCTAGACACTAAAAATCCAAACTTTATTAGAGGTCTAACGACAGCAGAATAAAATAGTTGGAGTCTCAGAAAATGGTGTAAAAAAAACAATTTTGATTTTTATAAAGTTCTGAAATTTTTATCCCCTAAAATATTAAATAAAAACTTTAGAAGTTTGAGATTGACTTAACCGTTCTGGCCTAAGAAATCATGAAGCCAAGTTATTTTTGTCCCACAATGAACACAAAAAAAAAAAGCCCCCAATGCCCAAACATCCCAATAGTTTTATTTTTAGCATTTCTCCTCATTTGAAATTTTCTTCATTATACGGGAAAATGAGCGTCGTCAATCAAAAACTGCAACTCATCAAACAAAAAACAAAAGCCTCGTACGGCTATGTCTACGGAGAGAAATAAAGAAAAGCCATGGCTGTCGGAAGAAAGGGAGGAAACAAAAACAAAGCAGCAAAAAGGAAAAATCTTCTGGTCCTTAAAGGGAATCTGTCACCTCATTTTTGGCCTATAACATGCAGCCACCGCCATCAGGGACTTATCTACAGCATTCTGTAATGCTGTAGATAAGCCCTCGATGTAACCTGAAAGATAAGAAAAACTAGTTTGATTATACTCACCCGGGGGTCCAGTCCCATGGGTGTCGCCCGATCCAGCGCCTCCCATCTTCTAGCGGTGACGTCCTCCTCCTTACTTCTGCCGCGGCTCCTGCACAGGCGTACTTATCTGCCATCTGCCATGTTGACCGCAGAGTAAAGTACTGCAGTGTGCAGTTGGGTCGCCCTCCCAGGGCTGTTGTGACGGACTCAGCTCCTGCTGAGCCCATTTTTTGAGTGGACCCTCTGGGTCGTGGCACCCACCCACCGAGGGCGAGCTGACCTTGTGAGAATCCACCCCCTATACAGGGAGTGTCAGGGGCAAGACCAAGGGGGTGAGCCACCACGACTGCTGGCACCAGACGGCCGGCTCAGGGGACACTAGACGAGTGTCTGACGACAAGCAGGAAGCAAGACGAGACTAGACGTAGGTGCAAGGTATCTTCATTAGAATAACACAAGATCACATACAGAGAAAACAAGCAAAACGTGCAAGGTGCGCGCGTGGGCACGCCAAGGTCCATAACATGGTACGTGCCAGATGGCACGCCTAGGCACAGGTAATGGCAAGATGGCATCGGACTCTGGACTGCTGGCAAACCGACAGGGTCCAGGGATCAGGCTGCGGACGTCAGCTCCGGACATCAGGCCGTAGTCATCTGGTTCCGGACCTCTGGCAACGGTCGGCAGGTTCCGGGCATCCGGCAGGCAAACCAGGGTTCAGGCAAGGAGGCACGACAGATATCCAAGCAGGGTGCGTGTTTAGGGAACACGCCAAGGTCCAAGGCTAGGTGCGTGTGTAGGGGACACGCCAGGGTCCAAGGCTAGGTGCGTGTGTAGGGGACACGCCAGGGTCCAAGGCTAGGTGCAAGGCAAGGTGCGTGTGTAGGGGACACGCCAGGGTTCAAAGCGAGGTGCGTGTGTAGGGGACACGCCAAGGTTCGCAAACGAGACAGGGTGCGTGTGTAGCCACGCCAAAGCATAGAATAAGACAGTGCGTGTAGAGACACGCCAAGGTACAAGGTATAAGACAGAGTGCGTGTAGAGACACGCCAAGGTACAAGGTATAAGACAGAGTGCGTGTAGAGACACGCCAAGGTTCAAGGTACAAGACAGAGTGCGTGTAGAGACACGACAAGGTACAAGACAGAGTGCGTGTAGAGACACGCCAAGGCACAAGACAGAGTGCGTGTAGAGACACGCCAAGGCACAAGACAGGGTGCGTGTAGAGACACGCCAGGGTTCAGAGCAGGGTGCGTGCTAGGAGCCACGCCAGGGCACAAGGAAGGGCTGCGTGCTAGGAGCCACGCAGGGACGCACACCTCACTGGCCAATGCACACGGCTGTAACGCCAGCACGAGGCACGACTAAGGCACAGGAGGGGGCAAAGGAACCTTCGTGCTAGGAGCCACGCCAGGTTCAGGGCAGGGTGCGTGCTAGTAGCCACGCCAGGGTTCAAGGCAGGGTGCGTGCTAGGAGCCACGCCAGGGCACAAGGAAGGGCTGCATGCTAGGAGCCACGCAGGGGGCACGCCACACTGGCCAGTACACACGGCTGTACACAAACACGTGGCACTTACCACGGCACAGGAGACGGCCAAGGGGAACCCACGCCGGGGTTCAATGCAAGGACAAGGCAGGGAACAAGGCAAGGAATACAGGCAGAAACAGAGCCAGGTCAGAGAGAGGACAGAGTCTAGCAGCGGAGCGTAGGCAGAAGCCCAGAGCCGGGCCAAGGGAAGACCTTGGGACTAGACAAAGAAACGAGCACTAAGGAGAGGAGAAATGGTGCGTGTGCCAGGGAGCACTACAGAGCACCATAAGAGAGAGCGAGGCAGAGCAAGCAAAGACTGAGACCATAGGGAGGAACACAAAGCAAGGAATAGCAAGGCAGAGAACACAGGGAGGACTACAAGTCAAAGCATAGCAAAAGCAAGACATGGCAAAACAGGCGAGGCAGAGAACAAAGGAAGGACTACAAGTCAAAGCATAGCTAAGGCGAGACATAGCAAAACAGACTAAGACAAAGAACAGCAGAAGGACTACAAGGCAAAGCAAGGCAAAGACAAACATGGCACGAGAGACAACACAAGACATGGCACAAGACAAGAGGCGGAATACGAGCACGGAGCGTGTGCAGAGACGCACTACAGAGCAAAGTGCAAGGGCACAGAATAGAGGGAGCAACCCCACAGACCCAGAGCCTTGCAGGGAAGCAACACAATAATCAGGCCCTGAGCATAGGAAGAGGCGGCCTGATATAGGGCATAGCACCTCCTCCTCCAGGTCAGGACCAGGGGAGAACTTCCGGGATTCTAGACATGACGAGATGATAGCAGAACCAGACAGTGCAGGATCTTAGGAAACGTCACATGATCAGGGTTTCAGACATGACGAGATGATCACCGAACCAACCAGTGCAGGATCCTAGGAAGAACACATGATCCGGGATTCTAGACATGACGAGATGATTGCAGAACCAGACAGTGCAGGATCTTAAGAAACATCACATGATCAAGGACTCCAGACATGACGAGAAGATCACAGAAGGCAGAGCAGAAACGCAGGGATCCTGCAGCTCAGACATGAGGTGAGTCTGCACACAGCTCTAGCGAACATGCAGGACAGCAGACAAAACATGCGCATGCACATCGCTCCAGGAGTTCTTGAGACAAACAGACATGGCAGACGTGACAGCTGTGGGGTACTCGGTACCGGGCCGGTATCAGCAGGATGTGCCACAGCAGCGGGGGCCCGGTCCGTGGCCCTGGGCGCCCAAGCAATGGGGAAATGTAATGGTTGAATGTAATTGAATGAATAGTTTGTGACGCCACCTGTGGTGCTCGGCAAGGGAGGTGTTAAGCTGACGCTGCAGACAGATCCTCTGGGACAGATGGTGTGGTGCAGCCAGGATGTTATAGCTCTCCACAGGCAGGGCTGTTGTCCCAGGGCAGAATAGGTGAAGTGACACTTAGATGGTGTAGTGTCTGGCGCAGGGGATGTAGCAGTGCCAGGCAGGCGGACGCAGGAATGAATGGTGGACACCAGGGCATGTAGTTCCAAAGCTTTACTCACAGTCTGTAGTGCCCGCTTCCGTGCCGTGTCCTCCAGGTCAGGGACTCAGTCAATCTCCAGGCCAGGTGAAGCACTCCTTTCCAACACTCCACCAACAAATGTGCCTTTTCTGAACGTCTCCTTTCTAGCGCCTTTAAGTGTGAAGTACTCCCAGTACTGAGTTACACTGAAGTGCCTCCTGACAGATGTTCCCAAGAACTCTACTTGCAGACAGCTGTAGCCTGCTTCGGGGACTCTCTACTCCTGAGTCCCGGCTCACTATTCAAGCTGCTGTTGTGCCCCCGAGTCTTAGATGGGAGTAGTGCATTTACAGCCCACTACTCCACCGGTGTCTGCTGCAGAACCATTAGTGTCGATACAACCTTGGGGACCGGGCCCCGGCCTTGCGCTTAGGCTTGGAAGGGATTCTCCTCTAACCCCAATTCCACAATCCTCTTCAACTCCTTACGTTCCGTACTAATCCTTCTTTCTTATGGAGAATCAGACTTTCTTACATGTCTCTTTCCTGTGCCAGCAGACCCAGGTCACTGAGGCCTGCTGCAGCACTTCCATCCATCCATCCCTCTCCCAGGGATCTCCTTACACAGGTCCGACCTCGTCAGACTCCTGTGACTAACTCCCTAATCCTATCTTCTTCCCTCTTTCAGTGCAGTCTAAGCTCCACCCACCTCCTAGCACTCTTCGTGTTCCAAGCAGGGAGCCATGAAGGTTGCTCTGCTACACTACTGTGTTTGTGTGGAATGCAGGTGTTGGAGTGTGGTCAGGTGTCTCCATCTTACCTGGATGGTGGGGCACCACACCTCAGGAGGAGGTGCAGTACCTCTGTGGCGACTGAACCCTCAGGGGCGCCACACAGGCGCCGGACCTCTCTGACCTTTCCCGGCGCCTGCACACTGCAGTACTTTACGCGGCAGAAGTAAGAAGGAGGAAGTCATTGCTAGAAGATGGGAGGTGCCAGACCGGACCGCGACACCCATCGGACCGGGCCGCCCCCCGGTGAGTATAATCTAACTCGTTTTTCTTATCTTTCAGGTTACATCAGGGGCTTATCTACAGCATTACAGAATGCTGTAGATAAGCCCCTGATGGCGGTGGCTGCATCTTATAGGCCAAAAATGAGGTGACAGATTCCCTTTAAGGGGTTAAATTAATTTTTCCTAGTAGAACATTTTTATAAAACCCTTCTTTCATTCATGATTCATGAAACATACGAGCCCCCAGCTTGTTTCGAGCGCTCATGGAAATTTTAATATTTTCCTTATTTCGCATTTCTGAATCTGCACATTTTTCCTTCCTACTTCTCAGGTTTAGTCGGCGGTGAATCAGCTCACTCTCTATGGTAGACCGCAGCGTTTGGAAAGCTTAGTCATCTAAATGGATATTTTCTAAGTTCAGCACTGAAGACATGAATATATGGAGGTGTTAGGGTGGGAAGTTCAGAGCGCGTTCACCTTGTTTTAACCTTGTTCCTATAGAGATGGAGCCAATTGCAAACCCCCCTACACCTTCATTTTGTTATTTTTGTGAATATCATGGTCACTCGATAAGTTGGAAACAAACCATTGCCGAACAGACCTTGTGCAATATTCTATATGCTATAGAAATATTAGAGGAAAAATGTAATGAAATGAAATGGTATGTCATTTAGTCATACATGCCGAATTTGCCGGAACTGTCCTCACTAGTGATGGGCGAGTAGCATCGTTGCTCGGATCTCCTCGAACATGCTCGGGTGATCGAGTATTTTGGCGCGCTCGGAGATTTAGTTTTCCTCGTCTCAGCTGCATGATTTGTGACTTGTAGACAGCCTGAATACATGTGGGAATTCCCTAACAAACAGGCATTCCACACATGTAATCAAGCTGTCTAGCAGTTGCAAATCATGTAGCTGAGACGACGAAGACTAAATCTCCGAGCACGCCAAAATACCAACCTCCGTTTTAACAAACCTAAGAATGAAAGTTTTTTTTTTCCCAAAATTCACAATGTAAACATATTTGTGCCAATATAACCAATTTAAAAATCTGCACATATCACCCCTCTAAGGATGAACTTCCAGGCTCTGTTAACTCTCTAGTTACCATTGGAACCATTCTTTAGTACTTTCAGCTCATGGTCAATCCTGTGCTGTGCTCTCTCCCGGCTAACATTCTGTCAACATAGCTGTGCTTTGTGTAGACCAGAGAGTTTACGGTGAGGTTTCATGTCAAGGAAAGGGGCAGAACTTTATTCATTGCACAGTGGGAGTTAATACCATGAAGCAGCATCGGGTGTGTGGTCTGGTATCTAAGAAGAGTGACGTACTGTAGGAGCTCAGGCTGAGAGGAGAGATATACTGCAGGATGGGGCTGTATATAAATAAGTGGAAATATATACTTGAGGTTGGGCTTTATACAGGGGGCTGAGAGGAGAGATAAACTGCAGGATAAAGCTGTATTTAGATGAGAGGAGAGATATACTTGAGGTTGGACTTTACAGAGGGGTGGAGAGGAGAGATATACCGCAGGATGGAGCTGTATATAGAGAAGAGTAGAGATTTACTTGAGGATGGAGCTGTATATAGATAAAAGGAGAGCTATAATTCAGGTTGAGCTTTATACCAGGGTGTAACGGGGTCTACCAAGCTGGGGTACCTCTTTCAGTACCACCCCGTGTTTTCGGAGGTCCGCTTTGCGTTGGCTGGAGTCTGAATGAATGACGCTGGCTGGAATCCCTGGGTTACTTGGGAGCATATAAAAGATCACTGCTTCTCCATGTATTTCCAGTCTGACAACACTTTACTCACAGGACATAGAATATATCACCCAAATACAGAGGGCAGGCCAGACCTGCATTACAAAAGCCGCATGTGGCCGGAGCCTGCCGATGTTTACTGTGGAAATGACAAAGGTGGGGGGAGGGCGGACAAAAGGGTAATGCTGATACATTAGGGACATACATCTCACATAGAACCTATTATACATCCATATAACTGCACAACATATTCTGGGTGCTGAGTGGTTCTGTAACACGGGGGATGAGAGGAGAGATATACTGCAGGATAGAGCTGTATTTAGATGAGAGAAGAGATATACTTCAGGTTGTGCTTTAAACAGGGGCTGAGAAGAGAGATGTAATGCAGGAAGGGGCTGTATATAGACTGCTCAAAAAAATAAAGGGAACACATCCTAGTACATTGTGTTGTTTAAGTGTTCCTGTTCTGTTCTCACTGAATAAGGCAGACATTTATTTGCAGCTATACAGATCAGCTAAACCGCTATACCGGGGTCCAATAAGGAGACTGTAGGTTGAATCTGTGCTTTATTAAACTTGATGGTATATTGATGCGGTGAAACTACAATACAAACATATATACACTCAGTCAGTACGGGGTACATTGGAATACATATATACATTATAAATCAACATCTGTACTACTAGCTGAGCATGGGAAAACTAACTAGGCAGGCTAATATAGGATAGAAATTAGATACAGGAAGCATGATTACATACCAGCGATGTGCTCACAAGGGGAGAAGAGAAATTAGATGCTTCCACGATGCAGGCTGAGGGAAAATGGAGAACTGGAGGGAAAATGGGGGCTGGACTAACCATAATCCTTTGCAAAGCTTACCAGGATGTATTGCGAATGGAGGGAAATAGAGTTTCAGGAAGTGAAAGTAAAATAACACAATAACACTGCGGTTATGACTCTGGTCACTAGAGGGAGCTAGAAACAATGAAAACATTAACAAGCAGAATAATCAGGGATTATTATCAGTTCCCTTTATTTTTTGAGCAGTATAGATAAGAGGAGAGATATACTTAAGGTTGGACTTTATAGAGGGGCTGAGAGGAGAGATATACTGCAGGATAGAGCTGTATATAGATAAGAGGAGAGATATCATTCCGGTTGGGCTTTATACAGGGGGCTGAGAGGAGACATATACTGCAGAATGGTTAAAGAACAACATCTTGCACTATTTTTGCCGGTAAGATGATGGACACCTTAAACTAAACCTTTTAAACATTAACTCTGTTTTTTTGTTTTCTATGACTGAACAGAAAATTGGATTCCTAATGTTTGTGTAAAGGAAGGCATAAGATGGAAATACACCTCTAGGAAGGAATGCTGCTTACAGATTTTGCTCTAATGTCTCCCACATGTAGTATCCTCCAGGTGAATACATTTAATTCAGCTCTATCAATATTTTCCAGACATGACTCTAAGTAATTCATAGGTTAAGACTTGTCCTTGTGGAAACAACATAAATAAGATACATGCTGTAACTTGCAGGAGGCAGGCAGGGTGAAGGGTGAAGAATTCTTAGGGCATTGTTAATGGGGGTAATCTCAGAGGGCGTGTAAGTGTCATGTATAAAATGGGAACATTTGCTTGGAATTTAATATCACTGTATATACTGTAGTTTCACAGAAGTAATACATTTAGTATTTTTTCCTCTATCTTCAATACTTTTTTATTCCAGACACAGAGTCCCTGATTCATCATTAGCATTTTTTAAGTAACTTTTCCTTTTTCTTGAGGTCTTCGCTAATGTTTACTGCACAAAATTAATCAAAATGTCAAACAGGGTTCATAAATTTGGAGCAAAGTAAAAAAAAAATAGAAAAAGGTCTTCTCAACCGTCATTAATCAGTTTTGCGACTTTTTGAGAAAAAGTTGCATCTTTCTCAAGATATCGTAAAAGACGAGGCTTTTGAAAAACACATAGCTCATCAATGGAGGGGACACTGGAGAAGAGTTGTGCCAACTTTTGCAACTTTTTAAAAAATCACAACTGATGAATAAGACGAAAACATCTGGAATCACTAAACGCCACCCACAAAGCGGAAAAAAAACACCCTGGCGAAGACATAAAATAGACTTTAAAAAGGTGAAAGTAAAATTATGAATTGGTGCAAACAAAAAAAAAGGTGCAAAACGCACAAAACTAGACAACAAATCAGCACATAGGCAATTATAGTATAAATGAAATTAAAAACCACGACCCTGCAATAGTTTTTTAATTTTAATTTTTTTTTCTACTTTGTGTCTCATTTAACAAAACTATATAAGAAAGATTAGAACTTTTACCAAAGCATTTCTTTTACCAGTGTTCTTTTTAGGCAGTTTTAGTAAATGAGGCTCTTTGTGTCTGTAGTAATAAAATATGGAAAATGTTTTCCTTTTAGTTGTTTCTTAATAATATACTGTTACTCACCTGTCCTGGCTTCAGTAACAGATGTTGATTTCTGCTTGCTTACCCTATAGATGGTTCTCTGTGCTAGTAAGCATCAGTTTTCTATAATAATCCTTTAGCATAATGCTGTCATCATCCAACGCTTTTTAAGGCAGGCTCAGGCACCTGCGCACCTCTTGAGTATTCAGGTAGTAGTCCTGCCTCCACATGCTATTTATGAGTCTATCCACAAATCCTATCTAGTTCAGCTACAGCCAGATGCCCGATTGTCTACTCTGTTAAATTGTTTCTGAGTGGCTGTCCGTACTTCCAGCTCTCCCAACAGCAAAGCGCCTGATTACCTACTTAGCTCTGCTGTTTCTAAGTGCTGTTCAGACATTCAGCATTACTAAAACTAAGTGACTGACACGTAACTTGATGTTGCAGAGTTGAGGTTGTGGAAAGCACCTTGGCTTAACAGAGACAAGTTAAAGGGTTTGTCCATTGACAAAATATTGATGAACTTTTCATAGGATGGGTTATCAAAATGAGTTACTTGGGGGTCTGACACCCAACCCCCCACTGATCAGCTGTTATTTGCTTCAGTGGCCTCCAGATGTAAACACCTTGAATATACAGGTGCTTCTCACAAAATTAGAATATCATCAAAAAGTTAATTTATTTAAGTTCTTCAATACAAAAAGTGAAACTCCTATATTATATAGAGTCATTACACACAGAGTGATCTATTTCACGTGTTTATTTCTGTTAATGTTGTTGATTATGGCTTACAGCCAATGAAAACCCAAAAGTCATTATCTCTGTAAAGTAGAATAATTTACAATAACACCTGCAAAGGCTTCCTAAGCGTTTAAAAAGGTCCCTTGGTCTATTTTAATAGGCTCCACATTGTGTCCACAATCATGGGGAAGACTGCTGCCCTGACAGATGTCCAGAAGGCAGTCACATTCCTCAAGGAGGGTAAGCCACAAAAGGTCATTGCTAAAGAAGCTGCCTGTTCAACCATATTAATGGAAAGTTGAGTGGAAGGAAAAAGTGTGGTAGAAAAAGGTGCACAAGCAAGTGGGATAACCGCTGCCTTGAAAGGATTGTTAAGAAAAGGCCATTCAAAAATTTGGGGGAGATTCACAAGGAGTGGACTGCTGCTGGAATCATTGCTTCCAGAGCCACCACACACAGACATATCCAGGACATGGGTTACAAGTGTCGCATTCTTTGTGTCAAGCCACTCATGACCAATAGACAACGCCAGAAGTGTCTTACCTGGGCCAAGGAGAAAAAGAACTTGACTGTTGCTCAGTGGTCCAAAGTGTTTTCAGATGAAAGTAAATTTTGCATTTCATTTGGAAATCAAGGTCCCAGAGTCTGGAGGAAGAGTGGAGAGACCACAATCCAAGCTGCTGGAGGTCTAGTGTGAAGTTTCCACAATCAATGATAGTTTGGGGAGCCATGTCATCTGCTAGTGTACATCCACTGTGTTTTATCAAGACCAAAGTCAGCGCAGTCGTCTACCAGGAAATTTTAGAGCTCTTCATGCTTCCCTCTGCCGACAAGCTTTTTGGAGATGGAAATTTCATTCTCCAGCAGGACTTGGCACCTGTCCACACTGCCAAAAGTACCAATACCTGGTTTACAAACAACAGTATCACTGTGCTTGATTGGCCAGCGAACTCGCCTGACCTTAACCCCATAGAGAATCTATGGGTATTGTCAAGAGGAAGATGAGAGACACCAGACCCAACAATGCAGACGAGCTGAAGGCTGCTATCAAAGTAACCTGGGCTTCCATAACCCCTCAGCAGTGCCACAGGCTGATCACCTCCATGCCACGCCGCATTGATGCAGTATTTGATGCAAAAGGAACCCCGACCAAGTACTGAGGGCATTTACTGAACATACATTTCAGTAGGACAACATTTTGGATGTTAAAATCATTTTTCAAGCTGATGTTATAAAGTATTCTAATTTACTGAGATAATGACTTTTGGGTTTTCATTGGCTGTAAGCCATAATCATCAACATTAACAGAAATAAACTCTTGAAATAGATCACTCTGTGTGTAATGACTCTATATAATATATGAGTTTCACTTTTTGTATTGAAGAAGTGAAATTAATTTTTGGATGTGAGAAGCACTTGTGTATATATATATCTGTTGTTGAAATGCAACATGTTGCACAGCGTCTTGACAATGTCTCTCTGTTACGTATAAATACTAGTAGACTTTTCAGAAGATGTCATTCTCCAGCTTTTCCTAGAAGCCGTAATTAGCTTTGACTGTATAAATGACTAAACTTCTGCTGAAAACACTTCCTATTTCAGGTAAGGTCAGAACCCAACTGGAAACCAATTTTTCAACCGATTACATTTATAATCCATCCTAGTCATGATGCCAGAGATTGTCAGCATTAGAATGGTTCTTTGTTTGTAGAATTAATGATTGTTTCTTGGCAAAAGAGAGAGGTCACGGAACAGCATCTTCAGCTCTGGGAAGGAAGACATCACAGACCTACTGGATGCTCTGGTGCCACATGCAGCTGCTGATATGTATTATGAGTACAGGTCATCCCAACGTGGCCTAAACTTTGACATCTCAGTGTAGTCACAGCATGATGTTATATTATTAACCAGAAAGGAAATCTAGAACTCTTGTAATAAAGCTGCGTTCTATTGAAAGGGTAAATTGGTAATATATACTGACAGAGATCAGTTCAGCTCTGTCCCAGTATGTAGGCGCAACATGAGTTTCATTCTAAGAATACTGATGGAAAAAAAATCCTGCGCAGCGACAGTGGTGGACTGGAAATGTAATGTTATTGACTACATAAACTTATGTGTGAAGTATGTACAATGATATAATGCCTCCTGGGCCTTTTGGGGATACTGTGCAGTGTGTGCCAGCCGAAATACTCTATAATGGTGCAAGTCATAGTGACTCCATAATAGTGCCAGATTGTCGCTCTATTCTAACAACAGTATCAGCCACAGTACCCCATGACACTGTCATACATACAGTGGCATGTAAAAGTTTGGCCACCCCTGGTCAAAATTTCTATTATGGTGAACAGTTAAGCAAGTTAAAGATTAAATTATCTCTAAAAGGCCTAAATAAAGGTGACACATTTCCTTTGTATTTAAGGCAAAAAAAAAAAATGTCATTTTTTTGCATTTTCAAAATTACGAAAAGGAAAGTGGGCCAATGTAAAAGTTTGAGAACCCACGGAAATTTTTGTGCTCAGATAACTTTGACCAAGGTTTCAGACATTAATTATCCTGTTAAGATTATGGCTTGTTCACTATCATCGTTAGGTAAGGCCAGGTGATGCAAATTTCTCAGCTTTACAAAAACCCAGCCTCCTCTAACCTTGTGCCAAAAATAGAAGCCATGGGTTCTTCTAAGCAGCTGCATAGCATTCTAAAAATGAAAATGGTGGAAGCCCAGAAAGTAGGAGAAGGCTATAAGAAGATAGCAAAGCAATCTTTCCTCAATTTGAAATGTAATTAAAAAATAACAGTTAATAGGAACAGTGGAGGTCAAGATAAGGTCTGGAAGACCAAGCAAAATTTCAGTGAGAGCTTCTCGTAGGATTGCTAGAGCGGCAACTCAGAACCCCTGCTTGACTGTAAAAGACCTTCAGAAAGACTCTAGAATTGTGGTACACTGTTCTACTGTTCAATGACACCTGCATAAATATGGCCTTCTTGGAAGAGTCATCAGAAGAAAACCTCTCTTGGGTCCTTACCATGAAATTCAGAGTCAGTAGTATGCAAAAGAACATCTAAACAAGCCTGATGCATTTTGGAAACAAGTCCTGTGGACTGATGAGGTTAAAATAGAACCCTTTGGCCACAATGATCAAAAGGTATGTGTAAACAAAAAAGGGCACAGAGTTTCAGAAAAAAAAACATCTCGCCAACCATTAAGCATGGGGGTGGATCAATCATGCTTTGGGGTTGTGTTGCAGCCAGTGGCCACTGGGAGCATTACAGAGGTAAAGGAAAGAATGGATATAATGAAATTTCAACAAATTCTTGATGCAAACATAACACCACCTGTCAAAAATCTGAAGTTGAAAAATGGATGGCTTCTACAAAAGGATAAAGATCCTAAGCACAGGTCAAAATCCACAATAGATGACCTCAAAAGGAGCAAGCTCAAAGTTTTACAATGGCCCTCACAATCCCCTAATCTTAACGTCATTGAAAATCTGTAGCTAGACCTCAAAATATCAGAGGATGCAAGAAGACCAAGGATTCTCACAGAACTGGAAGAATTATCCTAGAAAGAATGGAAGAAAATCCCTCAAACAAGAATTGAAAGACTCTTGTCTGGCTACAAAATGCGTTTACAAGCTGCGATACTTGCAAAAGGCGGTGCTACGATGCACACTAACCATGTATAAATGCTCTGAATCCACTCCTGTGTCTCCATTTAATGTCAGCAAGCAGTTAATCCTGAATGCTATCTATGTGTTTTCAACTCTGCAAACTTATATCTGGTAACCAGCTTTTCCAATCTCTGCTCTGAATCCACTCCTGTGTCTCCATTCAATGTCAGCAAGCAGTTAATCCTGAATGCTATCTATGTGTTTTCAACTCTGCAAACTTATATATGGTATATAGTAGAGTTGAGCGAAACGGGTCGAAAAAATTCAAAAGTCGCCGACTTTTGGCAAAGTCGGGTTTCATGAAACGAAACCCGACCCTAGGATGAGGTCGGCCACGAGGTCGGTGACTTACGCGCCAAAGTCGCGTTTCAAAAGTTTGTTTTGCGCTTTTTTTCAGCCAATCAGGATCCACGGACACTGTGGGCAACGTGATGACATAGGCACGGGTCACCACCATCTTTCAGAAGGGCATGCAAGTGATTGGCTTGCTTTGGTGGGCGTCACAGGGGGTATAAAAGGGCGTGCACGCCGACCGCCATCTTACTTCTGCCGATCTTAGTATAGGGAGAGGTTGCTGCTGATTCTGTAGGGAGAGCGTTAGGCAGGGAAGAAGACAAAAAAACTGCTTCTGCTGCTAGCGATTTGGCCTGCACAACACACAAGTCACTGTGTGTGCAGTGCAAGGGGAGGCTATATTGTGGTGTATCAGTGGTGTTGGTTGTTGGGCTGCCTTTTAAGGCTTCCTGACACGCTGGCATTGCTGTTTACCCACTGCTCCGCAAACTGCTTTTTTAAAAGCAATCCAATCTCCCTTATCCTCTCGTCACTTTGGTCACAGGCAGCTGTGCCATCGAGCGTGTCACATAGCGCTCAGATATCAGTGGGCCTCACACCATCCACAAGTGTCCAGTGTCCAAAAGTGTACGCAGAGATTCAAAATCTCCATTATCCTCTCGTCACTTTGGTCACAGGCAGCTGTGCCATCGAGCGTGTCACATAGCGCTCAGATATCAGTGGGCCTCACACAATCCACAAGTGTCCAGTGTCCAAAAGTGTACGCAGAGATTCAAAATCTCCATTATCCTCTCGTCACTTTGGTCACAGGCAGCTGTGCCATCGAGCGTGTCACATAGCGCTCAGATATCAGTGGGCCTCACACAGTCCACAAGTGTCCACTGTCCACAAGTGTGTGCAGAAATTCTAAAACTCCCCTGTCCTATAGACACCTTGTACCTTGTTTTACATTACTATATAGTTTGTTGGATTTTGTCTACATTTCTACCAAAAATGAGGAAGGCTGGTGGAAGAGGCCGTGGAATTGGGCGGGGGTTGGCAGCTGGTAATGATGGTGTTGGTGGTGGATCTGATGGTAGTGGCAAGAGCAAAATAGGACCGAATGCAGGAGGTGCTGACCCTGCGTCATCGTCTGGCTACATAAGGCCTCGAACGCTTAGTTTTCTAGGAGTTGTCAAACCGCTTTTAAAGGCAGAGCATCAGGAAAAAGTTTTGTCTTACATTGCTGACTCAGCCTCCAGCTCTATCGCCTCCTCTTCTTCAGTTGTAAAAAGTAAAAGCACTGAGTCGTCATTGGAGGCTCATGTTCATGAACCACACCTTTCCTTGTGTCCTTCACCCCAACCAAGATTGAAGGATGACGCAGGCCATACTACTGATTACTCCATGGAGCTGTTTTCACATACCATGCCTGGATTATCAAGTGAAATGGTGAATTACCCAGGCCAAGATGAATCTGACATGGAGTGCACTGATGCACAGCCGCTGATGGATGATTCTGCTGGTACATTCACTCAGAGCACTACATTGTCCTCGCAGTGTACAGAGCCAGATTCTGACCCTGATGAGACTCAGGTGCCCCTTCCCGCACACTATACCACCATACACGGTGACACAGAGGAAGGTGCACATGACATAGAAGAGGAGGTGATGGATGACCCAGTTGTTGACCCAGATTGGCATCCATTGGGGGAAGAGGGTGCTGCTTCCAATAGCTCAGATGAGGAGCATCCACAGCAGACATCGACATCGCAACAGCTGTTATCTGGCAGGCCCGGAGCACTCCAAAGACAGGTTCCAAACATCAAAAGAGTTGCTGGACAGCTTGTCCAGAGGGTCAAAAGATCACAGCGTGCTAGGCCGCAAAATGTCTGCCAAAGTAGGAAGAGTGCAGTGTGGCACTTTTTTGAACAAAATCCTCATGATCAGGCCAAGGTTATCTGTAAGAAGTGCGCAAAGACCTTTAGCCGAGGGAAAAATCTGAAAAATTTGAATACCAGTAGCATGCTTAGACATTTAACCAGCATGCACTTGCAAGCGTGGACACAACACCAAACCTCAAGTGCCACATGTGCAACTGATCACAACGAAGGTAGTCAGCAACGCTACATTGTTTCCCCCACTGTAAGCCCACCGGTTAGCACAGCAGCAAATGTTGAGGTGTCGTTGCAAGGCCACAGCAGTCAGGGAATCCCACTGTTATATCAACGAAATACTGATTCTAGGCCAGTATTCAGAAAGAACACCAACTCCATCACCATCATCAACCCTCTCTCAGTCCGCCCTGTCCACCGCTACTTCCACCATATGCAGCTCTCAAGTCCAGCTCACCCTCCCAGACACAATGAGTAGGTCAAGAAAGTATTCAGTCTCTCATCCGCGTACACTGGGTTTGAACGCCCACATTGCCAAACTAATCTCGTTTGAGATGATGCCCTTTCGGTTGGTGGAAAGCACAGCTTTCCGCGAACTCATGGCCTATGCAGTACCACGCTATGACCTACCCAGTCGCCACTTCTTCTCTCGCAAAGCCATCCCAGCCCTCCACCATCATGTGAAAGACCGCATTGTCCATGCACTCAAGCAGTCAGTGAGCGGAAAGGTGCACCTCACAACTGATGCATGGTCCAGTCGGCATGGCCAGGGCCATTACGTGTCCATCACTGCGCACTGGGTTAATGTGGTGGATGCAGGGTCCACAGGGGACATCGGTGGTGGGACAGTGCTGCCTAGCCCACGGTATAGGAAACAGTTGGCTGTAGGCGTTCGACCCTCCTCCTCCTCCTCCAGAAGCGAAAGCTCGTCCACAGAGCGCAGTCGTACGAGCACTCCATCTGCAGCTGCCACTGTTGCACACGATGTGTCCCCCTATCGAGCAGCTAGTGGAAAGCGTCAGCAGGCTGTGTTGCAGATGATGTGTTTGGGCGACAGACACACCGCTGAGGTGCTGGCCGAGTACTTGAAGCGACAAACTGAGTCATGGCTGGGCAGTGTACATCTTGAGGCAGGCAAGGTAGTTAGTGATAACGGCCGTAATTTTGTGGCAGCCATAGCCCTTTCAAAACTCAGCCACATACCTTGCTTGGCTCACACCTTGAACCTGGTGGTGCAGTGCTTCCTCAAAAATTATCCGGAGTTAACAGCCCTGCTCCAGAAGGTGCGAAGACTGTGCGCGCACATCCGCCGGTCGCCTGTACACTCCGTTCGTATGCAGAAGCTGCAGCGATTGCTCCACCTTCCCAACCACCGCCTCATTATCGACATTGCAACAAGGTGGAACTCCACCCTGCACATGGTGGAGCGGCTGTGCGAGCAGAGGCAGGCCATAATGCATTTGTGGGAGGATACATGGCCAGGCACTTTGAGAGCAGACATGGAGTTGACAGGCGTGCAGTGGTCGAAGCTGAAAGACCTTTGTAAAGTCCTTCAGTGTTTTGAGGAATGCACACGGCTGGTAAGCGCAGACGACGCCATCCTAAGCATGAGCATCCCACTTATGCGTCTGCTCATGCAAACTTTGACGCACCTTAAGGAGCAGGCGTCTGCAGCCAATGTTGATGAGGAGGAAGAGGAGGAGGGAATCCTTGATGACATTCAGCCATTGTCTGCTCAGGGACCTCTCCTGGACGAGGTGGAGGAAGAAGAGGAGGAGGAGGATGATGGGGATGATTACTTAGGGGAGGAGGATGCATCTCGTGGGGCAAGTGAAAATGTTGGCGTGGCAAGGTCTGGTACAGGGTTTGTGCGTGACTGGAGGGATGTGGATTTGCCAGAAAGTGCTCCTCCACCCAGCACTCGCAGTGCATCATTGACACCGGGAACATTGGCCCACATGTCAGATTATGCCTTGCGGATCCTAAAAAGGGACCCCCGCATTGCCAAAATGATGAACGATGACGATTACTGGTTGGCCAGCATCCTGGATCCACGCTATAAAGGCAAATTACAAAACATCATGCCACAGGAGAACCTTGACCTAATATTGGCTAATAAACAAGCAACTCTGGTAAATCGGTTGCTTGAGGCATTCCCAGCACACAGCAGCGGTGATGGTTCTCACAAGAGCCGTACGGGCCGGGGGCAGCTTGGCAGAGGTGTTCGTGGTGCACACAGCAGAAGTGGCGTTGGAGACAGGGGTTTCATGACAATGTTGTGGACTGATTTTTCAAATACCGCTCACACAACTGGTAATACTGCATCGATGGAAAGTGACAGGAGACAGCAGTTGTCAACTATGGTTACAAACTACTTTTCCTCCCATATCGATGTTCTCCCACACAGGTCATTCCCCTTTGACTATTGGGCCGCTAAACTGGACACCTGGCCTGAATTGGCCCAATATGCCTTACAGGAGCTCGCTTGCCCAGCTGCAAGTGTGCTATCGGAAAGAGTCTTCAGTGCAGCTGGATCAATCCTGACAGAAAAAAGGACCCGTCTGTCAACCCAAAATGTGGATGATCTAACCTTCATTAAAATGAACCACGCATGGGTTTCCAAGGATTTTGTCCCACCTTCCCCTGATGACACATAGGGTGACAGAAAAATGGCTTGCTTTGGTCCACCTCTTCCTGGTACTTCACCTATTTCGCCTTTTGCATCAGCTGAATGTCCAACATCAACATATGCCACTTTCTAAAACTCCATAACTGTGCTGCCTCCCCCCCATGGCCGGGGTCACCACCTACCGCACGACACCGTGCGAGTGCCGTTGCCCTGGACAGGTGGGTAGGCCGACTCTTGGGCGCGGGCACTGGCACAGGGTCCCTCATAGTGCAATCAAGTGTCTCTGACGGTGGTGGTGCACACCCGCCGTCAGACACACCGCTGTACTATGAGGGGCCCAGTGCCAGTACCGACGCCCACGAGTGGGCCCCCCTTGCTTGGCCAGGGCCCCAGCATTTGCAATCTTTACCTCTCCCTGCTCCTCCGCTGTGTAATCTGGGCCGTCAAATCCATACTGTGCCTGACACCGTCTGAGCCTGCCTCCTGAGACATATATTTTGAATGTGTACGCTATCCATACATGTTATCCAGGGATACGGTACCCTTTCTAACCTTTGTGCAATGACGTGCAATCCATACTGGGCCTAACACCGTCTGAGCCTGCCTCATGCTGTATAGACATATATTTTGAATGTGTACGCTATCCATACATGTTATCCGGGGATACGGTACCCCTTCTAACCTTTGTGCAATGACGTGCAATCCATACTGGGCCTAACACCGTCTGAGCCTGCCTCATGCTGTATAGACATATATTTTGAATGTGTACGCTATCCATACATGTTATCCGGGGATACGGTACCCTTTCTAACCTTTGTGCAATGACGTGCAATCCATACTGGGCCTAACACCGTCTGAGCCTGCCTCATGCTGTATAGACATATATTTTGAATGTGTACGCTATCCATACATGTTATCCGGGGATACGGTACCCTTTCTAATCTTTGTGCAATGACGTGCAATCCATACTGGGCCTAACAACGTCTGAGCCTGCCTCATGCTGTATAGACATATATTTTGAATGTGTACGCTATCCATACATGTTATCCGGGGATACGGTACCCTTTCTAACCTTTGTGCAATGACGTGCAATCCATACTGGGCCTAACACCGTCTGAGCCTGCCTCATGCTGTATAGACATATATTTTGAATGTGTACGCTATCCATACATGTTATCCGGGGATACGGTACCCCTTCTAACCTTTGTGCAATGACGTGCAATCCATACTGGGCCTAACACCGTCTGAGCCTGCGTCATGCTGTATAGACATATATTTTGAATGTGTACGCTATCCATACATGTTATCCGGGGATACGGTACCCCTTCTAACCTTTGTGCAATGACGTGCAATCCATACTGGGCCTAACACCGTCTGAGCCTGCCTCATGCTGTATAGACATATATTTTGAACGTGTACGCTATCCATACATGTTATCCGGGGATACGGTACCCTTTCTAACCTTTGTGCAATGACGTGCAATCCATACTGGGCCTAACACCGTCTGAGCCTGCCTCATGCTGTATAGACATATATTTTGAATGTGTACGCTATCCATACATGTTATCCAGGGATACGGTACCCTTTCTAACCTTTGTGCAATGACGTGCAATCCATACTGGGCCTAACACCGTCTGAGCCTGCCTCATGCTGTATAGACATATATTTTGAATGTGTACGCTATCCATACATGTTATCCAGGGATACGGTACCCTTTCTAACCTTTGTGCAATCACGTGCAATCCATACTGGGCGTGAGAACGGCTGGCGAGCTGTTAAGCAAGCTACAGCACCTGTCCAGACAAGTACAGGGATTCCCTAGCGAGGAGACTTATTTGATTGTTTTCAATGTTGGGACAGCAATTTTTGGGGAGCACTATACTCTGGAGAATGATAGATGGGGCCCACCATACACTGGAACATTCCAAAGGTGGACATCAGACACTGGAGCAGCATTTACAGGGCCCATTATACACTAGAGCATTAGAAATGGGGCCCATTATGTTTGGAGCATTATTTGGGCCCATAAGACAGTGGAGCTTCATCCATGGGGACCAACATATACTGTAGCATTATGTGGAGCTCATCATATACTGTTTCAAACATTATATGGGACCAATGATTTTGTATGGAGAAATAGATGGGCCTCGTCATGAGATGTAAAAAGTGAGGTATTTTTCATTGTACTATACCGCTATTTCTCTGCCGTATCGGAGCATGATGAGTTGTGGTATGTGTTAAAGGGGCGCTCTTTCGCCCAGGGCACATGAAAACCTGCAGCCAGCCCTCCCCCCCACAAATTTAGCCAAATAACCCCCATTTTTCAGTGCGTAACTTGTATTATGAAGTTAATTAAGGTTGACAAGCTTAAGTAAGAAGAATTGATGCTTTTGGCATTCAAATGGGCACTGTAGGTGTGTTTCCTGTCCTCCTCTCACTGCCGACTTTTATTCCCCATTGACTTACATTGGGTTTCGTGTTTCGGGACGACCCCGACTTTTCCCTATAATCGGACGATCTTGCTCGACCCGACTTTTGGAAAAGTCGGGTTTCACGAAACGAAACGCAACCCTAAAAAACCAAAAGTCGCTCAACTCTAGTATATAGTTTTTTTCAACTTACTCTGCTTGTCCCCTTATGTTGTGAGGTCAAGAAACTTTTCAAAGTGCTTTATGATCCATGTAGTGCTGGACATGTGTTTATTTGACCACAACATTTTATTGGGTCCTGGTGTCTCAATTTAGTGTGATTGATTAACGAGAAGAGAGAGCCAAAAAAAAAAAAAACTTAGCCTTAACCTCCTATATATTCAGACATAGCTAGGGGGAGCATTTATGCAGGGGTGGCATTTATGCACATGTAATCGAAGTACATGTATCAAAGTACTTCTGGCAGTTATAACATGGCAGTTAGACAGGGCAGGAGACAGGTAAGACATTTATATACATCTACTCCCTGTACATTTGGAGTACAACAAATATATACCATATGCATTTGTGTAATTTATATCCTGGCCGCTGCATTCACACACATCCACCGCCCTGGCATTAACTCTCCACACTCCATCCATATTGGCCCCTCGCTTCTTTCCTCTCCTATGTATAGCACTCACGCTCTTTTCACGTTGTTAAATTGCACAGATCCAGGCAGTCCCACCATTCAACACCAGAGACGCTCTCACAAATCACTTAACCATCTGCTCACTCTTTCTATCCTCCTCCTAGTCGCATAAAATCATAGAATGGTAGAGTTGGAAGGGACCTCCTGGGCCATCTGGTCCAACCCCCTGCTCAAAGCAGGATTCGCTAAATCATCCCAGTTAGATGTCTGTCCAGCCTCTGTTTGAAGACTTCCATTGAAGGAGAACTCACCACTTCTCGTGGCAGCCTGTTCCACTCATTGATCACTCTAACTGTCAAAAAGTTTTTTCTAATATCTAATCTGTGTCTCCTCCCATTCAGCTTCATCCCATTGCTTCTAGTCTTTCCTTGTGCAAATGAGAATAAAGTTGATCCTTCTACAATGTGACAGCCCTTTAGATATTTGTAGACAGCTATTAAGTCTCCTCTCAGTCTTCTCTTTTGCAAACTAAACATTCCCAAATCCTGCAACCTTTCTTCATAAGACAGGGTTTGCAGACCGGTCACCATTCTGGTCGCTCTTTTCTGAACTTGCTCCAGTTTGTTGATGTCTTTTTTAAAATGTGGTGCCCAAAATTGGACACAATATTCCAGATGAGGTCTGACCAAAGAGGAGTAGAGGGAAATAATTACTTCACGTGATCTAGACTGTATGCTTCTGTTAATACATCCTAGAATTGCATTTGCCTTTTTTGCTGCTGCATCACACTGTTGACTCATATTCAGTCTGTGATCTATTAGTATACCCAAGTCTTTTTCACATGTGCTGTCACTTAGCCCTATTCCTCCCATTCTATATATGCTTTTTTCATTTTTATTGCCCAGATGTAGTACTTTGCATTTCTCCCTGTTAAAAACCATTCTGTTAGTTGCTGCCCACTTCTCCAGTTTATTTAAATCTTTATGAATCCTCTCTCTCTCTCTTCTCTAGTATTAGCTATCCCTCCTAGCTTTGTGTCATCAGCAAATTTAATCAGTTTACCCTCAATTCCTTCATCTAAATCGTTGATAAAGATGTTGAACAATACAGGGCCCAGGACAGAGCCCTGTGGTACCCCACTTGAGACATTCTTCCAACTGGATGTGCAGCCATTAACGACCACTCTTTGGGTCCGATCACTAAGCCAGTTATGAATCCACCTAACAGTTGCCTTGTCCATTCCATACTTAGTCATTTTTTCAATAAGGATTGTATGAGAGACTTTGTCAAATGCTTTGCTGAAGTCAAGATATACTATATCTACAGCATTTCCTTGATCCACCCAATCAGTAATACCGTCATAGAAGGAAATTAAATTAGTCTGACATGACTTATTAGTTACAAACCCATGCTGACTCTGTTTAATCACTTCATTCTTATCCAGGTATTGACATACATGTTGTTTAATAATTTGTTCAAAGATCTTTCCTGGTATAGAAGTCAGACTCACCGGCCTATAGTTGCCTGGGTCCACCTTCTTCCCCTTTTTGACATTGCTCCCAACCCTGGTCCCCCATGTTATAGAAAGTCAAACCCACCCACTGCTACACTCAGAAACCCCCCTAATCTTATTAATATTCCCTGCATGCCATCTGTCTCTCTTAATTGTGCACTTTGGAATTCTCGCTCAGTGTGTAACAAACTCTCCTTCATTCATGACTTCTTCCTTTCTAATTCTCTTAACCTCCTGGCTCTTACTGAAACCTGGATCCAGCAGTCAGATACTACCGCTGCTGCTGCTCTTTCATACGGGGGGCTACACTTCTCTCATACCCCAAGATCAGACAATAGAGCTGGTGGAGGCGTTGGTCTGCTCCTATCACCAAAATGTACCTTTCAGGTTATCCCTCAAGTACCCTCACTTGTCTTCCCTTCTTTTGAGGTCCATGCCGTCAGACTCTAAACCCCCTTCTCCATGCGAGTGGCGGTGGTGTATCGTCCTCCCGGCCCCTCCCATCAGTTCCTGGATCATTTTGCCACTTGGCTTCCACATTTTCTCTCCTGTGACATCCCTACCCTCATCATGGGAGATTTCAACATCCCCATTGCTCTTCCCCTCTCCCCATCTGCTACTCACCTTTTATCTCTAACCTCCTCATTTGGCCTTTCGCAGCTTACTAATTCTCCAACGCATGAAGACGGAAACTCCCTCGACTTGGTCTTCTCTCGGCTTTGTGCAGTGGATGATTTTGCAAACTCCCCTCTCCCACTCTCTGACCACAATCTTCTTTCATTCTCTATACAGAACTGCCAGGCTGCTCAGGTCACCCCCACTGTCCAGACTTATAGAAACATACAGGCCATTAACACCCAGAAACTTCTGAAGAACTTGCAGTCTTCATTGGCCCCTATCTCCTCCCTCTCATGTCCTGATTCTGCATTGAAGCATTACAATGAAACACTTCAAAGTGCCCTGGATGAATTTGCACCCCCTATAAATAGAACACCACAACACAGACGGCGACAACCCTGGCACACGGTGCAAACACGTTTCCTGCAGCGGTGCTCCAGGTGCGCCGAACGTCTGTGGAGAAAATCCAATCTACACAAAGATTTCATCCATTTTAAGTTTATGCTTAGAACATACAACACTGCCCTTCACCTCTCCAAACAAACCTATTTCAACACCCTCATCACCTCACTGTCCAATAACCCGAAACGTCTCTTTGACACTTTTCATTCTCTACTCAATCCAAGAGTACAGGCCCCAACCACGGAGCTCCGAGCTGACGATCTGGCCAATTACTTCAAAGAAAAAATTGACCAGATCCGACAGGAAATTATCTCCAAATCCCCTCATACCATGCACTGTCCTCCCTCCCCCACTGCATCTAACTCACTCTCTGATTTTGAACCAGTCACAGAAGAAGAAGTAAGCAGGCTCCTTGCATCTTCTCGCCCAACTACTTGCACCAGTGACCCATTTCCGTCACATCTCCTCCAGTCCCTTTCCCCTGCTGTCACCCCTCACCTAACTAAAATATTTAACCTCTCTCTCTCTTCTGGTATTTTTCCCTCCTCATTTAAGCATGCCATCATACATCCACTACTTAAAAAACCATCCCTCGACCAAAACTGTGCCGCTAACTATAGACCTGTCTCTAATCTTCCCTTCATCTCTAGACTCCTGGAACGCCTGGTCCACTCCCGTCTTATCCGCTATCTCTCAGAAAACTCTGTTCTCGACCCTCTCCAATCCGGTTTCCGCTCTTTACACTCCACTGAAACTGCCCTCACTAAAGTCTCTAATGATCTGCTAACAGCTAAATCAAATGGTCATTACTCCATGCTAATTCTCTTGGATCTCTCTGCAGCATTCGACACTGTGGATCATCAGCTCCTCCTCACTATGCTCCATTCCATAGGCCTCAAGGACACCGTTCTCTCCTGGTTCTCCTCCTATCTCTCCGACCGCTCCTTTACTGTTTCTTTTGCCGGTTCCTCCTCCTCTCACATTCCCCTTACTGTTGGGGTTCCTCAAGGATCGGTTCTAGGCCCCCTCCTCTTCTCCTTGTACACTGCCCCTATTGGTCAAACAATCAGTAGATTTGGTTTCCAGTACCATCTCTATGCTGATGACACCCAATTATACGCTTTTTCTCCTGACATCACGCCAGCCTTTCTAGAAAACACTGGCGATTGTCTAAACGCTGTGTCTAATATCATGTCCTCACTATATCTGAAACTGAACCTGTCAAAGACTGAACTCCTGGTGTTTCCTCCCTCTACTAATGTACCTATACCCGACATTGCTATTTCTGTGTGTGGTTCCACTATTACTCCCCAGCAACATGCCCGCTGTCTTGGGGTCATACTTGATTCCGAGCTTTCCTTTGCCCCCCACATTCGATCACTGGCTCGCTCTTGTCATCTGCACCTCAAAAACATTTCTAGAATTCGACCTTTTCTTACTTTTGACTCTGCAAAAACTCTTACTGTTTCTCTTATTCATTCTCGTCTCGACTATTGTAACTCTCTTCTAATCGGTCTCCCTCTTACCAAACTCTCCCCTCTCCAATCTGTCTTGAATGCTGCAGCCAGGATCATATTCCTCGCCAATCGTTACACCGATGCCTCTACCTTGTGCCAGTCATTACACTGGCTACCCATCCACTCCAGAATTCAGTATAAACTTATTACCCTCACCCACAAAGCCCTCCATGGCTCAGCACCACCCTACATCTCCTCCCTTGTTTCAGTATACCACCCTACCCGCGCCCTCCGTTCTGCTGATGACCTGAGGTTAGTATCCTCAATAGTCAGAACCTCCCACTCCCGTCTCCAAGACTTTACACGTGCGGTGCCAATTCTTTGGAATGCACTTCCCAGGTCAATACGATTAGTCCCCAATCCCCACAATTTTAAGCGTGTCCTGAAAACGCATTTATTCAGACTGGCCTATCGCCTCAACACATTAACCTAACCTATCCCTGTGTGGCAGAGCCAAAAGTTTTACCATAACCAGGTTCCCAGCATCATGTTCCCACATGCTTTATGCATCCATTAGCCCTCTGTGTCTGTACTGTTACACACTTAACATTATGGCTGGTCCATACAATCAGAGCAACTGTTACCACCCACCTTTCGTGTCTACCTCTTTCCTCATAGACTGTAAGCTTGCGAGCAGGGCCCTCATTCCTCTTGTTATTTGTTATAATCTACTGTATGTGATTATTGTTATGCTGTAATGTCTATTGTCTGTACAAATCCCCTCTGAAATGTAAAGTGCTGCGGAATATGTCGGCGCTATAAAAATAACATTTATTATTATTATATTATTATGTATAATGTATGTATATATTTTTTTTCTTTTTGCCACAAAATGAAAAGGAAATGTGTCTTAATTTTCTTAAACGCTAGGCCTTTTAGAGATCATGTAATTTTCCACTTGCTTAACTGTTCACAATAGCAGTAATTTTATCAGAGGTGCCAAAACTTTTACATACTATTGTATACTATATCATACAACATTGCCATCCAGCTTAATTCCTAACAGTCAGGCTGGTTTCATACTTGTGTTTTTTTGCGCTGGATTTTAGCGCTAAAAAACGCATGCGTTTTTTTCCTATACTTTGCATGGGATGCACTTATGTGCGCATACACATGCGTTTGTATGCGTTTTACCGCGCATGCGTTTTTTTGCGGTATGCGCTCGGGCGCACAAAATGCATCCTGTTGCATTTTTTGGGCGTCCGACTTGCCTCAAAAAAACGCATGCACGCGCAATGCGTTTTTTTACAGCAAGACACCCATTATAAGTCTATGGGTGCGCATATGTGCGCATTGGCATGCTTATGTATGCGTTTTTTTTTTACCATTAGTTAGACAATGGAATTTAGGGGTTTGGGTTAGAGCTAGGGTTAGTTAGGGGGGTTTAGGGTTAGGGTTTAGGGTTAGTAGGGTTTGGTTAAGGGTTAGGGTTAGTATGGTTTGGTTAAGGGTTAGGGTTAGGGTTAGTATGGTTTGGTTAAGGGTTAGGGTCAGGGTTAGGGTCAGGGTTAGGGTCAGGGTTAGTAAAGTCATGGTTTGGGTTAGTGTGAGGGGGCACCTAATGTTGGAAAAAAACGCAAACGCGATAAAAACGCACTAAAAACGCAAACAAACGCATAAAAACGCTGCGTTGTTTTCCATGCATGCTCATAAAAATGCTTGAAAAAAACGCAGCATTTGTATGCGTTTGTATGCGTTTTTTCAATGCGTTTTTTTGCGGGAAAAACGCGCTGCAAAAAAAAGCAAGTGTGAAAGTAGCCTCAGTGTGTCACAAAAGGGATATTCAGCTGTTCCCCTTCATGAAACTACCAAAAAACCACAGTGCCCATGCCATACCTCTGCCTTTCATAAACCATACCATGTAACAGTGCATCATAATAGTACCATCCAGCTAAGGGCTCCAAGTCAGTGTTTCCAGAACAGTAGTAATTATAATACTGACAACTAGTCACAGTGCCCATATCATTGCCTCACAGTGGATGGTAGTGGCTTATAACGGTACCACCTACCCAAAAGTGCTCTAAGACAGCAGGCTTTACTGTATATACACCATATCATGCCCCAGTGAAAACAAATATGTAAAATTATCCTACATTTAGGCTGTGTTCACACACAGCGTTTTTTTCGCGTTTTTTCCGCAGATTTGCCAAAAAATCCGCAGGAAAAACGTGAAAAAGAAGCTTCCCATTCATTTCTATGCATTTAGCACTTTTTGTGCACATTGATGCGTTTTTTACCGCAAAAAAATGCATCGCGGTAAAAAAAACGCAGCATGCTCATTAATTTCGCGTTTTTTTCTGCGTTTCTGGCTTTTCCCATGTTTCTAGAAACCACGTGGAAAAAAAAAGCAAAAAAACGTGCAAAAATCGCGGTAAAAATGCGCAAAAAAGCGCGGAAAGCGCGCAGAAAAAAAACGCGCGGTTTCTGGGAAGGGAGTCCTGTTTTTCAGCATCTGCAATGGTGTAGTCTCTAAAAGAAGATATAAGACATGTACTTTATCAGTCACGTTAAAGAAGACCTATCACCGACTGTGAAACTTCATAAATTAAATGATGAGCAAAATATAGACATACAGTATGAGAAATATTTACAATGAGAAAAAAGCAAAACAAGGGAGATCTGTGATGACACTCATGCTGGATGTAATGATATTCAAAGCTGTGTAAGGTGGATTCCACTATTATTGAGCAGCAGCTAAAACCTGACAGTTTCTCCCAAGTGTGCCTTCTCTAGGCTATGTGTGTAAGTGGTGAAAAACTCAGGTGCAATCTCAGGACCTTTTAGATGCAGCTATGTTCTCCATGGTAGATATTTCCTCTTCTAGTAGAATAGCTCTTTTGAAGCTGCCACGGCATTTTGCTGCATGCCAATAAATAATAATCTGATTCAGGCTCCTGGCAGTGAGAGTAAGGAAATTTTTTTCCAGGATTTGGATTTTGATAATTCTCATCACTATCACACATATTTTTTTTATTACATTTGTGCTTCGCTTTTGGCAAATTTATAGGAAAAATAGGTGAATCAGTTCACTTATCATGTCCTATGTACAAAACGGCAAAAGAGGCAAATAGTTTTTTTTCATCCAGAATCGCTCAATATAAGGCTGGTTTCACATTTGCGTTTTTTAGCGCTGGAAAAAAACGCATACGTGCGCATGCGATTTTTCCCCTATATTTAACATGGGTGCGCATACCTGCGCACTTGTAAGCGCATGTATGCGATTTTCATGCGCTGCGTTTTTTTGGGTTTGCGTTGGTATTTTCCAGACGCTGCATGTTGCATTTTTTGGCCCTTGAAAAAATCGCATGCGCACGTATGCGCACGTTTTGCGCTAAAAATGGCCATTATAGCCTATGGATGCGCATACGTGCGCACTGGCATGCGCAGGTATGCGCTTTTTTAGCGCAGCGTTTTTTGGGTGGTGTCCACTTTTTATCCTAGTTAGAATCTTCTAAAGTCCAAAAAAAAAAGTCTATATAAAGGAGGTGCCTGCCAAAACTCTGCCACTACTACACTAGACAGATTGAAGAGCAGACATTCAACCAAGAACCCATTATATCAGCGAAGAATGTGAGTATATTACATTATATGCCTGTCCTTTTAAATTATGTATGTACTAATGATTTTTATTATTTTTACATGCAGTATGTCTTCAGAATCGGAGTATTCCCCATCGCGGCAGGAATTGGCGCAAGCAGACCGTGAGGTGATTATTTTCGTGCATCTGGTAAGTATATCTGCTGCTTCTCCAAATCTCTTACGTTTTTTTCAACTTTCAGACATCGTCATCATCATCTGCGGACGGGAATAGTGAGGGCGAACAGCAGGAGCAGCGAAGCCAATTCCCGGTGGTTATACGTAATGTAAGTATCAAATGATTTGTAATGTTTTTTTTTTTTTTTTTATCTTCTATTTTTACTCTTTTTTTTGTTTCTTTTTTTGTAACTTTTTAGTCAATTTAAATTTGATTATTCTAATGAATGTGTTTTGTCTAGGTTCCACAACGGGATGAAGACGTCTACCTGGATAATGAGCAGCTCATCAGCCTGGTCCAGGAGCGTTCGCCGTTGTGGGACAGCCGTGACCGGCTGTACAAGGACAATGTGGTGACACGGCGGCTATGGAATGAGGTGGCCGCAGCGTTGATGGATGGCTGGGACAGCGCCACAGCATCCGCCAAAAAGGCGTTTAGTGAGTATTTCCCTGCTCTGTATTGTGCCGCAGTGACTGTTGTCCTTGACGGCACTGTTGGGTTTCGTGCTAGGCGTATTCTAGCAGGAAACCCAACAGTGTCATCGTGGTCTACAGTGACTGCTTTGAGTATTGTATTGCTACATTGTGCCGCAGTGACTGTTGTCCTTGACGGCACTGTTGGGTTTCGTGCTAGGCGTATTCTAGCAGGAAACCCAACAGTGTCATCGTGGTCTACAGTGACTGCTTTGAGTATTGTATTGCTACATTGTGCCGCAGTGACTGTTGTCCTTGACGGCACTGTTGGGTTTCGTGCTAGGCGTATTCTAGCAGGAAACCCAACAGTGTCATCGGGGTGTACAGTGACTGCTTTGAGTATTGTATTGCTACATTGTGCCGCAGTGACTGTTGTCCTTGACGGCACTGTTGGGTTTCGTGCTAGGCGTATTCTAGCAGGAAACCCAACAGTGTCATCGTGGTCTACAGTGACTGCTTTGAGTATTGTATTGCTACATTGTGCCGCAGTGACTGTTGTCCTTGACGGCACTGTTGGGTTTCGTGCTAGGCGTATTTTAGCAGGAAACCCAACAGTGTCATCGGTGTCTACAGTGACTGCTTTGAGTATTGTATTGCTACATTGTGCCGCAGTGACTGTTGTCCTTGACGGCACTGTTGGGTTTCGTGCTAGGCGTATTCTAGCAGGAAACCCAACAGTGTCATCGGTGTCTACAGTGACTGCTTTGAGTATTGTATTGCTACATTGTGCCGCATTGACTGTTGTCCTTGACGGCACTGTTGGGTTTCGTGCTAGGTGTATTCTAGCAGGAAACCCAACAGTGTCATCGGGGTGTACAGTGACTGCTTTGAGTATTGTATTGCTAAATTGTGAAGCAGTGACTGTTGTCCTTGACGGCACTGTTTTTTTTTATCAACAGTGGACAAAGTCCGAACACGTTGGCGTTCGATCAAGGACCGCTTCAACAGTGATGTTCGTGCTGAGGGCCAGGTTCGCAGTGGATCTGCGTCAAGGACCAGAACTAGATACCGTCACTATCACGCGTTGCAGTTCCTAAGACCGGTCCTTGCCACAAGATCGTAAGTATTATACATTTTGGGTTTTTATTTTTATTAATCTGTGTTTTTCTAATCCACAGCTGATGCTTCTTGTAAAGGCATGGTAGTAATGATTTTCCTTTCTTCCACAGCACCTGGAGCAGCACCCTGCAACCTGGCCCTGGAGCGGTCCTTCCTCGGACGTCCTCTGACCCGTCCCAGCCATCCGACAGCCAGGAAGCACCTTGCAGGTCCCACACACACACAGCTGGTGACCAGGAAGCTGGGCCATCAGGTGTTCCCCTGTCCCAGGTCTCTGCCACTGGTTATGCGGGCACTACCCGCCAGCGGCAGAGGGCCTTGGACAGGAATGTCTTGCCCGAGTTTATGCATTTGAGCGAGACATTTAATTCCAGCCTCAAGTCACTGTCCGACAGAGTTGAAAGCGGTTTTGCACTGATGGAACGTGGTTTTAACCACTTTGAACACCGCTTCAATTCTGTAGAACAGCGCCTTGACCGTCTGGAGGCCGACCTCAACAGACCAGCACACCATTTTTTTAGTAAGATTGAAAAGGGCATGGCGGAACACCTTAGTCCTGATCAACAGCTGAATGTGCTGCAGGCCTGCAACAATGCTTTCTTGCAGGCTATGCAGCATAATCGGTACGGTCAGCAGTCAGTGGTGTCCTTTCCACCTGTGCCACCATTGACTCGCTTCACCTCACTACCGACTTGTGCTGCATACCACTGCACGGACACCTCTCTTCAAAGGCTGGACACCCACCGTTACACCACCACAAGTCTGAGTGCAGCTGGTCACTTCACCGACACCACCATGGCAAGCGCTGCTCCTGTCTGGAGCACCACCGCCAATCCCATGCATGCGTGGAGCTCAGCCACCACTAGGCAAACATGGAACAGCCCTGCCGCTACAACAACATGTAGTAGCCCTGCCACCACCACTCTGCAAACCTGGGCCATCACTGCCGCCACCAGTCCTCCTGCAAGGACGAGCACTGACCAAGAAGAGCAGCATCAGCCACCTCAGCAGCAGCAGCCAACTCAGCAGCCGCCACCTCAGCAGCAGCAGCCACCTCAGCAGCAGCCGCCACCTCAGCAGCAGCAGCAACCACCTCAGCAGCAGCCGCCACCTCAGCAGCAGCAGCAACCACCTCAGCAGCAGCAACCACCTCAGCAGCAGCTGCCACCTCAGCAGCAGCCGCCACCTCAGCAGCAGCCGCAACCTCTGCAGCAGCAGCCGCCACCTCAGCAGCAGCAGCCATACCAGCAGACGGGGGACCTACATTCCATATTTGCCCCTACTTCAAGGCGAAATCAATCAAGGCGGGCATTGGGCCAAAGTCGGTCCAGGCACACAAGCCTACGGCGACATGCCATTACAACTAATGTAACTGAACAGATTTCCTCTCCTACAAGTGTTCCAAGTTTAATTCCCTTAACTGGACTACCTTCCCCCACAAGTTTTGTTGCCCCTTCCCCTCAAACACCGTCTTCAACTGCAAGTGTTGCATATTCCCTGCACACCCCCAAATTGAAACCATCTGCCCCCAAACGCCGTAAAAAATAATTTTTAATTTTTTTTTTTGTGATAAAAAATAAATTTACATTTGTGGTTCACCATTAATAAGTTTCATTAATGTTGTTTGCGCCGCTCACACACACTGATGGGTAAATACATGTTAAAAACCAACCCAAGGGCTAGTATAGTCATATGTGAAATAACATGGACTAGTATAGTCATTCCAAGGCCTAGTGTAATAACTCTAGTTTTACCAAATAGAATCTGGTTTCATGAAAAACAAATTGTTGAAACTTGTCTAAAAAATAAAGTTTCTTTCTATTTTCACCACTTTGTTTTTGGTGAAACAAGATGCTAGTTGTTTAAAATGCTAGTTGTTAAAAATCGAGTTATTACAGTAGGCCTTGGTATGACTATACTAGGCCGTGGTATTTCACATATACTACTAGCCCCAAGGCCTAGTATACTCATATTTGAAATACCACGGCCTAGTATAGTCATTCCAAGGCCTAGTGTAATAACTCTAGTTTTACCAAATAGAATCTGGTTTCATGAAAAACAAACTGTTGAAACTTGTCTAAAAAATAAGTTTCTTTCTAGTTTCACCAGTTTGTTTTTGGTGAAACAAGATGCTAGTTGTTAAAAATCGAGTTATTACAGTAGGCCTTGGTATGACTATACTAGGCCGTGGTATTTCACATATACTACTAGCCCCAAGGCCTAGTATACTCATATTTGAAATACCACGGCCTAGTATAGTCATTCCAAGGCCTAGTGTAATAACTCTAGTTTTACCAAATAGAATCTGGTTTCATGAAAAACAAACTGTTGAAACTTGTCTAAAAAATAAGTTTCTTTCTAGTTTCACCAGTTTGTTTTTGGTGAAACAAGATGCTAGTTGTTAAAAATCGAGTTATTACAGTAGGCCTTGGTATGACTATACTAGGCCGTGGTATTTCACATATTACTATACTACTAGCCCCAAGGCCTAGTATACTCATATTTGAAATACCACGGCCTAGTATAGTCATTCAAAGGCCTAGTGTAATAACTTTTAATGGAGCAGATTACATTCATCCACTCAATGCTGACTTGTATTCCCCATGGACTTTCATTGGGGTTGGGTTTTGAGTGTTGTGTTTTGAGAAAATCACATACTTTGTTTTAAACTATTTGCACAATTTTATCTTGAAAAAAAATGGTTTCCTGATTCATGGCCTGCAGCTTTGCTCATTCCAATATATTTCACGCAGACTAGCAATGCTGCATTTTAACTCGTATGTGTATTTACCTGCCCAGGTGTGTGAACATAACAAAATTCAGTTATACATGGGAAGTTTTTTAATTAATCGGAGTTTAAAAAATATAGTGCACTCAGTAATGGTATCAAATAAGGATTTTTATTACCATAAACAACAACATTACACCATTTCATCTTGCCAGTGCACCCGTCCTACATCAGAAATAAAGTAGGCCGCAAATTTGTCCCTCATTTGGCCAACTTCAACGGATGACCTGAGAGTGTGCTGAGTGAATTCAGGCAATGGGTTAGGAGCATCATCGTCCAGTTCAAAGGTCGGGTGCTCTTTAGCCATCACAAAGTTATGTAGAACCACACAGGCCTTCACCACCTCATCGACTGTTTCAAGTTTAAGATTAATGGCCGTGCCCAGAATTCGCCATCTGGAAACAAGAATCCCAAAAGCACACTCGACAGTTCTTCTGGCCCTGGTCAGCCTGTAATTAAAAATTTTTTTGGTGTGGTCCAAGTCCCGGCTGGAGTAGGGTTTCAGTAAGTTTCCGCACATTTGAAAAGCCTCATCGCCAACCATTACAAAGGGCAGTGGCGGAGCTTCGGTGTGAGGAAGAGGCCGTGGCATAGGGAAATTAAATTGGTTGCCATACAACCTCCGGCCCATGTCTGAGTTTTTAAAAGCCTGCGAGTCATTACCACGGCCAAATGCTCCAATGTCCACTGCTACAAACATACATCCGGCATCCGCAATTGCAATGAGTACTATTGAAAAGTACTTTTTGTAATTATAGTACTCAGATCCCGTTCTTTGGGGTTTGATGATCCGTATGTGTTTCCCATCAACAGCTCCCAAACAGTTGGGAAAATTGCATACTGTCCAGAATTTGTCAGCAATTTCCATCCACTTTTCAGCGGTGGGCAGGGGCATAAATTCTGGGCAAAGAACATTCCAGAGAGCCCGGCAGGTGTCAGCAACAATTCCAGACAAGGTAGAGATTCCAATACGGTACTGGAAGTGTAGTGAGGATAGGGTTTCTCCAGTCGCCAGGAATCTGTGAACAGACAAAGAAGTAAAATTAATATTTATGTATATTATTTTTAAAAATTATAAAAAAAATATTAGTACATTCACGAAAACTAATTACCCAAGGTTTTGAATACTAAATTTACAAAAAAAAACATCAGACCACACCCCTTTGTTTTTAAAACATACCGTAATGTCACCAGTAGCCGTTCCTCAGGAGGAATCGCACGACGGAGCTGTGTGTCCTGTCTCCGGATGGATTGTTGGACACGAGCAAGCAAATCCATGAAACTTTCGTGGGACATCCGGATATAATCAGTAAATTTCTCCGGGTTTGCACGTAGCTCGCTGTAGAGGGTGTGGTATGCCCCACGGCTCTCCCGGAGTTCAACAATCGGATGTATCCACATACGCCGCCGTCTTCGCTGCCTCTCTCTCTTCCTTTGTTCATGGCAAGCAACTGCATACGCCTGAGCCATCGCGATGTCCAAATCCAAGTTGAAGTGAAAACTCTTCCAGCGCAGATCCATGGTCACGAGAAGAATCAAGCAAATGTGAAGAATACTGTAGACAGGGTGTATATATATTAACATACCACACCCACAATGAAGTCCCATTGGTCTTGTGTGTTGTTGAATGGTTGTTTTTTCTTTTTTGTGGGGTTTTTCCAAAATCTGTAAAAAAACGCAAACGCACAAAAAACGCATACAAACGCGCAAAAACGCTGCGTTTTTTTCCTGCATGCGCATTAAAATGCTGGAAAAAAACGCAGCGTTTGTATGCATTTGTATGCGTTTTTTTAATGCGTTTTTTTGCGGGAAAAACGCGCTGCAAAAAAAAGCAAGTGTGAAACTAGCCTTAGGCTTGATTTACCATTCATATACTGTATAAAATCAGTTGCCCCTCTCACAGTTGGTATCTCCTTGAGAAGAGAATCTTACCAGACTTCATGCTGGGTCCCTGTAATGCTGAGAAAAATCAGCTGATTTGCTAATGACAAATATTTGAGAAAAGTCTTACAATTTCACATTTTGTCACATTTTGCATTTTTCTAAGAAGTGAAGCTACTTTCACACTTGCTTTTTTTTGCAGCGCGTTTTTCCCGCAAAAAACACATGGAAAAAACGCATACAAACGCATACACATGCTGCGTTTTTTTCAAGCATTTTTATGAGCATGCATGAAAAAAACGCAGCGTTTTTATGCGTTTGTATGCGTTTTTAGTGCGTTTTTATCACGTTTGCGTTTTTTTCCAACATTAGGTGCCCCCTCACACTAACCCAAACCATGACTTTACTAACCCTGACCCTAACCCTGACCCTAACCCTTAACCAAACCATACCCTAACCCTAACCCTGACCCTAAACCTGACCCTAACCCTAACCCCGACCCTGACCCTAACCCTTAACCAAACCATACTAACCCTAACCCTTAACCAAACCCTACCCAAACCCTAACCCTAACCCTAAACTCCCTTAGCTAACCCTAACTATAACCCAAACCCCTAAATTCCATTGTCTAACTAATGGTCAACAAAAAAACGCATGCGCAAAAAAACGCATACATGAGCATGGCAATGCGCACCCATAGACTTATAATGGGCGTCTTGCTGTAAAAAAAACGCATTGCGCGCGCATGCGTTTTTTCAGGCAAGTCGGACACCCAAAAAATGCAACAGGATGCATTTTGTGCGTCCGAGCGCACACCACAAAAAAACGCATGCGCGGAAAAACGCATACAAACGCATGTGTATGCGCACATAAGCGCATCCCATGCAAAATATAGGGGAAAAAAACGCATGCTTTTTTTAGCGCTAAAATCCAGCGCAAAAAAACGCAAGTGTGAAACCAGCCTTACAGGTCATCTTTAAAGGGGTTGCTCATTCTTAAACTGCAGTCACTCTTGCGCGCTTTGAGGATTCTCTGGTGGTGGCGCCTGGAACGAGTGGTCATGTTACTGCAAGAATGTGATATGGATATTCCCAGCCACCTTCCAACTGGACTTTTTTTTAACCCCTTTCCTACATTAGACGTACTATTCCATCCATGTGGCCTGGGTCCTAAGTCCCAAGGATGGAATAGTACGTTTAATGTGATCAGCTGCGCTCACGGGGGGAGCGCAGCTGATCGCGGCCGGGTGTCAGCTGATTATCACAGCTGACACCCGGCACAATGTGTCAGAGGTGGTCACGGACTGCCCCCGACACTTTAACCTCTGGCACACCGCGATCAAACACGATCGCGGTGTACCGGGGGTTAAAGGAAGCATCGGCAGGGAGGGGGCTCCTTCCGTGCTTCCCTGAGCCCCCCACAGCAGCACGATATGCAGCGCCGCTGCGGGGTTCCCTGCAGGTCCCCGGATCCAATATGGCGACAGGGACCTTCGGGTGCCTGCAGGAAGCCGGCTTCCTCACTGCCCGCAGAGCGCAGGCATGAGGAAGCCTGCAGCAGTCCCTGTGACAGATTGCTGATCTGTCACAGTGATCTGTGATTGAAGATGGCTTTAAGGTGCAATGATACACTGCGCTGCTGTAGGTATAATTCAAGGAAATTTATTGGTGCCTACGCGTTTCCTGAGCTGTCCCAGCGATCTGTCACAGGACAGTGATGTCCCCCATGGGACATTATAATAAAGTAAAAAAAGGAAAAAAAGTGTAAAAATAATTTTAAAAAAAATCGCTAAATAAATTTAAAAAAAAAAATATTCCCTTATAAATTCATTTTTTGAAAATAAAAAACAAAGAAAAACAATAAAAGTACACATATTTGGAATCGCCACGCCCATAATGGCCCACCCTATAAAACTGTCTCATCAGTTACCCCTTTTAGCGAACCCCTTAAAAAATAAAAATAAAAAACTAAGCAAAAAATAATTTATTATCATACTGACGAACAAAAAGTGCAATAATGCGCGATCAAAAAGACGCATATAAATATCCATGGTACCGCTGAAAACGTCATCTTGTCCCGCAAAAAACGAGCCACCATACAGCGTCATCAGCGAAAAAATAGAAAAGTTATAGCTCGCAGAATAAAGCGATGCAAAAATAATTATTATATATAATTGTTTTCATTGCATAAAAGCTCCAAAACATAAAAAAGACATAACTGAGGTATCGCTGTAACCGTACCGACCCGAAGAATAAAACCGCTTTATCAATTTTACCGCACGCGGAACGGTGTAAACGCACCCCCCAAAAGAAATTCATGAAACGCTGGTTTTTGTTCATTCTGCGTCCCAAAAATCGGAATAAAAAGCGATCAAAAAATGTCACGTGCCCGAAAATGGTACCAATAAAAATGTCAACTCGTCCCGCAAAGAATAAGACCTCACATGACTCGGTGGGTCAAAATATGGAAAAATTATAGCTCTCAATATGTGGTGATGCAAAAACTATCTTTACAATAAAAAGCGTCATTTAGCGTGTGACAGCTGCCAAACATAAAAACCCGCTATAAATAGTAAATCAAACCCCCCATTATCACCCCCTTAGTTAGGGAAAAATAATAAAATAAAAAAAATTATTTATTTCCATTTTCCCATTAGGGTTAGGGCTACGGTTGGAGTTAGAATTGGGGGGTTTCCACTGTTTTGACACATCAGGGGCATTCCAAATGCGACATGGCGTCCGATCTCAATTCCAGCCAAAAAAGTTAAATGGCGCTGCTTCCCATCCGAGCTCTGCCATGCGCCCAAATAGTCTTTTACACCCACATATGGGGTATCAGCGTACTCAGGACAAATTGCACAATAACTTTTGGGGGCCTGTTACTCTTCGGAAAATAAAAATTGGGGGTGAAAAGATTATTTTTGTGGAAAAAATATGATTTTTTTTAATTGTACGGCTGTACGTTATAAACTTCTGTGAAGCCCTTGTGGGTTCAAAGTTCTCACCACATATCTAGATAAGTTCCTTGGGGGATCTAGTTTCCAAAATTGGGTCACTTGTGGGGGGTTTCCACTGTTTAGGTACATCAGGGGCTCTCCAAACGCGACATGGCATCCGATCTGAATTCCAGCCAATTTTGCAGTGAAAAAGTCAAACGGCGCTCCTTCCCTTCCGAGCTCTGCCATGCGCCGAAACAGTGGTTCCCCCCACATATCAGATATCGGCGTACTCAGGACAAATTGCACAATAACTTTTGCAGTCCAACTTCTCCTGTTACTCTTAGTAAAATAAAAAAATTGAACCTGAAGTATTTTTTTTGTGAAAAAAAGTTAAATGTTCATTCAAAAAATTCCTGTGAAGCACCTGAAGGGTTAATAAACTTCTTGAATGTGGTTTTGAGCACCTTGAGGGGTGCAGGCTTTAGATTGGTGTCACTTTTGGGTATTTTCTATCATATAGACCCCTCAACGTGGCTTCAAATGTGATGTGGTCCGTAAAAATAAAATGGTGTTGTAAAAATGAGAAATCGCTGGTCAACTTTTAACCCTTATAACTTCCTAACAAAAAAAAATTTGGTTCCCAAATTGTGCTGATGTAAAGTAAACATGTGGGAAATGTTATTTAGTAAGTTTTTTGAGTGCCGTATCTCTGTGATTTAAGAGCATAAAAATTCAGAGTTGGAAAATTGTGAAATTTTCAAAATTTTCGCCAAATTTCCATTTTTTTCACTAATAAACACAAGTTATATGAATGAAATTTTACCACTAACATGAAGTACAATATGTAACGAGAAAACAATGTCAGAATCACCGGGATCCATGGAAGCGTTCCAGAGTTATAATTACCTCATAAAGGGACAGTGGTCAGAATCGTAAAAATTGGCCCGGACATTAACATGCAAACCACCGTTGGGAGTAAAGGGGTTAAGCTCCACTCTACTACTTGCAATATTTGTACAAGATTCTAAGAGATATTCAAGAAATTTTGCAAACTGGGAAATACTGGCAACTATTTCTTCTGTTAGGCCAGGATCACACACAGCGAGATACGGCCGAGTCTCGCAGGTAAAAACCAAGCTCTGGCGCCGGCACTCCGGAGCGGAGCGTGCAGCCACACAGCAATACATGGAACTGCACACTCCGATTCGGAGTGCCGGTGCCAGAGCTTGGTTTTAACCTGCGAGACTCGGCCGTATCTCGCTGTAGTGTGACTCCGGCCTTACTTGTAACCTTCACTACTGTTGTATGTTTAGTGCTCCTTAAAAGGGTAACTATAATTTGAATTATATTTTTTTATCCTTAAAAAAAATTTAAGGATTAAATTCCTTATCCTTATTCATTTTACATCCTTAAATGTGCTGCCTGATCCATGGGTGTCTGGTTCCTGAGGGCCCCTCCCCCATTAATCGCTCAAAACACTGTTCTAATGCGTGCACTGCTTCAAGTCTGCGGACCTCAACTCTTACATGAGCACTTGCATATACCGGTGTTCAGACTCATTGGAAAGTTTATAATTAGGGAGTATGTAGGTTCGTGTGCCAACCGGGAGGTGGTCCCTTTTTTGCCGCAAACAGATTCTAGACAGACACCGATGTGCATTCAACAGTGCCTTCTTTATTGGCCATCCTCTCGACGACCTGCAGCACTATACAGCAGCTGCTCGACTCCGCACACAGGCCCGGGTACCTTCACTTCCTTCCTTTTCCTAATTGACGTCCCTCGCGGCTCTTTCACTGTGGTTGCCCTAGGCCTACCACCACAGCGCTTCACCCGTCCGAGTCCGTCGTCTCTGGTACCCCCGGCCCTTCTCTATCCTGCGGCTCTCCTGTCAGGGCCACCCCCCTGACTGTCTTCCTCCTCAGTCCCTTCTGGAGCTTCTTCTCTGTCCGTCTCTCCCTCCAGTCTTTCTCCTCTCCTTTGCTCCTCTCCCTGGACTGGCTCCTTCTGCAACTCTCTACCCCTTCTTATATTCCCTCTCTCTGGCAATTCCCCTCTAGAGCTCCTGTAACTCCGCCCCCCATGACTCTGCGGTTTCGTAGCCTTAAGCTGATGTACTGTAAATCCCTTTTCTCACTGCTCTCTGCTGCCATCTTGTGGTCAAATTACAGTATTACACCGTCTTCTGTTTCTGCTGTCCTTGGTCTCCCCCTAGTGGCCAAACCCAGTACTTCACCATCCTTCTCCTATTTCTAGCTGTCTCCCACCTTCATATACAGCAGTCCACATCAAGCACAGTGTACATTTACCCTCCTGCTGCAGACAGGTCCATAGGTCAGTCCACTTCCCCTACAAGTACGGGCTCATATATTTTCTATAGGACCCATACACCATTCATGCAAGAACTGAGTGCAGTTGTTTGCAGAAGTGCTTGCATCAGAGCAGTTTTTGAAGCGATCGAAGGGGGTCTCAGGACCAAGACCTCCAATGATTTGCAGCACATTTAAGTATATAAAACATATAAAAAAAATAAAAATAATAGGTAAGCTTTAAAAAGTCATCCGAATTTTTGACCTGTTAAATAGGAAAATTATAGAGAAGGAAAATATCATTCATCTTCAAGTAATTACTACCCACTCCAGGTATCAGTCAGGCCGGTATCATTTAGAGGAGGTCGTTCTTCACGATTTGCTTGGATTCCTCTAGAACTTCAGGACCTACGCTAACCTTTGGGGAGCCAAATAATAATAATTACTTTCTGAATTACAACACAGTTTCGGAACGTTGCTTTCCACCGGCTGCACAGCATTCACAGAAACAATTCCATGAAGAATATGTTAATGGAATATATAATGGGGACGTGGAATAAAATTCAGAATTGTCAAAAATCAAGAACTATTGATTACAATAATCACATTATCCTCATCTGTATTCATGGCCAGCTCTCTAATCTTGCCCACATAAGTAGACTATGCAAATTCTGTTCTTATAGTAAGAGGGAATATTAATCAAAATAAAGAAGCCAGTCAGCTCCTGTGAACGTGAATGTTTTTTTGTTTTTTTTTTCTACATTTTTCTAGTTTTCCCGACTTAATTTTACCATTAGCTCATTCTGCAATTGGCAACAAATTAAAAGGGAAGTTTATTTATCAGGTATAGTTTTGTAACATTTTAGATAAATTAAATCTGCATAAAAGAAGAAGACGGAATTGTAAATTAATCAACCCTGGGCGCAGATATATATGGCCAGCAGCACCTCCTGCTAGCGATAATAGCTGGCCTACTGAATTTGAACCCAAGACAAGAGGAGCCATGTTGGCTTCAGTTAACTAAGGGGTTGTTGTCATGAGTAGTAATGAGCGAGTATACTCAATACTTGAGATTTCCCGAGCTTGCTCGGGTGATCTCCGAGTATTTGGATGACTTACGGCTGCTAGACAGGCTGAATACATGTGTGAAATTCCTAACAAACAGGTAATCCCCACATGTATTAAGGCTGTCTAGCAGCCGCAAATCATGCAGCTACAGCAACAGAAACTAAATCTCCGAGCACATCCAAATACTCAGAGATCACCCAAGCATGCTCGGGAAATCTCGAGTGACGAGTATACTCGCTCATCACTAGTCATGAGTCAACACCTTTAAAACCAAAAATACTATAAAGGGATTTTCGAATATTATGTGCAGTCCTCGAATTACAAACTAGATAGGTAAAAAAAAAAAATGAGGGTAGTTTCCTGAGCAGCCAACTAGAGAAAAATTGTAAGTTTATTAAATCAAGTTAAAAGTCCATAAAATTTAAAAACCTCAATACCTTAAACATTTCTGGAGTTCTAAGATGCCCTTAATCGTAGGATGATTATTAAGGGTGTCATAGTACACCAGAAACGCGCAAGTTTTGAGGTTTTTAACTTGATTTAATAAACTTACAATTTTTATCCAGTTGGTTGTGCCGTTAACAACCCTCTAATTTTTCTTTGTCAGCTGCAATCACCAGCAGGTACGGCACCCACTGGTTTCTTATTACAGCAACGGATCTACCTATATTACTAGCGTGAACAGCTCCAACCTTCCCCTCTCCCCTACCTCCTAAACTGGAAAGGTACTTCAGGTTTGTTTGTAACCAAAATTTGTTTGTAAGTTGAAACATGGCAGTGAAAAATAGAAAACCCGCTGCTTGTTCATTGTCTGGTCTTCTTCTTTCCATTGTCACACCTCTTCACTATAGGCCAGGACTTTCCAGCCATGGGTGGGCCTCAGAGGTCACTGTGTGTTGCAAGTGTAGCAATATGTTATATGTGATGTGGCCTCTAGGGGTCGCACTACGTTGATGTGTGTACTATAGAGCAGGTACTGATGTATATCTGTCTATACTGGATCATAGAAACACACCTACCCAAGGCTTAGACACCAGTCCGGCACAGAGGCTCATGAGTAGGCGTACAAAGACACTCTTACCAACTGCTAGTCATCTGTTAAAGCCAAAGTTGTTGGGAAACATCAAAGCTAAACTACAGAAGAATCAAGATAGGCAAGCTTTCTATTACAATAAATCTGCAAAGGATCTGCCGGAGCTCCAGAGAAATGGCAACATTCGGCTGCAGCCAAGCAGCACGTTTGACAAACAGTGGCAAAAGGCAAAAGTTGTCCAGAAACTAGGACCTCGGTCCTACGAAATTCCAACAGAGGAAGGAAGAAGACTAAGGAGAAATCGGAGATATCTGAGGAAATCGCAAGAAAGATGATTCATGGCCTCTTGAGCAGTATCCTCACACCCAAGACAACGAGGCAGCAAGTACAAGTCAAGTACCAACAGTGACAGCTGACCATCAGGGTGAGAATTCGGGCCAGAGTCAGCAATATCAGAAGGCATATTACCAGAATCAGAAGAATTACTAGATATAGACAGTGACACATCTCATGTTACTAGAGCTGGCAGAATTATCAGAAAGCCGGCGCACCTCAAGGATTATATCTAACTGGACTTATTATGTTATAGCTCTAACTTGGTCAGGGTATCCATTGTTCTATTAATTTTATTGTTCTTCCAGTTAAACGAGAAAGGATGTAGCAATATGTTATATTATATGTGATGTGGCCCCTCGGGGTCTCACTACGTTGATGTGTATACTATAGAGTTTAAGAACTTGTTGGTTAGGAATGCTTCACAAGTCTCATGTAATAAAAAGCCTGGAGATATCCAAGGAGTGTGATCCATGACAAATAACAGAACAGCAAGTTTGCAACGTTCTCCACCCAGCCTACAAGGTCGGGAGGCGGCCAAAAGTCCTGGCCTCTAGTGAAAAGGCCGGAGATGCAGAATATGATTGTGGAAAGAAGAGGACTGGACATCAGGAAACGATCAATGGGGGCGAACGGGGTATATTATGCATTCATTATGACACTTAAATGTTTGCATGTTCACTCGTGATTATTGTCTATAATATGTGGACTATCTCTCATTCATTTTTACAGTAGGTGTCTATTCATCTATTCATTACAGATATTCTGCTTGTACTGACCAGCTTAACTATTTGTTGTCCTTCTACCTTTATGAATTTTATGTATACTTTATACTCTATGTGTGAATAAATTATTATGTTTAAGCATATAACTCCTTTTTTCTCCTTTCTGTAATGCTCTATGTTTTGGAATATTTTTTTGCCATTTTAAGCGGAATTTTTCTGCGTCTAACGGCTACTTTTTCCCCCATAATTATACATATATATATATATATATATATACACACACCGTATTTTGCGGATTATAAGATACACTGGATTATAAGACGCACCCCAAATTTTTTAGAGAAAATTAGGAAAAAAACCTTTTTTTTAATAAAATGGTGGTGCTTCTTATAATCCATGCATCTTATTGCTTACCGGGGGGGGGTGGCTGCGGTAAAGTGAGGTCCCAGGCTCGGTGCTGGAGGAGGAAAAAATGGAGTGTTGCTGTAGGCCGAAGGCTGGGATGAGGGGGTGTTCCGATGTGCGCCACTGCCGGTGTTCGGTGGTGCAGGGGCTCTGCCAACATTCTGTGAAAGCCCAGAGTCCCCGCACTTACATGCTTTCCTATGCGGTGGACTCCGGTAAAATGCCTGCCAGAGGCGGCACATGCACAGGTGGAGATCTCAGCACCAAGATCTCAGGAGATGAGATCTCAGCGAGATCTTGGTGTCCATATCTCCATCTGTGCATACGCCGCCCCCAGCAGCCATTTTCCCGGAGTCCACTGCACAGTAAACCATGTAAGTGCGGGGGCTCTGGGCTTTCACAAAATGTCACTAGAGCCCCCACACTATTGAACAACCTCAGCGGCGCACATTGGAACACCCCCTCATCCCAGCCTATGGCCTGCAGCAACGCTCCACTCATGCCTCCTCCAGCAGCGACCCTGGGACTCTGCTCCTCTGCGACCGGTATATCCACATTGTAAGACGCACCCCCATTTTCCTCCAAATGTGGGGGAAATAAAGTGTGTCTTATAATCCAAAAAATACAGTGTGTGTGTGTGTATATATATATATATATATATATATAGCTGGAGTCCTGGGTTCGAATCCCACCAAGGACAACATCTGCAAGGAGTTTGTATGTTCTCCCCGTGTTTGCGTGGGTTTCCTCCGGGCACTCCGGTTTCCTCCCACACTCCAAGACATACTGATAGGGAATATAGATTGTGAGCCCCATCGGGGACAGTGATGAAAATGTGTGCAAACTGTAAAGCGCTGCGGAATATGTTAGCGCTATATAAAAATAAAGATTATTTATTAAAGATTATATATATATACATACACACACAGTATATATATTTGTGTAAAAGGGAAGAGTCTACAGATTCATGATTAATATTTACAATTAAAAAAATTCACAATTTTTTAAAATTTTTACATTTTTACTTTGACACGTTTCCCTATTTTTTTTCTACACGCAAAGACCTTCAGAGTACATTATATTAATACATTTTTTCCTTACCCTTCTTCAACCACATCTGATTAATCACGTGACCATTGAGCCCAACTAAAGCAGAGGTTTCTTCCTTCCGAGTGATATCATTTTGTTTTATTTATTTATAAACATGAGAAATAAACCTATTGTGGGTTAGCGCTGTGATTGCAATGTCAACTAGTTGCAGGGGTCATTTTTGGATGATTTATAGGTTTAATTCTCTAGACAATAAACGCCTCTTTGAACCATTTTTGTAGTAAAGACAAGCTTGCAGATAGATGAAATATGTTCCGCTGCAGACATGCAGTCCTGAGGCGTGTAAACAGTCTGCAATATCACAGCAGACTGCTGACCTAATATTGCAGAGGTCAAGGGCTGAAAAGAACCTTAAAACCTGATAATGTTTCTCTGGGGGCGCAGCAAGAAATGTGATTGAAAGATGACTTTTGTTGGATAGAACATACAAGGCTCCTGCACTTATTGGCTATAAAGGAACCAGAATTGGCTTATTATATCCCATTGACCAAACCCTTTAGGAGATCTCTATGTAAACACCACGACTAAACTATTTCCCCATATAAGGTATGTGGGCATGTTAAAGGAGTTGTCCAATCCAAACCAATAAGTCTGTAGTCACTCTGTGGGACAACAGACTTATGAATCCCCCAGCGTACGCACTGCGGGGAGTCGCTGGTTTCTGAATCCGGCCCAGACAGTATATATGAGTTATACATACTCACTGGCATATACTTGCTCCATATACTTGTATGGAGTGAGGCTGCACCAGTTGGCCACATCCACTGGTCAGTCACTTCACTAGACAGTGCCACATCCACTAACCGAGAGTATGTATAACTCATACATACCCTCCAGGCCCAATTCAGAAACCGGTGAATTCTCGCAGTGCAAGTGCGTGCGCTGGGTGGATTCATAAGTCGTCTGAAGCACCGAAAAATACAGCGAAACAAATGTATAAATACTCTGTTGTAAAAAAAAGTAACAGTAAACAGCAAGTGCTAGTAAAAAGATGATAACAAGAACAGGGTATTTAGTTGATACATTTTTTGCAAAAAAATGTATATTAAGGCACTCCACCAGCGTCAAGGTATACCCATTTTAGACCAGTCCCTAACTGATGTATTTAAAAGCCTGATCATGTGTATAGTATCTGTGTATGTAGGATTCAGGCAGGCAATGTCCAATGTGGACACGCTATGGAAGACGGCTTTTGTGTTCACGGCCCATAAGAGAGGGGTGGAACCTCCCCAGACTTGCAATAGCAACAAACCAATTAGACACAAAAACACACAAGGGCCGTGCACACAGCAAACAAGTCTGATTGACAGTGTTCACACCACCAAAAGACTGAAGCCCAGAAAATTACAGTGAAACAAATGTAAAAATACTCTGTTGTATGTGCAGGATTCAGGCAGGCATGAGGAGAACAAGGCATTAAGGTTTCAACTTGGAAAAATCACAAAATAAATGGGTTTCACACATTGCTGTACATGCTTTTTTTCACTGCATTTTTGCTGTGGTTTTGCACTTACTCATTGCTTTCTATGGGTGAAAAAAACACTTCAGTTTTCCAATTCGGTCAGGAAAATAAACAGCATGTGTGCATGAGATTTCTGGAATCTCGTAGCTTTTGCTGGTACTATAAAGCACAGGTTAAAATTTGCACAAGTAAACACAGCAAAAAAAAAACGCAACATGAGAAAAATGCTTAAAGGGTTATTGCCATCTCATCGCAGCCCTCTCAGCTGTTTGCATACCTGCGATCACTTGAGACCAGCGCATAGAGACAGGTATTCCAGTACTTAATCATGAATGGTTGAGATTGAAACAACCCTTTAATTTTTCACCAAATTTATGAAAAAATCAAACTGCCTCACTCATAATAATCATTGCATTTTTTTGCTTTATGATTTTTGAAAAAAAGAAGCCATTGATAGAGATAATAATGCAATATATCAGAGAACTAAATTGACAGTATTCATGAATATTGGTGTTACTGTCTATATGTCGCATTAGCTTTCTCTTTCTCAGGTGTCCCCCCCCACCCCGTACAGCTTTGCCGCCATAAATAAACAGATTAAGTGAATGACAATTTTGGGGTTTCCGGTGCTTTGGAGGTAATACATATGTTGGTTTGTTGGAGTGAAACCGTTTGACGCACCGGTTTATTCTCCGTTGTGCTGAATCGCAGAATGTAATGCAAACACAATTTATGAGTCGACGATTCTTCTGCATATTCATTAGATCCTAAAAGTGATCTGTTAGATGGCAAATGACAACCGAGGAGCCGCTTCAGGCCTTTCACACTCTTTAGCGAGACATCTCTTTTATGCACGTGTAATACATTTTTATTTTTTTAAAGTAATCTGCAAGGAGCTGAAACCTGTAACAATGACCTTGTTTAGTGACTCAAAATGACAAAACACCAATAAATTCTAGGAAGGAGAGAAAAAGGCAAATCAGCACAATTGTGTTCTGAGGGCTCCAAGGGAACCCGCGATTCAAGAAAAAAGGTGACTAAACCATCTATTGTGGGAACAGATTCATTTGTTGTGACAGTTCATCTCTGAATATGGCTCTCTAGAGTCCGCTCTCCAAACCCAAAGACAAGAGCAATTATTTCCAAATAATAGGCTAAGAAGAAGAAAATTCATATATTGTGTCGTAAGTGAAACTGCTTCACGGGAAAATAATAATCGTCCAGTAACTGGAATACTGTTTTACATTGTATAATGTTTCATTAAACTCTCAAAATGGCCAGAAAAAAAGAACTTTCATGTGAAACGCGACAGTCTATTCTTGTTCTTAGAAATGAAGGCTATTCCATGTGAGAAATTGCCAAGAAACTGAAGATTTCCTACAACAGTGTGAACTATTCCCTTCAGAGGAGAGCACAAACAGGCTCTAACCAGAGTAGAAAGAGAAGTGGGAGGCCCCGCTGCACAACTGAGCAACAAGCCAAGTACATTAGAGTCTGTAGTTTGAGAAATCGACGCCTCACAGGTCCTCAACTGGCAGCTTCATTAAATAGTACATGCAAAACGCCAGTGTCAACATCTAGAGTGAAGAGGTGACTCCGGGATGCTGGCCTTCAGGGCAGAGTGGCAAAGAAAAAGCCATATCTGAGACTGGCTAATAAAAGGAAAGGATTAATATGGGCAAAAGAACACAGACATTGGACAGAGGAAGATTGGAAAAAAGTGTTATGGACAGACGAATCCAAGATTGAGATGTTTGGATCACACAGAAGAACATTTGTGAGATGCAGAACAACTGAAAAGATACTGGAAGAGAGCCTGACGCCATCTGTCAAGCATGGTGGAGGTAATGTGATGGTCTGGGGTTGCTTTGGTGCTGGTAAAGTGGGAGATTTGTACAAGATAAAAGGGATTTTGAATAAGGAAGGCTATAACACCATTTTGCAACGCCATGCCATACCCTGTGGACAGCGCTTGATTGGAGCCAATTTCATCCTACAACAGGACAATGACCCAAAGCACACCTCCAAATTATGCAAGAACTATTTAGGGAAGAAGCAGACAGCTGGTATTCTATCTGTAATGGAGTAGCCAGGGCAGCCAGCAGATCTCAACCCCATTGAGCTGTTGTGGGAGCAGCTTGACCATATGATACCAAAAAGTGCCCATCAAGCCAAACCAACTTGTGGGAGGGGCTTCTGGAAGAATGGGGTGAAATTTCTCCAGATTACCTCAGCAAATTAACTGCTAGAATGCCAAAGGTCTGCAATGCTGGAATTGCTGCAAAGGGAGCATTCTTTGACGAAAGCAAAGTTTAATGGAGAAAATTATTATTTCAAATAACCTTTTCTAACCTTTTCAATGTCTGGGCTAGGTTATAAATTAATTTGGTAACTGATTTGATTAATAAAAGTATGAGTTTTCATGGAAAACACAAAATTGTCTGGGTGACCCCAAACTTTCGAACAGTAGTGTACATTGACATAATATCATTAAGATAGGTCATCAATATCTGATCGTTGGGGGTTGTACACCTGACAACCCCACTGCTCAGCTGTTTCCAGTGTCATCTGAAACTGTTCAGTTATGGAGTCGCGCAACACAGCTCTGTCGACTCTATAGTGGCCGCGGTTGGATACTGAACAGCCGTCCCCTATTCGAATCATTAGGCAGTGTATGTGCAGTACCCAACCGCGGCCACTATTGTGTCAATGGAGATGTGCAGCTCTGTAACTGAACAGTTCCGGCCACCACCGACACCGGGAATAGCTGATCGACGGGTGTGCCGAGTGTGACAACCCCCACCAATCAGACATTGCTGATCTATTCTAAGGATAGGCCATCAATGTTAAATTCCCAGACAACGCCCTTTAATTAAAAAGTCAATACCATTAAAAAGACCATGTTAGCAACATAGTCTATTTTTTGTACTGTAGTTTGTGTGGTTAGAGTCGATGCAATGGATGGACTACAAAAATTAGGTTTTTCGGTTGGTACAGTTAGATGGACAACAATAAAAATAACCTAGCAGTTCAGAGATCTAGAGTTAATGGAGCTCAGGATTTTGATACTCCATCTGAAAGTAGCAAAATATTAAGGACAGAGACCCTTTTTACAGTGATGTGTCACTTACTTGGCTTATGTTGTATCCTTGATAAAAATCAATTTTATTTGCTGCAGATCTACCAGTTCTCTGAATGCTGAGCTCTGTATGACACCACCCAAACCACTGGTTGGCATCTATCTGTGCATAATGTGCATAGGTAGAAAGTTGCCAATCAGTGGTGGGGATGGGGTTCTACAAAGCTCATGGATATGGAGGACTTACATGGCAGGTTTACCTATCCTTTAGTGATAATTTCCTGCTGATAAAACTGTGATTTTATCAAAACTACAGGAGCAGCCAAGTAAGTGACACATTGTTGGAATCAGGGTATCGACCTCTAGATTATGTTGCTCTCAGATTAAGTGGCAAAAATCTGGTGACAGATTCCCTTTAAATAGGTTGACTAGGATTAAGATATTAATGACTTTTCAATATGAGATCAGTGCAGATACAATGCCTGGCACCATGATCAGCTGATACCAGGTCCATCGACTACCAGAAGTACACAGTGTATGGATCTGGAACAATCACAGCTCTGTGCACTATCTGGTGTTTCTTGAAGCTGCCAGCGGATTACTGGGAGTGATGCGTGTCAGATCCCCACTGATCTATTTCTGATCACCAGTAATGTAGTCCAGGACAACTCTTTTAAGCTTGTCCTATACATAAAGTAGCTGATGAACTTTTGAAAAAGCTTCCCAAAAAATCTCCATAGTCTTGAATTGGACAGGATCTTTTTGAGATACAGTTGTATCCACCATAACCTTTGTGTGGATTTTGTTGACTCCCAATATCTGGCAAAATACAAATGTATTACATTATCGCAACATGTTAGCAAAACCCTACATGGGCTACAATTAACATCATAACTACTGAATGGCTGCATATAGGCACATGTAGCATATACATCAACCAACAGTATCACAAAACTATGTTTTTTTTCACTGCTGGTCATTGTGTTTCATTCATGTCAGGATATATGGAGCTAAAATGTAAGGTAAGGAATGAAACATACAGCATGTGCTGTATATTTACTTACTGTATGGGCTCCAGCTCTCTGGTAGCTGCTTAGATACCCAAGAACACAGGGTTTTCATATAAAAACAGAATGCAGTTTATTGTCCTTCATAAACTTTACAACTCCAAAATGAAAATAGCTTTTACTCTGCACAAGTGAATAAAAAAAAAACAGTCCTGTCTTCAGCACAAATGAATAACAAAACAGTTTTCTCTTTGGGTAAGGCAAACTAAATCAAATGATCTCACCAACTTGGTATTACCAGAACCTCTAAGGCTGCATTAGACTGTCCATCATCTCTGTCTTTCTCTAGACTCAGCACACTAATTCTACCTGAGCTAGACCAGGTGCATTTTGCTAGGCCAATACGACCCAGACTGGAGTATAGAAGCAACCTTTCCCACCCAGGCTCTTTTGGTCGTTCCTAAATCCTGGACCCAACCTTCTCAGTAACACATACCTTCCATCCAGGACCTCCTGCCTTCTTCCAATACATTTTATGTTTCCTTTCTTCCATTTGGCTGCCCAATTTTTGCCTCCATCTAGGATGCATTGCTAATGACATTGCAGATGATGGAGATTATAATACTTTTTATAGTATTTAGACACATGATGTATTAGGCTAGGTATATTGCTATAATCCTGTGCCATTTTTAGAATATACGCAATGCCATCATAATATCAAATGTATACTGTATCTGTTCCTCCATCCTGTAAAGTCAGCGGAGAGACCTCAGTTGGCAATTTCTTCAGATGGATGTGAAGGGTAAAACACTTTGGACACAAGGAATGGAACCTTTGCTTTGTGCCGCTGTATTTTTCCACCATAACCAGTCATCGTTATTCTCCGGTTACAATGTTTGATTCACACCTGGCAGGTTATTAGCAGGAAGAGCAATGGACTGGATCCACACACGCTGTTATTTTATCTATCAAAGTGGCAGTGACAAAGCAACAGCCATAGCTCTACAGAGAAGCCATCAAGCAGAAAAAATGTCCGCAGTTCTAAATCCAGGGAACATCATCCTTAACAGGCCTTTAAGTTGATGTTGAGCTGCAATGGCTTTTCCTTCACATCTGAAGAGCTTGCAGTGGCAATTAAAATGACGGAAATAAAACATTTTAGTTACGTGGGAGATAGCCGTTTTCTCTTGCCAGGCTCGTCGACTATACTGTGTGCTACACATATATTAACGGCATTGTTCTCTTCTAGGTGTGTGACTTGGAACTAATGGTGTTAGGGCTCAAGCATGGAAACGTTTTATGGCTTTGTGCAATCCCCTGCTGTACAGAGCTGTATTACAGCACCCATCGGAGTCTATGGGGCCATATTGTACGCAAACAATTTCATATATAACTTCTTTTTTTTTCAGAATTGTTTTGCTTCCAGTCTGATGCGGTATTACTGTATATAGTGGCAGATACAGTATTTCTATAATATATCATATATATATAAAAAATATATAATATTTTACCAACATGATATAGCAAAGCCCTCCTTTTTCTTAAAGGGTTTTTCCAGTTTTAGAAAACCCTTTCCCCTGGCGTTAGTTTGTTTTAAGAAACAAACTGTGGGTTTGAGTCCAGTGCTGAGTCTCCGCTGATGCGCACACTGTCTGTCGTTGCCTTCTGTGCTGATGTAATGCTGACAGTTCTGCAGCCAAACAGTAGCAAAGCAGCTTTGGCATAAATTCAGGCAGAGCTGCTACAGTCAGTGATTGGTTGCAGTGATATCGGCATGACGTCAGTGCTGTAAACAATAACAGACACCAGGAGCTGCAGCAGAGACTCGGCACTGGACCTGGAGAGGTTAACACAAAACACAATTTGTCTCTTCCTAAAACAAACTGCAATCAGGGGACAGGGATTGTCCAAATCGTAAAATCCATTTAAATGCTATTGACATTCTTAGTTAATTAATGGTTAATTTTCATTACAAAGCTTCATGCTGAAATTGTTGAACCCTCAGTTTTCAATCTGCTCCTAGTTGAAATATTCCCATATGGATCCCACTTAGGCTGGTTTCACACTTGCGTAGGGCACAGCTGCGAAGGGCTGCATAGTTCCTCCATTAAGCCCCACCCACTGCCGCACCTCTTCCAATCAGCTCCGCATACATTGGCATGCGTCCTGCGTTTTGACGCTGCGCCGAACTGCGTCGAACACAACATGTTGCATCTTGGTGCGGTCGGCGCAGCGTCAAAATGACGCATGCGGAGGCATCCGCATACATTCGCATGACCTGCGTGCCCAATGTTAAAGATAGCAAAGCTCTGACAGCTTGTGACCGATTTGCTGAGCAGCTAGCTAGGTGAAGGCAGCAAAACATTGGGAATTTTTTGCATGAAAACTGGCTAGAAAGTTGCCTATTTTTGCCTTTGGGAAGCAAATAAACAATAAAAAGAATCACATCAAAATGTAGCCTTTAAAAATAATTTTATATCTTGGAAAAACTCTTTAGAGAAGACCTGTCAGCAGGATATTCGACCTCAAGCTAAAGGTACGAGTTTAAAGCCCCTTTAATGATTATTACATCCATATTTCTCTAGCAGAATTTCATTGGAGCATTTTTGATCAATGTATTCTTGAAGGTTTATTCTCACGTTTTACAGGCGGCCACTTCACTCCTCAGGTCCACTGTACTTCGCCGCCCATCACCGGCCTTTGGTCATTGATTGACAGTGACCTGTCTCCCTTATATCCTGCACTGTCATTGCCCGGGTTCATTTCACCAGAAGGGATGGCACCTGCACAGTGAGCTCCTGATGACTCTGTCAAATCAATGTACTGGCTCTTGCAACATCTCTAGGAGCTCACTGTGCAGGTGCCGCCATTGCTACAAACCTGGGCACCAATGGCATTTGCACAGTGAGCTCCTTATGATGATGTGAGTGTCATAATATTGGTCTCACAGCTTCATCAGGAGTCACTGCTCCAGCACCGTCCCTTCTTATGAAACAAACTCAGGCTATGATGACGCCTGCGCAGGGGAGACATGTCACTGAGCTCTTAGGGAAGAGTGACTGTCAATCAATGACCAGCGGCCGGTGGTGGGCGGCGAAGTACAACAGAGATAATGAGTGAGTGGAGTGCCTGCCCCTATACACTGGAAAATAATACTTTAAAAATAGATTATAATACACATTAAAGGGGCTTTACACACAAACCTATATTTAGGGGTCAAGTATCCTGCTGACAGGTCCACTTTAACTATCTAGAAAGACGATAAAAAATCCAGTTTTGCCCAGAGTAAAGAAGATCAAGTCACTTCTAAAGTCTTGGTCCTTGTTGATCGGGAAATTCATGGGTGTGTTCTGGAATAAGGTAAAACATTAAGACTAGAAAGATAATCCCAAATCTGGACCAACGCTATGAATCTGTTATCAGGTTAACGAGAATTGGAGACTTATTCCAGAAAGCAGAATAATAGAAATTGGTTCTAATATAATCTGCATATTCCTCTTTAGGCCTCATTCAAATGTAGGTTTTTCACGTACTATTGTTTTTCCTGAATAACACTTGTACCTACAATAGTGAATGAGGTCATTCACATGTTCATGATTTTCCGGTGACCGAGTGGTCCATGTAAAAACGTGCAGACATGTTCAAATTTAATCCGAGCATCAGGTCAAAATCTTCAATGCAAGTCTATGCGTCCGTGAAAAAATCAGACCGCACTGTGATGACATATGAATGCAGTCCGATTTTCACATAGGAGTTGCTGGAGAAACTTTTTTTTTTTCTCCACATACAAGAAAAACCGAAGACACTTCTCCCACACTATGATCAAACTCCAATCACAGTAATCGGTTAGTTTTTCTCGTACGTGGAAAGTCGAATGTCAGAATGAGCCTTTATCCGAACAGTGGCTGAATGGGACTCACATAATTAATAACAGATTTTCTAAAATCTAAATATGCTGAAGGCACTTATCATTATCAGCTTCCTTCCCCCACTGCTCCTTGCAGTTCTCATCATGAGCATATATCACCAGGGGGTCGGCAGTGAGCGTAACGGCAGCACCACATGTGATCACCTGGATTCTCTCTGTGAAGACATTATATGAAATCATTAGCTTTGTATCACATTTTTCTTTTATAAGATCTTTATTATTTTTTGAATGACAGTCAAGGAAATCTGAAATCTTCATATCCCCCTCAATCATTTTCTACATTAACCTTAAATTAAAAAAAAAAAAAAAGAATCCTCTTTCGAACAGGAATCTTAAGTAATGAGAATAGCTATTTGGTGGAGCTGGCGCCAAGTCTCACATCCTTCCTGGCGATGCTTATCCTTTCATCTCTTCCCTCCTCACTAATCATTTTGGGCTCCATTTAATCCATTCACATGCTAGTAGTTGATTCTTTTCATTTTTGCTTCACTGCTTTCTTTACAGTTGTCTGGATCCACAGGGATACATTACAGGCGAGCTTCGATCATAATAAACTGTGTTTTCTGATTATATATCATTGTAACTGAATCACTGTATATATGAAAACTTCTACAACTTTCTGACATAGTTTCTGCACCAGTTACCTGGTGACAATGACAAAGAAAGTAAGTCCTTCAAAGTTAGGCCCACCACTCGTTTTTCAAAAAAATTGAACATGTACTTTGAAGCTTTTGTCTGAAGTTTGTTCTTCAGGAGCACATCGCTCCCCTGCCTCTTGGTTTCCTGCTTGCCAAAGAACGGTGTGCTCCTGAAGATTGACGGATCTACCAGGCAGTATAACCTGCTTAACCAAACTGAGTGCTTTCTAATTCTGCAAACAAAGGCAGACAGCATCGGAGGAGCACTGGAACCAGTGATCTCATGAGCTTCTGGGGAGTGCTGCATCAATATAGCAAAAGCTACTAAGCGTGCACTCCTTACCTAAGGAACCGGCCAATTCAGAAGTGGCTACTAGTATCCTGCGCAATGGACATTTCAGTATAAACATTAAAAATCCCTCCAATCTTGAGAATTTAAGCGATTTTAAATGAGAAGTAAAATGCTGGATGATAAGGAAACAAGACAAAAGAAAAATTGACGCTTTTTGAAATATGGTTCTGCAGAAGGATGTTATCAATTCCATGGAAAGCAAGAAGAACAAACAAATCAATCTTAGAACAGATGAAGCCAGACGTCACTTGAAGCGAGAATCAGAAAGCTATGACTTGCCACTTTGGACACATCATACCAAGACAGCAATCACTGGAGAAGGACATACTGGTCAGAAGAACAGAAGAAGCAAGGCGAAGAGGACGACCAGCAACTCAATGGCTTGATTCTATAGGTGGAAAAGACCCTGGTGGACCTTTCAAGACTTGCTGAAGATCAATTTTCCTATAGATCGTTCCTCCATCAAGTCATCATGGCTCGAGGTGGTCCCTACAACTGTCAAACAAAAGAAAAAAGAGTTGCTATGTTGCTTGTTTTACCACTTTTAACCATTAATGAATATGAGGAAACCCCTTTAAGTTTCTTTATAACCCAATAGTGTATCCGTTATAAGTGGTTTATGAATTTGTATTAATTGAAAATTACTTTCTAAGTGCAGGTTTTCCATAGACTTAATATTCTAGCCTGCTTTTCAGTAGTCCTAGGCATCTCATTTATCTTACGGAAGAAACATCTTCACCAGGGTGAACATCAGAAAGTATCAGCTGGAGGCAGGGTCTGGACTCTGTTGTCTGATGTTATCAGCTAGCCAGCACATCTTAAGGTTGGTTATTTGATATGCAGAGCAGCATCCGGGTGACATGTTTAAATCAAATGTAGCCAGCAGACATCTGAGCTGAATATAGTCCAGAAAGTTATTACCACAAGGAAAACTTCAGGAACTTTCATATTACATTTACCATTTAATAGAGGACTAAGAAGCAAAATTTGTGAAGCACAAAGGAAATGTATGAAGATACAGTATATAACGTAACGATTATATTAGAGCTCATGCTCTAAGAAGTATGCTGACATCCCCCTATATACCATATGAGCTCATACACAGCCCCTATATACAATATAAACCCAGACACAGCCCCTATATGCAGTTTGAGCCCCAACATAACCTTCTATATACAATATGAGCCTTCACATAGTCTCCTATATACAGTATGAGGCTCGACATAGCCTCCTATATAACGTATGAGCTCTACAAAGCCTCCAATATAAAGTATGAGCCCCAGCATAGCTTCGTACTGTATATACAGTATGTGTAATGAATGGAAGCGGAGGCACAGGAGGTGAAGTTCGCATTCGTTGTTTATTGCAATATTTGTGGAACCTCGGGACCACGGTCCGGGCGGCTCCAAAGGGGGCATGACTAAGTGAGCCCCAGACACCTGTAGTAAGTCCCCTCAAGCAGACTCAGAATGGAATGTCTGGAGAACACCGGTGCTACATCCAGTTAGACCCCAGACACGTGGCAGCTGTCCCAGTGGGACAGATGGATAAACAAGGTTAACAGAAATGGTGAAGCTGACCGTCAGGTTCCGGGTACACGGGTATAAGCTGGCACAGGCGTTGTCCAGTGGTTCGGATGGCTGAGTGGCGGAGAGGGATGGAACTGGCGTAGACAGTACACACGTCGTCATGGACAGCCGGGTAACAGGTAACAGATAGTCTGCGAAGACAAACAGTATAAGCGGAATACTTGGCAGAACACTGCAGACGCACAAGTACAACAGCAGCGGAACCGGAAGCTAGCAATAGAGATACTTGTTGCTCTGGCATCCTCCCTATGGCGGAGGGGCCAGAAATAGTAATCAGTACCACGCCATTGGTTAGAGACACTTTTGAAAAATGTGTGCTGTCTCTCTAAGAGACCGGGAATGCGCGTGCGTGACCTAACCACTCTCCCTGGGGACCTGATGACAGCGCACCAGGAAGCAGAGGGGAAGGAAGGAGCAGAGGCTGCGGCAGGATGGCACCAGGCTGGCACAGAACGGGAGTCCCAACGGGGACCCCGCAGAGGTATGGGACTGGGGTATGGGATCGGGGCCGGGTGCAGCAGGACTGGGCGTAACAGTATGAGCCTCTCTATATATGACATGAGCCTTCACATATCCTCCTATATACAGTATGAGCCCCTTATATTCTATATATTGTACGAGCCTGCACATATTCTTCTATATATAATATGAGCTTATATGCAGCATGTGCCCCACATAGTCTCTGAAACACAGCATGTGCTCCGCATAGGCTCTTGTATACAGCATATAGCCTTACTATATAGATTATGAGCCCACACAGAGCCTCCAATATACAGTATGAGCCACAACATAGCTTCCATATATACACTATGAGCCCTCCACAAAGCCTCCATAAATACAATATGATCCCCCACATAGCGTCCATATACACAGTGTAAGCCCAACATAGCATCCATATATACAGTATGAGCCGCATATTGCCTCTATATACACAGTGTAAGCCCTGCATACTCTCCATATATACAGTGTGAGCCCACATAGGCTCAATATATACATTATGAGCCCCACATTGTCTACATATATGCAGTGTGAGCCCCACATAGCCTCCTATATACAGTGTGAGCCCTACATAGCCTCCTATATACAGCGTGAGCCCCACATAGCCTCCTATATACAGCGTGAGCCCCACATAGCCTCCTATATACAGTGTGAGCCCCACATAGCCTCCTATATACATACAAATATCCCATACACATGAAAAAAAACATTCACTTCGCTGCCATTCCCCCGGTGCTCTGCTCCTGTCTCCTGTGAGTCTCAGCGGTAGCGCGATTAAATTACCTCATCACATCTCCTGTGTCACACACTCATTGGTGGAAGATACAGCTGGCGGCCCCATCCTCCACCAATGTATTTTGCATCCTGAGAATGCAGGCAGTGGTGTCAGTGGGAGGCGGAAGCACTGGATTGACGGACAGTGAAGGAGGGCATGGTGTGGCCCATGGGCCACGGTTTTAGCCTTTTGGCTAGCTCGGTCCACGGGCCGGTCTGGAGCAGCCAGAGGGCTGAATGTGGCCTGCAGGCTGCAGTTTGCCCAGGTCTGACTTAGATTGGGTGTTTGTAGTATAGCTTGTGTATGGTATAGATTGTGTGTAAATATTTTATCATTTGGAGCCCCACTTTTAATTTTGCCCAGGGCCATGTTTTGTCTAAATCTGGACCTCATTGTTAGGGTTTAATTTCATATGTACAAATGTGTGTCATGCTCCACAAAACTACAGTCATATGTTAAAGTTTGGGCACCCCTATTAATGTTAACCTTTTTTCTTTATAACAATTTTGGTTTTTGCTACAGCTATTTCAGTTTCATATATCTAATAACTGATGGACTCAGTTATATTTCTGGATTCAAATGAGGTTTATTGTACTAACAGAAAATGTGTAATCTGCATTTAAACAAAATTTGACCGGTGCAAAAGTATGGGCACCCTTATCATTTTCTTGATTTGAACACTCCTAACTACTTTTCACTGACTTCCTGAAGCACTAAATTGGTTTTGTAACCTCATTGAGCTTTGAACTTCATAGCCAGGTGTATCAAATCATGAGAAAAGGTATTTAAGGTGGCCACTTGCAAGTAGTTCTCCTATTTGATTCTCCTATGAAGAGTGGCATCATGGGCTCCTCAAAACAACTCTCAAAGGATCTGAAAACATAGATTATTCAACATAGCTTTTCAGGGGAAGGATACAAAAAGTTGTCTCAGAGATTTAACCTGTCAGTTTCCACTGTGAGGAACATAGTAAGGAAATGGAAGAACACAGGTACAGTTCTTGTGAAGCCCAGAAGTGGCAGGCCAAGAAAAATATCAGGAAGGCAGAGAAGAAGAATGGTGAGAACAGTCAAGGACAATCCACAGACCACCTCCAAAGACCTGCAGCATCATCTTGCTGAAGATGGTGTCACTGTGCATCGGTCAACAATACAGCGCACTTTGCACAAGGAGAAGCTGTATGGAAGAAGCCGTTTCTGCAAGCACGCCACAAACAGAGTCGTCTGAGGTATGCAAAAGCACATTTGGACAAACCAGTTACATTTTGGAAGAAGGTCCTGTGGACTGATGAAACAAAGATTGAGTTGTTTGGTTATACAAAAAGGCATTATGCATGGAGGCTAAAAAACACAGCATTCCAAGAAAAACACTTGCTACCCACAGTAAAATTTGGTGGAGGTTCCATCATGCTTTGGGGCTGTGTGGCCAATGCCGGCACCGGGAATCTTGTTAAAGTTGAGGGTCGCATGGATTCAACTCAGTATCAGCAGATTCTTGACAATAATGTGCAAGAATCAGTGACGAAGTTGAAGTTACGCAGGGGATGGATATTTCAGCCAGACAATGATCCAAAACACCGCTCCAAATCTACTCAGGCATTCATGCAGAGGAACAATTACAATGTTCTGGAATGGCCATCCCAGTCCCCAGACCTGAATATCATTGAACATCTGTGGGATGATTTGAAGCGGGCTGTCCATGCTCGGCGACCATCAAACTTAACTGAACTGGAATTGTTTTGTAAACAGGAATGGTCACAAATACCTTCATCCAGGATCCAGGAACTCATTAATAGCTACAGGAAGCGACTAGAGGCTGTTATTTTTGCAAAAGGAGGATCTACGAAATATTAATGTCACTTTTATGTTGAGGTGCCCATACTTTTGCACCGGTCAAATTTTGTTTAAATGCAGATTGCACATTTTCTGTTAGTACAATAAACCTCATTTGAATCCAGAAATATAACTGAGTCCATCAGTTATTAGATATATGAAACTGAAATAGCTGTTGCAAAAACCAAAATTGTTATAAAGAAAAAAGGTTAACATTAGGGATGGGCGAGTCTACTCGCTAGGACTCGTTACTCGGCGAATAGTAAGGGACTTGCTGGACTCGTTACTCGGCGAGTCTCCCAGTGATTACTCGCACAGTAACGAGTCCAATGCAAGTCAATGGCAATCCTAGTTTTGTCAGAGTTTTTTTTTCTCACTCGCTAGACTCGCTATATCACATCGCTGTCAACAGCGAGTCTGAGCGAGTCTACGATTCCGAGTCCTGTATACTGGATTCGGGACTCGCTTATACAGAATCTGTTATGTTCCTACAAGTTTCCAAGACAGCCTATGTCAACACACAGCGATTGTGAGAGCGAGTCTGAGCGAGTCTACGAATCCCGAGTCCTGTATACTGGATTCGGGACTCGCAAATATAGAATCTGTTATGTTCCTTTGTAATTTGTAAATCGCACATTACTCGCTAAGACTCGCTTCCCCATTCATTAACATTGGACTCGCTAGACTCGCAACGAGTAGCGAGTCCCGGGCTCGGACTCGCTAGAGTCAAGCGATTACGAGTAATTTAGGACTCGCCCATCACTAGTTAACATTAATAGGGGTGCCCAAACTTTAACATATGACTGTATATTGAGAGAGATATCCTCTGCTAAAAGCAATACTTCTATAAGAACATGTATCCATACATACAGTATTTTGGAGATTTTATGGAAGATCACAACAGCTGTGTGCATCTTTACATTTCTGTGCAGACTCCGGGCTTATCACTTTGTGCTTGTTATATTGTCAGGATTAACTCAAACAATAAGCAGTGAAGACAACAACAGAGGGGAAAATAACCCAATATATATTATTTAGAGCCATCAAATATTTATTTTACATGGTTCATCTCAGGCCACTTTGAAGCCATCTATAGTCCCAGGTTTTATCCATTTATTTCACATTTATGATTCCATTCACCATTCATATGTAATCTCGGGGAACTACACATGTAGTTATACATATTAGATTTTTGTTGACCAAGCAGTGGAGCATCCATCAGCTAGTTCTCCGGACCTATACATAAAAATGCTCAGGTTGACTAGAAGAAGAGGTAGACAGGAAGTCACCCCCGATGCTACATTAAGGGAACATCTCACCCCCCCAGAGCCTTTTTAAGTAAAAGATCCACCTTCAGCATCACCAAAGCCCCCGTCACACACAAGTTTTGTGACGCAACAGCGATCTCACCAGCGAGATCGCTGTGTGTGACATCTATCAGCGACCGGCCCCCCTGCCGGGTATTGCTGATCGTTCTTGAAAGCTCTGGACATTTATTGATCGCTGGTCTCCCGCTGGCCAGCACGCATCGCTGTGTGTGGCAGGTGGGAGACCAGTTATCAGCGAGCAGGAGCTTGTAACTAAGGTAAACAGCGGGTTTCTAAGCGCCATGCGGCACTTAGAAACCCACTGTTTACCTTGGTTACCAGCTCCCTGCATCAGCACGCTGGTATCAAAGGTACACAGCGACGCGAGCGCTCGTCGTCGCTGGTGCTGATCTCTGGTGAAGCTGCCTGTTAGGCAGCTCACCAGCGATCATATAGCGACACACCAGCGATCCTGACAAGTTGATATCGTTGTCGGGATCGCTGGTGAGTCGCTATGTGTGACGGGGCCCTTAGGTTGCATTCTGTGAAGGTGGCTCTTATTATGTTTCTTATCCCTAGGAACGACGAAATAAAAACTTTTACATCATGCCCGCCATACTTCTATTGTGTCCTGGAGGTATGTTTTCTCCCCTTGTGTCAACCGCCTCACAGCCATCCATCATCTCCCTCTTACCTCTGTGTACCGCTTCCTTTGTTCCTCGTTACGTGACCGGCGCCTGCGCTCTGCAAACATTTCTCGGGCATGCGCCATGCACGCTGCCCGTGAGCTTACATCAGGTGATGATGTAAGGATATCGCGCCTGCATGAAGCGGAGGCCACAGATCCCTCCCTGCAGTGTGTTATGTATTCACACGGTGGGGCTGGGAATCTGGTGTCTGTGCCGTGAGGATCTCTGCGCCTGTCCCCATCTCCCTCCCCCTCTTTCCTCCACCGTAATGCGTCCGCACTCAACAGCGTCTTAGTGGACACAGTAGAGGTACGGCGGGCAATTTATAAAAGTGTTTATTTCAGCGTTCCTAGGGATAAGAAACAGAAGAGCCACCTTCACAGAATGCAGCCTTAGTGATGTTGAAGGTGGCTCTTTTACTTAAAAACGCACTGGGGGGGGGTGACAGGTTCCCTTTAATATCATATATTGATTAAATGGTATTTTTGTCTATGAGCAGATATTTGCACTTGTAAAATATTTTTCGCTTTGTAAGACGCACTTTTTCCCCCCAAAATTTGGGGGGAAAATAGGGGTGCATCTTACAATGCGGATATACCTTATCTGTGCTGCAGTTGTCCGGTGCTTGCCGCCGCGCTCTGTCCCTGGTGCTGCCACCGCGCTTTATCCCCCGGTGATCTCCCGAGATTTCAGTGCCGAGATCTCCATCTGCACATGCGCGGCGGCCATTTTCCTGAAAGGAATCCACCGCAGCGGCAGCAAGCATCGGGGGACAGAGCGGGCGGCAGCACCCGGCAGCACCAGGGACAGAGCGCAGTGACAGCAACACCCGGCAACACTGGGGAAATAGCACAGCAGCAGCATCGGCGCCCAGCACATCAAAACACCCCCTCATCCCAGCAGCAACGTTCCTCTCCTGCCTCCTCCAGCAGCAACCCTGGGACCCCGCTTCACCGCAGCCACCACTCCGAGTAAGCAATAAGACGCATAGATTATAAGAAGTACCACCATATTATTAAAAAAAAGTTTTTTTCTATTTTTCTTCTCAAAATTTGGGGTGCGTTTTATAATCCGGAGCGTCTTATAAAGCGAAAAATACGGTACTTATGACTTCAAGTAAATGTATTCTTTTAATCTAGTTTGTAGGAAAGGTATTCATTAGATCTCAGTCGAGAGAGGCTTTGAGTGCAGTAGGAAGGGAAGTTATTTGGAAATCTAGGCAGTATACAAGGAGAGAAGAATGGCCCCAGTTACAGGCAATATGAAGAGCATCTCACTTATCGCATTTTGCAAGGGTATGTCAGTGAGAGATGGTTAATTGTATGCAAGTTTTCAATCTGAATTACATATATACTGTATATATATATATATATATATATATATATACACACAGCATATATACAGCTCTGGCAAAAAATTAAGAGACCACTGCAAAATTTTCAGTTTGTCTGATTTTTCTCTTTATAAATATATTTTTGAGTAAAATGTAAATTGCTCTTTTATTCTCTAAACTACTGACAACATGTCTTCGAATTTCCAAGCATTAAATTTTGTACTTATTTTCAGAAAATGAGAATTGTTCAAAATAACCAAAAAATGCAGTGCTTACAGACCTTAAATAATGCTAAGAACACAAGTTCATAATCATTTAGAAACAACAATACTAATTTTAACTCAGGAAGAGTTCAGAAATCCATATTTTGTGGAATAACCATGATTTTTAATCACAGCTTTCATGCGTCTTGGCATGCTTTCCACCAGTATTTCACACTGCTTTTGGGTGACCTTATGCCACTCCTGGTACAAAAATTTAAGCAGTTCTTCTTTGGTGGCTTGTGACTATCCATCTTCCTCTTTATTACATTCCAGAGGTTTTTAATGGGGTTTAGGTCAGGAGATTGGGCTAGACATGACAGGGATTTGAAGTGGTGGTCCTTCATCCACATATTGATTGACCTAACTGTGTGGCATGGCGCATTGTCATGCTGGAAAAAACAGTCCTCAGAGTTGGGGAACATTGCCAGAGCAGAGGGAATCAATTGTTTTTCCAGGATAACCTTGTATGCGGCTTGATTCCTACGTCCTTCGCAAAGATTAACCTGCCTGATTCCAGCCTTGCTGAAGCATCCCCAGATCATCACTGATCCTCCACCAAATTTCCCAGTGGGTGCAAGACACTGTGCGTTGTACGCCTTTCCAGGTCTCTGTCTAACCATTAGGTGACCAGGTGTTGGGCAAAGCTCAAAATTAGACTCATCAGAGAAGATTACCTTATGGTACCTCTATGGTCCGATCCTTATGGTCTTTGGCAAACTTTAGCTTGGCTCTCCTTTGCTTCTCATTGATGAAAGGCTTTTTTCTAGCTTTACATGACTTGAGCCATGCCTCTAGGAGCCTGTTACAAACTTTTCCTACCGTGCACTTCACCCCAGCTGCCATTTGCCATTCCTTTTGATGTCATCCTATGTTTGCCGAGTGACATTCGAATAAGATCATGACAGTCAGTGGAGAGTCGTTTTTGCCCACTGCCGGTCTGTAGCTTCATTGTCCCCAATGTCTGCTGCTTGACCTTGTTGTAATGGACTGCCGCCTTAGAAATTTTAAGGACGGTGGCAACATGACACTCACTGTATCCCTCTGCTAGTAAAGTCAGAATTGAGCCCTTCTTTTCCTCACTGAAGACTTTTCTTTTCAACTCCTTTGGCATGGTTAAAAGTTATTTTTTCATTCCTATTACTTTTGAGATTTTACTAGCACTTGTTTTGCCATCCATCTTGTCCTATTGCAAGAGGATTGTGAACACCACAGCAGGACTTTTTATACTTTCCTTCATTAAATTAGATTTGGTTCAGGTGATCGCCTAGTCAGAAGCACATTAAGTAGAATGAGGTGTACTCTGGTTGGAATTCAACTGACACTGGAATGGAATGACTGTCAGACATGTAGAGAAGCACATTTTTATAAAACTGTGCAATGGTCTCTTAATTTTTGCCAGAGCTGTATATATAGTGTAGGGATTGTACTCGCTCAGGTGCAACGGGTGACAATCAGGAGGCACGTTCCTTTTAAAGTTCACAGGGTTTATTGCTTCACAAACCCACAAAACAGAACAGAACAAGAAAATAGCCTTTAGCTCAGCCAAAACAAAGTACAAGTGTCCAGTACTTCAGGCTCGGTCCTGGAGCCACAACATACACAGGAGGCTTCCCCCTCCCCACATACAGCCCTGTGTTAAGCAGTAGCCCACATTATATAGGTATAACCACACCCAGGAACCCATTACCTGACTAGTCACGTGACTGTGACATCACCGCAAGTCCTCAAACACATATAGAGGTACGTGCACTAATGAAAACACTCCGGGCTACATCACAGAGACAAGCCATCTCTGTGACACATACCTCCCATCAGCTATACAACCCTTAGCCACGCCACAATATGTACTGTGGGGGAAAAAAGTATTTAGTCAGCCACGAATTGTGCAAGTTCTCCCACTTAAAAAAATGAGAGAGGCCTGTAATTGACATCATAGGGAGACCACAACTATGAGAGTCAAAATGAGAAAACAAATCCAGAAAATCACCTTGCCTGATTTGGCAAGATTTATTTGTAAAATTATGGTGGAAAATAAGTATTTGGTCATTAGCAAAAGTTCATCTCAATATTTTGTTATATATCCTTTGTTGGTAATGACAGAGGTCAAAAGTTTTCTGTAAGTCTTCACAAGGTTGGCACACACTGTTGGTGAAATGTTGGCCCATTCTTCCATGCAGATCTCCTCTAGAGCAGTGATGTTTTGGGCCTGTCACTGGGCAACATGGATTTTCAAGTCCCTCCAAAGGTTTTCTATGGGATTGAGATCTGGAGACTGGCTAGGCCACTCCAGGACCTTCATATGCTTCTTACAAAGCCACTCCTTTGTTGCCCTGGGGGTGTGCTTGGGATCATTATCATGCTGAAAGACCCATCCATGTTTCATCTTCACTGCCCTTGCAGGAAGGAGGTTTGCACTCAAAATCTCACGATACATTTCCCCATTCATTCTTTCATGTATACAGATCAGTCATCCTTGTCCCTTTGCAGAGAAACAGCCCCAAAGCATGATGTTTCCACCCCATGCTTCACAGTAGGTATGGTGTTCTTTGGATGCAACTCATCATTCTGTCTCCTCCAAACACGATGAGTTTTGTTTCTACCAAACAGTTTTCCTTTGGTTTCATCAAATGATGTAACATTCTCCCAATACTCTTCCGGTTAATCCAAATGCTCTCTAGCAAACTTCAGATAGACCTGGACATGTACTGGCTTAATCAGGAGAACATGTCTGGCACTGTAGGATCTGAGTCCCTGGCGGCATAGTGTGTTACTGATGGTAGCCTTTGTTATGGTGGTCCCAGCTCTATGCAGGTCATTCACTAGGTTCCCCCGTGTGGTTCTGGGATTTTTGCTCATCGTTCTTGTGATCATTTTGACCCCAGGGGGTGACATCATGCGTGGAGTCTAAGATCGAGGGAGATTATCAGTGGTCTTGTATGTCTTCCATAGTCTTATTATTGCTCCCACAGTTGATTTCATCACACCAAGCTGCTTGCCTATTGCAGATTCAGTCTTCCCAGCCTGGTGCATGGCTACAGTTTTGTTTCTGGTGTACTTCGACAGCTCTTTGGTCTTCACCATAGTGGAGTCTGCAGTGTGACAGTTTGAGGTTGTGGACAGGTGTCTTTTATACTGATAACAAGTTCAAACAGGTGCCATTACTACAGGTAATGAGTGGAGGACAGAGGAGCCGCTTAAAGAAGAAGTTACAAGTCGTTGATTCTGCTACCAATAAGTAAAATGTCTTTCTACAGAGCAGATTGTCTGGGCTTGAGCAGGACTTTATCCATAAAATTATTTCAATGGAACAATAATGATTACATCTCAGTAAGGCCGGTTTCACATTCGCGCTTTTTAGCGCAGTGACGGCCTGCGCACGGCCACCGCTAAGCCCCACCCCCTGCCCCGCCTCCACCAGTATCTCCGCCTCCGGGCGCATGACGTTGCATGCGTCATGCGTCCCCTATCTTCATCACAGAGGGCGCAGGCCGTGCGCAGTCTGCGCACAGTCTGCGTTTGGCGGCGCATGCGTCCTTTTGACGGTGCGCCGAGCAGCGCCAAACGCAACCTGTTGCATTTTGGTTGTGCTCGGCGCACCGTCAAAAGGACGCATGCGCCGCCAAACGCAGACTGTGCGCAGACTGCGCACGGCCTGCGCCCTCTGTGATGAAGATAGGGGACGCATGACGCATGCAACGTCATGCGCCCGGAGGCGGAGATACTGGTGGAGGCGGGGCAGGGGGCGGGGCTTAACGGCGGCCGTGCGCAGGCCGTCGCTGCGCTCAAAAGCGCGAATGTGAAACCGGCCTAAGGGGAACAAACACGGACATTTTACTAATGTTCTGTTGGCAGTGCTTGAACTTTAAACTTGGCATAATTATTACGATAACAGTTTGAGCTGCTAGAGTGCTGCAGATGTTCAGCCATTAATTTCACAACCTTGTTTCTGGGAATAGAAAAGTACTCTAAGATTCCAGTCACCTCATAGAAAATGTAATACATCACGTTCACTTCCCAAGGAGAATTCAAGTTTTTTTCCTTCTTTGAAATGAATTTTTTAATACAATGCATGATGGAGTGAAAAAAATGATATCGGTAATCACAGATAGTTTGCACACTCTTCGCTGCTCCATTCCTGGATCCATGGTTGCCCTTGCTTGCAACGAGTAAATAAATGTATCCAAGGATAAAGCACCTTCAGTGTCGCAAACAACCAATTTGGGCAGCACTGATGAAGTACTGCAAATTGTAATTCAACAATAAATGCTCCAACATTCACAGATAAATCCACCAAACGCCTTCTCCTATAATAACCGACAGCAACCTCCAGCCATGCAGCATTAGCTACTCTGATAATGAGTGCATGCCAGGGCCCAGATTATACAGGAGATGGGAGAGGCTAAGGCCTCTTTCACACATCAGGTTTTCGCCGTCAGGCGCGATCCGGCGCTTTTGACAGAAACCGGATCCGGCGAAATGCAATGCCGGATCCGGTTTCCCCCCCATTGACTTGCATTTGCGCCGGATCGCGCCGGATGGCCATGCGTTTCATCCGGTTTTCGCCGGATCCGGCAATGTGTCGCGATCCGGCGTCTGGAAAAAACGGCTACTGTAACGTTTTTTGTCTCCGGCGAAAAAGCCGGACACGCCGGATCCGGCGCGTCCGGCTTTTTCACACAATGAAAGCCTATGAGCGCCGCAATGCGCCGGATCCGGTTTTTTGGTCTGAGCATGCTCAGTAGCTCTGCCCACAGGAGATATATAAAAGCAAGACAATGGGACCCTCAGCCACACCCAACATGCCACCCAAGCCAAGAACCAGGAGCAGGAGAAGGCAGCAGACATCTGCAGCAGCAGCACCATCAGCACCACCCCAAATGGAGCAGCAAATGGAACATGCTGAGGAGGGGAGTCAAGCAGCAGATGAGAGACGGTAATTATCAAATCCCCCATTCCTCCAAACTAGGGCCATGGAATATCAAGATATTCATTGGCCCTTTGTTTCTCTTTATTCAACAGCCGCCAAAGAGATGCAGCAGCAGCAGCAGCAGAAATGGCATCACTGGCAGCAGCAACAGCAGCAGCAATACCCACAGCCATGGAGTCTGGCCATCAACAGGACAGCACATCTTCTTCTGGGAGCCCTCCCTCGCATCGTCAGCGTTTGACGGTAAGTTTTTATTTCCAAAATCCATCATCTCTGTAATATATGTCTATTCATTGCCTTTTATTTCAAAACAGGAATCACAAGATGAAGAGGAGCTCCCAGAAGAAGAAGGAAGGGGTGGACAGACACCTGGAGTGGGCTCACAATTGGTAAGTTTTTTGCATCAAACGCAGAAACACAACATCACACTACACACAACACATAGAAAACAATGTTCTGCAGACCACACACAGCAAACAAATGCCTACATCCAAAGACATAACATTTTTTGTTTTTTTCTCTAGTCTTCCCAATCTGGTGCTCGGCCAAGAGGTCCTCGCAGTGCCTCCCAGGGTCGTCGGCGACAGCAACGCGGCGGTCACCAGCGTGTAAGTATAAATATTTTTGCTTTGTTTTTTTTGCACTTTTTATTTCATTTCTTTTGTGGAGGCTAATTATGTTATTTTTGTCTTTTTCTTTAACAGCCTTCACAGCGTGCTCCCGACTCTGACGGTGAGGATGGAGGGATTGATGTGGACCGCCTCATCGATCTCGTCAGAGAAAGGGAGCCGCTCTGGAATATGGCTGACCGCCACCACGCTGACCTGATCGTTACCCGACGACTCTGGGAGGAAATCTGTTCGCTCCTTGTGGGCCGCTGGGAGGACCTCGATGTTCGGGCCCAGATTAAAGAGCGTAAGTATATACAGTACCGGTTGCTTGATGTAAACCAGTGTTTCCCGAACTCCAGTCCTCGTGGTCCCCACGGATCATGTGTTCAGGATTTCTATTTACTATGGAAATCCTGAAAACATGACCCCTGGGGACCATGAGGACTGGAGTTTGTGAAACACTGATGTTGTATACTAACCACTCCTTTCTCGTTTCAGGGAACAGAATTGTGAATCGGTGGCGGTCTGTGAGGGATCGTTTCAAGAAGGAGTTCAATAAAGAGATGCGGGCCCCGAGTGGATCTGGAGGACGCAGGAGCAAGTACAAGTACGCACAAGTCCTGTCGTTCCTCCGGGAAACAATGCTCACCAGAAGGTAAATATTACACACCACATGTGAAAAAAAATGTTAGATGTAACTTTTTTTTTTCAGCCAGGGCCATACCATGTCAGTATTTTAATTGTTTTTTTTTCTCTTTATTCCACAGCACGGTGAGCAGCACTCGGGAGCCTGCACGATTGGACCCTTCTGAGGCGATCCCTGAGGAGACCGGCACCGAGGGACACTTCGACCGCCCCGGTACATCTGCACCTTCCCAGCCTTCCCACACATTCGACCCATCTGTCCCATCCACCAGCACAGGAGCATCGTGGCCGCCTACATTACATGAAGCTGCTGGTGAGGAGATCGCTTTCCCTTTACCCCACCCTTCTGCCCCTGCCACCTCTAGTACACCTGCGGGTACTGGGCGGCAGCGGCAGAGGGGTCAGGAAAAGAGTTATGCGCAAGAGTTCTTGCATCTGAATGCATCTTTCCAGAACTGTCTAAAAGTCTTGTCAGAGCAAATCTCCGCAGGCTTTCAGCAGATCAACTCCAGCATTCTGGAGGTGAAGACACTTCTGCAAACCATGCATTCAGAAGCAAGATCTTCGCCAAACCACACCTTTTTCAGGTCTGTTGTGGAGCGCATGGCAACACTATCTCCTACCAAGCAGATGCATGTAATGCATTCGTGCCACGGTGCTCTACAGCAGGTTACCTCCCAACCTCCACCTCCCACCACTGTAGTTCCTCCACCTGCACCCCCTCCAGCCACTTTCCATCCTCCCCCTCCTATTACATCTGCACCCCCTCCAGCCACTTTCCATCCTCCCCCTCCTATTACATCTGCACCCCCTCCAGCCACTTTCCATCCTCCCCCTCCTATTACATACCAGCAACCTCACCAGTACCAGCAACCTCCCCAGTACCAGACATCTCCCCACTTCCAGCAACCTGCCCCGTACCAAACTCCTTCCCCGTACCAAACTCCTTCCCCGTACCAAACTCCTTCCCCATACAACTTTCCATCAACATCATCTGCTCCTACAGTCCCTGCCCAACCCTCCACTCCACCGCCCCCACCTCTTCTGCCTCCAACATGTCCACCCATTTTGTAGCTTTTTCCACACCTTCACCTCTAACTGTTCCTTCCCCACCACGATCCCAGTCCTCTCTCCACACACCCAGTGTCGAAGTGTCCCGCAGCCCCTCCAGCAGTATTTCCACCCCACACTACACAGATTTGTAATTTTTTTTTTTTAATAAAAATGCCCATTGGGTTTAAAACCTTTATTAAAAAAGTTTTTTGCACTTTAAAAACATTTTACAAAAAAAAAAAAAATTTTAAATAAAAGTTAAATTATCGTTTCACAATGGTTGTCTGTCTTTTCTTTCTGCGGCGAACTATGTTTAAAAAAAAGGTTAAATACAGGGTATTTCAAAGGTAAAAAGGTATTCAAAACCAGGTATATAACTGTGGGTAAATTTTAGCTTTTTGCCACAGTTGTGTTCCTGGTTGTGTTTGAAGCAAAGTATTTCACCTAAAAAATTGTGTTTATTGTTGGTGATTTCCTAACAATGTACACAACTTTTGTTAAAAGGTGAAATACTTTGCATAAAACACAACCAGGTACACACCTGTGGCCTAAAGCTAAAAATAGTAGACCATGACAAGATAGCCAACTTTGGTTGGCAAAGGTATATACTGTTGGTCCAGAAGGTACACAAGTTTGGTTAGGGCACAAATCTTTCACACTCTGTCATCCTGCCAGTGTACTCTGCCTTGAGGGTCAATTTTAAAAACCGGATCCGGCGTAATCCGTCGAAAAACAGATAGAAAAACGGATGAACCGGATGAGACGGATCCGGTTTTGTCTGTCAAGAACAAGACGGATCCGGCAGAAAACCGGATCCGGCACATCAGGTTTTACAAAACATTTGCCGGATCCGGCATTCCGGCACGACGCCGGATCGCGCCTGACGCCGAAAACCTGATGTGTGAAAGTAGCCTAACAGTGCACAGCTGAGCTTTAATGCAGGAAAGTTTCCAGGAGCTCACAACTGAGCAGATTAACTACTGCTAAAAGAAACTTACACCATTTAATATGAAGGTGAAGTGCTTCTGTTGAGTGCAGGAGTAAGAGAAATCAGATGCTGTGGTCTTCTGGCTCCTCTCTGTAAACCCTTGACAATCACGGGACTGAACGGTAACATTTTTTGTGCGATTGCGACTATTTAAATATGTTAATTAGCACACGTCACAAAATTAGAAAAGTTCCCACGTCACAGTAATAGCACTCATAGCTCACCGGGGTAGGCCTAGCAAATTAGAAATTTTACCAATGTGACCTATATAACTGCCAATGTTTCTTTATAGAGATTTCATGGAATGATTTTATTACTGTGCCTGCTATGTGTGTATCACTAGTCATCTATAGTTAAAAATTAGGAGACCATATAGGATAGATAGATAGACAGACAGACAGACAGATAGACAGACAGATAGATATTACACCATTTTCGGTCAGGGATAATCCAATTAGTTTACAAGATTCTGACTTTGTAAATCTTAAACTTAGGCTAAACTGTGGTGTCCCATGAACCACACCATCATTTATCAGCTTCGTGCCATATCTATGTCAATAACTTTATGAAGGTGGAGGTGTGGCAGGGATGAGGACTGCGGTCTATTAAACACTTGGACATGTGTCTATAAATTACCTAACATTAGTCTAGTTGACACTTTAATCGCAGAATGGTTTCAGAGTGGTCAGCATAGCTAGGAAACACTTGGCACCGGCAGCGCTCTGACAAGTGCAAATATAGTGCTGGTCTTATATTGATGCAGAACACCATAAGGTGAACCTCTATAACCATATGAACTCTCAGCTCCTTTATGCCTCACATACTCATCCTTATAAATTACCATTCTCTTGCACAAGAGCAAAGTTTGGCGAGTGTCACGATTTTGGTGGGACCAGATGATTATTTTGTTAATAGTTGTCTCCCAATTTCTCCTTGACTGACGATGTTGAGAAGAGGAGGATCGTTCCTGATGAGTTTCAATGTGTGATCCTTTTTTCCTAAGGGGAAAAAAACATCTACCGCAGATATCAGGCTCCTCTTTCACCAATGAAAACAAATGCAGGCTTGGCTAAACTTAGCGTGATTGTGAATAGGGGGTGCGGACTAAGTAAAAATAACTGTTAGGCAACCAAGCGTTTGGCTGACAGTTGTTGAAGATGCATGGGCAGCTTAAGGCTGTGTGCACACGTTGTGGATTCTGCTGCAGATTTTTCAGCGCAGATTTGGCTAAATCCGCAGGTCAAAAGACCTGCGTTTTACCTGCGGATTTAGTGCAGATAAGCCTGCGGTTTTCCTCTGCGGTTTGACACCTGTAATGGAGCAGGTGCCAAACCGCTGTGGATTCCGTACAAAGAAGTGACATGCTGCGGATTTAAAACCGCAGCAAATCTGCACGGAAAAATCCGCAACGTGTGCACTGCGTTTTTCATTTTCCATAGACTTAAATGGTACTGTACACCGCAGCAGAAACTGCTACGGATCCGCAGGGCCAAATCAGCTGCAGATCCGCAGTAGAATCCGCAATGTGTGCACATACCCTAAGACTTCTTGGACATAAGTATTCTGTGGTGCTCTACAATCTCCGAATTGTACATAGGCCACCCATAATATTGTATTGGGTCATATTGTATCTCAGCATATCTCTAATAGAGAAAAATTACGCTATGCTCTATTGCTTGCTGTATTATAGAGGTATTCTTCTCTAAAGACTGAGTGACTCTAGGACTTCATGCACATGTATGTATCATGGCTCTGCATAATGTCTAAAGTGTTGTAATATGTCACCCATATAGGCATACTGTATGGCTTCCTATTTAATCCTCTGTATTCCTCCAACCAGAAACAGTTGTTATGTGCTCCATTGAATGCCATATTATGGAGGTATGCTGCAAAGAATCATGGATTCCACCAAAGAATATCTTCACTGTACATTATTATATGTAACCATTCACCACCACTAAAATCTAGGGGCTCTGCAGTTATGAAGAAGTGTTTACGACCTTAGCCAGGGGATGACTTTGGATCCCAGATGCTTTCCTAATTTTGTGACGTGTGTTAATTAACATATTTAAACAGTCGCAATCGTACAAAAAATGTTACCGTTCAGCATTTGACTGTCACGGGTTTACAGGGAGGAGCCAGAAGACCACAGCGCCTGATTTCTCCTACTCCTGCACTGAACAGAAGCACTTCACCTTCATATTAAATGGTGTAAGTTTCTTTTAGCAGTACAGAGGTTAATCTGCTCAGTTGACAGCTCCTTGTAACTTTCTTGAATTAAAACTTAACTGTGCACAGTTAGCCACTCCCATCTCCTGTATAATCTGGGCCCTGGCTAGCACTCATTGCCAGAGTTAGCTTGTGCTGCATGGCTGGAGGTTGCTGTTGGTTATTATAGAAGGCGTTTGGTGGATTTATCTGTGGCTGTTAGGTTTTGAGTGTTTGATAATTCCCTTTCTTCTCCTACTTTGGTTTAATCCCATCCTCCACTCCCCAGTGTTTACCTCTGTTATCTGTGTGAGTATATTTTTGTGCTACCTTGTTAGTCTGGTTGGTGTATTACGGTACACTACTACATCTTCCCTAAATGGGGGAAGGGTACTGACTGAGGGCGGATTCAGGAGCTAAGGCAAGGTACATGTTCCTGGCATCTTCACCATTAGAAGTAATCTAGGGAACAGGGCAAGCTAGGGTGCCCCCTAGCTTTAGAGACAAGGAATTAGCCCCTGGTCCTGAGACTCATGACAACAGAGTCGTGACATTGACACATTGGTCTGTGGCTTTTACATTAGAAAGTGTACTATCGAGCTTAAAAAGATGTGCTGATTTAATTCACTACAAATTTATCATAGATTTGGTAAATATGGAGTGGCAGAGATGCAGTGAATACACTAACGGGTACAAATGATGACTTCTTGATAAATATGGGCTGCGTGACTGTCCCATTTCCTTTCTGTACAATACATTCCTTCTAGTTCTTAGAATATGTGCAGACAATCCAGAAGTGGCAGCGCTTTGGACGCAGCGCATGTTCACTGTATCCAAAGCACTGCCGTTTCTTTAAATCCGCATGTGTTCACTAAACTGTGCGGAATCACTGTGTCCAATACATTCTACGGGGAAAATTTCTAACTGGGGAGGCACGCAGCATGTCTGTCTCCTTGAGTGATCCGTGTGTGTCTGGACGTATAGTGGATATGTGATTTCTTGAAATCCCATCCACTATACTGTAACAACTGGACGCTGCGGGTCGGACGCTGCAGAAGTATGCTGCCTCCAACCCACAGCGTTTACTGATTGTGAGCACATACCCTTACTCAGGCAGTTAGTACTTCTGCCATTTTTCCCTTTCAAGGTTGCAAGGAGAAGCAAGCACTTCTGGAAACTATAGTACACTGTATTTCAGGAAAGCAGTGCTAATGTAAGGCTGCCAGAGTGGTAGTCGTGGCAGTGTCTTTACAGTTCCCACACCCTGGTGCCCCACAGATAAAACACAATGCCCTTTCATCCAGCGTATGCAGAAGAACAAGTACGGTTACTGTCGGAGTTCCTTCCAGTCCTGGCAGTCCGGCTCCGTGTTTCCAAGCTTCACATAACACCTCGGAGTCACAGTCTTTTTCAAACAGTTCAACTTTACTAAGCAAAGGGCACTCATCACCTTGGCAGTACAATTCACAAAGAGCCACGTATCCTGCATTTTCCCTGCCTTCCGGGCAGACTCTACTCTTTCCATAATCTCTCTCTCTTTCCTCCTGACAATCTTTGCCATCTCCTTGGACAATTTGTGTCCCATCCAAACCGCAGACATTGACAGCTCCCTGTCAGACCCTTGTCCGGTTAAAATTGGGAAAGGTTCTGGAAATACCATCTCTGCTGTTCCCGTGCTGGTCATAGACCCCAGATCTTTCCTCGAGATGGTCCTGTTGAGCTGGTGCCCGACTGCACTAATCCGCTTGAGGCCCCTTACAGCCATCGCAGCTTTATCCCCACAGCCAGTAAATGTCTGCTCCACTGCTTCTCACACAACCTGCCCTGGGCAAGGCTGACCGGGCTCTACTGCCTAACCAGGAAGTGCCTGTTCCATATCTCCCTACTCTGTGCTGGCCTGCTCTGTAACCCCTCCCATTAATTTAATCCCTATGCTGCATAATCTAACTAACACTCCAATAGCTATCTCTAATATACCCACCTTCTATTCTAACCCTGCTGTTACTCTATGCTAACTTCTATGCCTAATCCTAACTCTATACACAGTATACAACATAACACTACACACACCTTACATTTCACATTGATAAACGATGAGGTGCCGCATGTAATCATGCGAACAATGTCCAGGGGAGAGGAGGCATGCGAGGGTCCCTGCCCCCTCCTTACACTAATGCCTGCTGTTTTGAGTCCCTGATTAGCATCAGCTGCAGCATCCTCTGCACACAATGCTCCTTCTTATGAATCTGAGGGTCTGTTTGTACCTCCCCATACTTTTCTAACCTTTGCCATCACCCCCTCTCCAGGATGCAGAGAGAAGCAAGCCCTTCTGAGAACTATTTTCTAGGGCAGTGATCCCCAACTTTTTTTTACATTGAGAACCACATTCAGCTGTATGAGGATTGCAAGCAACTTCCAGCTCTCCCCTGAGTAGTGATATCCAGTTCCCCCATCACAGTACTGACACCCATACCCCGCAATATAGGTATAATGACAGCCAAAACTTTCCCACAGAAATAAGGCCGTTGCAGTATACTTACATCCAGGGGTTTCCACCTTACCCTCATTCTGTATTCTTGCATCTAGCATTCCCACTAAGCTATTCCATCCAAATTCAAGCAGTCCCATATGTCTGGCAGTATAATCATATATGCATTTGACCACTTACTTAATTTATCTCTCCAACGGTAAGGTCATTATATGCGTATTCAGATCTGCTGATCTGTGTAGGTCTAGCCATGAAATTCACCATCTGGTGACCTGCTATTCTGTTTGCTAGACCTCGTGATAATGACACACAAGACACACATCAGGGTCTCGCAAGCAACACTTTCCGAGCCACAAGTTTGCAATCCCTCATAAATAATTAAGTGCTAATGCCTGCTTTTGTGAGTCATTACTTGGCATCAGCTGTAGCATCTTGTCATGCCTCAGTTTTGGGACTTGATCTGGTGACCTCTTGCTGTGTAGTTGGTTTTCCTTTCTGCTGAGCCACAGCATGTTTGGTCTCTGTCCAACTGCTGATGGTTATCACATCTTGGGAGGAGCAATTTATACTCACTGTACACTTTCTTTCTTTGCTGGCTATATTTCAAGACATAAGTGTTTGGAGATCCAGCTCCTCGGCTAAGTATTATTTTACCTGGTTAATCTCTGTTGCATTTCCTATGGTTTGTATTCTGTGTTCTCCTACCCAGTACCCTTTCCTGAACTTTACGTTTGAGGTCTGGGAGGTTTTCCATGTTTTCTTTTTGTTCTGTAGTTCTTATTATTTTCTTCCATCTTTCCTGTGTGTCTGTGTCAATATGTTCATGGGCCTGTGCCTCTTCCTCTGATTTTTATGTATTTTACTTTATATTTATTATAGTGTTAGTGTTGCACACATGTTTATAGAGAGGGTACAGGAAAGGACATTTAGGGTAAGTTGACGTTGAGTGGGGACGCCATTGCGAATACTAAGGGTGACAACCTCCGCGGTCAGGCAGGGACAAATCAGGGTCAGATTAGGGACTTTACTAGTCTGAACCGGGATCTGTTGGGTTAGGTGTTTGTATGTAACCCATTTGCGTGTGCTCATACAGTCATAACACATCCACTACACACAATGCATCTTGTTAAGGAGTTGCATATGTAAGAAGAAGCTGAGAGTCTTTATACCTCCCTATATTTTGCTTACCTTTCCTGTATTTTTCCATATATACTTACTTCCCTCTGCAGGATGCAGAGAGAAACAAGTCCTTCTGTGAACTATTGTGTAGGGCAGTGATACCAAACTTTTTTTATCGTGAGAGCTACATTCAGCTCCGAGAGGGTTGCAAGCCACATCCAGAGCCCTCCCCTTAGTAGTGGCATCCAGCTCCCGCCTCCTTCACAGTAGTTACCCCCATATGCCGCATGATAGGTGTAATGACAGCCAAAGATTCCCCACTGAAATAAAACCCATGCAGTATACTTGCATCCAGGGGTTTCCACCTTGTCATCATTCAGTGTTTTTTCATCAGACATTCCCACCAGGCTATTGCACCCAACTTCAAGCAGCCCCTATATCTGGCAGTATCATTCTATGTCCAGCTGACCACTTAATTTATATCTCCAACCGCATGTTTATTGTATGTACATCCAGATCTGCTTGTCTGTGTGGGATTACTAACGAAAGTCACCATCTGGAGACCTGATATTCACAGCAGTTTGCTAGACCTGGTGGTAGTGCACCAAGTTGACAGACAGCCACGGGACACAGATCAGGGTCCTGAGAGCCACATGTAGCTCCTGAGTCACAGGTTGGCCATACCTGGTTTGGGTATTTAACTAATAAAAAAGTACTAATGCCTGCTTTTGTGAGTCCCAGCTTGGCGTCAGCTACATCATCCACTGCGCACAATGCTTCTACTTCTGAAGTTACGTACAGAATTCGAAATTGATGGGGATTCTGTGTTCCGCGCAACATTTTCCTTGAACATTGGAATGTGCATGACACCTCATAAAAAAAATACCATATATAAAAATTTGCTTTTGTGGGTGGCACAACAATAACAATAGTGCAACAATTAAAACAATGATTAAGTTAAGTTTAAATATTGGCAGCAACTTTTTTTTATTTTTGCACGTCTTTTATTATTTTCCTTCTTGAAATTTAGCAAAGAGGAAAATGATTAAAAAAGATCCCTGCTCCATTAAGGAAGTTGTAATTAGCCCCCTCCGGCACAGACCAAACAACAGCATTTTGCAAGTAGAAACCCCAAGACGTCTAGATGCACAATAGATTTACAGGCCGGCATTCAGCGAGTAACCGACTATTTTAATTTTGCAGAGGAGAATGTTTTCATTTGGATAGTTTGCCAAAACGATTCCTGCTATAAGTTGTTAATTATAGTGAATTTCTTTACATGCCGGTTATTCACAGTTTCCAGTTATCCTTCTTTTATGTTCTCTATTCATTAATCCGCGGTATTCCCATAAGTGCAAAATGGGTACTTTGCATATATTAAACCTCTTTACAAAAGCATAAAACGGGCGAGGAAGAAAAAAAAATAAACAGGAAAAAAAACTGAATATAATCTGCCATAATAATCTTGCAAAAGACAAAGTCATTTTCTCAATTTTTCATTTGGATTTCTGTGTGCGAGCCACTTTTGCATAGAACATTAATTATTGTGACTTTTAAAGGGACTGTTTAGCCTTGAGATACGGGGCCTGCATGCTGTGCCTGTGTCTGGGCTGCGGAGGGAAAGTTTGCAATCTGGCTTTTCAAATGGAAAAGTAATTACTGCCTGGAATATAACAAAAAATGTTACTCGCTGCATCCCAGTTAGAGTTTTATTGGTTTCCGATTGTGATTTGAGAATTTTCTTTTAGCAATAAGTTAGGTTAGATTTATTCTGTGTATCTTAATATTCCAGAAATATCTGCCAAACCATTATCTGTATTCTTACCATGGTGCAAAGAGATTGATTTATAGTTTTTTACATACTGATATTGATGTCTGCATACCACGAGCTGAAAACGTACCCTCTGGTGGTAGAATGTTTTGAATACTGAAAGTTTCTATACCTTATGGCCCCAGGCCAGGCCCTGACCCTCTACTTTTCTGGTGAAATTATTATAAAATATCTGAAGTTTGATGTTAATAAAAAACTACTCTTTAATGGCTGACCAAAATGACAGTTAGGAAAAACGAGCAAAAAAACAATACTAAAAATGTGTCACACCTCAACACTTTACAGAAAACCATTTTACTCCCAGTTTTCTAAAAATGACCTGAATGAGGGTTTTTTTCATCTTGTTAAATTGGTAAAATTGCAAAGTGATTGTAAAAAAAAATATTTTTAATTTTACAGTTTACTGCTCAATATCTAAGCTACCTGCCAGCTATTGTTAGGCTCACCGGGTGAGATAAATCCTCTAAGCTTTAGGTCCTGATGGGCCCACGGACCCAGAGTGTTGACCCAGCAAGCAGGAAGACACGTGGGGATCGAGGGCTTGGCACACACAGGAATCTAAGGAGCATTGAGATGCATGAAATGGAACCCAGAGAGAATGAATGCACACACAAACATAAACACAAAACACACAGATGGTGGAACACACCAAAAATAGGACTAGAGTCTCAATCCCAAGATACAGGTGTGTGACTAAGGGCCCTTAATTAGGTCTAGAGAGATGACGCCATTGATCCACTCCAGTCAACTTGGAAAACCCAACGTGGAGCACAGCAGATGGCAGCAAAATTCAGGGGAAGGAAACAGAGCCCGGAAATCCGGTACAGGTGTGTACACAAAAACACAGATGGGGGAGCACACCAAACATATGACTAGGGTCGCAATCCCAAGGCACAGGTGTGTATCTAAGAAGCCTTAAATAGATTTAGAAAGATGATGTCATTGATCTACTCCAGACAAATTATAAAACCCAGCGTGGAGCACAGCAGAGGGCAGCGAAATTCAGGGGAAGGAAACAGAGCCCAGATATCCGGAGCAAAATAAAGCGACCCTGCTCGTGAGAGCTTACACTCTACAATGAGCATAGGTTGGTATACATGCATTGTGTAGGAATGTGTTCACACTGGGAGTTTCTTGTACTCTGTAGAAACAGGGGCATGACTCCCTCTTTTTGAGCTAGGCATTCCATTAAATATAGCTTCCCACGGACAGGTGTCCGAACACTCGGGTCTGTATCTTATCTATATAGAGGTCAGCTGACACAAGGTGAGGTTCTAATAGTAGAGATAGGATAGGACCACCCCGATTGTATACACCTTGCTGTGGTTGGATTGATTTTATTCTTTTTTTAATCAAAATAGTGTTAACTAAGTGCTCTGTTTTATTTACAGATTCCTTTTAACAGTACATATTCTTCATAGTATACTATTTATTTATTTTACTCATTTATATAGCGCCATTAATTCCACAGCGCTTTACAGACATTATCGGCATTGTCCCGGATGGAGCTCACAGTCTAAACTTCCTATCAGTATGTCTTTGGAGTGTGTCGAGAAAACCGGAGAACCCGGCGGAAACCCACACAAACACGGTGAGAACATACAAACTCCTTGCAAATGTTGTCCTTGGTGCGATTTGAACCCTGGACCCAGCACCGCAAAGCAACAGTGCTAACCATTGAGCCACCATGCTGCCCATATACTATATACTATAGATTACTATTAGCGACAAGACAGTCCATGATACCCACAAGACCAGGTTTAAAAACCACTAAGCTAAATCATTTCACCTAATCCATTTAATACAGTCATAACCAAGAGATGACATTTTTTGCAAATTACAGATGGTATTAAAAACTTAGTTTGTATTCACAGACAGTTCACAGATACCATGAATGTTGTAGCATTTGAGATTATTGTGTGCGTTTTGTATATTTTTAGAAAATAATTTGAGAATCAAGGATGTATGGGTCTCTTGTGCTAAAGTAACTATTGAGAAAAAGTCACCAAGGGGGACCGGAGTCTTTCTTAGAATAAATTGCAAGGTGAAATTCATCAAGCATTGCCAAGACCTTGTTAGGCAATAAAAATGTAAATGCGGGCTCTCTATTTAGGGAACGTTTAGAATCGCCCCAGACAAGGACCATCGTGTCATCCTAGAAACCGTATTTTCATGCTCTGTTATACTTTCCATTCCCACAATCTAAAACATGTTTATATAAAAGACAAATGCATTAATAAAATGTAAAAGAAAAGATAATCGACTTTCATCAATGATTATATGGTACTAAATATTGACTTGTATTATATATATATATATATATATATATATATATAAAACATAGAGGTAAATAATATATATACGGTACATATATATATATATATATACTGCTCAAAAAAATAAAGGGAACACTATTCTAAACACTGTTTTTCGGTGATTACTTTGTATCTCCGCTCATACAGCACCCACTCACACAAATGATACACCATTTGAAAGGTAAACTTGCCCCCTTCAGCAAGAAAATAGCCAAACAAACCACACATCCATGATTTGATCACAAAATACAGTTTAAACATTCATTTTCATAACCTGCAGTAAGGAAAAATGACCTGCAGGTAGCACCACAGTACCCCAAAGCACACTACCACAAAGCTGCTTACATACATCACAAACAAATCCAAACATTTGCCTTGGGGGCTTTCCAGCTTGCTGAACTGCTTGTCCAGCCTATTTTAGCCAAACTGGAGGATTGCACACTTCACTGCAAGTGAGAAACATATGCAAACACATTTGTAAACATGCATTGCCTATTGAATTGCACACTTGCTCCATTCATACTCCACCCACACAAACAAATGATACACCATTTGAAAGGTCAAATTACCTGCAGGTGGCAGCACACTACCTCAAAGCTGCTTATAGACATCACAAACAAATCCAAACATTTGCCTTGGGGTCTTTCCAGCTTGCTCAAGTGCTTGCCCAGCCTATTTCAGGCACATTGGAGGATTGCACACTTCACTGCAGATGAGTCACATATGCAAACACATTTGTAACCATGCATTGCTTTTTCGCTGATTACTTCACCCCACACACACAAATCATACACCATTTGAAAAGTAAACTTGCTCCCTTCAGCAGCAAGAAAAAACCCATCATCTCATTAAATACATTTACATTTGACCAGCCTGCTTTTTCTGAAATTGCCTTCGCCCCAGACAACCAATGTGCGAAAATTTTGCACGGGCCAAGCTAGTACTGTACTTATAACACTACACTAATATATATATATATATTTACACATTTACAGTAGTGTAGTATTATGAAGTACAGTATTATAGTATTTTATATAGTTATATATATATTGTGCTGTTTTTAATTTTTTTGTCCTTATGTAATTATCTATAAAATTCACAATTGCATAAAGAAATGTTAATAAAATGTAAAAAAGAATTGACTTTCAACAATAATATAGTATTAAATATTGATTTCCGTTTTATATATATACAGTATATATATATATATATATATATATACAGGCATATATACAGTGGGTACGGAAAGTATTCAGACCCCTTCGTAAATTCAAAAAGGTTCACTTTTTTCTCATTAATGTACACTCTGCACCCCATCTTGACTGAAAAAAACAGAAATGTAGAAGTTTTTGCAAATTTATTAAAAAAGAAAAACTGAAATATCACATGGTCATAAGTATTCAGACCCTTTGCTCGGACACTCATTTAAAGGCCCCGTCACACTAAGCGATCTCGCTAGCGAGATCACTGATTTTGTGACACATCAGTGATCTCGCCAGCGAGAGCGCTGTGTGTGACGGGGATCAGCGACCGGCCCCCCTGCTGGTTATCGCTGATTGTGCTCGAGCGGCCTGGGCCGTTTTTCGATCGCTGGTCTCCCGCTGCCCAGTGCGCATCGCTGCGTGTGGCAGCAAGAGACCAGCGATCAGCGACGCTGGACGCTGGTTGCTAATGTAAATGTCGGGTATCCAGGAGCCGCGGCTTACCTTGGAAACCGGTGTACACGCTGGTTTCCAAGGTAAACGGGTATCCAGGAGTCGCGCTCCTGGATACCCGATGTTTACCTTGGAAACCAGCGTGTACGCCGATTTCCAAGGTAAACAGCGGGTATCCGGGAGTCGCGTGGCTCCTGGATACCCAACGTTTACATTAGAAACCAGCGTCGCTGGTCCTGATCGCTTGGGCTCTCCATGTGACAGCTCTCCAGCGATCAGCCTAACGATGTCCCAGTGGTCCCATCATGTCGGATCGTTGGTGGGATCGTTGGGACATCGTTTAGTGTGACGGGGCCTTTAGTCACATGCTGTCCATTTCCTTGTGATCCTCCTTGAGATGGTTCTACTCCTTTATTGGAGTCCAGCTTGTCACGCTCGCGCCTTGGCTGAATGGCGTGAGCCGGGGGGTTGTGGCCCCACTGTGCCACAAACCATACTACCCTGGAAGGGGCGTGACTGCGACAGCTACCTCGGTCTTCGCTGGAGCTGGAGCCTCTGATGGTGAGGTCAGGCTTGTGTGGCAGATAGCTGTCGGGTGCCACTCCAGGGGGGTTTCTGGTTGTGGGTGCAGATCCCACTCGGGGACAAGTCACTTGGACAGGTGTGACTAACAGGCAGGCTGAGACACAGGGCAAGCAGGCACGGCTGAGACACAGGGCAAGCAGGCGTGGCTTGGTACACTGACAGGCACGGCTTGGAGACACAGGACAAGTAGGCACGGCTTGCTGACACAGGGCAAGCAGGCACGGTATATGAGGGAACAGGTAGAGACCTGTTCACACAGCGGGTACCAATACTGATACAGGCAGGAAGGGGTGGAATATGAAGGAACAGGTTTGGACCTGTTCACACAGGAGGTGCAGGTATGGATAGAGGCAGGAAGGAGTGGAATAAGAAGGAACAGGTTTGGACCTGTTCACACAGGAGGTGCAGGTATGGATACAGGCAGGAAGGAGTGGAATAAGAAGGAACAGGTTTGGACCTGTTCACACAGGAGGTGCAGGTATGGATACAGGCAGGAAGGAGTGGAATATGAAGGAACAGGTTAGGACCTGTTCACACAGGAGGTGCAGGTATGGATACAGGCAGGAAGGAGTGGAATAGGCGGAGCCGCAGGAGTGCGGAGTAAGCTGAACCACAAGGTCTGCGAAGAGAAGCTGCAAAAAGAGGTTCTGCAGCGGCAGCAGGAGCGGAGCAAAGCTGAACCACAAGGTCAGTGAAGAGAAGCTGCAGCAAGAGGTTCTGCAGCAGCAGAGCAAAGCTGAACCACAAGGTCTGTGGAGAGAAGGTGCAGCAAGAGGTTCTGCAGCAGCAGGAGAGCAGCAGGCAGAGCTGCAAGGGTGCAGCGGCACAGACAGCTGCAAGGGTGCAGAGGCTCAGACAGAGCTGCAAGGGTGCAGATGCTCAGACAGAGCTGCAAGGGTGCAGAGGCTCAGACAGGGAGGACACAAGGAAAGACACAGCAGGGAAGGAAACCAAAGACAAGGAGGCAGGGGTAGGACAGAGTTCAGACAAGGTACAGGGACAAAGACTAGAGGACCAGGATATTCTGCCTCCTTGCAGGCGGAAGGACAAGTAAACACAAAGCTAGGACCAAGACACAGAGACCAGGATATGCAGCCTCCTGGAGGGCAGACAAAGAACACAAAGCAAGGCTAAGAGTATTCCTACAGAGAAGGAGATACACAGAACAGGGCCCGGCTTCCTCAGCAGCAAGATACTAACTGAGTATAGACATTGCACAGGCAATGTTCAGTGGGTGTGGCAGATCTAAATAGTCGAGGGCGCTAGGTAATGGATCAGGGACAGATTGAACAGGTGCACCCTGACTGCATAAGAACCAGAGGGTTCTGGTGCCGCCCCCCTATACACATATAGCCAGGAAGCATACAGAAGAACAGAGACACAGAGCACAGGACTGGCAGCAAGCAGAATTCACAGCATGACCCGGAGCAGTGAGTAAGTTGGTGTGCGGGGGAAGGGAGGCCATGCAGTGATGCCAGCAGGGTTGTTACAGTACCCCCCCTTTACGGCCCCTCTTCCTTAAGCCTGCCAGAATGACCCTATGAAGGAGTATGGAACCACACACAGTCCAGGCTGACACGATTCTCTTCAGGTAGGGAGGAGTATGTGGGCCATCAGGAATCCTAGCATGCCAAGTCTCTTGGTGTCCAGCGGAGTCACTTCCAACACAGAGGGTACAAAGACTTCTTCCTCCTGATTGGCAGAAAGCAGGCACCTGGAAGCTTCAGACTTCACCCCTACATCAGCCGGCCAGCTAGAAACTGAAGACACCTTCACCGAGTCCATTTTTAGCCCGTTATCCCAAGAAAATTTGACCACCTCCTCCAGGTGGGTGGGAAACAGAGATACATAGGCCATTGTTTCCATCTCTACATCCACCTGCCACATGGAAGCTGGAGGCATACATACAGGAATTAATTTCAGCCTATTAACCAGAAAAAACTGGACTACCTCCTCCTGGTTAGAGGTTGAGTGAAGCTCTGTCTTGGGACCTTCACCACTAGGCCACAGGGAAGCTGAAGGCATACACTCCGGATCCATCTTCAGCCCTTTATCCTGGGGAAGACAGTCAAGAGGCAGGGATGCTCCAGGGAGGAGATGACCGGTATAGTTGCTGGGGATGTGTGAGGAGACTGAGACCGCCTCCCCCTCTTCAGAGGCATCCTCACACCTTGACTCGGCGACTAGTGAACCAGGCGAAGAAGACGACCTTGCTGACTAAATGCAATGCACGGGAACCAGACACCTCTTGTCACTTGGTTGTTTTAAGTGCGGTGCCCTGCTGGGTCTCCAGACGTAAATGGGCACAAGGATTTCTGGTTCAGAATGGCCCATGGGCATACGAGTCAACAAGTGGAAGATGAACTTCTTCATGTATAAAGCTACGACCTGGAGCTGTAGTTGTCCTTGTAGGACTAGTCTGTTCTCAATAGGGCTCGGCCACCTCGAGACAACGCCCACGTCGGCTTTGGGAGCTGTATGACAGAGACCACACACTGACTCCGTATGGCTGGCAGTTTATACACACCAAAGCTCCCTGAAGGCAGAGAAACAGTCATTGGCTTCACAGGACAGAAACCGTCAGGATGTTCCTTCACCAGACCAGATTGTGGCTGCTAGCTTGCCAGCTGCTTTTTCTTAGACCGCTTGGATCTTACACGGGAGGCCGACTTGGAACAGGAGTGTCAGGGACTGTCACAGGCGGTTGAGACGATTCACCCACAGGTTCCTCTTGTCTGGTCCGTCTCTGGAATCTTGGAGGGGAAGACTTTTCAGGAGCAGCTGGACGAGGCATGTCGAACACTTTACGGAAGGCCACCAGGAAGGCCCCCAGGCTCATGACGACAGGGTCCCCTGCTTCCCAAAGGGGACAGATCCACATCAAGGCATCACCAGCTAGGTAGGACATAATGTGTCCCACCTTGATCCGGTCAGAGGGGAAACAAGCTGCATTCTGCAGGAAGTAGTGCAGGCACTTTTTCAGGAACCCTTGGCACTCTTTAGGGTCCCCGTAGAACCTAGGAGGGTCTGCTGGGTCATGCTCTTCATAGGCCAGGAGCTGCTCATAGATGGCCTTGGAGACTATGAGTGGTTCAAAAGTCTCAACAAACGGAACCACGCAGGGCGGAACAAATTCTTCCGGTTGCTCATACTGGCAGGACAAAAGTTCATGACGCTGTGCGAGCGGAAGGACTTGGGACTCAGCAGGGACCATGGCCTGTGCAAACTGTCACGCTTGCGCCTTGGCTGAATGGTGC